>NC_133522.1:51261666-51915833 GCF_049354715.1 Callithrix jacchus
TTTGGGATGCCAACAGACGTGAGAGTCTCGCCTGTGTTTTTCCAGGAGGTCCCATCATCTGGATGTCAGGCAGGGAGGAGAGGAACCTGCGCGGCAACCCGCCTGCTGGGCGCACTCTGCTCTCTGGGGGTGGGACTTGCGACTTGTTCACCCGGGTGGCCAGAGGGCAGTGCACGCAAGACCTCCTGCCCTTGGCTTTGCCGTCCAGCCTTTGTTCATGGATTTGCAAACTCCTAAGCTCCCAAGGTACCATAAACGCAGACACTAGCCTAGTCCTGGGTGGTCTGGGGCGGCGGGGTGGGGAATTGGGAGAGAGGGGACTAAAAAAACCCTCAGTGAACCAGACTCAGGTCCTATGCTCCCGTTTGTGACCCCTGCTACAGTGGGGGGGGTTTGCCCCCTTAATTTACATTTTAATAGTGTATTTCTCTTGATTTACATTCTTGAATTTTCACCATAAAATACTCATCAGAGGTCTTTGCTTGCAAGGAGATTAAATGCATGTGTATCTATTTTCCAGTCCAGTGAAGTAGGAAGGCAGGCACTTGCTAACCGTGACAGAGGTGGGACACTAAGAAATTTGGGGTCCCAAGTAAATAAAGGCTTGGGGAGCTGGGCTAACCCTGTTCCACTGCCCTCTTTCTCTTACAGGAATATTCTGCTGAATATTACAGCGGATCACTGATGTCAAGAGCGAGGTTTCAGGTGGCCCTAATGATAAAGCAGCAGATGGATCTAAAAGTCAGTCTTAAAGTGTGACTTGTCGGTAGGCAAAGCGAGGGTGTAGGCGGTGCGCCCCACCCGTGCTGGTCGGCCCGGCAGCTGGTGGGCTTTCTTCACGGATTTGGAAGCTTTGCGTTTCCCCTCCAGTCTCTCCCTGGGAACCCAGCAGAGGTTGGAGGGAGGGTGGGAGTGACGTGGTGGCTCTGCCCCAAAACAAAGAGTTGTTCTCTGAACCCAGGAGGCAGAAGTTGTGGTGAGCCGAGATCGTGCCATTGCACTCCAGCCTGGGAAACAAGAGCGAAACTCCATCTCAAAAAAAAAAAAAAAAAAAGAGTTGTTCTAATTTTAGAGTCTTAATGGTGCCCGTTGAGGCACACAGAGAAGGGGTGGAGTTCTGGCTGCTCTGAGCTGAAAGTCTTCCTAAAATAAAAGGAAGGTCTGGATGACCCCTGACGCTTCTGGTTCATATGTGAGGTGTGTAAATTCCTTCTCTATGCAAAATATGAGAAACCTTGCATATATAAAAAAGATGACATGGGGAGTGCTCTGCGTGCAGTTGGGGAGGGGCCCAGGGCAGAGGAGGGCTGCTCCCCAGGGCTGAGAGGCCCCTAACGGTGCCAGGCTGGCAGCAGGAGCCCTCCTCTCCCTCTGTCTCTTTTCTCTGTCTCCATCTCTCTCTCTCTCTGCTGGCAGTGACTCAGGAACTCCAGGGCCTGAGATGTCCGTGGGAGTTGCAGAGGTGCCAGTCTGAGGGGCAGGCTAAGGATTCATCTGCTTCTTAGCATAAAGGGCTGAGAGGACACGGGACCCACCCCTCGTCCATTAGGGATGATGAGGGCACAAGGGGGAGTTCTGGGCGCTTCTCCACAGCCAAATATTAGAGACCCTATGATTATTTTCTGCTAAAACCAGGGCATGCTGCCAGAGGAGCGGATGAGCTGCTCTATGTGGGACTCCAATTCACTTCTAGGATGCTTTACCCTTTGGGGCAGAGCCATCTGCTTCTGTGCATGGCTTGGATCCAACTTACCAACACTGATAACTTTTTGTGCCTATGATAGGGACAGGTGTCATCATCAGCCCCTCACATCTGCAGAGGTGCTCCCCATCCTGTGTCCACTCTGTGCTGGGGAAGGGGAAGGGGGCTGGAGGCTGAGGGAGTGCCGGGGATGCAGATGCAGTGCAGAGTCAGAGTGTGCTTCTGGGAAAAGCCTGGAATGCGGGGCAGCTGGGGGCATAGGGCAAGGGTTACTCACCAGTCCTGAAGAGGAGTGGCGGCTGCAGCCCCACCTATGCTGGAAGCCTCTCTCCGCCTGTCCGATGCTCCCCTCATGCCCATTCCACTCCAGAGCACATTTCCAGGAAGTGCCCTGTTCTGGGTGTCACCATCACCCAAGCTGGGGCACCTCACAAGCCTGCTGGTCGTGGGTTGCTGTTTCTCTGCAGGTGTCCCAGGCCCAGGGCCAGGGGCTAGTCAGGCAGTGCTGCATGTGGGCGTTGCCTCTTCAGCAGGGGGACAGGGGAGAGGGCATGAGGGGACCCCTGAGCTGCTCCGACTAATCAAAGTACAGACACCACAGCACCAGGTAAGTTAGATCAGGTGCATTTATGACGAGGCTGATATAAAAAGGAGGAAATGGAAGTGGGAAGTATTTTTAGTTTCTGTATTTCCCTACCCGGGCAGGGGCAACTGGCACAAGACTGGATTCTCGGCCTCCGATTTCCACTCCAGCACTTTGGCTATCAGAGGATGCTCTGTGAGCCAGCCCCACCTTCCCACCAGCAGCTTTTGGTGGGGTTGGCAGCAGTCCGTGTGCAGGGCAGAAGCCTGGGGAGGCAGGGGCTGGGTGCTGCCGGTCCCTTGGAAGACGGACTTCTGCCCCTGTGCTTTGTGAAGAGGATATGAGTCAAGAGGTAACGTGTTCTAGAGTTGTAGGCTGAGGTGAGGTCCCATGGCAATGTGAATTCTCTGAGAAGAGGCTCGGCCTGGAGTGTAGTCCTGCTGAAGGCCACAGAGGCCACAGACTCTGCCCAGACTCCCAACCTCCCTCCACAGCAGGGGTAAGGAGGCCTGCAGCTGGATGTGCTGGTGGTGCGTGCAAGGGCTCAGCTTCTCCAGGGCTCCTGCGGAGGCCTAAACATCACGCAGGATTTTGACATTAATTACCACTGTGACTGCTTTCTGTGTGTAACTGTTTTCTCCACACTCTAGCCATCTAAAGTGGAGCTACAGAAGGCCCCCGCCCCCACCCCTGCAGATGTCCCAGCCCTTGACAAGGCCCTGGGCTTGGAGATTTCCTGGGGCTGGATCTGACATCATTTCAAGCAGATTTTAACCTCCCTCCCCGATTTCCATACCCACAACAAGATGCCCTGGAGTTATATATAAATGTTGGCCCCTGGGTGCACTTCTGCCAGGACCAGCACCTGGACACGGCACTCTGAGCTCAGGAAGGCAGGAGGCTCTGGACCCAGAGGCCGGGCACAGGAGGGGAGGCCCAGCTGCTGCGGCCTGGGGCGGGGCTGCCCTGCAGGCTCCCAGAGCCCAGAACTAGGCCTGATCAGCTTGTGTGTCAAGGGGCGGGGCCGTGAGAGACGGGCTGCATTTTGCTTCACAGGGTTGGCAGGAACTGGAGATAATAGAACGTGGTTAGGGTCCAACACGCTGCCCTGAAAATACTATCATTACTTTCCTAATGACTAACCGTGTCTTTCAGCCGGCGGGGCAGGCAGCTGAGGCCGCGGGCTCCCGCAGAGGACCGCGACGTGGGAGGCTGGCAGCCTGTAATCTAAGGGCACTGACGGCGCTCTGCCCAGAGCCCCGCGCCAGCTCCAGCCTCCAGCACCGCGTCCCTGGGTCCCTCCGGGCCTCTGCCCGCAGAGTCAAGGTGGGGCTGAGGCAGCCCCGGGCTCTGGGCCTCCCTCGGGCCCAGGTCCTCTGGGATGGGGGGACACTGTCCCTCCTCCTCCGTTTTTAAAAACGGAGACAGGGTCTCACGATGTTTCCCAGGCAGGTCTCTACTGGGCTCAAGCGATCCTCCTGCCTTGGCCTCCCAAAGCGCTGGGATTAAGGCAGGAGCCACGGGGCCCTGCCCCACCATCCCTTCCGGTTAATTTCCAGCAAGATCCTGGCCACAGCGTCCTCCCCCTGCATTCCCACCGCCTCGGCCTCCCTCCCCTCCTTCATCCTGCTTCCCCCCCCAACCGCCAGGCCCGTCCAAAGCACTGACTCGCCAAGTGCGTCCCCCACCCCGCTCCACACTCGCCCGCGGGGCGCCCCCATTCCCGAGTTGGGTGTGGCCCCGACTTCCCTTCTCTGCGGACTCAACGTTTGTAGCTCGAGGACGCTCACTCCAGCCCAGGCTTTTTTTTTTTTTTTTTTTCTATTTTAAGGTTGTCTTTAAATGACAGAAGCGACATTTGGAGACAAAAGGACACCTCTCTTCCCGACCCACCTCCAACCCCAGCTGACGGCCGCCCTGCGCGTGGCGTGGACGGCCCAGAACGTTCCCCGGGTGGGTTTTGTCCATCGGAAGCCCTGTCTCCGCGCCGGCTCGGGGCGCCCGGGGGCCTGCGACGCCGCCACGTGAGGACAGCCCGGTGGCCCGGCCGCCCCTGGCGCGCGCGGGACGCGGGAGGAGGGCGGGCCCCGGGCTTTGGGGCGTGATTCCCGTCTGTGGAGGACGGTCCGAGGCGAGCCGCCGGGCCCTGGGGTGTCCGAGGACTTTTCTCCGGCTCAGGGCCCCCTGCTGCCGTCCCACCCTCCTCCCGCAGCCCCCCATCCCCGCAGACACCCGGAGGCGCCTCCCAACCCGGCGAGGGTCCCGGGGAAGCGGCACCAGGCGCGGCGACTGAGATGGGTCGAGCAGCGCCCTCGCTGGGGGCGTCCGGCTGCCCTCGCCCCAGGCCGGGGCGGGCGCTCAGCGCCGCGGAAGAAACGCTCCGGCGAGGACGCACTACGAGGCAGGCTCCACGGGAAGCACGGGGAAAACCGCGCGGAGCGGAAGGGCCCGGAACCAGCCCCGGCGAAGGGCGGCCTCGCCCTGCAGCACGCGGGGCCCCGAACGCCCCGCCCCAGGCCAGGGCACGCGAGACGCCGGGCGGGCGAAGGGGACGGGGCCCGGAGCCAGCGCGGGGAGGGCGGCTCCTGGGCCCAGCCGGGGAGGACCCACCCTTCACTGGCCCCTCGGGGCCCCTGCCCGCCGGACGCTGTGGCCCCAGCCTCGGTGCCGGCGCGAAGCCCGCAGAGAACGGGAAGCGGGGACCACCCAGGGGCCCTCGGGGCCCCGGCCTGGCCCCAGAGTTCAAGCCTCCACTGGCGTCCCGTCCCGTCCCAGCCGGGCCGCCCCGCCCACCACACCGCCCCGCCCAAGTCCCCGCCCACCACAGGCCCGCCCTGACTAACCAACGCCCAACTCAACACAGGCCCGCCCCGCCCATCTGCCGTTCATTCACTGGGTCCGCCCCGCCCACCACGCAGCTTCCCCGCCCACCAAGTCCCCGCCCTCCACTAGCCGCCACGCCCACCACAGACCCGCCCCCGGCCTGGGCCCCGACCCATCAAGGGCCTGAATTCCCCCACCCCGAGCCCCGCTCACTGCTGTTGCTCCCCTTCCAACCGCCCCGACTTAAACCTTGCCCCGGCCAGGCTCCCTGAATCGGCCCCGCCCCTGCCCCACCCCAAATAATGACCCGCCCAGACCCGCCCACTGCCCGTCCCCGCCCTGCCTCACTTCATTAGGGCTCTGCTCCGATTCTTGACCCGCTCACTAAATGCCCCGCCCACGCCGAGTAACCAGCCCTGTCGAGGCTCCGCCTCCTCCCCGCCCAATGGTCTGCCCCGCCCCCGCGCGTCATTGGGCCTGGTTCCCTCCGCCCCCCCGCAGCCCCGCCCCCGCCCCTTTGACTCGAGTTGGCTTTTTCCAGAGAACTTCCCGGTCTCGGATTGGCCTCGGCGGTCCATGTTCCGCCGTTTGGTTGGCCCGCGGTGCCCGCTTTCGCGAGCCTGCCTTTAGGCGGGGGCGGGGCCGGCGGTGCGCGCGGCGCGAGATTGGTCAGTGGCGCAGGGGGGCGGGCCCGCGCCGCGCGCAACGCTCGGGCTGGAGCGCCTGTAGCCACGACCGCCGCCTCAGCCGCCTCAGCAGCGGTGTTCGCCGCCTCGGCCGACTTAGGATCCACCGCCGCGTCTCCGCCCGCCTCGCCCCGACCCCGCCCGGGCCGCCCCGCCTCTCCCCGCCGGCCCGCGGTGTCGCCGTTCGGCGCAGGGCAGGTGAGTGAGCGGTGGCGGGCGGGGTCGGGGTCGGGCGCCCTTGCGGGTTACGGGGACCGAGCCCCCGACGGAGGCCGAGTGACGGGGCGGCCCGGGGCAGCGAGTGGACCCGCGCTCCCTCCAGGTGCGGGCGTGAGGCCGGCGCCCCGCCCGCCCCTCCCCAGATTCGGAAGTTGCCGCGGGAAGCCGAGAGCGCCCCGGCCGCCGGGCAGGAGACGTCGGGGCTTCTGGAGGCTTTAGTTTCAAAACGGCGCAGGTTTCTCCGGAGGGCGAAGAGAACGGGAACCCCGGAGCGGCCGCTGCGGGCTGGAGGGCGGCGGCGCGGGGCCTTCTCCCCGGGACGGCCGCCGGGAGGGCGCGGCCTCGCCCCTCGCGGACCCTGCGGAGAGCCGCGCGTGGGCGCCGGGGCGCGCGGGACCCTCGTGGCGGTCGCTGTGCTCTGCTTGAATTCCGGGGGTGCTTAGAACGCGTTTCTTATTGTTCCCACACGAAGGCTTGTTTCCTGAGAGACTTTCCCTTTTTGCGCGGTGGTGGTTTCCATCCCCCTTCTCTGAATTTTGTTTCTGGCGTGAGAAGTTTGGAACTTAACCCGGAGTCGGGTCCTGAGCCTCGTGGCCGGGCGCTGCGTGGATCTGCAGGGCGGTGACCGTCCTGGGAGCCAGCGGCGCGCTGCTGCTCCGTGTTTGTGCCGTGGGAGTCACCGGAAGGAGTCTCGAGCAGCAGGGCCTTGCGGAGAGGCCTTCGGAGACGCCGCCGGGTAACTCACAGGGTCCCCTTTTCAGAAAGACTTCCCTGGCGCAGACCCTCACACACCCCTCTGAAATGGAACCCCGTTTCAGGGCAAACTGTGGCCCTTTTCCTTTTCTTTGGACTTTTCTCAGATGTGGATCCTAAAGGAATGTGCGAGAGTGCTTTCCTGTTTAAAAGAAGTAACTCCCAGTCTCCTCATACTCAAAGCAATTCATCATCTTAAAGCATGTCGGAGGTACCTATTTTGGCCCAAAAAGGGGTGTTTGTAGAACAGCGGCACCCCGGACGGATTATTGGTAAGATCCGAAAAGACCTTGTCAGATCTTGAGAATCAGTGGGTCCGTTGATTCTCACATGAGAAAAGCTGAAGTAGTTCTGGTGTTTTCAGACTCGGAGATCTGTCAGAAAACATGGGGCCTTTAGACACAAGTGCAGTGACCGACTAACTGATGTCGTTCACTTTCTAGCAGTATAATCTTTTTCGCTTGTACGTAGATGCTGTTGTTTACACAGTGCAAGTTCATTACAAATGTTTTATAACTTACATAGCTTCACGTATTTTCTTAGTTGATACTCGATATTATAAGGTTTTGAAAAAGTTTTGATAGTAAATGGGGTCTTTATAACTGAAAAAAATGGACCCTATCTAGAATTGAGGGCTTTTTGTCTGGTATTGCCACAGGTGCTGCTGATCAGTGGTGATATTGGACCTCAAAACATCACTTTCCCAGATATCTTTATAACACTCACGGTAGGGGAAAATTCCTTTTTATGTTTACATTTTTGCTATTTATGAGAAAACATTAAACACATGGGTATATTTTGTTAGCTGTTTTGAAGACGCTATCCTTTATTGTTCTGAGGGAGGCTGAGAGCATGCTGCATTTATAAATTTGAAAAATCTCATGAGCTTCTTGAACCAATCTAGCCGTTAACTTGGATTCTGTATATCAGTTTTGATTATTTCAGTTCCTGTGTCAGTGGCACAATCTTTTCTATTTTTACAGATGTCTCAGGGCTTCACTGTAAAGGTGATCACAGAAGCAGATTTTAGTAGACGTAAATTGTGTATCCTGTCAGTGAAGAAGGCTGATTCTTTGTGCCATAACCAAGGAAAATACCTGCTCATGTTGCAATTGTCCCAACTTAAACATTAGAATAAATACTGTAGATTTTTTGGGCAGCTCTGATACCTTAGCTCTTATCCCTGGTAGCAGGGGACTCCAGTAGGCGAGGCGTCATGGGTCCGCTGTCCACGGTGCTGAAGCTGTGTCTCCTGTTTCTGTGTGTGTTTTGTTTTTTTGCTGTGTGTGTGTGTGTTTGCCTCAGACTTCCTTTCCAGCATACTTTAAAATTGATTTCAGAATTCATATTATTGAATACAATTTGATCAGAGAAATTCTGTTGAACTGAAATTTACACTTAAACCATTGTATTCTTTTTTTTTTTTTTTTTTTGAGGATAATTGTGTTACGACATTACCTTTCTTTTTGCTTAGTCTTTCACCCTCTCTCTAGCTGGGAGTTTTGTTTTCTGCATATGGTCATCAAGTAACAAATCACTGAAATTGAGTGAAACCCTGTTTTCTTAACCATTTTTTAAGAAAGTACCAGTTTGTTTTAGTCTGTTTTCTTTTGCTTATAATAGAATACCTGGAACTGGGTAATTTACAAATAAAAGAAATTTATTTCATATAGTCATGGAGGCTGAGAAGTCTAAAGTCCACAGCCAAAGCCACCAGCTCTGCTCCCAGGATAACTCACTAATCCACTAATCCATTAACCCATGAATGGATTAATCCATTTTATGAGGACAGAGTTGTCTTGATCCAATCACCTCTTAAAGGCCTCACCTCTCAATACTGCTACATTGAGGATTATGTTTCGACATGAGTTTTGGAGGGGATATTTCAACCATAGCACCTTTATTACAATATAGACATACATCTGTAGGCATATATCTATGTAGGGGCAGCTTGTCCCCAAAAGGGTTGACTGTAGCATGTTTTGCGTTCTCCAGCATGTTGGTTCTCAGCCTTTCCTGAAGAAGGGGTCTGTGTATGTGTTGGGCTATTGAGTGGTTGCCAGGCATTCCTGTTGTGTTAGAGCAATATCTACTCTCTTTTCTCTAATATTGAGGACATCTTTGTAAATCATTTTAGATGAAACTTTTTTTTCTCTTGAAGTTTTGTCAGTTACTTTAGAATTGACCCACAGGTTAGCAATAAAAAAAAAGATAGGTGTCGCTTGTGGTGCAGAGATTCTTGCACATGGTAGTAAATTGTATATCAAGCTAAGCAGTGAATTGTTGAGGTGCTTTTTGTTGTGATCATCTGAACTGATTCTTTGGCCCTGTTTGCTGTACGCTTAACCCAGGTTACTCTGACATCTCTTCCATTGACGGAAACTTAGGAAAGCTTCCTTCTGCCTCATCCAAGCTTCGGCAGTATTCCCTGATTGTCTACTCTTTACCATTTCCTCTGCTATGATCTGGGAACCCACAGGCAAATGAGACCAAGTCCTTATTTAAGAGCTCACCCGTTCAGATTGAGGAAGAAACACATAAACATATAATGACGGGGCCATATTCGGTGCTGCAGTTCAGATAAATAGAAAGCCAGGCGAATGTGTTGAGGGGTGATTCATTTGGGCTGAGAATCAGGGAAAGCTTTAGAGAGGTGTTGGCCTTTGGGCTGGGCCCTAGAGCATGAGTTGTAATTGGGCATGGATTGGGTATACAATTATTAGAAAAAGGCTAGAAGGTTGGAATAACCAGAGTAACGCCTATGTAGTGGTGTGGAGGCTGGAGTTATGGCGAGGCATAGTGAAGGAGTTGGGACCCTGCTAGAAGTGTTAGGGGCATTGTGAAATGGTTGGCACTCTGTTGGGAGATGGAGCGGGGTGAGAGTGGAGGAGGGGTTGCATGGTAGGTGGAATAATGGCTTATAAAGCTGTCTACATACTAATCTCAGGACTATGTTATGTTACATGGCAGGGGAGTTAAGGCAGCAGATGGAATGAGGTTGCTAATCAGCTCCTCTGAAAATAGGGAATTATCCTGGATTATCTGGATGGGCTCAGAGTAATCACAAGTGTTCTTAAAAGTGGAAGAGAGGCAGAATAGTCAATGTCAGAGTGATATGAGGTGAGGAAGACTCTAGCTGCCATTGATGGCTTTGAAGATGGAAGGGTGCACTAGTCAAAGGAATGTGGGAAGCCTTTGGAAAAGGCAATAAAAGGGATTCCCCTAGAGACTTTGGAAAGGAATGCAGTCCTTGATTCTAGCCCAGTGAGACCTGTGTCTGACTTGTGACCTCCAGAACTGTAAAATAAATGTTTGTTGTATTAAAACACTAAGTGTGTGGAAGTTTGTTACAACAGCAGTAAGAAGCTGATACAGCCTAGGGGTCTTCCTTTGGCAGTTTTAGCTGACAAAATTAAGGAGGAAATAACATGATCAGATTGGTTTTAGAAGATAAAATGATGGAGCTGCCACTTGGGGAGACTTCACCCCAGATAAGCATAGTTCTATTGCCTATTTTACCTCCTAGGCAAGACTGGCATCTGATGTTGTCTTATGTGGTGCAAATCCCACTTCCAGTCTCTCTGATCAGCTTCCTCAGCCTCTACCCCCTCCCAATTGCCATGTCCCACTGGCTCATCTTTCCTCTGTGTTGGACACTTGGAAAAGAGTAGACCAGGTATACATTTAACAGCTGAGATTGCAGTGTCACAGGCTAGGCCCAATTCCAGCCTCACAGCTGTTGTTGGATTGTTTTCCAGAGGTTTGTTTCTTTACAGCCTCACTAATCCTTTGTATCTTCAGATGTTTTAATTGTTGTCAATTGAGTAGATATTAAATATCTTACTTTTTTTTTTTGAGACGGAGTTTCACTCTTGTTGCCCAGGCTGGAGTGCAGTGGCGCAATCTCAGTTCACCGCAACCTCCGCCTCCTGGGTTCAAACGATTCTTCTGCCTTAGCCTCCCAAGTGGCTGGGATTACAGGCACGTGCCACCAATGCCTGGCTATATCTTCCTCATTTAATTAGCATTTCCTTGGCTAGTGAGTTTGAGGATTTTCTACCCGTACTTTGGCCACTTGAGCTTCTCTAAAAATTGTATTCTTAAATTGTTTGTCCATTTATTGTCTGGATTATCCTTTGTATAGTTTTTTAGAACTTCTTTTACATATTCTGGATTCTATTTGTATCCTGTTCTTTATACTTTTAAATATGCTATTTTGATGAACAGATGTTCAGTTTTAATGTAGCTGGATTTATCAGTCTTTTCCTTACGGTTTGCGGTGATTGAGTCTGATTTAAGAAATCTTGTGTTACTCCAAGGTCATTGTATTAGTCCATTTTCATTTTGCTGATAAAGACATACTTGAGAATGGGCAATTTACAAAAGAAAGAGGTTTAACGGACGTACAGTACCACATGACTAGGGAGGCGTCACAATCATGGCAGAAGGAGAAAGGTTTATCTCACATGGCAGCAGACAAGAGAAGAGAGCTTGTGCAGGGGAGCTCCCCTTTCTAAAACTATCAGATCTCGTGAGACTTATTTGCTATCACGAGACTGGCATAGGAAAGACCTGCCCCCATGATTCAGTTACCTCCTGCTGGGTCCCTCCCATAACACATGAGAATTCAAGATGAGATTTGGATGGGGACATAGCCAAACCATATCAGTCATAATATAGCCTCTTCTTTAAAAAATGTTTAAATATTTGTCTTTTTATAGTTTACCTGGAACCCCATATTTTTGTGTGGGGTATGAGATAGAGATCCAGTTTTAAATTTTTCCAAATTCATAACTAATTGTACCAGTATTGTTTATTGAGTACAGTCCTTTCCTCACTGATCTGCAGTGCTACCTTTGAAACATCAGATTTCACAAATGTGTGGATCATTTTCTGGTTTCTTTGTGTACATAATGATAATTTATTTCTTCCTAGTTCTTAAATCTTTTATTGATTTTTTTTGTCTTTTTTCCTTTGCTTGGACCACTAGAGAAAGTTGCATGGAGATTGTGGTAAGATTTATCCATATATTGTTTTTCATTTAAAAGAAATGCTGTGAAAGACTTAATTGTGAACTTTGCTTTTTTTTTTTTTTTTTTTGGTAGATTCCTTTTATTAGGTTAAGGGTGATTACATTTAGTAGTAGTTTAATGAAAGCTTTAAAAAAAATCGAGTGGATTTGAATTTTCTCAAGTTTTTTCTCAAGTTTTATATACAGTGTACTTATTTAGATAATTTTATGCTTTTCTTTTTAAATTACGATTGAGCAGAAATATTTTATTCTTTTAATTTAAACCATCATTGATTTCCTGGGAGAAACTGTAACATACTACATTAAAAAATATTATTGGGCCAGGTGTGGTGACTCATACCTGTAATCTCAACACTGAGAGGCTGAGGCCAGAGAATCAAAAAAAGAAAGAAAAGAAAAAATTAGCTGGGCATGGTGGCATGCATCTGTAGTCCCAGCTACTTGGGGAACTGAGGTGGGAGGATCAGTTGAGCCTGGGCGGTTGAGGCTGCAGTGGAATGTGATCATGCCTCTGCATGCTAGCCTAAATTATTGGATCCAATATGCAAATATTTCATTTAGGATTTTGGCATATATGTACATAAGAGATGTTGACCAGTGATAATCTTTTCTTGCATCGCCCTTATTCAGATTTGGTATCAACATGATACTTCATCATCTTTGCAATAGTTTCTTTCTTTCTTTTTTAGAAACTGGGACTCTCTCTGTCACCCAGGCTGGAGTGCAATGGTGCTATCATATCCAGCCTTGAGCTCCTGGGCTTGAGTGATCCCTTTGCCTTAGCCTCTTTATTAGCTGGGATTGTAGGCACAAACCACCATGCCCAAATAATTTTTAAATTTTCTTTTTGTAGAATCAGGGTCTTGTTGTATTGCCCAGGCTGGTCTTGAACTCCTGGGTTCAAGAAATTCTCCCACCTTGGCCTCTCAAATGTAATAGTTTCTGAAAGGGAGGAATTTTTGTTCCCTGGAAATTTTGCAAAATTGATTCTTAAATGGTCTGGATATGGACCTTTTTAAACATGGGGACACTTGCAGTAGAAATTAATCACTTTGGAAGAGTTGCTAGTCCATTCTGCTCACATTTCATTGACCAGAAGGAGTTATTCTGGCCATACCTAATTTCAGATGGGGCAGGGAGGTAGAATCTTCTTCATCTCGGAAGCAGGGGGCACTCAGTCCAAAGGCACAAGGAAGCAAATTCTGTCAGTAACAGAGTGAGCATGGAAACAGATTCTTCCCCAGTCAAGCCTTCAGGTGAGAATACAGCCTGGCTAACACTTTGAATGAAGCCTTGTGAGACCATAAGCGGAGGACCCAGTTAAGCCTGCTTAAATTCCTGACTCATAGAAACTGTGAGATAATAAATACATATTGGTTTAAGGTATTAAATTTGTGATAGTTTGTTATGTGGCAATAGAAAACTGATGTACTGATCTCTACTGACCTCCCATTAGAAGTGGATTTGGGTTGATGAAGGATGTTTGACTCTATTTAAGGTAATAAGCTTATTATTTATTTTCTTTTATAAAACTTTTTTTTGTATTTATAAAAGTAATACAATACAAATATTTTGTGTAGAAAAATTGGAAAAAACAGAGAAGTATAAAGTAGAAGATAAGCATTATCCATAATTTTATCACAAAAGGATGTTCAGTGTTTTTTCCTACTTTTATTTATGTATGATATGCATATCCTAAAGTTGGGATGCATTCCAAAATATGTTTTATAGACCAATATTTTTCCTTTTACTAGATCATGAACACTTCCTTGTCTCATAATGTGTCCTTCTAAAATATGATTTCAAATGGCTGCATACTATCCCAAAGAGTGTCCCAGCTTATTGAACCATTTCCCTATAGCTGGACGTTTATGTTGCTTGAAAATACTTACCATAATAAATAATGCTTTGAAAAATATCCTATGCAAAAATCATTGTGTGTATCACTGATTACTTCTAAATTTCTAAAGGTTGAACTATTAGCTCAAAGCTTGTAAATGTTTTTAAGTCTTCTGGTACTTAACCATCTGTCTTCCAACATTTCTAAAAAATAACGTAAAACTTAGATATCTGTTTCTGTAGCTCTCCAGGTTGGGATAGGACAGAACTATTGATTTTTAAGCATCTAGGTTCCTGTTTTCTTAACCCTGTTTGCAAAGTGGTTTTAAATTATTCATCTAATTGCAATATGGATTCTATTTATAGACGCATTTGTGTATGAGATCTCTCCCTTTATGTTTGAGGAAAAGCCTACAAATTGCTATTGTCACATTCCTATCTCTGTAAATCCTTTTCTACTCCTATTCACCCTCTTTGTTCTCAGCCAACCCAGTAGAGACACTGAGACAAATAAGACCTTGTGTCCTTATATTACTCAGACAAAATGGCTATTCTGAGCCAGCCCTTGTTCTTTTCTTCTTGCCATTTTTTAACTAGTTGATCTAAAAAAGATGAGAGATCAGACTATTAATGATTAATTAAAAAATATGTTTTCTGGTTTCTAAAGTAATAGGTGTTTATGTAGAAAATTTCTAAATGAAAGATTAACATAAAAAGCAGAATAAAAATCTTGATAATTCTACTACCCACAGATGACTACTATTTAAATATAACTTGATCATGCCAGCTTATTCTTAAAATATACGATTAGATTCTGATGGCTTTTTTTTTTCTTTTTTTTGAGACAGAGTCCTGCTCTGTTGCCTACGTTGGAGTGCAGTGGCATGATTTCGGCTCACTGAAACCTCTGCCTCCTGGGTTCAAGCAATTCTTCCTGCCTCGGCCTCCCGAGTAGCTGGGATTATAGGTGTGCACCACCATGCCTGGCTAATTTTTGTATTTTTTGGTAGAGACGGGGTTTCACCATGTTGGCCAGGCTGGTCTCAAACTCCTGACCTCAGGTGATCCACCCACCTTGGTCTCCCAAAGTGTTGGGGTTATAGGCGTGAACCGCCACGCCTGGCCTGAAGACTAATATATTGTTTGGGATTTTTGCTTTTGTGGCTATGAGTGAAATTGGCTCATAATTTTATTTCTTGTAGCTGTTCTCTTTCTAATCTGAGATGAATACTTAAATTATTAATTTGCAGCTTTTCCCTTTTTCTAGTATGTGTGTTTTAAAGTGACATATTTTCTTACAAACAGTGCCTCAGCTACATCATACAAAGTTTGATTCAAGGCATTTTCATCATTGTTTGATATACTTTCTAATTTCCATTATGGTTTTTTCTTTGATTCCTAGGTAATTTAGAAGAACGTTTAATAATTTCTAAACATGGCCGGGCGCAGTGGCTCAAGCCTGTAATCCCAGCACTTTGGGAGGCCGAGGCGGGTGGATCACGAGATCAAGAGATCGAGACCATCCTGGTCAACATGGTGAAACCCCATCTCTACTAAAAAAATACAAAAAATTAGCTGGGCATGGTGGCGCGTGCCTGTAATCCCAGCTACTCAGGAGGCTGAGGCAGGAGAATTGCCTGAACCCAGGAGGCGGAGGTTGCGGTGAGCCGAGATCGCACCATTGCACTCCAGTTTGGGTAACAAGAGCGAAACTCCGTCTCAAAAAAAAAGAAAAATTTCTAAACATAAGCATATTTCCTTGTTTTATTATTCTTCAGCACAGTTATCTG
Source organism: Callithrix jacchus (assembly GCF_049354715.1). Classification (NCBI taxonomy): domain Eukaryota; kingdom Metazoa; phylum Chordata; class Mammalia; order Primates; family Cebidae; genus Callithrix; species Callithrix jacchus. Next base: position 51,277,094 of record NC_133522.1, read on the forward strand.
CCCGAAGATCTTGCTTTCTATGATTTTAATCCTTTGAAATTTGCTGATTTGCCTTATAGCCCAGAATATGATATGTAGGTTTTCTCAGACATTCCTGTGTGCTTGGAAATAATTTGGTTCAATGTATTATACCATATATTTTTTTAGCTAAGTTGATAAGCATATTGTATCTGCTTTCTTACTAGTCTTTTTGGTTGTCATATTCATTACTAAGATAATTACACAATTGCATTATGATGGATTTGTATTATTTTTCCTTGCAGTTCTGTCCATTTTTATTTATAAATTTTTGAGACCACGTTATTAGGATCCTGCACACAGATTTTAAACTGTTGGGTCTTCCTGATGAATGGAGACTTTAATTATTATGACTGGTTCTCTTTATCTCTAGTAATGAATATTTGACTTTATGATATGATATGTCTGATGTTAAATTAACATAGCCATGCTAGATGTTTTAGGCTCATATTTGCATGATATCTTTTTTTTTTTGTCATTCTTATTCTCAACCTTACTATAGTTTTATACTTTAGGTATGTTTCTTACAAAGAGTATACTTAGATTTTTTTTTCATTCAATCTGACAATCTTTGTCTTTTAATTGGAACAGTTAATTTACATTAAATATATACTGATTTATTTGGGTTTAAATTCACAATCCTATTATGTATTTATCTTGTTTTACATTTTCTGTGTTTATTTTTCTCTCTCTTCTTGCATTATTTTAATCTGATAATGTGATTTTTTTTAAAAAACACTCATTCCATCTTTCACCTTCTCAGTAGATTGGAGATTATGTAAATTGTTACTAACTTATCCAGGTAATACAATTACACCATTATCTTTCTCCTAGATAAATCATAGTTTCTTAGAAGACTTGAACTCTATGACCACCTCCAGATTCATATATATGCTTGTTATTGTGCATTTTAATTCTATATTCTTTATAAATTCAGTAAAATAAATTAATATTAAATGGCATTATCATATTAACAATATTGGTATTAATAGTATTATTACTGATAACATGAACAGTATTGTATTAACAGTAATATTAACAGTTATTACTCATTTAGATTTATTCAGAGATTTATCTTTTCTTTGCTCTTCATTGCTCTCTGGCATTTCTGACTTTCATTCTGGGAAGGTTTCACTTCTGCCCAAAGAGCATTCTTTAGAAACTCCTTTATTGCAGGTCAGCTGGTGGTAGATACTGTGATTTTTTTTTTTTTCTTTGAGATGGAATCTGGCTCTGTCTCCAGTCTGGAGTGCAGTGGCATGATCTCAGCTCACTGCAACCTCTGCCTCCCCGGTTCAAACAATTCTCCTGCCTCAGCCTCCTGAGTAGCTGGGACTGCAGGTGGGCAGCACCATGCCCAGCTAATTATTTTATTTTTTTAAGAATTTTCTTTTTTTAATTGTTATTGTACTTTAGGTTCTGGGGTATATGTGCAGATCACATAGGATTTTTACATAGGTACATACCTGGCAAGGTGGTTTGCTGCCTTCATCCCCCCATCACCTATATCTGGTATTTCTCCCCTCACTATCCCTCCCTACCCTCCCGACCCCCGCTATCCCTCCCCTAGACCTTCCCTATTGATCCCAGTGTGTGATGCTCCCCTCCCTGTGTCCACATGGTCTAATTGTTCAACTCCTGCCTGTGAGTGATAACATACGGTGTTTGGTTTTCTGTTCTTGTGTCAATTTGCTGAGAATGATGGTTTCCAGATTCATCCATGTCCCTATGAAGGACACGAACTCATCATTTTTTATGGCTGTGTAGTATTCCATGGTGTATATGTGCCACATTTTCTTTATCTAGTCTATTTATGATGGACATTTGGGTTGGTTCCAAGTCTTTGCTATTGTAAACAGTGCCGCAGTGAACATACATGTGCATGTGTCTTTATAATAGAACAATTTATAATTCTTTGGGTATATACCCAGTAATGGGATTGCTGGGTCAAATGGTATTTCTATTTCTAGGTCCTCAAGGAATCGCCATAGTCTTCCACAATGGTTGAACTAATTTATACTCCCACCAACGTATAAAACATATAAAAGTGTTCCTATTTCTCCACATCCTCTCCGGCATCTGTTGTCTCCAGATTTTTTAATGATCACCATTCTAACTGTTATGAGATGGTATCTCAATGTGGTTTTGATTTGTATTTCTCTAATGACCAGTGATGATGAGCATTTTTTTATATGTTTGCTGGTCTCATCGATATCTTCTTTTGTAAAGTGTCCATATCCTTTGCCCACTTTTGAATGGGTTTGTTTTTTTCTTGTAATAATTCTGTTTTAGTTCTTTGTAGATTCTGGGTATTAGCCCTTTGTCAGATGGGTAGATTGTAAAAATTTTTTCCCATTCTGTTGGTTGCCGGTTCACTCTAATGATTGTTTCCTTTGCTGTTCAGAAGCTCTGGAGTTTAATTAGATCCCATTTGTGTATTTTGGCTTTTGTTGCCATTGCTTTTGGTGTTTTAGCCATGAAGTCCTTGACTCTGCCTATGTCCTAAATGGTTTTGCCTAGGTTTTCTTCTAGGGTTTTTATGGTGTTAGGTCTTATGTTTAGATCTTTAATCCCTCTGGAGTTAATTTTGGTGTAAGGTGTCAGGAGGGGTCTAGTTTCTGTTTTCTGCACATAGCTAGCCAGTTTTCCCAACACTGTTTATTAAACATGGAGTCCTTTCCCCATTGCTTGTTTTTGCCAGGTTTGTCAAAGATCAGATGGTTGTAGATGTGTGGTTTGCTTCTGAGGCCTCTATTCTGTTCCATTGGTCTATGTCTCTGTTTGGGTACCAGTACCATGCTGTTTTGATTACTGTGGCCTTGTGGTATAGTTTGAAGTCAGGCAGTGTGATGCCTCCAGCTTTGTTCTTTTTGCTTAGAGGTGTTTTGGCTATGCGGGCTCTTTTGGTTCCATATGAAGTTTAAAGTGTTTTTTTCCAGTTCTCTGAAGAAGGTCATTGGTAGAGTGATGGGTATAGCATTGAATCTATAAATTACTTTGGACAGTATGGCCATTTTCATGATGTTGATGCTTCCCAACCATGAGCATAGGATGTTTTTCCATCTGTTTTTGTCCTCTCTTATTTCATTGAGCAGTGGTTTGTAGTTCTCCTTGAAGAGGTTCTTTACATCATTTGTTAGTTGTATTCCTAGGTAGTTTATTCCCTTTGTAGCATTTGTGAGTGGGAGTTCACTTTTGATTTGACTCTGTTTGTCTGTTACTGGTGTATGGAAATGCTTGTGATTTCTGCACATTTTGTATCCTGAGACTTTGCTGAAGTTGCTCATCAGTTTCAGGAGATTCTGGGCTGAGATGATGGGGTCTTCTAAATATACAATCATGTTATCTGCAAATACAGACAATTTGGCTTCCTCTTTTCCTAATCGAATACCCTTTATTTCTTTTTCTTGCCTGATTGCTCTAGCTAGAACTTCCAATACTATATTGAATAGGAGTTGTGGGAGAGGGCATCCTTGTCTTGTGCCAGATTTCAAAGGGAATGCTTCCAGTTTTTGCCTGTTCAGTATGATATTGGCTGTGGGTTTGTCATAAATAGCTTTTATTATCTTGTGATTTATACTATTGACACCTAGTTTATTGAGGGGTTTTAGCATAAAGAGCTGTTGAATTTTGTCAAAGGCCTTTTCTGCATCTATTGAAATAATCATGTGGTTTTTGTCTTTGGTTCTGTTTATGTGATGGATTACATTTATAGACTTGTGTATGTTGAACCATCCTTGCATCCCTGGAATGAAGCCTACTTGATCATGATGAATAAGCTTTTTGATTTGCTGTTGCATTCTTTTTGCCAGTATTTTATTAAAGATTTTTGCATTGATGTTCATCATAGATATTGACCTGAAGTTTTCTTTTTTAGCTGCATGTCTGCCTTGTTTTGGTATTAGGATGATGTTGGTCTCATAAAATGAGTTGGGGAGGATTCCCTCTTTTTGTATTGTTTGGAATAGTTTCTGAAGGAATGGTACCAGCTCCTCTTTCTATGTCTGGTAGAATTTGGCCATAAACCCATCTGGAACTGGGCTTTTTTTAGTTGTTAGGTTATTAATTGCTGCCTCGACTTCAGTTATTGTTATTGGTCTATTCAGGGATTCAACTTCTTCCTGGTTTAGTCTTGGGAGAGTGCGAGTGTCCAGGAATTTATCCATTTCTTCCAGATTTACTGGTTTGTGTGCATAGATAGAGTTGTTTGTAGTAATCTCTGATGGTAGTTTGTATTTCTGTAGAATCAGAGGTGATGTCTCCCTTATTGTTTTTAACAAAAAATCATCTATTTGATTCTTCTCTTTTTAATACAAAGATTCTTCTCTCATTTTAATAAAAATCATCTATTTGATTCTTCTCTCTTTTCTTTTTGTTAGTCTGGCTAAAGGTCTATCTATTTTGTTGATCTTTTCAAAAAACCAGCTCCTGGATTTGTTGATTTTTTGAAGGGTTTTTTGAGTCTCTATCTCCTTCAGTTCTGCTCTGATCTTAGTTATTTCTTGTCTTCTGCTAGCTTTTGAGTTTTTTTGATCTTGCTCCTCTAACTCTTTCAATTTTGATGATAGGGTGTTGATTTTAGAGCTTTCCTTGCTCCTCATATGGGCATTTATTGATGTAAATCTTCCTCTAAACAGTGCTTTAAATGTGTCCCAGAGATTCTGGTATGTTGTGTCTTCATTCTCATTGGTTTCAAAAAACATCTTTATTTCTGCCTTCATTTCATTATTTATTCAGTCTACATTCAAGAGCCAGTTGTTCATTTTCCATGAAGTTGTGCAGTTTTGAGTTAGTTTCTTAATCCTGAGTTCTAGTTTGATTGCACTGTGGTCTGAGAGACTGTTATGATTTCTGTTGTTTTACACTTGCTGAGGCACCGTGGTTTACTTCCAATTATGTGGTTGATTTTAGAATAAGTGCAATGTGGTGCTGAGAAGAATGTATATTTTGTGGATTTGGTGTTAAGAATTCTGTAAATGTCTATTAAGTTCACTTGGTCCAGATCTACATTCAAGCCCTAGATTTCCTTGTTGATTTTCTGTCTCATTGATCTTTCCAATATTAACAGTGCAGTGTTTCTCCCATTATTATTGTGTGGGAGCCTAAGTCTCTTTGTAGGTCGTTAAGGACTTGCATTCTGTATCTAGGTGCTCCTGTATTGGGTGCATATATATTTAGGATCATTAGCTCTTCTTGTTGTATTGATCCTTTTACCATTATGTAATGCCCTTCTTTGCCTCTTTTAATTTTTGTTGGTTTAAAGTTCGTTTTATAAGAGATTAAGATTGCCACCCCTGCTTTCTTTTTGCTCTCCATTTGCTTGGTAAATCTTCTTCCATCCCTTTATTTTGAGTCCATGTGTGTCATTGCATGTGTGATGGGTCTCCTGACCCATTTCAGCACACTGATGGTTCTTGGCTTTTTATCCAATTTGCCAGTCTGCGTCTTTTGATTAGGGCATTTAGTCCATTTACATTCAATGTTACTATTGTTATGTGTGAATTTGATCCTGCCATTTTATAATTGGTTGGTTGTTTTGCCCTTTGGTTGGTGTAATTTCTTCATTGCATCATTGGTCTTTACCATTTGGTCCTTTTTTGTAGTGGCTAGTACGTGTTTTTCCTTTCTGTGTTTAGTGCTTCCCTCAGGAGCTCCTGCAGACCAGGTCTGGCAGTGACAAAATCTCTCAGCAATTGCTTGTCCATAAGGGATTTCATTTCTTCTTCACTTATGAAGCTTAGTTTGGCTGGATATGAAATTCTAGGTTTGAAGTTCTTTTCTTTAAGAATGTTGAATATTGGCCCCCATTCTATTTTGGCTTATAGGGTTTCTGCCAAGAAATCTGCTGTGAGTCTGATGTGCTTCCCTTTGTGAGTGACCTGTTTCTCTCTGGCTTCCCTTAGTATTTTTTCCTTTGTTTCAACCCTGGTGAACCTGACAATTATGTGCCTTGGGGTTGTTCTTCTAGAGGAGTATCATTGTGGTGTTCTCTGTATTTCCTGTATTTGAATGTTGGCCTGCCTTGCTAGGTTGGGGAAGTTCTCCAGGATAATATCCTGAAGAGTGTTTTCCAGCTTGGATTCATTCTCCGCATCATCTTCCGGTACACCCCATCCGGCGTAGATTAGGTCTTTTCACGTAATCCCATATTTCTTGAAGGCTTTGTTCATTTCTTTTCACCCTTTGTTCTCTTTTCTTGCCTTCTCGTTGTATTTCATGGAGTTTATCTTCAATCTCTGATATCCTTTCTTCTGCTTGATCTATTCGGCTATTGAAACTTGTGTATGCTTCATGAAGTTCTTGTGCTGTGTTTTTCAGCTCCATCAAGTCATTTATGTTCTTCTCTAAGCTGGTTATTCTAGTTAGAATTTTGTCTAACCTTTTTTTCAAGGTTTTTAGTTTCTTTGCATTGGGATAGAACATGTTCCTTAACTCAGAGAAGTTTGTTAATACCCACCTTCGGAAGCCTGCTTCTGTCAGTTTGTCAAATTTGTTCCCCATCATGCTTTGTTCCCTTGCTGGTGAGGAGCCGCCCAGCTAATTTTTATATATTTAGTAGAGATGGGGTTTTGCCATGTTGGCTAGGATGGTCTTGATCTCTTGACCTCGTGATCTGTCTACTTCGACCACCCAAAGTGCTGGGATTATGGGCGTGAGCCACCACTCCTGGCTGACACTGTGTATTTTTTAATCTAAACATATTTTTATTTCATCTTTTAACAAATTCTTTCAATTTACTTCAACATTTTGTTAGATATAATTCATACACCATAAAATTCACCATTTTAAACTTTACAACTGAGTATTTTTGATATATTTTCAAGGTTATGCAACTATCATCTCTACATAATTCCAGAAAATTTTGTTCACCTTAAAAATAAACCTCATACACAGTAACTACCTGTTTCTCCCTCCCCAAAGGCCCTGGCAACTGTTAATTTAGTTTTCATCTCTAAGAATTTGCCCATTATGGACGTTTAATATGAATGGAATTATATAATATGTGGCCTTTCATGTCTGCCTTCTTTCATTTTGCATAATGTTTTCAAGCTTTATCCATGTTGTAGTATGTGTCAGTATTTTATTCCTTTTCATGATTGAATAATATTCAGTTGTATAGATATATGGCATTTTGTCTATCCATTCATCAGTAGGTATTTGGGTTGTTTTTTGGCTGTTATGAACGACATGCTATGAACAATCATGTACGAGTTTTCATATGAATATATGTTTTCACTTGTCTTGGGTTTATACTAGAAGTAGAATTGCTGAGTCATGCAGTAACTCTGTTTAAGTTTTTGAATAACTGCCAAATTGTTTCCCAAAGATGCTGCAGCATCTTTGGAAATTTTCGAAATGATTTGGAATGTAAATGAAGCATTTTACATTCCCATCAGTAATTTATGGGGTTCCAATTTCTGTGTTCTCTCCAACACTTGTTATTTTTCAGTTTTTTGAATATAGCCATGTAGTGGGTGGGAAATAGTATCTTATTGTGGTATTAATTAGCATTTCTCTAGTGACTAATGATATTCAGCCCTTTTCATGTACTGCTTATTGGCCATTTTTGTTTTTTCTTTGGAGAAATGACTATTTAAATCCTTTGCCTGTTTAAAAACTGGATTGTTTGTCTTTTTATCACTGAGTTGTAAATGTTCGATATATATTTTGTATATTAGTCTCTTATCAGATAAATGATTTGCAAATAATTTCCCTCCAACTGTGAGTAGTCTTTTCATTTTCTTGATAGTATCTTTTGATGCACAAATGGTTTTTATTTTGATGATATCGTGTTTATTTATTTTTTTCTTTTGTTGCTTGTGCTTTGTCATATTTTAGACATTACTTAATTCTAGGTCACAAAGATTTACACCTCTGTTTTATTCTAAGGGTTTTATAGTTTTAGCTCTGAAATTTAGGTCTTCAGTTTATTTCGAGTTAATTTTTATCTATAATATAAGGGAGGAGTTTAACTTCATTCCTCTGCCTGTGGCTGTCTAGTTGTCCTGGTACCATTTGTTTAAAAGACTACCTATTGAATGGCCTTAGCACCTTTGTCAAAAATCAATTGACCATAAAATATGAGTTTATTTCTGAACTCTCAACTCTTATTTCATTGACCTATATGTTTTTGTCTATGTCAGCAGCACACAGTCTTGATTGTTATAGCTTTGTACTAAGTTTTAAGATTGGGAAATGTGAGTCCTTCAACTGTGTTCTTTTTATTTATTTTGGCTATTCATTGTCCCTTGCATTTCCGTATGATTTTTAAGACTAGTTAGTCACTTTCTTTAAAAAAAAAAAAAAGGGGGGCAGGTGGAATTTTGATGGGGATTGATTGAATCTGTATATCAATTTGGGGAGTATTGTCAGGTTAACAGTATTAAATTTTTCAATCCATGAGCATAAGACTTAGTAGCTGTAATAGTTTTTTAGTGGATTCTTGAGGATTTTCTATATGCAAGATTATATCATCTGCAGATACAGATACTTTTGATTCTTTGTTTCTAATCTAGATGCCTTTTAAAAATTTTTCTTATGTAATTGCCCTGGTTATAACCTTTAATACAATGTTGAATTGCTGTGGCATGAGTGGACATCATTGTTTGTTCTTCATCTTAGGGGGAAAGCTTTTAGCCACTCACCAGTAACTATAGATGGCTGTGGATTTTTGTAGATGCCCTTAATTAGGTTGAGGAATTTCCCTTCTATTCCTATTTTGTTGAGTGTTTTTTTGTTTTTGTTTTTAATCACAAAAGGGAGTTGAATGTTGTCAGATGTTTTTCCTGCATCGATACTATGTTATTTTTGTCCTTTATTAATGTTGTGTATTACATTGATTCCATTTTGTATGTTGAACCAACTTTGAATTACTTAGATAAATTCCACTTGTCATGGCATATAATCCTTTTTATATATTGGTAGATTTGTTTTGCTAGTGTTTTGTTGAGAATTTTTTTTTTTTGAGATGGAGTCTCGCTCTGTCACCCAGGCTGGAGTACAGCCATGTGATCTCAGCTCACTGCAGCTCTGTCTCCCAGGTTCAAGTGATTCTCATGCCCCAGCCTCCTGAGTAGCTGGGATGACAGGTCCACACCTCCATCCCAAGCTAATTTTTGTATTTTTAGTAGAGACAGGGTTTTGCCATGTTGGCCAGGCTGGTCTCTAACTCCTGACCTCAAGTGATCCACCCACCTCGGCCTCCCAAAGTGCTGAGATTACAGGTGTGAACCACCACACCCGGCCTTGTTAGGGACTTTTATGTCTGTATTATCTGTATTCTTAAGGCATGTTAATCAGTAGTTTTCTTGTGATCTCTTTGTCTGGTTTTGGTATTAGGGTAATACTGGCCTTATAGAATGAGTTGGGAAGTATCCTTTACTCCTTGTGAATGATTGGTGTTCATTCTTCTTTAAATGTTTGGTAGAATTGAATAGTGAAGGCATCTGTTTGTAAACTTTTCCTGGTGGAAAATTTTTAAAATACTTAATATCTTTACTTCCTTTAGGTTTTTTTTAGATGTACTATTTTTTGAGTTAGTTTTGATAGTTTCTTTCTAGGAACTTGTTAATTTCACCTAGCTTATCCAATTTGTTGGCCAGCAGTTCATAATATTTCTTTATAGTCCTTTTATTTCTGTGAGGTTGGTAGTTTTTCTGATTTTAGTAAATTGAGTCTTCCCTCTTTTTGTTCCTGGTCATTCTAGATAAAGGTTTGTCAGTGTTGTTGGTCTTTTCAGAAAACCAACTTTGGTTTCATTGTTTTTTATTTTCTATCTCATTTTTGCCCCAGTATTTGTTTCTTTCTTTCTTTTGCTTGCAAAGATTTAGTTGGCTCTTTTATAATTTCTTAAGGTAGAACCTTAGGTTATCAATTTGAGATGTTTCTTTTTAAATATGTGTTTACAGCTCTAATTTTGTAAGAACTGCTTTCACTGCCTTTCATAAGTTTTGATATGTTGTGCTTTTTTTTGGTGAGACAGGGTCATGCTCTGTCATCCAGGCTAGAATGTATCGGTGCCATCACAAGTCACTGCAGCCTCAACCTTGATTCTCCTGAGGTCAAACCATCTTCCCAACTCAGCCTCCTGAGTAGGTGGGACCACAGGTGCATTCCCCAATGCCTGGCTAATTTTTTAAAAAATTATTTGTGAGACACAGGGTCTTGCCATTTTGCTCAGGCTGGTCTCCAACTCCTGGGCTCAAGCAGCCCTCCCACCATGGCCTCCCAAAGTGCTGGGATTACAGGCATTAGCCACTGTGCCTGGCCTTAATTTTAATGATCTCAAAGTATTTTCTAATTTTCCTTGTGGTTTCTTCCTTGACTCTTTGGTTATTTAGCAGTGTATTGTTTGATTTCCACAGACTTTTGCATTTCTTAAATTTCTATCTGTTACTGATTTCTATTTTTTATCCCTGTGTTTAGGGAACATATTTTGTATTATTCCAGTCTTTTAAAATTTTAAGACTTATTTTCTAGCCTAACACCTGGTCTCTTCTAGAGAATGTTTCATGTGTATTTGAGAATAATATGTTTTCTGCTTTTTAAATGGAGAATTCTATAAATGTCTGTTAGGTCTAATTAGTTTATTAGTGTTGTTTAAATCTTTTGTTTTCTTTCAGATTCTCTGTCTTTCATTACATCCTGTACTGAAAATGGACTTTTGAAGTTTCCAACTATTACTGTTGAGCTGTCTAATTCTCCCTTTGTTTCTTTTAATTTTTGTTTCATGTATTCTGGGGCTTTATTTTGAGATATATATGTGTATAATTGTTATATCTTCTTGATAAATTGACCTTTTTATACTTATATTCTTTGTCTCTAATAATAATTTTTGTCTTAAATACCATTTTTTTCTGATGGTAATATACCCAGTCAAGCTCTCTGTTTGTTACTGTTTGCATTGTATATGTTTTTCCATGCTTTCAGCCTATCTGTGTCTTTTAATTTAAGTGTATTTCTTATATACTACATATAACTGAATCAGGAAGCAATCCATTTAGACAATTTCTGTGCTTATATTGGAATGTTGAATCCATTTATGTTTAATGCAGTTTTGATAGGGTAAAATTTATGCCAGCCATTTTGCTTTTTGTTTTCTGTATGCAGTGTCATTTTAAATTTTCTATTACTCCATTACTGACTTGGTGTTAGATATATATTTTCTAGTGTACTGTTTTATTTCCCTTATCCTTTCTTTTTACTATGTTTTGTTATTTTCTTAGGGGTTACTTGGGGGCTTACTACTGACAGTTTACAAGTTTAGTTTGGATTAGTACCAGTCTAATTTCACTAGTATACAAAAACTTTGCTTCTGTATGACTCCATTCCCTCCTTCCTCCTTTGTGCTGTTATTGTCATACAAAGTACATCTTGGCTGGGCACAGTGGCTTACACCTGTAATCCCAGCACTTTGGGAGGCCGAGGAGGACAGCTCACTTGAGGTTAGGAGTTCAAGACCAGTCTGACCAACATGGTAAAACCCCATCTCTACTAAAAAAATAACAAAAATTAGCTGGACTTGGTGGTGTGTGCCTGTAATACCAGCTACTTGGGAGGCTGTGACAGGAGAGTTGCTTAAACCCAGGAGGTGGAGGTTGCAGTGAGCCGAGAAAAAAAAAAGTACATCTTTATACATTCTGTTCACTTCAACACAGATTTATAATTATTGCCTTTTACAGTTATCTGCACTTGTTATAGTTTTGTTTTTAATTTTTATTTTTTAATTTAAAAATAGATTTAGAGGGAACAAGTACAGTTTTATTACGTGGATATATTGCATACTGGTGAAATCTAGGCTTTTAGTATAAGCATCACCCGAATAGTTACATTTTACCCATTAGGTAATTTCTCATCCCTCACCCCCGCTTAACCTCCCACCTTTCCAAGTCTCTGGTGTCTATTATTGTAAGGTTGATTCTTTTGCATGGTTTATTGCTGAGTTAAAAATGAGGAAACTGAGGCCAGCACAAAAAGATTAAATGCCAATTTATTAGCCTCCCAGGTGAGGTTCTGTGGTCCCAAGGAAAGAGGCCAGAGAAGTCACCCCTGACTCCTCTGGGCGTGGGGTTTTATAGGGAGTGAAGGCATTCGATTGGCTGTGGAGAAACAGGACAAGCTGCTATAGGTAGGTAGGCTGGATTTTCAGATGGGGCAATGTGCTATTTGGCAGGTTTTGGCGGGGCTTTACAAGGGTGGGCTAGGTGCCGAGTGCGGAGGGGATTTCCAAGGCAGAGCTAGATGATGGGCATATTCTGGTGATGTAATTTTCAGGCGGGGAGAGGGATGGGCATGTCCGAGCTCCTGGCAAGGCAACCAGCCTTACAATTATTGCATTTTGTTTGTCCATGTGTACATATTACTTAGCCCCATATTCTCTCGTAAATGAGAATATATAGTATTGGACTTTGTGTTTCTGAATTATTTCACTTAGGATAATGGCCTCCAAGTCTATCCATGTTGCTGTAGAGGACATACTTTCATTATCTTATGTGGCTCAGTAGTATTTTATGGTACATGTATACTGCATTTTTTTAATCCAACCATCTGTTGATTGATAGATTGGTTCCATATCTTTCTATTTTAATAGTGCTTTGATAAGTGATTTCCTTTGGGTAGATACACAGTATTGGGATTGCTGGATTGAACGGTAGTTCTATTTCTATTTTTAGTTCTTAGAGAAATCTCCATACTGTTTTCCATAGAGGTTGTACTAATTTACATTTGTTTTCCTTTTCTCTCCATATTTGCCAACATCTGTCATTTTTTGACTTTTTAATAATAGCTGTTCTGAGTCTTGTAAGATGGTATCTCATTGTCATTTTAATTTGCATTTCTCTGGTGATTAGTGATGTTGAGCACTTTTTCATACGTTTGTTGGCCGTTTGTATGTCTTTTGAAAAATGCCTGTTCATGTAGTTTGCTCACTTTTTAATGGGGTTATGTTTTTCTTCTTTTTGAGTTGTTTTGAGTTTTTTGTAGATCCTGGATGTTAGTCCTTTGTTGGATGTTCATTTTTTTTTAAACTTCTTTTTACTTTCTGTTCCTTAGATTGGATAATCTCAGTTGATCTATCATCAAGCTCACTGATTCTTCTGCCTGTTCAAATATGATGTTGAACCCCTCTAATGAATTTGCTATTTCAATTATTTTATTTTTTAACTCTAGAATTTTTATTTGGTTTCTTTTTATAATTTCCATTTCTTTCTTGATGGCTGCTTGATGAAACACCACTGCCATTCTTTAATCATTTAGACATGGCTTCCTTTAGTTTTTCAAATGTATTTAAAATAGATTATTTAAAGTCCAACACTGGGAGTTCCTTAGGAACAGTTTCTATTGATTGCTTTTTCTTTTCTTATGTATGGGCCATATTTTCCTGTTTCTTTGTAAGTGTCATAATACTCTTTTGAAAACTTTATGTTTTAAATAATATAATGTGGCAACTCTGGAAATCTGATTCTCCTTTTTTCCGTTTTTGTTGTTGTTGTTGTTGCGGCTCGTTGTAGTAGCTTCTGTTAGTTTATTTAGTAACTTTCCTGAACTAACTCTGTAAAGTCTATATGTTTTTGTTTTTGTTTTTGAGATGGAGTTTTGCTCTTGTTTCCCAGGCTGGAGTGCAGTGGTGTGATCTCGGCTCACCACAACCTCTGCCTCCTGGGTTCAAGCAATTCTCTTCCCTCAGCCTCCTGAGTAGCTGAGATTACAGGCATGTGCCACCATGTCTGGCTAATTTTGTATTTTTAGTAGAGACAGGGTTTCTCCATTTTGGTCAGGCTGGTCTTGAACTCACAACCTTAGGTGATCTGCCTGCTTCGGCCTCCCAAAGTGCCGGGAATACAGGTGTGAGCCACTGTGCCTGGTCAAGTATATATTCTTTGTCATATATCTTCACCGATTCTGTACTAGAATAGCTTAGTGGTCAGCTAATAATTGGACAGAGATTTCCTCAAATACCTGGAATAATTAAGTCTCAAGGGACTCTGTGTATGTGTTTGGGCATGTGTCAGTTTATAACTGCCTTAGTCTTCATTTTCTGATTGTGCAGAATCTTAATGTCAGCCCAGTGTGAGGGCCTAGGGCTATCTCAGGGCACTCCAGTTTCTTTTCTGGGCATTCACACAACCTTGAGTAGATGCACCATGGCCTTCTGGATTGTCAGAAATATACAGAGTTTTTAATACCTGTGGGTATCTCATTCCCCAGATTTTCCTTTTAAGCTTTTGGGTTAATATATTATTTGCTCCACCTATTGTCCACTTTCTCAGGTAGTCACAAAATTAAACAATTGCCTTCAGTTGTTTTGATAGACACACCTCTGTGGAAAATACTTTTCAGTAACCTGTGTGTCAGGTCAAATAAATGTAACCTTGCAAGTGGAACCTGTTACCCATGTCAAATAATAAGACTTTGAAGGGACTCCAACCCTGTTTTGTCCTCTTCTGTTGCTGCCAGGCTGTTGGTTTTCAAGACTACTGTAGAGATGGGATAGGGTTAGGTGGCGGGGAATGGGAATAGGGTAAGTTAAAATACCACAGAATTTCTGTTCTTGGATATTTAACCATTTTTCTTTAACAAATGTTCTCCAGATTGTGGCAACTCTTTGGTTAAATTTCTAGATTTCTGAAAAAAATTGATTTGAACAATTTTTGCCATTTAAAAATTGCATTTGTGAAAGAAGGGATTTTTGGAAGTTCTTTCTTTGCTGTTTTCACTTATATCACACTCTCATGTTTATTCTTAAATGATTTTGTTTCTGTAAATTGAATCTAATGTTGGCATTTTTTTTCCAGCACGTTGGAGATATATTTCCACAGCATCTGGCTTTTCTTGTTCCTGTTCTGAAGTCAGTAAATGTAACTGCTATCTTCATGAGGTAATTTATTGCCTTAAAGGATTTTCCCATTATCCTTAGATTTCTATGGTTTCACTGAGTTCAGTGCTCCTGCCTGAGGTATGTTGGCTTCTTCTATCTGTGGCATGATGTCTTTCATAAGTCTGGAAAATTCGCTGCCATTTTCTTCAGATATTGCTTCTGTATCATCTCTTTTCTTTCTTTCTGGGACTCTGATTAAATTTGTGTTAGATTTCTCACCATGTGTTCTCATGCTCTCTCTCTTTTGTATTTCTAGATTTTGGCCTCTCTACTTAATACTTTGAATATTTTACTTTGACCTAGTTTCCAATTCACTAATTCTTTCTTCAGCAGCACCCAATCTGCTTTAAAACCCATTTATTACTTTTAAAATTTTCAGTTTTAGATATTAAAAAATTAAAACTGTTACTTTACATAGCTTCTAATCTCTTATTTTTGTTTTTGACTATAGCAAGTGTAGTTTGAAAATTTTAGTCAAACATGTAACATAAAATTTGCCATTTTATTTTATTTTTATTTAATTTTTTTTTTTTTTTTTTTTGCGATGAAGTCTTCCTCTGTCACCCAGGCTGGAATGCAGTGGCGCAATATTGGCTTACTGCAACTTCTGCCTCCTGGGTTCAAGTGATTCTTCAAGTAGCTCAGCCTCCCAAGTAGCTGGGACTACACGTGTATGCCACCACCCCTGGCTAATTTTTGTATTTTTAGTAAAGATGGGGTTTCACCATTTTGGCCAGGTTGGTGTCGAACTCCTGACCTTGTGACCCGCCTGCTTTGGCCTCCCAAAGTGCTGGGATTACAGGTGTGAGCCACTGCGCCTGGCCTGCCATTTTAAATAGTACGTTTTATGTGTACAATTCTGTGACATTAAGTTCATTCATGTTGTTGTGTAACTATCCATCTCCAGTACTCTTTATCTTGTAAAACTGAAACTCTTTACCTGTTAAACAATAACTCCCTTTCCCAAACCCCTGGCAACCAGCATTCTACTTTCTGTTTTTATGAATTTGGCTGCTATAGATACCTCATACAAGTAGAGTAATAAATATTTTTCCTTTTGTGACTGGCTTATTTAATGTAGCATAATATCTTCAGAGTTTATTGATGTTGTAGCATGTGTTGGAATTTCTTACCTTTTTAAGGCTGAATAATATTCCATTGTATTGTATACTATATTTTGTTTATTCATTCTTTGATGGACACTTGGGTTGTATCTATCTTTTGGCTGTAGTGAATAATGTTGCCATGAACATGGGTATACAAATATTTGAGTCCCTTGCTTTGAATTCATTTGTGCATATACCCAGAAATGGAATTACTAGATCATATGTTAATACTTTTCTTAACTTTTTGAGGAGTGACTGTATTGTTTTCATAGGAGCTCCAGCATTTTACATTTCTACCAGCAATGCCCAAGGGTTCCAGCTTCTCCACATCCTAACCAACACTTATTATCTTGATAATAGCCATTCTAATGGGTATGAGATGATATCTCTTTGTGGTTTTGATTTGCTTTTCTTTAATGATTAGTAATGTTGACCATTTTTTCATGTGCTTATTGCCCGTTAGTATGTGTTCTTGAGACAAATTTCTATTCAGGTCATTTGCCAGATTTTTAACTGGGTTGTTTGGATTTTTGTTGTTAAAGTAGTCTGTATTGGGTAATTCCAACTTCTTGTCTTTGTACATATGCTTTTGTTTTCTGTGATTTCTACCGTTTCTTCCTCAATGTGTCACTAATTTCTTTTAGGGTGCTAGACATTTGTGTTTGCAGAATATTTTTGAGGAATAATTTGAAACCTGGGATGATTATTGTTTTTAGAGAGGTTTTCATCAGATATTGCTACGGTTCTTTTTTTTTTTTTTTTTTTTTTTTTTTTTCTGAGACAGAGTCTTGCTCTGTTGCCAGGCCAGAGTGCAGTGGCGTGATCTTGGCTCACTGCAACCTCTGCCTCCCGGGTTGAAGCAATTCCCCTGCCTCAGCCTCCTGAGTAGCTGGGTCTACAGGCACATGCCATCATGCCCAGCTAATTTTTTATATTTTAATAGAGATGATGTTTCACCATGTTAGCCAGGATGGTCTCATGATCCACCCTTTTCAGCCTCCCAAAGTGTGGGGATTACAGGCATGAGACACCGTGCCCTGCCGGTTCTTTAGTCTTAAAGGAGCCAACTTAATCCAGTGTAGTCTTAAGGACAACCGGATGAGTAGAACAAAGGCTCAGTGCTTGGGAGGGCTGACTTGCTTCTGAGGACTTATTCTCTACCTTAAGGGGTTAGCCCTTTGTGGTTCCAGCACAAATTGAGGGCTGGTACCTCAGTATCTGATTCATGCTTTTACTCTGTATCTCTTGCCCCAATTTTTCGATATTTTGGGTAACTTTCGCGTCTGTAACAGTCCCACAAATTTCAGGGCCTTACATGGTAAAATTTACTTCTTGCTCATGTAACAGTTCACTGTGGATGCTCCTCATCAGTGATCAGCTTTCCTCTGTGTGGTGATTCGGCCCAGTTTCTCACATGCCATCTGCTACGGAGGTGGCATCCTCATCCTCTAGGCCCAGCTTCCCGTCAGTCCAACTGGCAGATGGGGGAGCACACATGCAGAAGGCACACGTGCTTCTCAGCCATATTGGCCCACAAGTGACAAGGACCATGATCTGTATCTCTTCATGCTTTCCACCAGCAAGATCTAGTTACAGGGTTCTATCTAGATGGAGGTGAGAAATCTGCATTGTGTTGTTTCTGGTTGACAATGCTTCCTAGTTTCAATGCTGTCCTGGGAAAGGGGAGCACAGTTCTTTATGGTTATATCTGTCTCAGTCCTTCACCTTGGCACACCCTTCTTTGACAGTTGTCATGTGCTCATCTCTCCAGGGACACAATCCAGAGTTGCCCTAGTTACTGTGTCTTGCACAGAGGATGAATTTCTAGCATTGTGTAGTTTTTATCAAATCCAGTTGTCACTTTTGTGGTTTGATGACTGAACTGACACACAGCTTATCTGGTGTTCACACTGTATAATAGTGGAGCCAAATCAAGCCAATTGCAATTTTTAAAACTTCCATTTTGGAAGGAGATGAATGGAAGGTAAACATCAGTGCTTGGTCCACAGTAAGAGCAACATCCCATGGGCAAGTATTATGAAGGCATCTATCAATGTTTTCTAAGCAAAGGCCACTAGACACTCACCTGGGAACCATGGGGTGTTGTGGTAAGAGGGTATTGGAAAGAACCTGTTACAGGATTTGGGCTTTTGTTAGGTGATTTGGGGGAGGGTTCAAGAAAGTGGGGTGCTATCAGTAAGTAGGGACAATTTTATGATGAGTACCTCATTCAATCTTATCTATAAGGAGGATAGACTGGAGTGAGGTTAAAGTTATGATTGGTAAAGAAACAGTCACCACTTATGTCAGTGGGGAGAGATTTTGGCACAATCTTGTTTTTGTCTTCATTCATCATGGTCAGAGTATAGCGTGTCTGATTCTTTTACCTCCTATCCTAGGAGTGGGGGCAGAAGAAACTGGCCTGTTGTCCTCCAGGCCTCCTTGCTCCATCTGGCTAGGCCTTGGGAGTGCTATGGTTTGAATATTTGTCCTCCTCAAAACTCATGTTGAAGCTTAATCTCCAATATAGCAGTATTGAGAGGTGGGGCCTTTAAGATGTGATTGGATCTTAAGGGCTGTTCCCTTATGAGTGGATTTATCCATTTATGGGTTAATGGATTAAACTGTTAGGAGGGAAGTGGAATTGGTGGCTTTATAAGAAGAGGAAGAGATACCTGAGCTAGCATACTCAGCCCCTTTACCGTGTGATGCCCTGCCGCATCTCAGGACTCTGCAGAGTCTCCACCAGCAAGAAGGCCCTCACTAGATTCTCCTCGTTGACCTTAGACTTCTCAGCTTCTATAACTGTAAGAAATCAATTCCTTTTCTTTATAAATTACTGGGTTTTGGGTTTTCTGTTATAAGAAACAGAAAATGGACTAAAATAGGGAGAACGTCTTCCTCAGGGGTTAGGGGCTGCGAGATCCCACAGCCTGCTTTCTGCTTGTGGAAATTTGGGTTATTTTGACAGTCATTGACTGTTTTAAGCTTATATGTCTTTGGCAATGCAGTTTCTCCCCAATTCTAGTAGCTTCTGATCTATTTACATCTGGTAGTTTTATGTGCCAGTAACTATAGCCAAAGTTCTTTTCTAGTTACAATCTTCTAGCCTACTTCATATCTTGGCTTTCTTACACGTGTGTTTCTCCCTACTCATGTTATCTTGATGCTTAACATAATACAATAGGCATGGGTGTGGGTGGGAGACACACCTGTAATCTCACCTATGTGTACAGTTTAGCCCTCTCTTCATTGTGAAGTCTTAATGCGTCTTTGCTCCTCAGAACATGTTCAGCCTCACATCTTACTCTTGGGGCGCAGAGGGATAGCTTTTCCCGGATTTTGAGGCCCATGTTTCTGGACTGCCTCTAGATACTTTCCTGTCTCTCTGAAGCCAGCCAATTTTTGCCTAGGCTCATGTCTTTTTGTGATGCTCAACTAAGCAAAATGAGTAACAGTCACCTAGACAGTTGGCATTTCCTTTTCTCTTCCCCTGAGCTGGAGGCTGGGCGTGTACATGGTCTGCTTTCAGGTGATCAGGGGTAAACAGTTTCACCAAATGACATGCACTGTATAAAATAGGTCTTCTGATTACCAGCTTTTTGACAGAGGTTTTTATTATGATATCACCCTCTTCAAAGAACCCAATTCTATGTTAATTTATCTCCATTGAACTATGCATTTAATGATAGAGAATTTGAGAGAGGAAAATTTCTGATTAGACTCTTTGGGAATTATTTGACCCATTTTCTTCTTCCCTCTGCTTCTCCACTGTACAAATGAAGCTGTACATTTGTGGCAGTTTTCTAAGCAGCCATCACAAAGGCATAGTATGGCAGTCCATCTTTTTTGTTTTTAACTCTATTAATATTGGAAAATCAAACCTTTTCTGATTTCTTACAAGAAGAACAAAATAAGACACTTCAGTTTTTTAAATAAGATGAGATATAACGATAAAAATTTTTGATGAAGAAAAGAGTTTTGTATTTAAATTGCAGTGATGTGGACAACTTTTAGACTCATCCCTCTCTGTCTGTAGTATCCTACAAGAAGTGCCTGGGCCTTCTTTGAGTTTTTCTGCTTTGAAGAGAGGCAAACGTGAATATCTGGCTTGAGCTTCTCCTGAGACCCTTGTGGAAGTAACATGAGATGACTGATGTGCAAACACATTCAATAGTAAAGCTCTCTGGGTAGAGAAGACATTATTATTTCATCCTGAAGTACTTTCGGAAGGTAAATAATTTATTTAGCACACTAAGTTTATCCTCTGAGGCCATGTGTTTCTGCTGTAAGGTACAAAACCCAGCCTTGGAAACTTACAGCATTGAGAGAGGAAAGGTCCAGTGAGTTGGACTCCTTATGAGTTTTACTGAGTTGGGTGCTTTTCTGTAGAGTTCTGAATTCTATTTATAATTATCCTTAAGCAAAAAAGAAACAATCCAAAGTGGTGACATAGACTGTTCAATTTACAGTATCTGTGGTATAACCCAGTTAATAATCATCCATAATACTTAAGGTCCTAGACTGCTGGTTTGAGTTTTTAATGAATTTCTAAGATAATGAGATTTTGTAATGGAACCATGTTTCTCAGTAATGTCTTTCACTGAATTATCTTGACTTGAGTAAAGACAAGACTCAAGAGTGACTTTATGTTAAATGTAAATCCGCCATGTAACTTCTGACTAACCCTGAGCTGATAATGCCTCCCTAATGTTTAGTTGATGTTACTATTCTTCATGTAGGAACACCAATTCATTGTAAGTTTTCTTCAGCCCTTGTTGTTGCAGAGATCATAGGCTGTGATGACTGTAGCATCCTACACATATCTTCCAGAGTACTACACTTACGTTCCAAGATATGAACGCTATGTATGGGGGTTTGTAGTGCAGAGATCTACCTGTCTGCACCTGCCCAAGACCATAATTCTGTCTGTAAATTCTCCAATAAATCACCCAGTACCAACAAACTGGATTTCTCTGCCTCCTTCTTTGGTTTCTTGGCTCCTTTGGTATTTGAGGATTGCTTTGCATATATGGCCCTTTCACAGAACACTTGATTAATTATCTAATTAATTAAACAAATAATAATGAAGTAGGTTATGTTGCTTACTAAGAAATTGATAAACTTGAGGTAGCCATACTTGTCTAAGTCCCCTTAGGAAACCAAAAGTTTTTGTTTAATGGTCTTTTCAATGGTAAGCCATGTATTATTCATATATTAGTGTGTAGGCTGATACCGAGAGAAGGTGTAGTAACTTGCTTTTATATGAGGGCACTGGAATCAGATGTGGTCTGTAGATTCCCTTTGTGGTCTGTGACCCAGGCTGGGACTGACTCTTCTCCCTGGCTCCTGGAACAGGGATCCAGCCCCTCATGACTTCCTCCTTCCCTGGCTCATTTGGACATCCACAGGGGCCTCTTTCTCTTGGATGTGCCCCACCTGGGACCCATCATATCTATTTTTCTTGCTCTGGGAGCCACTGCATCTTTAGGACACAGTTTCTCCTAAGCTGATAGGGATGTGCTGGAGCCTGTGGAGTGCCTCTGTTGTTCAGAGTTCTGTGGTAAAGCCCTAAGAAGCTCTCCCACCAGAAGAACAGAGCATAGTTGAGGTAGACGTCCTGTGCTTTGCAGGACTTACTGAGGAAACTCTGACCCTGGTCTTTCTTCTTCTGTCATTTCCAAAAGTGAGTGCATGGGGGCAGTGGGGTGGAGGTCAGTTCAGTGAGCACACACAGTAGAGAGGCAGAACCCTTTACCTCTTGGGCAGCTGAGGCTGAGGTCCTGGGCTGGGCCTGTCTGCTTGGTGTCTTTGATGCAGGGATAGATCTTATTTAGGCAAACACACCCCTATAGACAGGCAGGGCATGCCACCAAGGCAACCCACAGGCAAGGCCCAAATGCTTTTATTTGTGGTATACATTAGGTAGATAGCCAGATTAGAATATCAGGCTAGAAGGGAGCTTACAACTTCCTGCTGAACAGAGAAATAAAATGTAACCCACTGGGGGCAGTAATAGCTGATGAACAGTCATGGTGGTTCTCACTCACGGTTGGCTCAGGGCTGGGGGCACTAAGGTATATTGCAGTGCCAGTGAGAGCAGAGCTGAGACTCAAACCCTCTTTTTTCCCTCTTTTTATCTCATAACAACCACAGTAAGCCTGTAAAATCTCCTGTGATTTGTGGAGTCTCGGGCTTGCTGGAAACCTTTCAGGGGATTCATAAGGTCAAAACTGTTTTCATAATGATTTGGAACCATTCTCTCCTTTTCACTGTGTGGACATTTACACTGATGGTGTGAAACCAATGGTAGGCGCTTTGACAGAAATCAAGACCATGACACCAAACTCTACTGACAGTCGTCATATTCTTCACTGCCACCCACTTGCATACAAAAAGCCAACACCGTTTAAGAATGTTCTTGGCCAGGCACAGTGGCTCACGCCTGTAATCCCAGAACTTTGGGAGGCTGAGGTGGGTGGATCACGAGGTCCGGAGATTGAGACCATCCTGGCTAATACAGTGAAACCTCGTCTTTACTAAAAATACAAAAAAAAAAAAAATTAGCTGGGCGTGGTGGCATGCGCCTGTAGTCCCAGCTACTTGGGAAGCTGAGGCAGGAGAATCGCTTGAACCCAGGAGGTGGAGGTTGCAGTCAGTCAGCAGAGATCGCACCATTGCACTCCAGTCTGGGCAACAAGAGTGAAACACCGTCTCAAAAAAAAAATTATTGAAGAAGTAGGAATGATTAATTGTATTAAATTTTGACTTGTGAGTACATGTCTTTTTAATATTCTGTGAGATGGAATTGAAAGTTTGCATAATGTACTTTGGCAGATGGAACTACAATCATTGTTTTGAGGAAAAGCACTTGTGCTTTTTTTGAGTTAGGAGTTAAACTAGCTCCTCTTTTAATGGAACACTGTTTTTACTTTAAAGAACAACTGACAGACAAACCATGGTTATTCAGACTTGTATTTTTGGCATAAAATGTCTGAAAATTGAACTAACTGAGGCTGTTACTTCAAAGGAATTAACTGCTTATATTTGTTGCAAATGACAAAATTGAATTTTCAGGCAAAATTTAGAATTTTAGAAAACTTGTGTCTGACATGGTGAGATCGATAGCTTCCTATCCAGTATAGGCATCACTCATTTTATTGCACTTTATAGAATTTTTTTTTTTTTATGTTTTAACAAATTTAAGATTTGTGGCAACCCTGTATCAAGCTAGTCTTTCAGTGCTGTTTTGCCAATAGCAATGCTTACTTCATGTCTCTGTGTCACATTTTAGTACTTCTCATGATACTTCAAACATTTTCATTATTATTTTATCTGTTATGGTGATCTGTGATCAGCAATCTTTGTTACCATTGTAATTATTTTATGGTGCCATGAGCTGTGCCCATATAAAATGTTCTATGTGTTCTAACTGCACCACAGCCGATCATTGCCCCATCTCTCTGCTTCTCGTGGGGCCTCCCTATGCCCCAAGATACAACAGTATTGAAATTAGGCCAACTAATAACTCTTGAATGGCCTCCACATGTTCAGGTGAAAGGAAGGGTCCCACATCTCTCAATTTACTCATTTTTTATTTTTATTTTTGAGACAGAGTCTCACTCTGTTCCCTAGGCTGGAGTGCAGTGGTGTGATCTTAGCTCAATGCAACCTCTGCCTTCTGGGTTCAAGCTGTTCTTGTGCCTTAGACTCCTGAGTAGCTGGGATTACAGGTGCACACCACCATGCCTCGCTAATTTTTTATATTTTTAGTAGAGGCGGGGTTTCGCCATATTGGCCAGGCTAGTCTCCGATGCCTGGCCTCAAGTGATCCACCTGCCTCGGACTCCCAAAGTGCTAGGATTATAGTCGTTAGCCACCACACCTGGCCATGTCTCCCACTTTAAATAAAAATTTAGAAATGATTAAGCTTAGTGAAGAATGCATGCTGAAAACTCAGATAGGCCGAAAGCTGGGCCTCTTATGCTAAATAGCCAAGTTGTGAATGCAAAGGAAGTTCTTGAAGTAAATGAAAAAAATGTTACTTCAGGGAACACACAAATGATAAGGAGTGAAATAGCCTTGTTGCTGATATGGAGAAAGTTCGAGTGGTCTGGATAGAAGATCCAACTAACCAGAATGTTCCCTTAAGTCAAAGCCCACTCCAGAGTAAGGCCCTAATGCTCTTCACTTCTATAAAGCTGAGATAGCTCAGGAAAGTGTATAGAATTTGAAGCTAGGTGAGGTTGGTTCATGACATTTGAGTAAAGAAGTCTCCATAGCATAAAACTGCAAGGCAGAGCAGCAAGTACTGATGTAGATGTTGTAGCATGTTCTCCAGAACAGTAAGAGAACTGATGAAGTTTGCTACAATAAGGAACAGATTTTCAATGTAGACAAAATAGCCTTCTATTGAAAGACCGTGCCATGTAGGACACTCATAGCTGGAGAAGAGAAGTCAATGTCTGGCTACAAAGCTTGAAAGCACAGGCTGACTCTCTTGTTAGGGCCTAATGCAGCTGATGACTGTGAGTTGAAGCCAGTGCTCGTTTACCATTCCAAAACTCCTAGGACCCTTAAGAAGTATGCTAAATCAACTATGCCTATGCTCTACTGGAACAACAAAGCCTAGATGACAGCACATCTGTTTACAGCATGGTTTACTGTCTCTTTTAAGCCTGTTGTTGAGACCTACTGCCTAGAAAAAGGTTCTTCTCAAAATATTACTGCACCCAGTCAAGAGCTCTGATGGAGATGTACGAGGAGATGAATGTTGCTTTCATGCCGTTAACATCGCATCCATTCTGCAAGCCACGGATCAAGGAGTAATTTTGACTTTCAAGTGTTACTATTTAAGAAATCATTTTGTAAGGCTGTAGCTGCTACAGATGGTGATTCCTCTGATGGATCTGGGCAAATTAAGTTGAAAACATTCTGAGAGGCATTCACCATTCTAGATGCCATTAAGAATATTCATGACTCATGGGAGGAGGTCAGAATATCAACAGAGTTTGGAAGAAGTTGATTCCAACTTTAAGGGGTTCCAGACTTCATTGAAGGAAGTCGCTGCAGATGTGGTAAAAACAGTAAGAGAATTAGAAGCAGAGCCTGAAGGTGTGAATGAATTGCTACAATCTCATGATAAAACTTGAAGGATAAAGAGTTGCTTCTTATGGATGAGAAGCAGGCAAGTGGTTACTTGAGAAGCAGTCTACTCATAGTGAAGATGCTGTGGACGTTGTTGAGATGACAACAAAGGGTTTAGAATATTACATAAGCTTAGTTGCTAAAGCAGCAGCAGGGTTTGAGAGGACTGACTCCAATTCTGAAAGAAGTTATACTGTGGTGAAAGGCTATCAAACAGCATCACATGCTACAGAGAAAACTTTGTGAAAGGAAGAGTCCATTGATGTTGCAAACTTTAGTGTTGTCTTATTTTCAGAAATGACCACAGCCACCCCAGCCTTCAGCAGTTATCACCCTCACTGGTCAGCAGCCATCACCCAGGCAAGATTCTCACCCTAAAAAGATGATGGCTCACTAAAGGCTTAGATGATCATTAGCTTTTTTTTTTTTTTTTTTGAAATAAAGTACTTTTACTTTTTTCTTTCTTGTTTTTTTGAGATGGAGTCTTTCTCTGTTGCCCAGGCTGGAGTGCACTGGTGCAATCTTGGTTCACCTCAACCTCTGCCTCCTATGTTCAAGCAATTCTCCTGCCTTAGTCTCCCAAGTAGCTGGGTTTATTGGTGTGCACACCCAGCTAATTTATATATTTTTAGTAGAGACAAGATTTTGCCATGTTGGCCAGGCTGGTCTTGAACTCCTGACCTCAAATAATCCACCCACCTCAGCTTTCCAAAGTTCTAGGATTGCAGGTGTGAGCCACCATGCCTGGCTGCAATAAAGTGTTTTTAAAATTAAGGTATGTACGTTGTTTTTGGACATAATGCTGTTGCATACAATAGACTGCAGTAGAGTATAAACATAAATTTTATGTGTTTTGAGAAACGAAAAAATTCATGACTTGCTTTAATTTAGTATTTGCTTTATTATGGTACCTGAAAAATGAACCCACAACATTTTTGAGGTATACCTATATTCCAGCATGTGTCTTTAACAGATTCACAAATATTTCTCCCATTCTGTATCTGCTCTTAATTCTCTTAATAAGGGCTTTTTGCAGATAAAGTGTTTTTAATTTTGAGGAAGTTTATTGTATCAGTTCTTATAAATGATGTTTGATGTTAAGTCTAGCCCTAGATCACAAAGATTCCTTCTTTCTAAGTTTTATAGGTTTACATTTTGTATTTGAATGTTCAATTTATTTTCAGTTATTTTTTGTGTAGGGTGTGAGACTTAGATTGAATATTTGATTGCTCTTACATAGTTTTTTGGAAAATCTATCCTGTCTCTAATTGCCTTTGCAATTCTCCAAATCATTTGAGAAACTAATTTCTCCAAAATAATTTGGGCATATTTCTGTGATTCTCTATGGTATTTTCCACACTGGATTTCGTTTTTTTTGTTTGTTTTTTTGAGGCAGAGTTTCGCTGTTGTTACCCAGGCTGGAGTGCAATGGCGTGATCTCAGCTCACCACAACCTCCGCCTCCTGGGTTCAAGCAATTCTCCTACCTCAGCCTCCTGAGTAGCTGGGACTACAGGCACGCGCCACCATGGCCAGCTAATTTTTGTATTTTTAGTAGAGACAGGGTTTCACCTTTTTGACCAAGATTGTCTCAATCTCTTGACCTCGTGATCTACCCACCTTGGCCTCCCACAGTGCTAGGATTACAGGCGTGAGTCACCATGCCCGGCCCCACACTGGATTTCTTATACTGTTCTATTGATTGCAGTGTTCATCCTTCTGACAATGTCATATAATCTTGGCTACTGTGGCTGCAAGTCTCGAAATTGGGTAGAGATTTCTCTCATTTTACTCTTTTAAAAAATGTTTCAGCTTTTCTACTTTCTTTGCTTTTCTATATTTATTTGAGAACCAACTTCTCTATATCTACACACATTTTTGTTGAAATTTTAATGGAAATTGCATTAAATTTGTATAATAATTTAGGGAAAGTTGATATTTCTATTATGTCGAATGTTCTCATCCATGAACATAGAATGTCTCTCCATTTATTTAGATCTATTTTGTTTTAATTCTTCAGTATTTTGTAGTTTTCAATATAAATTTCTACATGTTTTGGTGGATTTACACATTAAGTGTGTGTTTATTTTCAGGAATTTTATATTTTTTTTTTATTTGGGTATCCATGTGTTCATTGATATATAAAAATATAATGAGTTTTTGTGTCTTTAGTTTTATCATATTGCTGAACTCATTGATTCTAGAAGAGTTTTTTTTGTAGGTTCCTTGGGATTTTTTTTACGTAGGTAATCAAGTCATCTGCAGATTAGGACAAGTTTAGTTTATTTTTCCTGATCTCTAGGTCTTTTATTTATTTCCTTATTAAACGGGCTAGACTTTCCAGCACTATGTGGAATATATGTGAGCAACCTTGTTCTGTTTTCGATGTTAGAGGAAAATCATTCACTATTTTACTATGATGTATAATGCCAGCTGTAGATTTGTATAGATGATACTTATCAAGTTCAATAACTTTTGCTCTGTCCTAGTCTATTTGTACTGCTATAACAAAATACCTGAGACTTAGTAATTTATAAACAATATACATTTATTTCCCATGGTTTTTGGAATCTGGGAAGTCCTAGAACAAGATTCCAGTATTTGGTATTTGGTGAGAGCCTTCTTGCTGCATTCTCACATGGCAGAAAGGGCAAATGCTGTGTCCCTACATGGCAGAAGGCAGAGGGCACAAAAGGGCCTAAGCTAGCTCCCTCCAGCCCTTTTATAAGGCATTAATGAGGGCAGAGCCCAGAAGGTGCCAGCCACTAATAGCACCATTACAATGGGAATTTAGTTTCAACACATGAGTTTTAGGGGACATTCAGATCATAGAACCCTCTATTTGTAGTTTTCTGAGAGGTTTTATCACAAATGGATGTTGGATTTTGTCAAATACTTCCCTACATCGAGCAATAGGATTACTTGAATTTTCTTCTTTAGCCTGTAAATATGAAGTACTACCTCAATTGGTTTTCAAATACTGGAGCAGTTTTGCATTCCTGGGGTAAACCCCATTTGGTCATGTTGCACAATTATTTGTACAGAGGCTCCTTGACTTACGATAGGGTTACATCCTGCTAAACCCACTGTATATTGAAAGTATCATAAGTGAAAAATGTAACCTGGTCTTTGGTCAAAGAATCACTGTTTCTTAGAGTCTGAAACCTCATGGTTTCATATGACTTTTTCACCATCATAAAATAAAAATGTCATAAGCTGAACCATTTTAAATCAGGGAATTGCTGAATTCTAATTTTTTAATCCTTTGCTTAGTATATTTTGCATCTATATTCATGAGAGATGTAGGTCTGTATTTTTATTTCTTTTGGTAATGTCTTTTTGGTTTTAATGTCAGGATAATACTAACTTTGTAAGATGGATTGAGAAGTTTTTCCTCTTGTTTTGTCTTCTGGAAAATATGATAACCAGAATAACTCAGTGGATGAATAGAGAAATGAGACGAAGGAATCAGTGAAATGAAAGCTAGAACATTAGAAATTATCCAAACCAATAACAGATATAATATAGACTAAAAAAGAACAAAGGCTTGCAAACCTGGGTAGGGGGGGCTATGAAAAAAAGAGCTAAGAATCATGTCGTCACAATTCTAGAAGAAGAGGAGAAAAAGAGCAGAGCTGAAAAAAGTACTTGACGAAACAGTAGCTGAAAATTTCTATGGTGTTTGGAGTGAGCAGTTATTTTGTTAAAGTTTTCTGTCTTGCTAAGCTGTCCCTTTTTTGGTAAAAACTAGATAAAGCATGCTTTTGTTGGGGCTTCGTTCCCATCCCACCCAGCATCCATTTGTATTTATGGTATTATCAATACCCAGGGAATTCACTGTGATGTCATTCCTTGGGTCCCAAGGTCTCCAGCTGGTCTGCCTTCCTCTGCCTTTCAGTTTATGTTTGTTTTGTGCATAATGTCCAGTATTTTCAGTTATACTTAGTGGGAAAAATACAGAGAAGCAAATCTACTCCATCTTCTCAGAAGTGGAAGTTAACCTACAGAAAGCATTCTGATGAGTATGGGACTAATTGCCTGTAACTGGGCAAAAGTTGAAGCAAGAAGATCTATTTAAAACATAATGCACTTATTCACGTGAAGAATAATGGTGGCTTAGGGCCAGAGTGATATCAGTGGAAGTGGTAAGAAGTAGTTGAGTTCTCAAAAAAGAACCACATAGCCAAGACAATCCTAAGCAAAAAAAGACAAAAAACAAACAAAAAAACAAAGCTGGAGGCATCATACTACCTGACTTCAAACTATACTACAAGGCTACAATAATCAAAATAGCATGGTACTAGTACCAAAACAGAGATAAAGACCAATGGAACAGAAAAGAGGCCTTAGAAATAATGCCACACATCTACAACCATCTGATCTTTGACAAACATGACAAAAACAAGCAATGGGGAAAGGATTTCCTGTTTAATAAATGGTGTTGGGAAAACTGGCTAGCCATGTGCAGAAAGCTGAAACTGGATCTCTTCCTTATACCTTATACAAAAATTAACTCCAGATGGATTAAAGATTTAATCAGAAGACCTAACACCATAAAAACCCTAGAATAAAACATAGCAATACCATTCAGGACATGGGCATAGGCAAGGACTTCATGACCAAAACACCAAAAGCAATGGCAACAAAAACCAAAATAGACAAATGGGATCTAATTAAACTAAAGAGCTTCTGCACAGCAAAAGAAACAATCAGCAGAGTGAACTGGCAATCAACAGAATGGGAAAAAAGTTTTTTAAATCAACCTATCTGAGAAAGGGCTAATATCCAGGATCTACAAAGAACTTAAACAAATTTACAAGAAAAAAACAACCCATCAAAAAGTGGGCAAAGGATATGAACAAACACTTCTCAAAAGAAGACATTTATGCAGCCAACAAACATATGAAAAAAGCTCATCATCACTGGTCATTAGAGAAATGCAAATCATAACCACATTGAGATACCATCTCACACCAGCAAAATGGTAATCATTAAAAAATCAGGAGACAACTGATGCTGGAGAGGACGCGGTGAAATAGGAACACTTTTACATTGTTGGTGGGAGTGTAAATTAGTTCAACCATTGTGGAAGACAGTGTGGCAATTCTGCCAGGATCTAGAACTAGAAATTCCATTTGACCCAGCAATCCCATTATTGGGTATATTATCCAAAGGATTATAAATCATTCTATTTTAAAGACACATGCACATGCATGTTTGTTGTGGCACTATTCACAATAGCAAAGACTTGGAACCAACCCAAATGCCCATCAATGATAGACTGGATAAAGCAAATATGGCATATATACACCATGGAATACTATGCAGCCATAAAAAGGATGAGTTAATGTCCTTTGCAAGACATGGGTAAAA
The DNA here is from genome assembly GCF_049354715.1 of Callithrix jacchus. NCBI lineage: Eukaryota > Metazoa > Chordata > Mammalia > Primates > Cebidae > Callithrix > Callithrix jacchus. The sequence continues at coordinate 51,307,612 of NC_133522.1, forward strand.
CTGGAAACCCTCATTCTTAGCAAACTGACACAAGAACAGAAAACCAAACACCACATGTTCTCACTCATAAGTGGGAGTTGAACAATGAGAACACCTGGACACAGTGAGGGGAACATCACACGCTGGGGCCTGTTAGGGGGTGGGGTGCTAGGGGAGGGGCAGGGGGTGGGGGCCTAGCGGAGGGGAGGGATAGCATTAGGAGAAATACCTAATGTAGATGAGGGGATAGGCCACCATGGCATGAGTATACCTATGTCACAAACCTGCACACTCTGCACATATGCCCCAGAACTTAAAGTATAATGATGGTAATAATATAATAAAATTTAAAAAGTAGTTGGGTTCTGAACATAATGTGAAGAAAATGTGGGTAGAATATGCTGTATATTAGGTATGTAGTATGAAAGAAAGAAAAGAGTCCTGAGTTTTAGACTGACGAGCAGGAGAATGGTGTCCCATCAATTGACATAGAGAAAGATGAGGAGGAGCAGGTTAGTGGGAACAGAAGGATAATTGGATTATGTTTTTAAAATGGGAAGTGAAAGATGCCAATTATATAGCCAAATCAAAGAATCAAAGTGTTAGGTAGGAATATGGATACCAGCCTGGAGTTTAGGGGATGAAGTCCAGGATGAAAAGATATACTAGAGATTCATCAGCCCCTTTGTGCTATTTAGAGTCATGAAACCAGGTGAAGTCACTAAGGAAGTGAGATAGAGGAGTACCAAGAACCTAACTCTGGGCTTTCCAGTGAGGCCTGGGATAGGGGAAGGAATCCGAAAAACAACAACAACACAAAGATACTGCATATCAGCAATCAGAGGGATAGAAGAAAAGATAGGATAGAAGTGTATCCTAGGAGAAGCGAAGTAAAGAAATTATTTCAAAAAGGATGAAACAATGACCTGAATTCAGATCCTCCTGATAGGTAAAGTAGGATAGGATTGAGACTTGACCACTGGATTTAGCAAAGTCAAAGAGGCCTTTGGTGATCCCAACAAAGCTGTTTTTGGTGGAATAATAGGGCAAAATCCAGATTGCAGTGGGTTAAAGAAAGAATAGGAAAGAATTGGAGATAATAAATGTAGATTTAGGTGAGTCACTAAGTTAACCTATAATTGAGGACAATGATGCTTCCTTTCCTTCCTTAAATTAATCTTTACTGAGGACTTACTTTGGGTTATGCACAGCAAAGTAAGGAGATCTAAAGTGAAAGAGACTTTTAGGGTTATAGGGAGAGATATAAAAATAACAAGTACATTAGATTGTAACAGGAGATCATAGACAAATATGTATAATACTACAATGGAATCGCAGATTCTCTATAGGATGGGAAGTCAGGACAGAATTTTCCAGGGAAGTGACACTATGCCTTGAAGAAAGTTATCACAGGAATCAATACAGCGGTTCATGTGAGTGTTTTAAAAATAAGGTCCTGCTAGGCATGGTGGCCATACCTGTAATCCCAGTGCTTTGGGGGCCATGACAAGAGGATTGCTTGAGACCAGGAGTTTGAGACCAGCCTGGTCAACATAGTGAGACCCTGTCTCTACAAAAATAAATAAATAAAATTGCCAGGTGTGGTGGCACATGACTGTAGTCCCAGCTACTCTGGAGGTTGAGGTGGAGAGATCACTTAAGCTCAGATGTTCAAGGCAACAGTGAGCTATGATCACACCACTTCACTCTAGCCTGTTTTTAGACCCTGTCTCTAAAAACAAAAACAAAAAAGTAATGAGGTCCTGTAGAAGTATGTGTTAAATTAAGAGGGTATGAAATTTATGGAGTTCTGATGGTACCATTTTCATCCAGGATGAAAAGATATACTAGAGATTCATCAGGATGAAAAGATATACTAGAGACTCTAAATAGCACAAAGGAAGGACCTGAGTTTAACTCTTAAGAGAGACTGATTTTACTGCTTGATATAATTTAGATATCTGTCCTCTCCAAATCTCATATTGAAATGTGATTCCTAATGTTGGAGGTGAGGCTTAGTGGGAGGTGTTTGGATCATGGGGGAAGATCCCTCATCAATGGCTTGGTGTCCTCCCTGCAGTAATGAGAGAGTTCTTACTCTGTTAATTCAAAGGAGAACTGTTTGTTTAAAGAAGAACATGGTACCTCCCACTCTTTACTCTCTTTTTGTTTATATGACATGCCTGTTCCTCTTTCACCTTCCATCATGAGTAAAAGCTTCCTGAGGCCTCAGCAGAAGCCAAGGAGATGCTGATGCCATGCCTATACAGCTTGTAGAACCATGAGCCAAAAACACTTCTTTTCTTTATAAATTACCCAGTCTCAGGTATTCCTTTATAGCAATGCAAAACAGACTAATAAAATGCTCATACAATATCTGTAAAGCCAGAGGAATATGAGTGAACAATGCCACAGTTTAATTTTCCATTCTTAGTGTTTATAGTAACTTATATGATGTTTGATGAATGTTAAGCTATGGAATAAAAACACACAAAAGTCTATTCTCACACCCTGCCTTCTGCCACTCTGCCACAGAAAACCATCAATGTATATCCTTGTGACACTCTACCATATTAGCTTAGCTTGTTGGCTTGAACATTTTGAGTATTACAAACTATCATTCTAACATTAGAAGCAAAGATCAAATGTTATACTTTCTTTGAAAACAAAGAGAGGTGAAATAAGCCAGTCATAAAAGGATGAACAATGTCTGATTCCACCTAAGTGAGATACCACGAGTAGTCAAATTCAGAGACAGAAAATAACATGGTGGTTTTTGGAGGTTGTGGGAAAGGGAAAAATCAGGAATTGTTTAATGCATACAGAGTTTCAGGTTTGCAAGATGAAAAGAATTCTGGAGATAGATGGTGGTGATAGTTGCACAACAATGTGAATGTATTTAATGCCACTTAACTGTCCACTTAAAAATGGTTGAGATGGTAAATTCTATGTTATGTGCATCTTAACCACCACTAAAAAAATAAAAATGAAAAATGCAAAAAAGAAGGAGACCTTTGCCTCTGCCCATGATGAAGTAAATGGGTTTGGACTTATTCTTCTGATGTGAACAACCAGAAAACTGGAAACGTATATACGAAACAACTTACTTCAGACACTGGACAACAGGCTGCACAAGACTGCTAAAGATAAACTCGTGATTCCCAATTTTCTTAGTAAAAGTAGTTTGTAAACTGCATGGCAATGAGGAAGAACATAAGCAGAGCTTTACAGCATAATTGGTGAAACAGATAAAAGCTCAGGCAGGCTGAGTCAGTTGGAGATTGTGAAGAGGAGATCCACGGAAAGACTGAAGAGAAGTAAAAACAGCTCCAAAAATCTGCACTGGGGATTCTTCAGTCTGTTGCCAAACACTAAGCAACACGTGAAACTCCGTAAGTCAAGAAACAAAAACAAAACAGAAAGTCTAGGAGATGAACTTTTGGTTTTTTCTGAGCTAAAGAGTCTTACGTTGTTGCTCAGGTTGGAGTGCAGTGGCACAATTTCAGCTCACTGCAACCTCTGTCTCCTGGGTTCAAGTGATTCTCCTGCCTTAGCTTCCCAAGTAGCTGGGACTAGAGGCATCTGGTATCACCTTGGCTAATTTTTGTGTTTTTAGTAGAGATGGGGTTTTGCCATATTGGCCAGGCTGGTCTCAAACTCCTGGCCTCAAAAGTGCTGGGATTACAGGTCTGAGCTACTGCTCCTGGTCTAAGATGAACAATTTATATTGCCCAGCAGAAGATTGTGAGACAGAGTTTTGGCCAGGCAGAATGAAGCATCCCTGCTGAACCACCAAGGCAATCAGTAGAGGTAATGGAAAGGTTATACCTCAAGAGTAGGAACAAATTAGCTCTAGAGTAAAAGATACTGTACATCCAACCTAACAAAGCTTAATAAAAAAACTGATCCCCAAGTAAATTATTTGCATGAAAGAAGGAACTCTACTATTCTTTTAAAAAATAGCAACAAAATCTAAACACTTAGTGTAATTTTCACAATGTCTACTACCATCTAAAGCTATTTGACCTACAAAGAAGCAAGAAAATGACCAAAAACAAGAGGAAAAGCAGTCAATAGGAACAGACCTTGAAAGGTAGAGATGATGAACTGTCCAAACAAGGATCTTAAAATACATATTATAAATATGTAGAAATATTTAAATGGCAACATCAATATAGTATAAGATAAACAGAAGCTATGTAAAAAAGAATTAGGTGGAACTTTGACAGCGGAATATCAGAAGTGAAAATTTAAATAAATGAAATTAAAATCTGATATACAGAAGAAAAAGAGCTGTATAACAAAAAAGACCCAAACTAAAACGTGAGGAAAAAAGAGCTTCAGTGACCTGTGGAACAATATCAGGTAATGTGGCATGCCCTAGAAGTACCAGAAGAAGAGAAGAGGAAGGTGTGAAGAAAAAAATATTTCAAGAAAGAATGAAAATGAAAAATAATATTTCAAGGCAATGCCAGAAAACATTTCTATTGTGATAAAAAGCAATAAGCCCAAAATTTGAAGTAAAACTCAAGAAAGATAAACACAAAGAAAACCATATTGAGGCACCAAATGTAGGAAGAGAACCATGAGTACAGAGGCAGAAATATAAGAATGAGTAGGCATGGATTTCTCATCAGAAATTAGACAGCCAAAAAACAGTGGACCCACAAATTAAAAGTGCTAAAAGAAAGACTGTTAACTTATAATTCTATTTCCAGAGTAAATATTTAAAATCAAGGAGAAATAAAGACTTTTCTAAGCTGAATTTTTCACAAGCAGATTTAGGTAATAAGGGATGTTAGAGGAAGTTCTTAAGGAGAAATTAAAATGATATAGGTGAGCATCCACCAAGAAAAAGAAAAATCCACTACGATAATTATGGATAATACAGTGATGTTGACAGGGCTGGAGATAAATGGAATGCTAAAAGATAAAGAACTAATAAAAAAGAGGAATAAAGAACAGATGAAACAAAGAAAAAACAGGTAGTAAGTTTAAACCCGATAATATCAAAATTACAATAAAAGTTAATGGTCAAAACATACGAGTTATAAGGCGAAGACAGGATAAAAAACAAGACCCAACAATATGTTGCCTACAATAAAACTCACATTAAATATAAAGATACAAGTAGATTAGAAGAAAAAGGATGAAAAAGATATGCCATGCAAAGACGAAATAAAGACATTTCATGATAAAATATCAGTTTATCAAAAAGATATAACAATCCTGTATATGTACCCCAAAACAAGTTTTAAAATACATAAAACAGAATTAAAAGTAGCAGTAAGACAGCATTCTTTTCCCTTTACTAAAGCAAGGAGACATGAAATCAGTAATAGAATAGAAGAGTTAAGCAACACCATCACCAATTTGTTCTACTGAGATTTATAGAATATGCCAGCCAACAACTGAAGAAAACAAATTAATTTCAAGAAAACATGAAATAGTGTAAAATAATATAAAATGTTTTCTGACTACCACAGAATTAAATTAGAAATCAATAATAAAGTTATTGATAAGAACACAGGACTCTTGATATGAATTTTTACAACTTCCTGTGAGTCTACAATTATTTCAGAATAAAAAGTTCAAAAATATGTGGGATATAGCTAAAGCAGTGGTTAGGTAGAAGTGTATAGATGCCAATGCTGAAACCAGAAAAGAAAAAAGATCCCAAATAAATTATCTTTTACCTTAAGCTATAAATAATAACAGTAAAATATACCCAAAATAAATAGGAAGAAAATAATAAAAGTTAAGAATAAAGATTAATAAAATGAAAACAGTAAAAAGAAGAAGATGAAGTAATAATCATTGTATTTGAAAAAGTTATTAAAGGCCTCAAGCCTGTAATCCCAGCACTTTGGGAGGCCAAGGCGGGTGGATCATGAGGTTAAGCGCTCGAGACCATCTTGGTCAACATGGTGAGACCCTGTCTCTACTAAAAATACAAAAAATTAGCTGGGCATGGTGGCGTGTGCCTGTAATCCTAGCTACTTGGGAGGCTGAGGCAGGAGAATTGCCTCAACCCAGGAGGCGGAGGTTGCGGTGAACTGAGATTGTGCCATTGCGCTCCAGCCTGGGTCACAAGAGCGAAACTCTGTCTCAAAAAATAAAAAAAGAAAACATTATTAAAATTAACAACCCCCTGGCTCAACTGATTAGAAGAGAAGAAATACAGGTTAAAAATATCAGTAGTGGAAAAGAAGACATCATTACAGATGTTGCAACAATGAAAAGGCTAATGATGCAATATTTTATATCACTGAACTTGATAACTTAGAAAAATTTAGTACCTTAAAAACAACAAAAACCAACTATTAAACTTGATTCAGGACACAAAAATCTGAAAAGTTTTAAAAAATCTAAATTCTTAATTTAGAATATTCTCACTAAGAAAACTTGGGGCCCAGATGGATTCTATCAAAAGTTTAAGGAAAAAAAATCCTACATAATTTTTTTTTTCAGAAAATGGATGGAAGAACACTGCCCAGTTTATTTAATGAGACCAGCTTTGTCATGTAATGAAACCTGGCAAAAATACTCCAAGATAAAAACACCAGAAAATTTAACTCATGATCATAGATATAAAAGTCCTTAGTCACTGATATAAAATATGACAAGTGGCAGCAAATCAAACTCAGGAAGATAGATAGGTAGGTAGGTAGGTAGGTAGGTAGATAAACCATCAGGACCAGATGAGGTTCAACCTAGGAATGCATGGTTGGTTTAATGTTTGGTAAACTCAAAAATTAATGGAACAAAATAAAAATACTCTATGATCACCTCAGTGCATGCAGGTAAAACACTTGACAAAATTCAACACACACTGATGATAAAAAAAATTTTAAGAAACAAGAAAAAGGGAACTACTTCAAGCTAACAAGTAGATTTATGAAAAACCTGCAATTAACATTATACTTCATGGTGAATGACTGAACTTTTTCCCCCACTAAGATAAGAACAAGGCAGGAAGATCCATTCTCACCACTTCTATTCAATATTATACTGGAAGTCCTAGACAATAATGTGGGAAAAGTAAATTAAAGGCATACATATTGGATAGGAATTCACAGATGAACAGATCATAGAGAAAAGGTTATTAAAACTAATAACTTTGACTAAATTGAGGATACAAGTTCAATATATAAAGCAAACTATTTCTATATACTAGCTAACAATTGGAAATAAAATTGTAAACTGCTATTTATAATAGTACCTCAAAATATAAACAGAATAAATTTAACAAAAATGTGCAAGATTTGTATACTGGAAATTTCAAAACAGTTCTAGGAGAAATTACAGATTAAATAAATGAAGAGATTATGATGTACACCAACTGGAAGACTCAGTGTTGGTAATATGTCAATTTGAAATGATCTACAGATTGAAAGCTATCTCAATCAAACTCTAGCAGGCTTTTTTGGAAGAGGTTGAGAAGCTGATTCTAAATTTTTGTTTTTAAATGCAGAAGACCTAAAACAGCCACAACTATTTGGAAAAGAACAAAGGTGGAGGACTTAATTTATCTTGTTTCAAGTATCCAGTATTCGACATGCTGGAGCATGTAATAGTATAGGGATAGGCATGTAGATCGAACAGAACAGAGAGTCTAAAAATAGACCCGAGCTTGTATGAGCCATTGATTTTTGACAAATGTCAAGGCATTTCAATGGGGAAAAGGAAATATTTTTAACAAACTGTTAGAGGAACTGAGTATTCATATGGAAAAAAAAAGAATGTTGATTCTTACCTAACACTATATTAAAAATTAACCTGAATATAAAAGCTAAGTTCATGAAACTTTTAAAAGAAAACAAAAGAGAAAATCTTTCTGACCTTGGGACTTACTAGATTCTTAGATACATCAACAAATAAAGAAATAAAAATTAAACAATACACCAATAAAAGAGAAAAATTTTAATTTACATTTCATCAAAATTTTAAAATTCTGTTCTTTGCAAGGTATCAGTTACAAGATGAAAAGGCAAATAACAGAATGGAAAATTTTTCTTCTATGTATATCTGAAAGAAAAGACTCATTCAGAATATACAAAGACCTTTTGCAGCTCGATAATAAGGAAACAACAACTCAATAAAAAATAGCAAAATATTTCTACAGATACACCACAGAAGACATACACATGGTTAATAAGCATATGAAAAAGATGCTCATCATCATTAGTCTTCAGGAAAATAAAAGCTAAAAGCACAATGAGATATTAATATCTATCATGAGTCTTTAGGAAAAGAAAAACTAAAGTTATAAAGAGATGTCAGTATACTTCTAGTAGAATGGCTAAAATGGAATGAAAATAAATAGTGATACAAATAGTGGTAAACTGGATCCATCACACAGGGCAAATGGGAGTGTAAACCATTCAACCACTTTGGAAAAGAGTTTGACAGATCCTTATAAAGCCCCTTACCATAGCACTTACTGTATACCACCTAACCATTCCACTCCCAGATATTTACCTACAAAAAAACTGAAAGTATATTCTTATACAAAGACATGTATACAAGTATTCATAGTAGCTTTATTTATAATAGTTAAAAGCTAGGAACAATTAAAAAAATCTACCAACAGGCAAGTAAACAAACATACTATACAGTGCAATACTAACTAATAAACAGAAACAAAATACATTCCATACAACAGATTAATCTTAAAAATGATGAAAGAAGCCAGACATAAGAAAAGAAGTTAGTACATAACATGATTCTATTTACATAACATAAGAATATCAATAATTGCCCACACTGGAAGGTGAGAGTGGGGAATATTGAATGAAAAAGGGTACCAGCATCTTTTGAGGTGATGTTCTATGTCTTGTTTCTGGGGGTAGTTGTTACAGTACTCTAAATGTGTGTGTGTGTGTGTGTGTGTGTGTGTGTGTGTACACATCACAAATCACTAATCTGTATACCTGAAATAGATTAATTTGATTGTATGTAAATCGAACAGAGAAAGGGATAATTCTGCATTCAATTAGAATACAGTGAGTCAGAGCAGGCCAACATTACCAATGGAACAAACAGATTCATAAAAAATGGTAAATTGCAAAAATGGTATTTCTAAAATCATCAATGAAGAGTGTATGAGTTATAACAACCCTTCTCAATAAGCTAAAAATAAGTCAATAATTCCAAATGTTGCCTAAGAATCAGGGGTGGTTCAAACTGAGAGATTCTATGAGAGAAAAGAAAAACCAGTAGAGCCTTTCTGCAATCTCAGGGTACTATTGTAACAGACTGGAAACTAAAGGCATCTTCCACACAATGCCTGTTCACCAGATATCTGGCAAGTTCTGGAACTGTGCAAGAAGTCAGGAGATGGGCCAGTAAGATAGAATGGCAACTCTCCCACATTCTCCAGCTGTCTAGGGAATAGAGTCATCCTCAAGGGAACAGGCCTCCAACAAGTACACAGTCCATCTCCCCCTCAAGTCATTTTTCCAGATTTTAAATCCATCAGTGTATGGCAGGAAGCTAAAAAGATCAGCTCAGAAGCTTTAACTGGCTAAACTTTCAGGACTGAGAGATAAGGACCTAAAAGGGTCTTAATCAAGAATCCAGGAAGGCTACTCTCAAGTTCAGGGACAAACAAGAGGTTTCTAAACAGTGGCCTTAGGTTGCACCTCAAAAAACTAGAAAAAGAACAGCAAAATAATCTAAAGTAAGTTGATGGAAAAAAAATAAAGTGGAAATCAACAAAATTTAAAACAGCCAAAAAATTGAGCTAAAACCTTGTCCTTTGAAAAGATCAACAAAATCTATGAGCTCATATCTAGAATGATCAAGATTAAAAAAAAACAGGCACAAAACATGAATATCAAGAATGAAAGAGGAGAAGATGGCCAAATAGGAACAGCTCCAGAGTGCGTTCCCAGTGAGAACACAGAGGGTGAGTAATCACCGCATTTCCAAATGAGTTTTTACTGCCCACAGACCAGGAGATTCCCTGGCTGAAAAGAGCCACGAGTTTCCAGCATGGCTGTTTCAACCTACGCCACAGGGCTCTGCACAAAAACTCACACAAATCTGGGTGGCCATTTCAACTGGCTCCTGGAACACCTGGGATACAGAGCTGCCCATTCAACTGAAAAAAAGGGGGCTGAAACAGGGAGCCAGGTGATCTGGCTCAGTGTATCCCACCCCCACAAAGACCAGCAATCTGAAACGCTCTGAATTGAGAGCTTCACAGCAAGTGCAGCTGGACTTAGGACAGTCCAGTTCAGTGGGCAGAAGGGTGTTAGCCATTACCAAGGCAGTCCACCACTACCGAGGCAGTCCAACATTACTAAGGCAGACTGCCATTACCGAGGCAGTTTTCACTGTACCTCTGTAAACGAAACTGCAAGGAAGTTCAAACAGCAGCTGGGCAGAGCCCACGGCAGCTCAGCAATGCATCTGCTGGCAGACTGTGACTAGATTACCTCCTTGCTTGGCAGGGCATCTCTGAAAAAAGGCAGCAGCATGTCAGGAACTTATAAATAAAGCTCCACCTTCCCAAGACAGAGGACCTGGGAAAAAAGGCAGTTATGAGTTCCACTGCAGCAGACTTAAATGTACCTGCCCAGCAGCTCTAAATGGAACAGTGGAGCTCCCAGCTCAGCACTTGAACTCCTATAAGGGACAGACTGTCTCTTCAAGCAGCTCCCTGACCCCTGTATACCCAGAGACATCTCATAAATGAGAGCTCAGGCTGACATCTGGTGGGTACCTTTCTGGGACGAAAATAACAGAAGAAACCAGCAGCAACCCTTGCTGTTCTGCAGCCACTGCAGGTGATTCCCCATGCAAGCAGGGTCTGGAGTGGACCTCCAGCAGTCCTACGACAGAGGGGCCTGTTAGAAGGAAAACTAAAAAAAACAGAAAGAAATAATTTCAATATCAACAAAAAGGACGTCCACTTAGAGACCCCATCCAAAAGTCACCACTACAAAGACCACAGGTAGATAAATCCATGAAGATGGGAGGAAACCAGTGTAAAAAGGATGAAAACACCAAAAACCAGCATGCCTCTCCTCCTCTAAGGGATCACAACTCCTCACCAGCAAGGGAACAAAGCTGGGTGGAGAATGCGTCAGATGAATTGACAGAAACAGGCTTCAGAAGGTGGGTAGTAACAAACTTCTCTGAGCTCAAAGAACATGTTCTAACCCAACGCAAAGAAACTAAGAATCTTGAAAAAAGGTTAGATGAAATGCTAACGAGAATAAACAGCTTAGAGAGGAATATAAATTATTTGAGGGAGCTGAAAAGCACAACGCAAGAATTTCATGAAGCATACACGAGTTTCAATAGCCGAATCAACCAAACAGAAGAAAGGTTATCCTAGATTTGAGATCAACTCAATGAAATAAAATGAGAAGGCAAGAATAGAGAAAAAAGAGTCAAAAGAAATCAACAAAGCCTCCAAGAAATATGGGAATATTTGAGAAGACTGAATCTATATTTGATAGAGGATCACTGAATGTGATGGAGAGAATGAATCCAAGCTGGAAAACACTCTTCAGGATATCCCAGAGAACTTCCCCAACCTAGCAATGCAGGCCAACATTCAAGTCCAGGAAATACAGAGAACACCACAGAAATATTCCTCAAGAAGAGCAACCCCAAGGCATAAACTGACATAATCGTCAGATTCACCAGGGTTGAAATGAAGGAAAAATGCTAAGGGAAGCCAGAGAGATATGTTTGGTTACCCACAAAGGGAAGCCCATCAGACTCACAGCGGATCTCTAGGCAGAAACCCTACAAGCCAGAAGAGAGTGGGGGCCAATACTCAACATCCTTAAAGAAAAGAACTTTCAACCTAGAATTTTGTATCCAGCCAAACTAAGCTTCATAAGCAAAGGAGAAATAAAATCCTTTGTGAATAAGCAATTGTTGAGAGATTTTGTCACCACCAGGCCTGCCTTATAAGAGCTCCTGAAAGAAGCACTAAACATAGAAAGGAACAACCAGTACCAGCTACTCCAAAAATGTACCAAATGGTAAAGACCGTCAACACAGTGAAGAAACTGTGTCAACTAATGGGCAAAACAACCAGCTAGCATAAAAATGGGAGGATCAAATTCACACATAACAATATTAACCTTAAATGTAAATGGGATTAATGCCCCAATCAAAAGACACAGACTGGTAAATTGGATAAAAAGTCAAAACCCATTGGCGTACTGTATTCAGGAAATCCATCTCATGTGCAAGGACACACATAGGCTCAAAATAAAGGGATAGAGGAAGATTTACCAAGCAAATGGAGAGCAAAAGGAAAGCAGGAGTTGCAATCCTAGTCTCTGATCAAATACACTTTAAACCAACAAAGATCAAAAGAGACCAAGAAGGGCATTACATAATGGTAAAAGGGTCAATGCAACAAGAAGAGCTAACGATCCTAAATATATACCCACCCAACACAGGAGCACCCAGATACATAAAGCAAGTTCTTAATGACCTACAAAGAGACTTAGACTCCCACACAATAATAGTGGGAGACTTTAAAACTCCACTCTCAATATTAGACAGATCAACAAGATGGAAAATTAACAAGGATATCCAAAACTTGAACTCAGATCTGGACCAAGCAAACTTAATAGACATCTACAGAACTCTCCACTTCAAATCCACAGACTATACATTCTTCCTATCACCACATCACACCTACTCTAAAATTGACTACATAATTGGAAGTATATCACTCCTCAGCAAATCCAAAACAATAGAAATTATAACAAACAGTCTGTCACACCACAGTGCAATCAAATTAGAACTCAGGATTAAGAAACTAATTCAAAACTGCATAACTTCATAGAAAATGAACAACTGGCTCTTGAATGTTGACTAGATAAACAATGAAATGAAGGCAGAAATAAAGATGTTCTTTGAAGCCAACAAGAATAAAGACACAATGTACCAGAATCTCTGGGACACATTTAAAGCAGTGTCTAGAGGGAAATTTATAGCAATAAATGCCCACATGAGGAGCCAGGAAAGCTCTAAAATTGACCCCCTATCATCAAAATTGAAAGAGCTAGAGGGACAAGATAAAGAAAACTCAAAAGCTAGCAGAAGACAAGAAATAACTAAGATCAGAGCAGAACTGAAGGAGATAGAGACATAAAAAAACCTTCAATAAATTAGTAAATCCAGGAGCTAGTTTTTTGAAAAGATCAACAAAATAGACAAACCACTAGCCAGATTAATAAAAAAGAGAGAAGAATCAAATAAATGCAGTAGAAAACGATAAAGGGGACATCACCACCAATTCCACAGAAATAAAAACTATCATCAGAGATTACTACAAACAACTCTATGCACATAAGCCAGTAAACCTGGAAGAAATGGATACATTTCTGGACACTTGCACCCTCCCAAACCTAAATCAGGAAGAAGTCGAAATGCTGAATACACCAATAACAATGGCTGAGGCAGCAATTAATAGCCTATAAACCAAAGAAAGCCCAGTTCCAGATGGGTTCACAGCCAAATTCTACCAGATGTACAAAGAGGAGCTAGTACCACTCCTGAAACTATTTCAAACTATACAAAAAGAGGGAATTCTTCCCAAATCATTTTATGAGACCAACATCATCCTGATACCAAAACCTGGCAGAGACTCAACAAACAAAGAAAACTTCAGGCCAATATCCATGATGAACATAGATGCAAAAATCTTCAATAAAATACTGGCAAACCGGTTGTAACAGCATATCAAAAAACTTATCCATCATGATCAAGTAGGCTTCATCCAGGGGATGCAAGTCTGGTTCAACATACACAAGTTTATAAATGTAATCCACCACATAAACAGAACCAAACAAAAAACACATAATTATCTCAATAGATGCAGAGAAGGCCTTCAACAAAATTCAACAGCACTTTATGCTAAAAACTCTCAATAAACTAGGTATCAATGGAATGTATGTCAAAATAATAAAAGCTGTTTGCAACAAACCCACAGCCAATATCATACTGAATGGGCAAAAACTGGAAGCATTCCCTTTGAAATCTGGCACTAGACAAGGATGCCCTTTCTCACCACTCCTATTCAATATAGTACTGGAAGTTCTAGTCAGAGCAATCAGGCAAGAAAAAGAAATAAAGGATATTCAATTAGGAAAGGAGGAAGTCAAATTGTCTCTATTTGCAGACGACATGATTAGAAGACCCCATCATCTCAGCCCAAAATCTCCTTAAACTGATAAGCAACTTCCACAAAGTCTCAGGATACAAAATCAATGTGCAGAAATCACAAGCATTTCTATACACCGATAACAGACTAATCAAGAGAGCCAAATCAAGAGTGAACTCCCATTCACAATTGCTACAAAGAGAATTAAATACCTAGGAGTACAACTTACAGAGGATATAAAGTACCTCTTCAAGGAGAACTACAATTCACTGCTCAAGGAAATAAGGGAGGACACAAACAGATGGAAAAACATTCCATGCTCATGGAATGAAATGGTTAGGAAGAACTGATATCATGAAAATGGCCATAGAGCCCAAAGTAATTTATAGATTCAACGCTATCCTCATCAAGCTACCTATGACCCTCTTCACAGAACTGGAAAAAAACCACCTTAAACTTCATATGGAACCAAAAGAGAACCTGCATTGCCAAGACAATCCTAAGCAAAAAGAACAAAGCTGGAGGTATCAAGCTACCTGACTTCAAACTAAGCTACAAGGCTACAGTAATCAAAACAGCATGGTACTGTACCAAAACAGAGATATAGACCAATGGAACAGAACAGAGACCTCGGAGGCAACGCCACAATCTATATCCATCATATCTTTGAGAAACCTGTCAAAAACAAGCAATGGGAAAAGGATTCCCTGTTTAATAAATGGTGTTGGCATAACTGTCTAGCTATGTGCAGAAAACAGAAACTGGACTGGACCTCTACCTGACACCTTACACTAAAATTAACTCTAGATGGATTAAAGACTTGAACATAAAACCTAACACCATAAAAACCCTAGAAGAAAACCTAGGCAAAACCATTCAGTACATAGGCATAGGCAAGGACTTCATGACTAAAACACCAAAAGCATTAGCAACAAAAGCCAAAGTAGACAAATGGGATCCAATTAAACTCCAGAGCTTTTATACAGCAAAAGAAACAATCATCAGAATGAACTGGCAACCAACAGAATAGGAAAACATTTTTGCAATCTACCTATCTGACAAAGAGCTGATATCCAGAATATACAAAAAACTAAAGCAGAATTACAAGAAAAGAACAAACAAATCCATTCAAAAGTGGGTGAAGGACATGGACAGACACTTTTAAAAAGAAGACATATATGAGGCCAACAAACATGAAACAATGCTCATCATCACTGGTCATTAGAGAAATGCAAATCAAAATCACATTGAGATACCATCTCACACTAGCTAGAATGGCGATCATTAAAAAATCTGGAGACAATAGATGCTGGAGAAGATGTGGAGAAATAGGAACACTTTTACACTGTTGTTGGGTGTGTAAATTAGTCAACCATTGTGGAAGACAGTGTGGCGATTCCTCAAGGACCTAAAAATAGAAATTCCATTTGACCCAGAAATCCCATTACTGGGTATATATCCAAATGATTATTAATTGTTCTATTATAAATACACATGCACACGTATGTTCATTGTGGTACTGTTTACAATAGCAAAGACTTGGAACCAACCCAAATGCCCATCGATGATGGACTGGACAAGGAAAATGTGGCACATATACACCATGGAATACTATGCAGCCATAAAAAATGAGGAGTTCGTGTCCTTTGTAGGGACATGGATGAATCTGGAAACCATCATTTTCAGCAAACTGATGCAAGAACAGAAAATCAAACACCACATGTTCTCACTCATAGGTGAGTGTTGAACAGTGAGAACACATGGACACAGGGAAGGGAGCATCATACATTGGGTTCTGTTGCAGGGGACTAGGAGAGGGACAGTGGGAGGTAGGGAGGTTGGGGAGGGATAACGTGGGGAGAAATGCCAGGTAAAGGTGATGGGGGTGGGGATGGAGGCAGCAAACCACATTGCCATATGTGTACCTATGCAGCAATCCTGCATGTTCTGCACATGTACCCCAGAACCTAAAGTGCAATTTAAAAAAATGCATGTGTGTATATATATATAATGAAAGAGGAATTATCTCTACAGATTCTACAGATAATAAAAGGATAATAAGAGAATATCCTAAAAAACTGGGAAGAATTGGTTGAATTCCTTGAAAGACTAAAGCCCATTTAAAACAATGAAGCAATTAAAACTCATTCAAAAATAAATAAATAACCTGAATAGGCCCATATTTACTATATAAATTCAATTTCTAGTTAAAAACTCTAAGCTCAGAAGACTACACTGGTGAATTCTCCCAGATATTTTTATAAGAATTAATACTGATTCTACCCAGACTCTTCTAGAAAACAGAAGAGAGGAAAACACTTTTGAACTCATGAGGCCAATAATATCTGGATACCAAAACCAGAAGAAGTTATTATAAGAAAAACCTACTGACTAAAATTCCTCATGTAACTAGATACTAAAATCCTTAAAATGTTATTAAATCAAATTCAGAAATATTTTAAATGGATAAAACGTCACAACCAAATGGGGCTTATCACAAACACGTGAGGTTGGTTTAATCATCATTCAATGTAATCATCACTATTCAATGTAATTTATGACATTAACAGAATAAAGGAGAAAAACCAGACAATTATTTCAATAGATGCAGAAAAACATTTGACAAAATTCAACACCCACTAATGATAAAAATTCTCAGTAAATTAGAAACATACAAGAATTTTGTCAACCTGATAAAGGGCATCTATAAAAAACCTCCAGTTAACTTCATATTCAAAGGTGAAATAGTAAACACTTACCTCCTAAGACTACCAACATGGCAAGGATGTCCACTCTTGCCACTTCTATTCAACATTGTTCTGTTACCCACAGTAACATGGGTGAATCTCAAAATTATTATGTTAAATGAAAGAAGACAGACATCAAGAGTTTATAGTATATGATTCTGTTAATACAAAATGCAAACTAATCTAAAATGACAAAAAGCATGTCTGTGTTTTTTTTGGACCCAGAAGCAGTGGAAGGAATAGTCTATAAAGGCACACAAATAATCTTTTGGGGGTGTTGGAAATGTTCTGTCTTAGGATCATGTACAACTGTTAAAACTCATCAGATTGTACACTTTGATTGAATTTAATTTTTAACATAAATTATTCCCCAATAAATTTGATGAGAACCAATATGAATAGGATGTTTAAAAATAGGAAGAGGAACAAATGGATAAAAAGATGAAGAATTTCAATGCTGACAGAAAACAACTGCCAATCTAGAATTGTATACTCAGTGAAAATATTTTTCAAAAATGAAGGGCAGCATAAATATGTTCTCATATAAAGATTGAGACAATCTATCATCAATAGACCTCCACTATGAGAATACTTATAGCGGCCGAGCCTGGTGGCTCATGCCTATAACCCCAGCACTTTGGGAGGCTGAGGTGGGTGGATCATGAGGTCAAGAGATCGAGCCCATCCTGGTCAACATGGTGAAACCCCATCTCTACTAAAAATACAAAACTTAGCTGGGCATGGTGGTACGTGCCTGTAGTCCCAGCTACTCAGGAGGCTGAGGCAGGATTGCTTGAACCCAGGAGGCGGAGGTTGTGGTGAGCCGAGATTGTGCCATTGCACTCCAGCCTGGGTAATAAGAGCGAAACTCGTCTCAAAAAAAAAAAAAAAAATACTTTTATCAAGTTCTTTAGTTTGAAAGAAAATACTCCCAAATGGAAGCATAGAAGGAATGAAGAACACAAGAAAGGGTAACTATATGAACAAATATTTTAAGATATTGACTGCTTAAAACAAAAATAATGTCATATTGAATCTAAAGCACAGAAAGTAAAAATGTATGACTCCAGAAGGATAAAGGGAGTTACACTCTTCTGAGATTTTTAAAGCAGTCTGTAATAAATTACAATGTAATTGAAATCTCTTAGATAACTACTAAGATGATAACACTAGCATAAATAAAAAAGGAGCTGAGATTAAAACAATGGAATAAAAAATACCTCATTATTCCAGACAAAGATGGGAAAGGGGAAATAAAGTAACCAAAGAATCATGGGACTCCCCCCCACAACAACAACAACAACAACAACAACAAAACCAACCAACCAAATAGCAAGATGGCAGAATTAAAATGCACATTTTAGAAATACAAATTGAATGCAAATAGATTCAGCACTCCAGTTAAAATTCTAAAGTTTGTCCTACTAAATGAAAACTATGTACTGTCTAAAAGAAGCACATTTTAAAAGTAAGGATGTATTTAGGTTGAAAGTAGATGAGGAAAATCTATACCACTTGAACATTAACCAAACTGGAGTAACTTTATTACTGTAGTCAAAGTTGGCATTAAGGCAAAACATATTACCAGGGAAAAAGAAGGTCATTGCATAATTATAAAAGGGCTAGTCCAATGGGAAGACGTAACACCCTGAATAGGCATGCATCTAATATTTTCTCCTTAAAATACAAAATGCAAATACAGAACTGAAAAGAGGACTAGATAAATACATAATCAGTTGAAGGCTTTACATGCCATTACACGAAATTTGTAAATCAATTTAGCAAGCTTCCTGGATAGAAGGTGAATAAACACCACTCAATTATATTTCTATGCAGCAGCAGCAATAGAATCAAAAGAATTTCTAGAAATAAATCGAACAAAACCTTTGCCTCTATAGTAAAAACAGAGTATCATTGAGAAAAATTAAAGAATCCTAAAGTGGAGGAATAAATCATATTCTTTGATTTGAAAAACTCAATATTATAAAAATATCAATTATCTCCCAAACTGATCTGTGAAATTAAAACACCACAATAAAAATTTCAGCAGGTTTTTTTTAAGGTGCAAATTGGTATGTTTATTCTAAAATGTATAAAGGTATGTAAAGGACTTAGAATAGCACAGGCAATCTTTATGTAGAATGCCAGTGGAGAATCTCCACCAGCCATTATGAGGATATACTATCAAGCTATAGTAATCAGCACAGAGCCTTGAACCAAGATGGAGAAATTGAAACAGAAGAGTCGAGAAACAGACCCACCCAGTCTGTTGTGTCAGTTATCTGTTATTACCTCTTAACTCTTGATCCCACTGTCTTGGCCCCGTTTGTTAAAATAGGTGCTGGACCCTAAGAAAATTTCTCCTTGACCAGTTGGCATAGTGGTGGTTGTCAGCAGAAGGTGCTGGAAGGGCACTACTAGAAGGGGCTTCTCTTCCAGATTCCAGGGCTACTTTTCTTGTTTGATGGCATGGCAGCCAGTGGGCAGTTTCTCAACAAGAGAAGCCAGCGCCCCAGTAGATGACTGCCCAGAGAGTCTCACAGGCGCCTCAGTGCCAGCTCCAGCATCAAGTATCTCAGCGTGTTTCTCCAGTGGGTCCAGCCATTCCTTCTGTAACAATGCCTGAATCTCAAACTTGTTAGGGAGACCCTCTTCTGGGTTTATTCTATTTCTGAGGACCTTCCTTTAGTGGCTTTTACATTTGTTATTCCTACATTCTTTACAGTGGCCTTTACCCTTTACCCATCTTGATAGTTAATCCTTTTTACTAGCTAATTATCCTTTTTATTAAATTTTCCCTATTCAAATTACTAGTGTAATTATTGTCTCCTGACTGGAACCTGATACATAAGGCCACTTGATTTTTAGCAAAGGCACCACCTACAATTAGGCAGGAAAAGAATGGTCTTTTCAATAAATGGTAGTAGAATAACTGGATATTCATATGGAAAACATGAACTTGGACTCCCATCTCACACCAGCCACAGTTGGATTGGACCTAAATGTTAAATGAATACAGTAATGCTGCTAGAGGAAAACATGAAAGGATATCTACATGGCCTCAGGGTAAACAAATTTTTCTTAAACCAGACACAATAAGCCCTAACCTATCAAAGAAGATAGAGAAGTTGGACTTTATTAAAATTAAGAACTTTTGTTTATCAGAAGACTGTCAAGAGAGAAATGTGAAAAGAGAGGGCATGCACTAAGAAAAGATGTTTGCAATATATATCTTCAGAATGTATAAAAATGACTGCAAGTTAATTTTTTTAAAAGGCAACAAACAAAAAATGGGCAAGAGCCTTGAGCAGACACTTCACAAAAGAGGACATCGAAATGTCCAGTAACTTATAAAGAAGTTCAATGCTGTCAGTGATCCAGAAAGTACAGATTAAAACCACAGTGAGATACCCCACAGCCTTTGGAAAGGCAAGCATGAAAAAGAAAATGGCAAGGCTGAATTCTTATATGTTGCTGATTGATTGCGACCTGATTTGACCACCTTGAAAAACTGTCTGGAAGTTATCTAGTTAAAATAAACCTACACCAACCGTATAACACACTAGTCTTACTTCTGGATGTATATGCAAGAGAAATATGCACATATGTTGGCCAAATGACATCTATAAGAATGTTCATAGAAGCTTTATGCTTAATAGTGAAAAACTGGAAATATCTTGAATGCCCATCAGCAGTTCAACTGTTTTAGTTGAACAAACAAGCAAATTATGGAACATATACATTGGAATACTATACAGCATAAAAAATTAAATATCTTTCTGAATTTATGTTCCAGCACAATCTTGTGGAGGATATACTAATAATTTAATTTTTAAAAACTTTACTGTTTTAATCATACCACTTAAAATCACAAAGTTGCCAGATCCAATGGCTCATTCCTGCAGTTCCAGCACTGTGGAAGGCTGAGGCAGGAGAATCACTTGAGCCCAGGAGTTTGAGACCAGCCTGGGCAACATAGTGAGATACTACCTCTACAAAAAATTTTAAAATTAGCTGGGCATCGGGGTACATGCCTGTGGTCCTAGCTACTGGGAAGGCTGAGATGGGAGGATTACTTGAGCCTGGCAGGCGAAGGCTGCAGTGAGCCATGATCATGCCACTGCACTCCAGCCTGGGCGACAGTGGAAGACCATGTTTCAAAAAATTTTTTTATTACAAATGAATTATTCTACTACTTACTGTATCTTAATAATAAGACAGAGACAGAACATGTAGCCATGGCTCATTTTTGAATCAGCTGTGCCCTACTAATTTCCACAAAGTCCAGAAGACTTGTCCTCTGTTGTGTGAGCCTCAGAAGTGGCCAAGGTGGATATCATGCAGGCTGAAGAATCATGATCTTCCGTCATCAGATGCCGACTCCCTGCCTGGCCTCTCTACCTTCCCTACACACTACTCCCCATGCACCTTATTCTGTTGTTTCATCTGGGCTTCACAATTCAGTCCCTGGGAAATGTGGAAAACAACTTTTTTTCTATTTTACAAGTAAGAAAACAGAAGTCTAGGCAGTAAAATAACAATAACTCTTTCTTACTACAACATCCCTGTGTGCCAGGCCTGTTCCACAGACTTTCCAAGATCAGGCTGAGGTGCCATCCTCTTGAGGCTCCTTCCCTTTCTCAAGTGCCCACTTCTCTGAAGCTCCACATTGCTTTGTGGGGTGTGTGCTCTTCTCTGATAATGCATACCTGGCAGTGTATGGCATTGAAGACACTTGCGTTCATGCATTAGCCTCCCATTGTGGAGGACACATGCTCCTTGAGAACGGGGGCTGTTGTCCACCAAGCAGCCACCAGGACAGGGCTTTTCAATAAATAATTTGTTGGGCTGAATTTCTAGCATCACAACTCAGAGCCTCAGCCTCACAAGGCTCTTTCGGGGAGAAGGGATTTGGGGATCATCTGATGAAAGCAAGGACTAGCATGAGACATAGAGGAAAAGAAAGAGCAGTCTACATGAGGTCTCTGGTCTGGTGCAGTGACAGCACTAATTCCAGAGGAGCTCTTGGCCAGGAATGTGGTAGCCAAAAGGCTGATTAGCTCATTGCTGCACTGCTGGCAAGCATGCTGGCCTCTTGGCCCAGCTCCAAAAGAATGTAATGTGAACATTATGCGCCATTAAGCTGACACAGAGAACAAATGACTAAGTTTCCCATAATCAAGGAGATTTTGGCTTGGCCATTCATTTTGATGCAACCTGAGTTTAATGCATCATGATGTATGATTCCGGTCTACCCCAAAGGAAGTGTCTTTGCTATGAGATGTGTTCTTAGCCAGTCTTGCCTCACGGCAGGGGCAGGGAACATTTTACTGCTTTTCTAATGTTCTCCAGCTATTTGGAATCCTCTGTGAACACTTTTCTCCAATAGCAAGCTATAAAACAGGTGATTCTGTTTATTGGAGCTGTGCTATTTAAAGACCAGTTTGCTCATTAACGTCCCCTGCCACAGCCCTGAGCTTTATGTAGCAACTCAAACATGGCCCACAAATGGAGGAAAATCTTCATACCCCAAGGTAATGAAAGATGTTAGAGGGAAATGAAAGAAAGAAAATGGGCGTAGACAACCTGATCTCCACCTTTAAGTGCATCAGAAAATAAGTCCCCAGCAAGGCATGGCCTAGGGCTCTCCCAAGTGACCTAGAGGCTAGCAATTCCACATCACTTTCTGCATTTTCATTTTTCTTCCATCCTGGATACCTTTTGTGGAGGACACTGACTCCTATGATTGATTCTTGAATAGCAGGAGACAATGGAGATGAGAAGATAAGCCAGAGTTTAGTCTTCCTCCCTCCACTGTACTCCAGCAGAGCTTTCAGCCAGCACCTGCTTTCTGTTTGTTACTAACACCAAACCTCAGTGTTATCCAATTTAGAGAAAGAGGCAGGAAGAGAATCCAGAGTCATATATAGCTTGTTGTATCTGGAACTCTAGCCCTTACCCAGTGTATTAGTCTGTTCTCACACTGCTGATAAAAACATACCTAAGAATGGACAATTTACAAAAGAAAGAGGTTTCACATGGCTGGGGAGGCCTCAATCATGGTGGAAGGTGAAAGGCACATCTCACATGGCGACAGGCAAGAGAAGAGAGGTTGCTCAGGGAAACTCCCCTGTATAAAACCATCATATCTCATGAGACTTATTCACTGTCACAAGAATAGCATGGGAAAGACCCACCCCATGATTCAGTTATCTCCCACTGGGTCCCTCCCACAATATGTGGGCATTGTGGGAGCTACAATTCAAGATGAGATTTGGGTGGTGACACAGTCAAACCCTATCATTCTGCCCCTGGCCCCTCCCAAATCTCATGTCTTCACATTTTTTGTTCACCAATTGTGCCTTCCCAACAGTCCCCCAAAGCCTTAACTCATTTCACCATTAACTCAAATGTCCACAGTCCAAAATCTCATCTGAGTCAGGTTTTCTGATTTCATTTTTTTAGTCAAGAAGCTGAGGGACAGGACCCACGCATGCCAGTGACAATGTTTGCTGAGTCTGGTGGGAGGGTCCATGACTCAGGGTGCTTCTGCTCTGCAATGGGAGATCTAAACCAGATGATTTCTCAGGACACTTGGATTACTAATATTCTATGGTCAGTGATGCCCTTAGGCCCTGAAAAATCAAAAGACTCAATCATATTTAGCACGTTCTAGGGAATAAAGGAATTTTCTAATAATGGTCTGGAAACTGAAAGGGAATACATTAATCAGAATTCCTTGCTCCCTGGATTCCCAAATAGAAGAGATATTCCTGTATTTCCATAAGGAGCCCTGGAAGCAGCCCACAGATGGAGAGGACTGAGGCCAAATTAGGACAAGCACATAGCATCCCCTGTACTGTGGTCTTGGGCCTGCGTCCCACACCCTCCACGGGGACAATTCCTTCTGCAAGGTGCTCGCCCAGCAATGATGACTTCTCTGGTGCTGAGAGACCTTTGTTTCCCCACTGCACAGCATGCCATATGTGCCCCATGCATGTAAATTAGCCAGCCTGTGAGCTCCATGTCCCAATACCAGGCAGTGAGATGTGAATTCCTATCTAGGGCTGTAACCTGCCAGAGTGCTTCCAGCCTACACGAAGGCTGGTCACTCCCTCCTCAGGCACTGCCTCCCTCAGGTCAGAGCCTTCTGTAGAGAGCTGCTGTGATTCCAGTT
The DNA here is from genome assembly GCF_049354715.1 of Callithrix jacchus. Lineage (NCBI taxonomy): Eukaryota > Metazoa > Chordata > Mammalia > Primates > Cebidae > Callithrix > Callithrix jacchus. The sequence goes on from NC_133522.1 coordinate 51,331,658, forward strand.
CCCATCTCCTTTACCATTTTACATATTTTTAGGCAGGCTTTCAGTTGAGCTCTTGCCCTATCAACATTCTCTCCCTCCTAAAGTACTGAAAAAATCTCTTAGGAACAGAAAAATCATCTGCAATACCCCTGTTCCCCTTCTCAGAACAGCACAGTGCCTTCACCAAGTGCTAATAAGTGTTGTTGGATAACAGAACAATTTGGATTAAATCTCCCCTCACAGAGCAGAATTGTCTGGAGGGATTTTGCCTTGCAAATTAAATTTTGATTTCAATTTTTAAAATTATTTATAATATTAAAGTTGAAATGAATCCATCAGACAGTTTCCTTCCAATGTCAGTCTTTCAAGTGAACCTACTTTTTAATTAGTACTCACCTAAAAACAAACAAGCAAACAAATAACTTAGTCTTCCCTCTGACTCAGTGTGAGGAAGGGGACAGGCAGCTGGTGACAGCTTATCATCTCAGTGGGTCTCCATGGTTCTTCACCAAAACCCCTTGTGTTTCCTCCTCAAGCACCACAGTATCCTATGACACTAGACCAATGGGTTGTCAAACTTTTTGGACTCAGGACCCCTTTTCTCTCAAATAACTTCTTAAATTGGGTTCTGTCTGTTGATAGTTACATTACTTGAAATTAACACAGAATTTAAAATTATTCAGAAATTCATTTATAATAATAATGTACCCATTATGTAATAAAAAACTATTTATTGAGACAGAGTCTTGGTTTTTGTTTTGTTTTTTTTTTTTTGGAAATGTTCTCCTGCTCTGTTGCCCAGGCTGGAGTGCAGTGGCATGATCTTGGCTCACTGCAACCTCTACCTCCCAGGTTCAAGTGATTCTCCTGCCTCAGCCTCCTGAGTAGCTGGAATTACAGGTATGTGCTACCACCCCTGGCTAATTTTTGTGGTTTTAGTAGTGACAGGGTTTCGCCATGTTGGCCAGGTTGGCTTTGAACTCCTGACCTCAAGTGATCTGCTCACTTCAGCCTCCCAAAGTGTTGGGATTACAGGCGTGAGCCACCTCACCCAGCCCAAAAATAACAATGAAATAACTATATTTTATGCAACAAAAATAAATTAGCGAGAAGAATTTCTAGAACTCTTTAATGTTAGAATTACTACAACAGCTTGATTCTTACATGTTCTTCTACATTCACCTGTTGTGATACATTGTTCTGATTAAATTATATGAAGAAAACCTAGCCTCACATGAATATGTGGCTAGAGACAAAGGGGATAGGATATTTTTTATAGCTTTATCAGATTATTGTAAATGTTCTAGCTAGATAGGACATCAAAACTTGACAGGTAGTAGTTTCTTAAAGGTTAGTTGCAACATGGAGTCTGAAACACTGTCAATAAAGTCGTAGTATTTTATTACAACCCATTGTCTGTCAGTCTTGCCCCTTGAACAAATATTTTACCCATGCATGATTTTTGTAACATGCTTTAGTCATTTGGAAATAGTTCACTGAGTGATGAAGTGAGAAATTTCTGAAATGTTAACACATTTCTATATACAATGTCAAAAAATCACTTGATAATTTTACTATTAAGCTCATCAGAAACATGAAGTATAGGCAAAACTCGGAGCTATTGCAGGTTCTGTTCCAGAGCACCACAATAAAGCAAATATCAAATTAAAGCAAGTCACATGAATTTTTTGGTTTTTCAAGGCATGTAGAAGTCATGTTTACACTCTACTGTAGTCTATTGTGTGCAGTAGCATTATGTCTAAAAACAATGTACATGCCTTAATTTTAAAAGTACTTTGTTCCTAAAAAATACTAATGATCATATAAGCCTTCAGTGAGTCATCATCTTTTCACTTGTGGAGAGTCTTACCTGCATGACCGATCAGGATGATAGTTGCTGAAGGCTGGGGTGGCTGTGGTCATTTCTGAAAATAAGACAACACTAAAGTTTGCAACATCAATGGACTCTTCCTTTCACAAAGTTTTCTCTGTAGCATGTGATGCTGTTTGATAGCCTTTCACCACAGTATAACTTCTTTCAGAATTGGAGTCAGTCCTCTCAAACCCTGCTGCTGCTTTAGCAACTAAGCTTATGTAATATTCTAAACCCTTTGTTGTCATCTCAACAACATCCACAGCATCTTCACTATGAGTAGACTGCTTCTCAAGTAACCACTTGCCTGCTTCTCATCCATAAGAAGCAACTCTTTATCCTTCAAGTTTTATCATGAGATTGTAGCAATTCATTCACACCTTCAGGCTCTGCTTCTAATTCTCTTGCTGTTTTTACCACATCTGCAGAGACTTCCTTCAATGAAGTCTGGAACCTCTTAAAGTTGGAATCAACTTCTTCCAAACTCTGTTGATATTCTGACCTCCTCCCATGAGTCATGAATATTCTTAATGGCATCTAGAATGGTGAATGCCTCTCAGAATGTTTTCAACTTAATTTGCCCAGATCCATCAGAGGAATCACCATCTGTAGCAGCTACAGCCTTACAAAATGATTTCTTAAATAGTAACACTTGAAAGTCAAAATTACTCCTTGATCCGTGGCTTGCAGAATGGATGCGATGTTAACGGCATGAAAGCAACATTCATCTCCTCGTACATCTCCATCAGAGCTCTTGACTGGGTGCAGTAATATTTTGAGAAGAACCTTTTTCTAGGCAGTAGGTCTCAACAACAGGCTTAAAAGAGTCAGTAAACCATGCTGTAAACAGATGTGCTGTCATCTAGGCTTTGTTGTTCCAGTAGAGCATAGGCATAGTTGATTTAGCATACTTCTTAAGGGTCCTAGGAGTTTTGGAATGGTAAATGAGCACTGGCTTCAACTCACAGTCATCAGCTGCATTAGGCCCTAACAAGAGAGTCCAGCCTGTGCTTTCAAGCTTTGTAGCCACACATTGACTTCTCTTCTCCAGCTATGAGTGTCCTACATGGCACGGTCTTTCAATAGAAGGCTATTTTGTCTACATTGAAAATCTGTTCCTTATTGTAGCAAACTTCATCAGTTCTCTTACTGTTCTGGAGAACATGCTACAACATCTACATCAGTACTTGCTGCTCTGCCTTGCAGTTTTATGCTATGGAGACTTCTTTACTCAAATGTCATGAACCAACCTCGGCTAGCTTCAAATTCTATACACTTTCCTGAGCTATCTCAGCCTCATAGAAGTGAAGAGCATTAGGGCCTTACTCTGGAGTGGGCTTTGGCTTAAGGGAATGTTGTGGTTGGTTTTATCTTCTATCCAGACCACTCACACTGTCTGCATATCAGTTTCAAGTCTGTTTCCCTTTCTCATCATTCATGTGTTCACTGGGATAGTACGTTTACTTCACAAAACTTTTCCTTTGCATTCACAGCTTGACTCTTTGGTGCAACAGGTCTAGCTTTTGGCCTGTCTGGGCTTTTGACATGCCTTCCTCGCTAAGCTTACTCATTTCTTCCTTTCACTTAAACACTTAGAGCCCATTGAAGGGTTATTAATTGGACTAATTTTAATATTGTTAAGTCTTGGAATAGGGAGGCCCCAGGAGAGGGATAGATAGGCAAACAGTAGGCTGGTGGAGCAGCCAGAACACATACAATATTTATTGATTAAGTTCATTGTCTTACATGGTCCTGGGTTGTGGTGTCCCAAAACAATGACAATAGTAACATCAGAGACCACAGATCGCCATAACAGGTATATAATCATAATGAAAAAGCTTGAAATGTTGTAAGAAGTACTATGATGTGACACAGAAACATGAAGTGGGCACTTGCTGTTGGGAAAATGGCACCAACAGACTTGCTTGACACAGGGTTGCCACAAACCTTCAGTTTGTAAAAAACTTAATATCTGTGAAGTGCAAGAAAACAAGGGTTGCCTATATATTGAAAACTCTGAAAATTCAACAGTGAAAAAATAAACAACTAAAAACTGTATGAAAGACATGAAGAAACATTTCACTTAAGGAGATATAAAGATGACAGAAAAATATCTGAAAAGATGTTCAATGTTATTAGCCATTCATGAAATGCAAATTAAAATTATGATGAGATATCACCACACAATATGGGAATGGCTAAGATTAAAAAAAACTGTGACAACAGCAGTTGATGGTGAAGATGTGGTGGAATTGGATCCTTCATACATTGCTGGCGGGCATATAAAATAGTACAGGCACTCAGGGGTGCAGTTTGCCAGATTCTTGTAACACAACTCAGCAATGTAACTTCTGGACATTTACGTCAAAGAAACGAAAGCTGTGTACACATAAGCATTTACAAATGTTCAAAGTAGGGTTACTTGAAATAGCCTAATACTGGAAACAGCCCCAGAGCTCTTCTGTGGGCAACCATGGGCGTTTGTGCTGTGGAACACTACCCAGCAATGGAAAGGACCGAAGGACGACATGTGTAGCACCCTAGGGGGTCTCCAGAGAGTTATGCGGAGCAAAAAACACCAATCCCAAAAGCTTATGCACCACATGACTCCATGCATAGAATGTCGTGAAGATGGGAAGATTGTAGAAATAGAGAACAGATTATTGGTTGCCAGGGGTTAAAAAATGTTAATTCCTTAACTTCTTCAGGGCTGTGGTTGTAGAGGAACATGAGAGATCCTTGTCGTGATGGAAGTGTCAGAGTTAGTATCTTGGTATTGACACTGCACTACACTGTGGCACGATGTCACCGTTGGGAGAACCTGGGTTAAGTCACATGGAGTATCTGAATTACTTTTTGCCCCTGCCTGTGAATCTACAAGTATCTCAAAATCAGTGAGTTTATGAGCTTCACAGGCCTGGCCTCTGCCTGCTCCCTGGACTCGCTTCCTGCCACTTGCCCCTGCTTGCCCTGTTTAACCTCATCAGCATTCTTGCTGTTCCTGACACAGAGTCCAACTGTAACTCATTTTACTTCTGTTTTTACTTTGGTTTCCAGAAACCTCAGGTTTTGAGGCCAATATTTCTATAATTCAAATCTATGATATGCATGCAAGTGCCAGGCCCTGATCTAGGTCCTTGAGCAGTATGAGTGGACAGAACAGAATCCCCTCTCCCCTCGGAGACTTATGTTCTGTTGAGGGACAGATGCAGTGACCAGGAGATGAGATAAAGACATCATTTGTATGTCATAACGGAAGCAATGCAGGGTAAGGGAGAGCTGCCTTCATACAGGTGGAGGACAGGGCTGCCCTCACTGAGAAGGTGACAAGTACATATCTGGGGAAGAGCATTTCCGGAGGAGGGAATGTTGGGAGCAGATGCCCAGGACAGCAAGGAGAGGCTGGTGTGGCAGGAGCAGAGGGTAAGAAGGGAGATGATGACAGGGAGGTACAGCAGCTGGGAGAGGGTGAGTAGGTCTTGAAGGGCCTTGGATGCCAATGGGAGAATTAGACCTTTACTCCGTGGGAAATAGGGAGCCATTGCAAGGTTTTGAACAGAGCAGTGATATGAATAGACTTAGGCTCTACCGGGATGTGTGCCTGCTGTTTCAGGGGCATGAACAGAAGGAGTGCATTCACCAGGGAGGGTGGTGGTGGCTGTGTCCAGGGTGACAGCAGTGGATATGCATAGTGGCTGGGTTCTGGTTGTAATTTGGTGGCAGGTCTCCTGGGGCTTGCTCATGAACATGCGTGTAACATGAAAAGGAGGGGCATCAAGAGTGGCTCTTGGCCTGATAGTCTAGGAAGGTGGCTTTGCAGTTGTCACATGAGGTTGCAGTTTGGACCCGTCCTGTGGGGGATAGCAACTGGATGTTACATTTGAGCAGGGTTTGGGAGAGGGGACCAGGACATGGAGATGGAGGTGGGGAGTGGTTTGCCTTAGATGAATAGATGGAATTACTGAGTGGGGAGTACAAGGAGAGATGAGGATCCAGAACTGAGGCTGGTTCTTTAGCCAATGTCGAGAGGTTGGAAGGGAAGACACACTTCTCTCGGGGAGTTGGGAAAAATAAACTGGTCAGCTGGCAGAAAGCCAAGGGGCACTGCCCAGCCGCTGAGTGGGTGGTGGTGAAGGTCATACCAGATGCTGGGCCTGGCTCCAAGGGGACCCTGGCTGCAACCCTGAGCAGTGAGGAGTCAGTGGTAGCTGGGAGAAGGGCAGATTTGGTCCAGGGTGGAGCAGAACCCTCAGGAACGAGGGGAGTTGATGTAGTTTTCCTGCAGCAAAGAGCAAGGAAATGTGGTGGTTGGTGGAAGCTGGGAACAAGAGCAGGAAGTTTTAAAACACGACATGCTAGCTCATGTTGCTGTGCTCTGCGGGCAGCTGCAGACTGGGAGGCTGCAGTGTCTCCCCCATTGTCCTGCACTCCCCCGACAGAGGCGCCCCAGGGGGCTCCAGGGGAGTGATGTCTGCTGCTGGGGAGGTAATCGGAAACGGGAAGGAGGGAGACATGGAGACATAAAACACTGTCTAAGTGAAGGGCAATCGTATTTGAAGTAATTTGAAGATTGACAGGAAATTCATAAAGGGAATATGGAGTTCCATTTACAACAGCAAGAGATCGCCTTGTCCCTAGCTTCCCGACCTCTGGAAGAACAGAAGTTGCTGCTGGCAGAGTTCCAAAACATGAAAATGTAAAATGGAATTGAATAATCTCTCCTAAATCAATTTTGTGAGGCAAATGACCTAGAGAGTGATGTGATACAGTGCGGGTAGACGACACAGAGCTCTGCTGTCTGCTGAATACACGATGACAGTTGATTCTGAAGATAACCAAATACCAGCTTCCCTTCGGTCTCTGGAGCCTGGTTTCTGCCGTTAACCTCCACAGAGCCCATCTTGGGGAGATGTGCCTCTTTTTCTGGCTTTAGTGTGCTGATTGCAGAGTCTGTTGTGAGGGTCACCTTGCTAGCTCTGAGGAGCTCTCTCCCTGGGCCCCACCACAGGGCCCCTGGGGCCTCTTGTCAGGAGCACTGGGCTGTTGCTCTGTGTGCAGCATGGTGGTGGATGCGCCCTCTGAGCGAGGCTCATTTGCTTGTGTGAGTTCCTTTGATCAGCCAGGTTCCTGGGCAATCCATGGAGACTGGCTGTGTCAGCCACTAAGGCCAAGTGAGGGCTGTTGCTGTTTGTAATTATTCAGGGATACCTTCAGCTTGAGGCCCTACCCCTGTGAGGAGGGGCCTGAGTGAGCATCTTAGGGCCTCTGTGTGAGGTCACAGCAGGACCCAGATTGGAGATGTGGGCAAGCGGGTAAGTGACACCAGGGCTGGGAAGATCAGGGCCCCTCCTCAGCTGAGGCTGGCTCCTGTGCATATGGAGATGAGGGCTCCTGTGCCTCCCTGGGGAGCCTAGCAGTTGGTAACTGTTTTCTTTGGGGATTCTTTACTGAGAGTGCACTTCTACCTGGCTTCACCTGCTTAAGGCATTTCGGTGCTCCTGACTGTGAATCGGCAGGGAAAGTTGCCACCAGTGTGGACCCGAACAGAGAACGTCTGGGCACTGTGGTTGCCACAAATTAGGGATCTGTGTATATTTTTTGTCAAGGCCTGTATAGTAAATATTTTAGGCATGAGGGTCACATGTGGTCTCTTATAGTCCCCCCGCCCCTGGCCTTTTAAAATCATAAAAATCATTTTTAGTTCATAGGTTGTACAAAAATGGTCTGTGAGCCATGCTTACTGACCCTGCTGTGAGCCCAGGAGGCAGGAATAAAATGCTGACTTGGTCCTGGTGCTCACTGTCTCAGTCCCTGTAGAGGTGAGAGAAGCACCGAGCATGTCCCTTGTTGGGGCAGATCATACTTTTGCACACGGGTGTTTATGTCATTGTGAAAGTCAGTTTTGAAGAGGACCCTCCATCTTTCTTACAGACTTCCACCATTCAGGACACTCAGTTGTCAGTCTTTTCCACCTTTACATTAGCAATGTTGTGTTTTAGAAAATCCTCCTCATTGCTGCAAAGCAACAGAGATAATGAATTTGAACAAACTCTTTGTCCTCCTGGAGCAGGCTTCTCTACTCTGACCACACGTTAGTCATCTAGGAGAGTTTTTGCAAAAACAGCAGTGCCAAGGGCCCCTAACCAGGAAAGCTGAGTCTCTGGGGAGGCCTGACACCACTGTGTAGCCAAAGGAAGAGCCCGCTGCCCAGGCTCACAGCATCTGGTAGCAGGCTCATTGATTCCGAGCGTGCTGCCTGGATGCCCAGTCTGGCTGACGTTACAGTATGCAGAGCCTCTGTACATTGGTGTGTGACAGGAGCTCACTATTGCTGCTAGTGCAGGCTTCTTCTTTCCCTCCCTCTCCTCCCTCCCTTCCCTCTCTTCCTTCTCTTCTCTCCCTTCCCTCTCCTTCTGCCATCTCTCTCTCCTGCCTGTTTTTCCTACCTATCTCTTTCTATTTCTCTCTCTCCTTCTCTCTAGCTCCCTCCCCAGCCCCCACTGGTGCCCATATACTGTAAATGCTCTCAAATCGAGGAAAGGTTCTTGGCTTAATCAGCAAGTGCTGGTTCAATTAGTGCAAATCCCAAATGACATGAGGCAGTCTTTTAGCATTGAAGTTGAGAAGCCCTAGCCAGGCGGAGGGAGGCGGGCTGGTGTGGAGCATCCACAGTGTGCACTTAGGGATGAGCTCACTGCCTTTCAGATGTCAGGGACACCAGCAAGCCCCTGTTCGCTTTCTGCTTCAGTTGATACTGTTTCAGTTCCCAGTGGGACTGACAACTAGGAATTCGGGATTTACTTTTAAAAATATTTATCTCTGCAACTTTGGTCAAACAGAGTTCAAGAAACTGCTTAGAAGGAGGTTGGTAAAAAGATGACAGAAAATCTTATGGTTATGAGGCTTGTCAGCATGTTTATTTTGTCCTTTTCTATAACTTTTATTTCTAGGCCCCTGAGGCCAGCCTCTGCTTGCTCTTTATGCTGAGTGTGCGTGCACATTATCGATACAAGTGGGGAAGGAGTAATGCTTTCTACTTGGAAATAGTTTCTTATATAAACCTTGAAACTGGAATACTTTTTTGTCTCTGGGGATCTAGGTCAGTGCTTCTGAAACTTTAGTGGGCACAAAGTCACCTGGGTTTTTAAAATGCAGATTCTGGCCAAGTGCAGTAGCTCACGCCTGTAATTCCAGCACTTTGGTAGGCTGAGGCGGGTGGATCACCTGAGGTCAGGAGTTTGAAACAAGCCTCGCTGACATGGTGAAACCCAGTCTACTAAGAATAAAAAAATTGGCCAGGCATGGTGGCGGGAGCCTGTAATCCCAGCTATTCGGGAGGCTTAGGCAGGAGAATCGCTTGAACCTAGGAAGCAGAGGTTGCAGTGAACTGAGATCACGCTATTGCATTCCAGCCTGGGAGACAAAGTGAGACTCTGTCTCAAAAATAAATAAATAAATGAAAAAAAATTAAAAATGCAGATTCTGACCCAGTAGATGTGAGGCATGGGGATCTGCATTTCCAGTGAGCACCTGTGTCCACACTTTGTGAGGCTCTGGGCCATCATTGCATGTCATCCTTGACTGAAGCATAATCACATTGATTCCAGAGAACATTTGCCAAATACAGAGATATTATCAGGAGCATAATATCCAAATAGTGGAGGTGATAGTCCTGCTTCTCTGTGTGCTGCCTCCCTATTCTCAGACTCCTGGGAAAGGGAGGGAGAGAGTGGGGCCATAACTGGAGCGCATGGACAGGGGACGTGTCAAGAGCCCACGCTGAAGCGTCTTCTGAGCTGCAGAGCTGAGCGCTCCCAGGTGTCATCCTGACTGCACGCGCAGCCCCAGGAAGCTGGTCCTCCCAGATGAGGAGGATGACTTGAGAAGCTTGCTCAAGGTCATTGCACTGGTGTCAGGATTTAGCCTAGGTGTCTTCAGTGGCAATGCCCATGTGCTACTTCATCACTGAGTAAAACTGTGGGACTGAGGAAGTTTAGTTCTACTGAGATAGCCTGACTCAGCTTACCCTGCTTCCCTCCTTCCTTGAGGTTCTACATGCCGAAATTGGGAAAAAGCTTTAGACTGGTTCTTTGTGAAAGGAGGGTGTTTGGGATCACTATGTGGGTGCTGTCGGGGAGGCATGGGTTGCAGCTTTTCTTCCCAAGGGCTAGGGTGGTGCTCTGGTCTCCTGAAGGTATTCCTGCAGAGGCTGGGCCACCTTGTAGGAGGAGGCATGGGAGGAGGGTCAGAATCTGCATTTCTGTCCAACTCCAAGGTTAAATTGCTGCTGTGAGATTTCAGGGATCCTGTGAATCCCCATGGTCTCTGACTCCCTGAACGCTTGAGGGACACTGTTGATCAAGAAGCCAAGGAGGGTGACACCACTGTTTGGCTGCTTAGGTTTAGAAACCCCTAGAAATCTCAGAAGCTGACTAAGGATTCTCCCAGAATTCAGGAAGTAAAGTGAAAGGGGTCACTTGTAAAACATCGCTTCATCTAAGCAAACTTCATGAGATAAAGAAATAAAGTCAATGTCTCATTTTAATAGAAAAAGAAAAGCTAGCAGCCGTAGCTTGTGGCAGGGACGGGAGTTAATACAATGAGGGGTTAATCCCTTCAAAGGTTCAGAAATACTTTTAGGGAATTAATGTCCAAGATCTAATGGCATATTGGTGACTGTGATTCATGCCAGTTCTGTAGAAGCTTTTAGACCCTGGCTCTGTTTCAAGGGCAGAAGAATCCTTTGTTTGCTCTGGGAGCATTTGCACTGTTCACACAAATGTCCAGTTGTCCAGAAAGCTCTGCACATGGCTGGGTGAGGCCCCCATTGGCAGGCCCGTGTATGTGCAGATGTCAAGGGATCCAACATGGATGAAGAAGCTGGCCTGAGCTTCAGTGGCTGGTAGATGTGATTTCAAAGACTGGATCTCTTGCTTGCTAGCAGTAGAACTTTTGGATAAATGCTTAGCCTTTCTGGGCCTCTGTTTCCCTATCCATAAAACAGAAACAATAGTCCTTGTCTTGCTGAGCTGGCATGAGGAGAGCAGCAGTGCAGAGGGAGTGCCTGGCATGCTGTAAGTTTTTAACAGAAGGGACTGCTGTTATGGTAGGGTCCAAATTTATAGCCTGTCTTCAGAACATTCAGTCTCCTAAGCTGAGTATTCGCTGTAAGAATTAAGAAATACTTTGGGAGCAAGGCTGACATTGAAGCACATGACATACCTTAGTCAGAGGGGAAACACTGTACATCTTAGATATACGACGTCTAACTGGGTGCCTCAAATGATGACATACTGAGTACTTCCTGTAAACTGGGTCTTTCGAAGTTCCTCTTCTAAAGAATCTTCACCCTGACCTCTGCAATGTCAGTGTCTGAAGGTATGTGACGACTTTTCAGAATTTGACACTGCCGTGAGAGCTGCTATTATCCCAACACGAACAGGCTAAGACTAGGGCCTTTTTTCCCTTTAACTGCTATTTCTTAAAAACTATTTTTTCAAATTTTAGAATAGTGCTCGTTAGATTTACAGAATGATGATGAGGATAGTACAGAGAATTTTTGTAAACCCACATCCAGTTTAACATCTAACATCAGCAAGAAACATTTGTCATAATTAATGGACCAATATCAAGGCATGATTACTAACTTAAGTCCATACTTTAGATGTCTTCAGTTTTCCCCTAATGTCCTTTTCTGTCCCAGGATCCCTGCCAAGATCCCATATTACACTTAATCATTGTGGTTCCTCACGCTCCTCTTGGCTGTGACAGCTTCTGAGACTTTCCTTGTTTTTGATGACTTTGACAGTTTTGAGGAGGACTGGGCAGGTATTTTATAGAATGTGCCTCAGATGGACGTGGTGGTTCACGCCTGTAATCCCAGCACTTTGGGAGGCCGAGGCGGGTGGATCACGAGGTCAAGAGATCGAGACCATCCTGGTCAACATGGTGAAACCCCGTCTCTACTAAAAATACAAAAAGAAAATTAGCTGGGCATGGTGCCACCTGCCTGTAATCCCAGCTACTCAGGAGGCTGAGGCAGAATTGCCTGAACACAGGAGGTGGAGGTTGCAGTGAGCCGAGATCAAGCCATTGCACTCTAGCCTGGGTAACAAGAGCAAAACTCTGTCTCAAAAAAAAAAAGAAAAGAAAAGGATGTGCCTCAGTTGGGCTCTGCTGGGGCCTGGTGTTTTCTCGTGATTAGTTATGGTAGGTTTTGAGGATGAAGACCACTGAGATAAACTGCCAGTTCTATCACATGTCAAGGAAGCTCACTGTCAACAAGACTCTTCACTGTTAATGGTGACCTTGATCACCTGGCTGAGGTGTTTGTCGGATTTTTTTCACTGTAAAGTGACTCTTGTTTTTTTCCTCTGTCTTTCCCTACTGTGCTGTTCGGAAGGAAGTCATCTTGCGTAGCACACACTTAAAGCGGGGAGAATTGCGCTCTACCTCACTGAGGATGGACTATCTATATAAATGATTTCGACTAAGATTATCTTGGGAGATTTATCTGCTGTCCCACTTTTTTTTTTTTTTTTAGTTCCTAGGTTTGTAGTTCCATGTTGCATTATATTCTTCTCTCAAATTGCTCCAGCTTTGTCCATTGGGAGCACTTTCAGTTGGCTCCTATGTCCCCTTGACATACCTGCATCATTGTGTGTGAGTTTTGTTTTTAAGCACCTCTTTCCTTTCTGGTACTACTGAAAGTGATGATGCTCCAACCTCATTTTGTATATAATATTTCCCACCCTTTTGCTAGGATCAGCCATTTCTCCAAGGAGTCCTGGTTCCTTTTATTGGAGAATAATATAAGAAACCAATATCTAGGTGCTGAATGTGTTTGTTGCTATGGGAGTTTTGTTGCTTTTAGTCCATCTTAGCTGACAGAGTGAAAAAGACACATGTTTGTGTACTAACTAACCTGTGTGTACACACATGTCTATAGATATTTCTATATGTAATACATGTTTGTGTACTAACTAACCTGTGTGTACACACATGTCTATAGATATTTCTATATGTAATACATGTTTGTGTACTAACTAACCTGTGTGTACACACATGTCTATATGTATTTCTATATGTAATACATGTTTGTGTACTAACCTGTGTGTATACACATGTCTATAGATACTTCCATATGTAATACATGTTTGTGTACTAACCTGTGTGTATACACATGTCTATAGATATTTCCATATGTAATACATGTTTGTGTACTAACCTGTGTGTATACACATGTCTATAGATATTTCCATATGTAATACATGTTTGTGTACTAACCTGTGTGTATACACACGTCTATAGATATTTCTATATGTAATACATGTTTGTGTACTAACTAACCTGTGTATATACACACGCCTATAGATATTTCCATATGTAATACATGTTTGTGTACTAAGTAACCTGTGTGTACACACATGTCTATAGGTATTTCTATATGTAATACATGTTTGTGTACTAACTCACCTGTGTGTGTACACAGTCTATAGATATTTCTATATGTAATACGTGTTTGTGTACTAACTCGCCTGTGTGTACATACATGTCTATAGATATTTCCATATGTAATACATGTTTGTGTACTAAGTAACCTGTGTGTACACACATGTCTATAGGTATTTCTATATGTAATACATGTTTATGTACTAACTCACCTGTGTGTGTACACAGTCTATAGATATTTCTATATGTAATACATGTTTGTGTACTAACTAACCTGTGTATATACACATGTCTATAGATATTTCTATATGTAATACATGTTTGTGTACTAACTAACCTGTGTGTATACACATGTCTATAGATATTTCCATATGTAATACATGTTTGTGTACTAAGTAACCTGTGTGTACACACATGTCTATAGGTATATCTATATGTCATACATGTTTGTGTACTAACTCACCTGTGTGTGTACACAGTCTATAGATATTTCCATATGTAATACATGTTTGTGTACTAACTAACCTGTGTGTATACACATGTCTATAGATATTTCCATATGTAATACATGTTTATGTACTAACTCACCTGTGTGTGTACACAGTCTATAGATATTTCTATATGTAATACGTGTTTGTGTACTAACTCGCCTGTGTGTACATACATGTCTATAGATATTTCTATATGTAATCATCTGTATTTTTCTTGAGCTAGCCTGTGTATATATACATCTGTAGATATTTCTGTATATAATTATCTATATCTGATTGAGCATCCGTTCATACTGACATTTGTAACTCGAATCCATTGCTGCACACATTATTCTAGCCTTCTCCCCTTGCTGACCTCTCACTCCAACAGTGAGAAACCTGGCTCGCACCATCCAGTATTCGTTTACTTAATTGTTCACCTTCAGTATACTTGTATAGCAGTGTGAGAATTGTTACCTGGTACCCCTTGTTAAACAACTTTGTCAACTAGAGTACTGTACTTATGTACTTCTGTGCTTACAATTCCTTTTTCTTTCAACTGTAGAGATTCTGCTCCTTTCTAAAATGACTTAGGTCAGCACATTATTCTCTAGCTCCTTTGGTAAGGTTGTTTAATATATTTTAATACACTTAGATTGTGTTGTCATTTTTCACATCTTGTCTTGAGATTGGACCTCCTAAATGATTTTTAAAAATGAAGTACATGCTTTAAGGTTTAATTTTTGTGCTGTAAAGTTCTAAGGTTTTTGAGAACTGCTTAATGTTTTGTAGTTATCATTAGAGTATCATACAGAGTAGTTTCACTGACTTAAAAATCCCCTGTGCTTCATCTCTTTACCCCTGCCCCTGAATCCCTGATGATCACTGATCTGTTAACCATCTCTATAATTTTGCCTTTTCCAGAATGTCATATAGTTGGAGTGATACAGTATGTAGCTTTAGTGGTATGCATTTAAAGTTCATCTGTCTTCATAGCTTGATAGTTTCTTTTTATCACTGATTAATATTCCATTGTATAAATGTACCTTGATTTGTTTATCCATTCACTTATTGAAAGATGTCTTGGTTTCTTCCAGTTTTTGGCAGTTATGAATAAAGCTGCTATAAACATATGTGTGCAGGTTTTTGTGTGGATATAAGTTTTCAATTCATTTGGGCAAATACCAGGGAGCATAATTGCTGGATCATATTGTAAAGGTACGTTTAGTTTATAAGAAACTAGCAAACACTCTTCCAAAGTGGCTTTTCATTCCCACCAGCAGTGAATGAGATTTCTTGCTGTTCCACATTCTTACCAACATTTAGTATTTTCTGTTTTTTTGATATTAATAATTCTAACAGGTGTGAGGTAGCATCTTGTTTTAATATATAGTTTCCTAATTTTGATGTGTTTTTTTCATGTGGTGGTCCAGTTTTGAAAACTGACTCTTTTGTACCTCTTTCAAGTAAATGTTTACTTTTCCAAATGATTTTCTCAGAATCTTGACTGACACTGTACACATAGGTTTGTGGTCATCATCTTATTGGCCTGATCTGTTATATGCTAATTATGATGATGGTTATTATGCATTTCTTATGAGGGTTGCTCTTTCTTTCTTTCATTTTTTTTCCTATTGAGACAGGGTCTCACTCTGTCACCCAGGCCGGAGTGCAGTGGTGCAGTCATGGCTTACTGCAGCCTTTGACTTCCCGTACTTAAGTGATCCTCCTGCCACAGCCTCCTGAGTAGCTGGGACCACATGTATATGCCACCACACCCAGCTAATTAAAGAAAATTATTTGTAGAGGTATGGTCTCACTGTGTTGCCCAGGCTGGTCTCAAACTTCTGGGCTTAAGTGATCCTCCTGCCATGGCCTCTCAAAGTGTTGGGATTACAGGTGTAAACCACTGCACCTGGCTGAGGATTGCTCTTTCTATGAGTCATTTACGTTGAACTATTAATGCCTTTGCAGGCAACTACAGAGGCCAGCTTCTAGGACCATGTGGGAATTTGGGGGATAAAATGTATTATTTAGACTTTAGGAAATTACTTCTAGTAGTAATGAATTCCAGATTTCAACATGTCACCACTGCTAAAAAGTTGTGCTTGGTGTCCCTTTATCGTCCAGATAAAGCCTAGCCAGCAAGCTTCTTGGCCTGACATTCTGGCATTGGCTTGCAGGTGCTCTCTCTAGTTTGACCAACTAGTTCTCCCTTTTAGTTGGTTTATGCTCCAGACAAACTGGGATGAGCTGCTGGCCTTGTTCTTGGTTTCCACCTGCCAGGACTGCCCTTCTACATACTGCATAAGCAGTCCTGCCCACGTGGCCCCATGCGGACACACCTTGTCCATCCCTGTGGTGTTCATATCTACCCAGGGCCTGCTATGGAATATTGTCACTCACTAATGGCTACCTTATGAAGGCAGAGTGAGACTTCTTCCTTACTTTGCACATGGTTATTCATGTACCTGCCCCCTCTTCCTAAGACAGCGTGGACTCCCTGAAGATGTGCCTGCACCTGCTGACACCATGCACCACTGCTCGCCTGGCATACGAGGGAGCACAGGACAGGCCGCACTCTTTGGAGCACTTGCCATTCCAGCAGCCTCTTGGTGGTGCTGGCGCTGTTGAGAATGACGCTGCAGATGTGCAGTCGTGGAAGTCTGCTTCAGCGTCTCCTCCCAGGGCTTTCCCGAAGGAGGAGCCAGTTCTACTGTCTTGGCTCTGCTTCTGGTTTCTGTTTTCTTCATTTGCATTTGAAATTTCTATTGTTACCTTATGAACGTAGCCTGCTGCCAGGACAGCTGGGGTGGGGCATGTGCAGAGCTACTTGGTCAAACTCCAGTTGTGTTCTAACTTTGTTTCTGTTTTGGGATGGGAGAATGTAAATGTTGTAAACTTTGGTCCTCTTGTCTTTTCCTCTAAGCACTAGTAGCTCCCACACACTCTTCTGAATGCACTGCATACGCTCTGTGTTTTCATTATCTTCAGTGTGGCTGGTTTTTGCCTCCATTTTCCTCACTCCTTTGGGGTCTCATCTCTTCTCTCAACTTTAAATACTGGCTGTGCTCTGATGACTCCTGCTCTGGGACTCTCCCTTCAACTCCAGACTAATTTGTCTCAGTGCCTAGTTGACATTTCCATTTGCAAGTTTAATAAGCATTTGAGACTGAATATATCCAAAACTGAACTCTTTAGCATTTCATGACCGCTCCTTCTCGTTGCTTAGGCCAAAAGCCTTGGTGCCACACTGGGTTCCACTTCTCTTAACCCTTAGTCCAGTCCTCTAGGAAACCTGTTTCAGGGAGCACACACACACATGCATATGCAGATTCACAGTGATGGAGGTCATGTCACAAGGTATTCATAGACTTAAAGGAAAAGCTATAGGTAAGATTATACATTTGAAAATCATGTAACTTGAAAGGGATTAATATCAAAGATCTAGAAAGAATAAGCATACAATGGATAAAGGCTGTGAAATGACAAGTCAAAATGAAGAAGGCAGAAAGGTTATAAGTATATGGAAACTGTTCGTTTTTGAGACGAATCCACGAAATGTGAATTAAAACAATGAGATGCCATTTCACATTTATCAGCTTGGCAAGCATGAAGTCAGTTAATACATATTCGTGAGATGTGGGGACCTTGCTCTTGCAAATGCAAATTTTTATAACCACTTTGGAGACTATTTTGGCACATGATATGATCCACCAATGCCATTTTCAGGCATTTGCTCTAGAAGAGCTAGTGGGTGTCCAGGGATATGGGCCTATGGTGTTTGTAAGAGCAAAACAGTAGAAACAATTTAACTGGCCTCAGTAAGGGGAACCAGACATTTGTTTATTCACATAGTCAAAAATTATTAAAGATTAAAATGAATAAATTAGATCTATGGGTATCAGAATGGATAAATCTCAGTAACAATGTTAACAAAGCAGGTTGCAAAAGGATAAATGCAGTTTGGTATTTTTGTTTTTGGATATGCGCGTGGCTAGTGAAGATGCATACACCTGAATGTGACTACTGTTGTGCCATCTCTGGATTATATGATTGCCTTCCTATAGGGAGGGATGGGTGTCAGTGAGTATAGGGCCTTGGTGTATCTGCAAGCATCTTTAAAAGAGGTCTGAAGTAAATAAAGCAAAATGTTGAGAACTTTTTAATTTTCATGGTAAGTATATAGATGCCTATTACGTTTATTTTTCAAATTGAGGTATAATTTGCATACCATAAAATCCATCTCATTAAAGCATGCAAGTGAGTAGTTTTTGGTATTAATATATTTACAGAGTTGTGTAACCATTGTCGCTAATTTTGGAACATTTTTTATATGCTGAAAATAATCCCATATACATTATCAGTCACTCTACAGTCTTTCCTTCCCCAAGAAATGGGAATGAAAATGCCAGACTGTTTTCCAAATTGGCTGCATCATTTTGCATTCTTACCAGAAATTTATGAGTGTTCCAATTTTGCATGTCTTCATCAGCACTTGTTATTGTCCATCTTTTTTATTATTACGATTCTAGTGAATGTGAAGCCACATATCAGTGTTGTTTTAATCGCCATTTCCCTGAAGACTGATGATGTTGAAAAGCTTTTCATGTGCTTATTGGCCATTTGTGTACATTTTTTGGGAAATGTATATTCAAAGAATTTGCCCATTTTTTAACTGAGTAATCTTTTTATTGTTGTAGGAATTCTTTATGTATTCTGGATGCTAGTTCCTTACTAGATTTGTCAAACTTGTTCTGTGGGTTGACTTTTTACTTTTTTAATCATGTCCTTGTAAGCACAAAAGTTTTTAATTTTAAGTTCAATTTATTTATTTTTTCTTTCATTGCTTATACTTTTGATGTCATATCTAAGAAATCACTGCCTAATCCAAGGTCATATTTTCATGTTTTTCACATTTTATTCTAAGAGCTTTAATGGTTTAGCCCATAGGTCTTTGATTCATTTTGAATTAATTTTTGTCTATAGCAGGAAATAGGGTTCCAGATTCATTCTTTTACATGTGGAGATCCAGTTGTCTTGGCACACTTTATTAAAATGAATAGTGTTTCTCTTGGCAGTCTTAGTTAAAACCAGTTGACTGTAAATGTAAGGGTTAATTTGTTTATTTCCATATGTATATATGGGGAGGGAAAGAGAATATATCTATATGTACTTCATTAAACTCTGAATTAGACTGCTAGGGCTGCCATAACAAAATACCACACACTGAATGGCCTAAACAGCAGAAATTTATTTTCTCATAGTTTTGGAAGCCAGAAGTCTAAAATCAAAGTGTTGGCAGCTTTGGTTTCTTCTGGGGACTCTCCTATGTTTTGAGATGACATCCTCTTGCTGAGTCTTCACTGGCCTTTTGCTATGAGGATACCAGTCCTCTTCTTATAAGAACACTAGTTCTGTTGGATTAGGGCCCCACTCTTATGACCTCATTCAGTCTTAATTATTAATAGCTCTTTAAAGTCTCTATGTTTAAATACAGTGATTTGGGAGATTAGGTCTTCAACACATGACTTTTGTGGGGATATAGTTCAGTCCAGAACATGCCCATGTAACAATGTATTGAATGTTGCAGCTTTGTAATAAGTTTTTCAAGCTGGGAAATGTGAGTCCTCTGATTTTTGTTTTCTTTTTTAAGATTGTTTTGGCTATTCTGAGTCCCTTGAGTTTTCATGTGAATTTTAGGATCAGCTTGTCAATTTAAGTCAGAAAGTCATCTGGAATTTTGATTGAGATTGCATTGAATTTGTAGATTAGTTTAAGACATATTGCCATCTTAATAATACATTTTCAGTTGATGAACATAGGATGTTTTTCCATTTATTTAGGTCTTGTTTGATTTCTTTCCCTTTTTTTTTGAAGCTTTTGGTGTAGAAGTCTTGCATTTTTAGAAATTAAATCTAGTCCTAATTTTCAAATTATTTTTGTTGCTATTATGAATTTTTAAAATTTTATTTTTGGATTGTTCATTGCTAGTGTACAGAAATACAGTTAATTTTTGTATATTGATCTTGTATTCTGCCACCATGCTGAACTTTATTATACTAGTTTTTTAGTGGATTTCTTAGTATTTTCTATATATAATATCATGTCATCTGCAAACATATTTGTGTTTTTCTTTCCAGTCTGGATGCCCTTTATTTCTTTTTCTTGCCTAATTGCCCTGACTAAAACCTTCAATGTGGTGTTGATTGCACTAGCAAGGGCAGGCATCCTTGTCCTGTTTCTTATCTTAGGGGAAAAGCTTTCAGTCTATTACCATTGAGCATGATGTTAGCTGTGAGTTTTTCATAGATATCCATTTTCAAGTTAATAAACCTTCCTTTTATTCCTAGTTTTTTTGAGTGTTTTTATCATTAGACATTGACATTTTCCAAATGCTTTTTCTGTGTCTACTGAGATGATCATGTGGTTTTTGTCCTTTATTCCATTAATATGGTGTATTGCATTGATTGATTTTTGGACTTTAAGCCAACTTTGCATTTTGGATAAAATCCACTAGATCATGGTGTATAATCCCTTTATATATTGCTAGATTTTGTTTGCTAGTATTTTTGTTTTGAAGTTTTACATCTGTATTCATAAGAGATAATGTTGTCTGTTGTTTTTTTGTCTGGACTTGGTATTGGGCTAGCACTGGCCTCAAAAAATGAGTTGGGAAGTATCCTTTTCTAGTCTGTATTTTGAAAGAGTTTGTGAGGGGTTGGTGTTCTTACTTAAATGTTTGGCAGAACACAAGAGTGATGCCATCTGATCCTGGACTTTTCGTTATGGAAAGTTTTTGGGTTATTAAATCTCTTCAGTTGTTTTAGGTTTGTTCAGATTTCTCTTTTTTTCTTGAGTCAGTTTCTATAGTTTCTGGGTGTTTCTAGGAATTTGTTCATCTAGATTATTTAATTTGTTGATATAAAATTGTTTATAGTATTTTCTTATAATCTTTTTTATTTCTGCACGGTTGGTAGTGATGTCTCCTTTTTCATTCCTAATTTTAATAATTTGAGTCTTCTCTAATTTTTGTTTTACTAGTCTAGGTGAACATTTGTCAATTTTGTTGATCTTTTCAAGAAATTAACTTTTGGTTTTGTTTTCTCTGCTGTGTTAATTTCTTGTTGCCCTAATATTTGTCGTTTCATTCCTTCTGTTTACTTTGGGTTTAGTTTTCTCTCGTTTTACTAGTTTCTTAAGATGGACATTTAGGTTATCGAATTGAGGTATTACTTCTTTTTTAAGGGTAGGTGTTTACAGCTTTGAAAGACTCCTGTCCTGTTCCTCCCCTTCCATGCCAACCAGGCTGCTGGTTCTCACTGATGGCTGGGGTCTTGGTTTTCCAGGCCCGGATGCTGCTGTGGGGAAGGGGACGGGAGTAGGGTGAGTTAAAATGCTGCAAAGCTCACTGTTCTTAACAAGGTCCAGTTGTTTTTCTTGATCAGTGATCCTTGAACTGCTGCAAGCCTTTGATGAATTTCCAGAGCTCTGAAAAAGTTAATTGTGACAATTTTGCCAGTGTTCTCATTGCTTTTGTGGCGAGGTAAGCTGTTAGTGGTTATTACTCTGCTATTCTCATGGATGCCATTTGTGTCCTGTGTTTTATAATGAACACTTTTCAAAAAATGAATGTGATTGCCACAGGATATTTTATGAAAATTGATGAACTGCTTCTAAATGTTACAAGGAAATTAAAGCATAAGACTGCCCAACCAAGTTTGGAAAAGAAGAGCAGTGCAGAGCTGCTCATTCATCTGATACCAAGATGCTTTGTGAAGTTAGAGAATGGAAACAGTGTGGGACTTGTGCTAAGCAGGGCCGAGCATCAGATCTAGAGCCCAGCTAATGGGAAGGGAGGTCACTGTGTGAGAAAGTTCCATCTTCGGCTAAACCTGACCTGGCTGAATTCAGGGAACAAGCCACATTGTGTGATTAGCTCAGCTGTATCTGGCTGATCATTCGTAATCCTCACCCTGCACAAGATTGACTTTACCTCAGAATTAGGGCTGAAGCCAGTTGGGAAGGGGCTTTTCAGTGGATGTGAGTGACTTGGGGCCACTTTTGGGGATGAAGGACAGAACAGTAAATGTTCTCAGGGAGGCCAGAGTGGCCATAATTGAGAGAGTTAAAAGAAGACAACTGAGGAACTGAGAAGTGAGAACAAGCCATACCTGGTGACAGGAAATGTGGGCAGAGGGTTTCCAGTGTGTCTCCTCCAAGACATACTGATATGGTTAGGCTTTGTGTCCCCACTCAGATCTCATCTCAAATTGTAATCCCCCATTACCCATAATCCACACATGCCAAGGGCTGGACCAGGTGGAGGTGATTGGATTGTGGGAGTGATTTCCCCAATGCTGTTCTTGTGATAGTGAGTGAGTCCCACAAGATCTGATGGCTTTATAAGCATCTGACACTTCTCCATCCTGCCACCCTGCTTCTCCTTTGCCTTCTGTCATGATTGTAGGTTTCTGGAGACCTCCCCAGCAATGTGGAACTGTGAGTCAATTAAACCTCTTTTCTTTTTAAATTACCCAGCGTCAGGTATTTCTTCATAGCAATGTGAGAACAGGCTAATACACATGCTAACTCATGACACCAACTCTGGAAACTAAAAGATTGCTAGATTTTTGAAACTTTGTATGCAAAATCATTACCTACCAATTTCCAAGGCGAGTAGGAGGAAGTGGAAATATGTTCTGGCCTGAAGGACTAATAGAGATGGCACCTCCAGATGGTCACAAGAGATAAGCCAGCAGGAAAACTGCAAAGGTCTTCAACATCCATCAGTCCTTTGTACCTAAAGAGGAATACTCACTACTACTCGTACTTTATTTAGGGCACAGTATATGCAAAATATTATACTTAAGTTCTGGGATACATGTGCAGAATGTGCAGGTTTGTTACATAGGTATACATGTGCCATGGTGGTTTGCTGCACCTATCAAGCTGTCATCTACATTAGGTATTTTTCCTAATTCTATCCCCACCTTCCCCCTGACCCCTGGCAGGCTCCAGTATGTGATGTTCTCCTCCCTGTGCCCATATGTTCTCATTGTTCAACTCCCACTTGTGATTGAGAACATGTGGTGTTTGGTTTTCTGTTCCTGTGTTAGTTTGCTGAGAACGATGATTGCCAGCTTGGACATCTGTGTCCCTGCAAGGACATGAACTCATCCTCTTTTATGGCTATATAGTATTCCACAGTGTATATGAGCTACATTTTCTTTATCTAGTTTATCATTAATGGGCATTTGGGTTGATTCCAAGTCTTTGCTATTGTAAACAGTGCCATAATGAACATATGTGTACATGTGTCTTTATAACAGAATGATTTATAATTCTTCGGGTATATATGCAGTAATGGGATTGATGGGTCAAATGGTATTTCTGGTTCTAGATCCTTGAGGAATAGCCACACTGTCTTCCACAATGGTTGAACTAATTTATACTCCCACCAACAGCGTAAAAGCATTCCTATTTCTCCATATCCTCTCCAGGGTCTGTTGTCTCCAGATTTTTTAATGATTGCCATTTTGCTCGTGTGAGATGGTATCTCAATGTGGTTTTGATTTGCTTTCTCTAATGGCCAGTGATGATGAGCATTTTTCATATGTTTGTTGGCTGAATAAATATCTTCTTTTGAAAAGTGTCTGTTCATATCGTTTGCCCACTTTTTGGTTGGGTTGTTTGTTTTTTTCTTGTAAATATGTTTTAGTTCTTTGTAGATTCTGGATGGTAGCCCTTTGTCAGATGGGTAAACTGCAAACATTTCCCATTCTGTGGGTTGCTGGTTCACTCTGATGATTGTTTCTTTTGCTGCGCAGAAGCTCTTAAGTTTCATTAGATCCCATTTGTCTATTTTGGCTTTTTTTGCCATTGCTTTTGATGTTTTAGTCATGAAGTCCTTGCCTAAGCCTATGTCCTGAATGGTATTGCCTAGGTTTTGTTTTAGGGTTTTAATGGTGTTAGGTCTTCTGTTTAAATCTTTAATCCATCTGGAGTTAATTTTTATACACGGAATAAGGAAGGGGTCCAGTTTCAGCTTTCTGCACATGGCTAGCCAGTTATCCCAACGCTATTTATTTAATGGGAAATCCTTCCCCATTGCTTGTTTTTGTCACGTTTGTCAAAGATCAGATGGTTTTAGATATGTGACATTACTTCCGAGGCCTGTGTTCTGTTCCATTGGTCTATATCTCTGTTTTGGCCAGTGCCATGTACAGTATTAATTTAAATAATTAACAATTGGAAGGAACCCAAATGCCCAGTAATAAAGGATTTAGTAAGTCAGTTATTGTGCTTCACAACACAACGAGATATTAGACAGCAATTAGTGTTTATAGGAATAATACATGACATGAAAAAAATGTACCTAGTTACTGGCACCTAAGTCATTAATGTATGTAAAAATGGCCCATGTGACATAAAATGTAAGTGGATATATGTGTGGATGTGTATCTATGTGTATAGAGGTACAACCAAAGGCTTACAGCATTTATCTCTGAGAGCTGAGATTACTGCTATTTGTTTTCACACATTTCCGAATTTTCTAAGTTTTCATAAATGAATGTATATCACTTTTATACTCATAGGAAAAATAATGTATTTTTTCATTGTTCAAGAAGAATTATATGACTATTAACCTGATCTTTGAAATGAAGAAGTATTTTTCTAAGCATAAAACAATCGAGATAATCTTAAATCATAGAGATTTTCATAGACAGATTTATTTGACTATTAATAAATGTTATTAAAGGCTGAAAACAAGCTGTTATAAATATTTTTTACAAATATTACAGACAGATTCACTGCATTATCTTAGAGAACATATATATGATCTCATTTTTGTTTTAAAAATGTATATAGCTAAATGTAATAATGAGAAAGTACTAGAAGAAATCATACTCTACT
Organism: Callithrix jacchus; assembly: GCF_049354715.1. Lineage (NCBI taxonomy): Eukaryota > Metazoa > Chordata > Mammalia > Primates > Cebidae > Callithrix > Callithrix jacchus. The sequence goes on from NC_133522.1 coordinate 51,356,348, forward strand.
GCTATTACCGCTTCTACCTGTGAAGCGGAGGTGCTTTTACATATATTTTTTGCACTTTTCTGTTCTTTCCAGCTTTCCGCACAGAGAGCTGGCATGTGTTCCACAACCAGGGGGTGTGCAGGCATCCTAGGCTCTCAGCACGTGGCCTGCCGTCTGTGGCCTGTGGGCCGGCTGTTGAGGGAGGCTCTGGAGCAGGGCTCTGCAGAGCTAATTGTCCATTAGAGATTGGTATCATAGGGACAGAGTCTAGCAGATATATTCTAGGCAACTTAATTACCCTGGTGAGACACCAGACTTCCTATGTCCAGTTCTGATAATGAGTGACCCATTCAGAAAATTGGAAAGTAAAAATACTTAATTTTTAAATTTTAATAAGTTATGTAGTAACTGACATTGAAACAAAAATTGTTTTATACACCATTACAAGTTGATAGTGAATAAAGCCCATCAGCGTAATTTTAAAAGATTGAAACATAGGTATATGTATCTGTATTCACACATACCTGAAGTATGCTCTATTTTAAATAGGAACGTGCAATAAAAAACACACACTGTGGGCAGATGCTGGATGTCTAAATGGAGGAAACTTGTGGGCAAGTGTCTGGAAGGAGGGAAGGGGCTGCTGTCCCAGGCCAGGGGACACAACCCGCAGGTTGGATGCCAGGCCAGGGTCAGGCTCAGGGTCTGTGGGATCTGCACTCTCTGGCCTTGTCAGTCATGACATGGCCACACCACTTTTGAGGTGGAGGAGCAAAGATGTTCACCTTCTGTTTGCTTCCTTCTCCTTTCGGCTGAGACCATCACCGAGAGTGGTAATAATTTATAATACAAATGCGATTCCAGTGATGGATTCTGTGATGGGTATTAAGTTGACTCTTCTTCCTTGCCCGTCCTCCTTCAGTGTAAGCTGTTTTAAACTCTGGTTCACCCCACATCCTGCTTCTTGTTGGCACTGTAAAACTCTCAATTCGCTGTCCTGCAGGGGGGTGAGATAATGAGATACTCTGTCCCCCAGATCTGGAGAAATTCAGAGTCAAGGCTGTCCCCTCCTGAAGTCAGATCCTTGCTGTGGCCTATTTAGGTTTTAGTTAAAAACATAGCATTTGCTCATCTTTCTTTCTTGAGATCTGTTGACGTTTGAGCTCTTATTAACACATAACAAAAATGGAGCCTAGGAGCAAATTCCTAGGAGCTGCACTTCCAGGGGTGTCCAGCCGTGATCCCCCCACCCCAGTGTTACCCTGAGTCATGATAATACAGTCTTTGGAAGTGGGGGCCTAAAATACTCATGGGGTCGTGCATAGCGGCTGCCTGCACTCCCTGCTGGTTTCTCTCTCTGCTTGCCCATCCTCTCGCAACGGGGCAGCCCCAGAAGCCAGCACTGCATGCTGGAAGGAGTCCCAGCCCTGCCCCTGCCGCGTGAGGTGGGGACAGCTGGAGTCTCGCTGCCTTCATGGTGGCAGGCCAGGCTGCTCTGTAATAGGAACATTAAAACTCTGACATGAGGTGTTACTGGTGTCACTGTAAGTGTGAGAATGAGAAGCGGCATCAGACGTGTAGATGTGTGGGCAGCGATGGGAAGCAGCAAGGGTGGGGGCCTCAGTGGGATCTGAAAGCAACCCCAGCTGGAGTGGCACTCCGTCTGCTGTTGTTTTCACGCTGTTGGACTGTGAGGCTGCTTTGGTCTGAGAAAGTGGGTGACAGGAGGACAAGAAGCCCTCTCTGTAAGGGAGACAATGACTCTCAGAGATGCTGTCATTGGGATTCTCCAGTATTCCACGAACTTCCTCTGTACCTTAAATGATAAAAATTACAGATAATAGTTCAAATAAGCTGTTTCCAGCCACAAGTATGGCTGTTTGTATCATGGCTAAATCTGCAGAAGGTGTAACATTTTGCTTGTTTTTGCCTTATTACTTACTGGCTGTTTCTAAAATCTCTTTGTATTGAAGAGATTCTGTCACGGCTATGTAGTTTCCCTGCGATGCTAGGGTATGTTTGCAAACCAATGCCAGAGCCCGGGCCCTGGGCTGTGGCATGTGGCCAGGGGTGGTCTGTGGCAACTTACACCTGGTGCCCGCGCTTGAGAAGCGCCCTGAACTCTGAGCAGATGACCTCTGATCGGTCAGGTTCTGATGGTGGCTTTTTTTCTGATGAGTTGAACCACTAGTATCATGTGGTAGGTACAGAGTTTTCCCTTTCCCTCATCCAATAAATCTTATTTCATTCTGTGATTTTTAGAAAAGGAAGCGTGCCCATAGATGTGGAGACACAGATGCCCTGGGCCTCACAGCAGGCGTGTCCTTAACGCCCCCGTTCTCCTTCAGGCCCTGCCACTTAGGGAGAAGACTGTGAGGGCAGTGCCTGCCTGTCCTCTCTCTGTCAAGCCTCTGCTGGGGGCCTGCCTCCACAGTGCTCTTCCTGGTCTTGGAGTGGCATGGACACACAGACAAGGTTCTTAACCACCACAGGGTTTATTTCTAGTGTGCGGTGATGGGGCCCACAACCAAAGAAGTGCACTTACAAACACAGCAGGTACATGCTAGGCAGAGGAGGGAGGCTGAGCAGGGGTGGCTGATGGGCTGCCTGGAGGGTGGGCAAGGGAGGCCTTTCTGAGGAGGAGATGGTGGAACTGGCTGGCAGGAGGGAGCAGGCATGTGCCTAGGTAGGAGGCGTGGATGGGGCAAAGACCTGATGGAGGAAATGAAAGGAAGGGGTGGCTGGGTGAGGAACCAGGTGCAGGAGATTAGGTCAGGTGACACCCTCAGGGTCAGACATGGCCCTAGGCCCCACTGCAGAGGCTCACCCTGGCTGTGGGGAAGGCACCGGGGCGCAGGTTTGGTACAGAGGCCGCAGGCGCCCACGCAATGTGGTTAGGGCTCCTGAGATGTGGTGCATGCTGAGGCCACCAATGGGACTGGAGGAAGGACTTAGACGACTCCAAGGGGCCTGAGCAACTCAGGCAGGATGATGTGGACAGGGTTGGGGCAGGGTGGGAGGGGTTAAGGGTTTGGTCTTGGATTTCAAGTAATAGACGTTCAAGTGGCTTGGCCAGGTAGGCAGTGGATATGGGAGCTCATGGGGGAGAGCAGGGTGAAGGAGATTATCAGTAGAGAAAGAGCGCATGACTGTGGGCTGGGTGGGCTCACCTAGGGGATTGTTGGCAGCATCCTGACCCACCCTGCTCCATGCCCAAACCCCTGCTTTCTGCTGACAGTGGGTTGCAGGCCCATGATCCAGCCAGGCCTGTCCATCTGACACTGTGTCGCAGACAGTGCTGACCTTTCCTGATGTTTGTGTATCCCTCTTGGAGGCCTGCCTGTATTTCTGGTGTCTTCCGCCATGCCATTCAGGATGTGGAGGACAGCGGCCTGTGTGTGGCTCCCGCGGCTGGCCTGGCTGGGCTGGAAAGCATGCTTTCCACTTGCCCGGCCAGATCATCTTTTTATGTGCTTATTCAGCATCTGTATATTTTCTTTGAAGTACCTGATCAAATATTTTGCCCTCTAAAAAACTGGGTTGTCTGTTTTCTTATTGAGCTTTGAGAATTTTTTCTTTTTTCTTTTTTTTTTTTTATTGCATTTTAGGTTTTGGGGTACATGTGCAGAGCATGCAATACAGTTGCATAGGTACACACATGGCAGTGTGTTTTGTTTGCTTTCTCCCCTTCACCCACATTTGGTATTTCTCCCCTGGCAATCCCTCCCCACCTCCCCCTCCCACTGGCCCTCCCCTTTCCCCCCTATAGACCCCAGTGTTTAGTATTCCCCTCTCTGTGTCCATGTGTTCTCATTTTTCATCACCCGCCTATGAGTGAGAATATGCGGTGTTTCATTTTCTGTTCTTGTGTCAGTTTGCTGAGAATGATGTTCTCCAGATTCATCCATGTCCCTACAAACGACACGAACTCATCATTTCTGATTGCTGCATAATATTCTATGGTGTATATGTGCCACATTTTCCCAATCCAGTCTATCATCGATGGGCATTTGGGTTGATTCCAGGTCTTTGCTATTGTAAACAGTGCTGCAATGAACATTTGTGTGCATGTGTCCTTGTAGTAGAACGATTTATAGTCCTTTGTACATATACCCAGTAATGGGATTGCTGGGTCAAATGGGATTTCTATTTCTAAGGCCTTGAGGAATCGCCACACTGTCTTCCACAATGGTTGGACTAATTTACACTCCCACCAACAGTGTAGAAGTGTTCCTTTTTCTCCACATCCTCTCCAGCATCTGTTGTCTCCAGATTTTTTAATGATCGCCATTCTAACTGGCGTGAGATGGTATCTCAATGTGGTTTTGATTTGCATCTCTCTGATGACCAGTGACGATGAGCATTTTTTCATATGATTGTTGGCTTCATATATGTCTTCTTTCGTAAAGTGTCTGTTCATATCCTTTGCCCACTTTTGAATGGGCTTGTTTTGTTTTTTTCCTGTAAATCTGTTTGAGTTCTTTGTAAATTCTGGATATCAGCCTTTGTCAGATGGGTAAACTGCAAAAATTTTTTCCCATTCTGTTGGTTGCCGATTCACACTAGAGACTGTTTCTTTTGCTGTGCAGAAGCTGTGGAGTTTGATTAGGTCCCATTTGTCTATTTTGGCTTTTGTTGCCAATGCTTTTGGTGTTTTGTTCATGAAGTCCTTGCCTACTCCTATGTCCTGGATGGTTTTGCCAAAGGGAAGCCCATCAGACTCACAGCAGATCTCTCGGCAGAAACTCTACAAGCCAGAATAGAGTGGGGGCCAATATTCAACATCCTTAAAGAAAAGAACTTTCAACCTAGAATTTCATATCCAGCCAAACTGAGCTTCAGAAGTGAAGGAAAAATAAAATCCTTTGCGAACAAGCAAGTACTCAGAGATTTTGTCACCACCAGCCCTGCTTTACAAGAGCTCCTGAAAGAGGCACTACACATAGAAGGGAACAACCAGTATCAGCCATTCCAAAATCACACTAAATGCTAAAGAGCATCAACATAATGAAGAATCTACAACAACTAATGGGCAAAACAGCCAGCTAGCATCAAAATGGCAGTGTCAAATTCACACATAACAATATTAACCCTAAATGTAAATGGACTAAATGCACCAATCAAAAGACACAGACTGGCAAATTGGATAAAAAGCCAAAACCCAGCAGTGTGCTGTATCCAGGAAACCCATCTCACATGCAAGGATACACAAAGGCTCAAAATAAAGGGATGGAGGAAGATTTACCAAGCAAATGGAGAGCAAAAGAAAGCAGGAGTTGCAATCCTCATCTCTGAGAATTTTTTCTGTATATATTCTTTTATGGGGTGTGTGTTTTACAAATACTTTTCATTTTTATAACAGTGACTTGAAGATCAAAAATTTTAAAATTTGATAACATCCAACATCAGTTTTTAAATTTTGTAGCTCATGCCTTTTGTATCATGTTTAAGGAGAAAATGGAGCTGTAGGACCAACTCAGGATTGCAGCTCCCAGTGAAAGCACAGAGGGTGAGTGGATGCCGCGCATTTCCAGATAGATCTTTATTGCCCACAGACCAGGAGAATCCCAGGTGTAGGAGCCCGACAGGCCACCAGTGCGGCTGTTTTGGCCGGTGCGGCTGTTTTGGCTGGCACCGCAGCACAGCAGCACTCCATACAAAATACACTGGTTTGGTTGCCCTGTTAAACCGGCAATTGGAGATTTTGGAAGGCAGATTAGCACATTTATCTGATTAAATGGGACTTAAACAGAAAGCCAGGCCAGGAGATTCCCGGGCAGTGATGTCGTTTCAACCAGCGCAGTGGGTCGCCGCATGCGAAATCACACAGATCCTGGCACCCTTTCAGCAGGCAACTGGAACACCTGGGAGAGAGTCAACCGTTCAACTTTAAAAAAAAAGGGCTCTGAGGCACGGAGCCAGATTATCAGGCTCGGCAGGCCCCAGCCCCACAAAAACAAACAAAACAGCAATTGGAAACACTCAGGATTGAGAGTCTCACAGCAAGCACAACTGAACCCAGGACGGTGCAGCTCAGTGGCGGAGAGGTGTCCACCATTACCGAGGCACTCTACCCCTACGGAGGTACTCTGCCATTGCTGACACAGCCTGCCGTTGCCGAGGCAACCCACCATAACAGAGAGAGTCCGCCATTACAGAGGTGGGCCACCATTGCCACGGCAGTTCTAACCATACCCATATAAACAGGACTACAGGGAATTACACACGGCAGCAGGGTGGAGCCCACGACAGCAGGGCAGAGCCCACGACAGCAGGGCGGAGCCCACGGCAACAGGGTGGAGCCCAGAGCAGCTCAGCATAGCCTCCGCAGGCAGGCAGTGACTAGACTGCCTCCTTGCTGGGCAGGACAGTGCAACGGATACTCATAAATAAAGCCCTAACTCCCCGGGACAGAGCACCTGAGGAAAAAAAGGGGCTTTATGAGTTCTGCTGCAGCAGACTTAAATGTACCTATGTAGCAGCCCTGAATGAACAACGAAGCTCACAGCTCAGCACTTGAGCTCCTATAAAGTACAGACTGTCTCCTCAAGCAGCTCCCTGACCCCTGTGTATCCAAAGACTCACCTCACAAAGGACTGATCAGCCTGACATTTGGTAGGCATCATTCAGGGACAAAGATAGCAGAAGAAACTGGTAGCAACTCTCATGGTTCCGCAGCTGCTACAGGTGTTCCCCAGGCAAGCAGGGCCTGGAGTGGACCTCAGCAGTCCTACAGCAGAGGGGCCAGACTGTTAGAAGGAAAACTATGAAACAGAAGTACTTCATCATCAACAATCTGGACATTCACTCAGAGACCTAATCAGAAAATCAGCAACTACTTAGATGACAGGTGGATAAATCCACAAAGATGGGAAGCAACCAGAGCAAAAAGGAGGAAAACACCCGAAACCAGAACACCTCGCCTCCTACAAGGGACCACAACTCCTCACCAGCAAAGGAACAAAGCTGGACAGAAAACGAGTGTGACGAAATGACAGAATCAGACTTCAGAAGGTGGTTAATGAGAAACTTCCGTGAGCTAAAAGAACATGTTCTAACTCAATGCAAAGAAACTAAGAACCTTGAAAAAAGATTTGAGGAAATGATAACAAGAATGGACAACTTAGGAATATGAGTGAATTGAAGGAGCTGAAAAACGCAACATAAGAACTTCGCGAAGCATGCACAAGTTTCAACCGCCGAATTGACCAAGCAGAAGAAAGGATATCAGAAGTTGAAGATAAACTCAATGAAATAAAATGAAAAGCCAAGATTAGAGAAAAAAGAACAAAAAGGAATGAACAAAGTCTCCAAGAAATGTGAGACTATGTGAAGAGACCTAATCTACGTTTGATAGGTGTACCTGAATGTGACAAAGAGAATGAATCCAAGCTGGAAAATACTCTTCAGGACATTATCCAGGAAAATTTCCCCAACCTAGCAAGGCAGGCCAATATTCAAGTCCAGGAAATACAGAGAACACCACAAAGATATTCTGCAAGAAGAGCAACCCCAAGGCACATAATCGTCAGATTCAACAAGGTTGAAATAAAGGAGAAAATACTAAGGGCAGCCAGAGAGAAAGGTCGGGTCACCCACAAAGGGAAGCCCATCAGACTCACAGCAGATCTCTTGGCAGAAACCCTCCAAGCCAGAAGAGAGTGGGGGCCAATATTCAACATCCTTAAAGAAAAGAACTTTCAACCCAGATTTCATATCCAGCCAAACTGAGCTTCATAAGTGAAGAAAAAATAAAATCCTTTGCAAACAAGCAAGTACTCAGAGATTTCATCACCATGAGGCCTGCTTTACAAGAGCTCCTGGAAGAGGCACTACACATAGATACGAACAACCAGTACCAGCCATTCCAAAAACATACCAAATGCTAAAGAGCATCAACAAAATGAAGAATCTGCATCAACTAATGGGCAAAACAGCCAGCTAGCATCAAAATGGCAGGATCAAATTCACACATAATGATATTAACCCTAAATGTAAATAGGCTAAATGCACCTATCAAAAGACACAGACTGGTAAATTGGATAAAAAGCCAAAACCCATCGGTGTGCTGTATCCAGGAAACCCATCTCACATGCAAGAATACACAAAGGCTCAAAATAAAGGGATGGAGGAAGATTTACCAAGCAAATGGAGAGCAAAAAAAAGCAGGAGTTGCAATTCTCATCTCTGGTAAAATAGACTTTAAACCAACAAAGATCAAAAGAGACAAAGAAGGACATTACATAATGGTATAAGGATCAATACAACAAGAAGAGCTAACGATCCTAAATATATATGGACCCAATACAGGAGCACCCAGATATGTGAGGCAAGTTCTTAATGACTTACAAAGAGACTTAGACTCCCACACATTAATAGTGGGAGACTTTAATACTCCACTGTTAATATTAGACAGATCAACCAGACAGAAAATTAACAAGGATATCCAGGACTTGAACGCAGACCTGGAGCAAGCAAACCTGATAGACATTTACAGAACTCTCAACTCCAAATCCACAGAATATACATTCTTCTCAGCACCACATCACACCTACTCTAAAATTGACCACATAATTGGAAGTAAATCACTCCAGAGCAAATGCAAAACAACTGAAATCATAACAAACAGTCTCTCAGACCATAGTGCAATCAAGTTAGAACTCAGAATTCAGAAACTAACTCAGAACCACACAGCTTCATGGAAACTGAACAACTGGCTCTTCAATGTTGACTGGATAAACAATGAAATGAAGGCAGAAATAAAGAAGTTCTTCAAGACCAACGAGAACAAAGACACAACATACCAGAATCTCTGGGACACATTTAAAGCAGTCTCTAGAGGAAAATATATAGCAATAAGTGCCCACATGAGAAGAGTGGAGAGATCCAAAATTGACTCCCTATCATCAAAATTGAAAGAGCTAGAGGAGCAAGATCAAAAAAACTCAAAACCTAGCAGAAGACAAGAAATAACTAAGATCAGAGCAGAACTGAAGGAGATAGAGACACAAAAAACCCTTCAAAAAATCAATAAATCCAAGAGCTGGTTTTTTGAAAAGATCAACAAAATAGACCACTAGCCATATTGATAAAAAAGAAAAGAGAGAATAACCAAATAGATGCAATAAAAAACGATAAAGGGGAAATCACCACAGATTCCACAGAAATTCAAACCATCATCAGAGAATATTACAAACAACTCTATGCACATAAACTAATAAACCTGGAAGAAATTGATAAATTCCTGGACACTTGTGTCCTCCCAAGCCTAAACCACGAGGAAGTCAAAACTGTGAATAGACCAGTAACAAGGTCTGAAGTTGAGGCAGCAATTAAGAGCCTACCACACACAAAAAAAGCCCAGGTCCAGATGGGTTTACAGCCGAATTCTACCAGACACACAAAGAGGAACTGTTAGCATTCCTTCTGAAACTATTCCAAATATTCCAAAAAGAGGGAATCCTTCCCAAATCATTTTATGAAACCAACATCATCCTGATACCAAATCCCGGCAGAGACTCAACAAGAAAAGAAAACTTCAGGCCAATATCCATGATGAACATAGATGCAAAAATCTTTAATAAAATACTAGCAAGCCGATTGCAACAGCACATCAAAAAGCTTATCCACCATGATCAAGTAGGATTCATCCCGGGGATACAAGGCTGGTTCAACATATGCAAGTCTATCAACGTAATTCACCACATAAACAGAACCAAAAACAAAAACCACATGATTATCTCATTTGACGCAGAGAAGGCCTTTGACAAAATTCAACAGCCCTTTATGCTAAAAACCCTCCATAAACTCAGTATTGATGGAACATATCACAAATTATAAAAGCTATTTATGACAAACCAACAGCCAATATCACACTGAATGGGCAAAGACTGGAAGCATTCCCTTTGAAATCTGGCACTAGACATTGATGCCCTCTTTCACCACTCCTATTCAGTATAGTACTGGAAGTTCTAGCCAGAGCAATCAGGCAAGAAAAAGAAATAAAGGGTATTTAAATAGGAAAGGAGGAAGCCAAATTGTCTTTTGCAGATGACATGATTGTGTATCTAGAAGACCCCATCATCTCAGCCCAAAAACTCCTGGAACTGATAAGCAACTTCAGCAAAGTCTCAGGATACAAAATCAATGTGCAAAAATCACAAGCATTCCTCTACACCAATAACAGACTTAAAGAAAGCCAAATCAAGAATGAACTGCCATTCACAGTTGCTACAAAGAGAACAAAATATCTAGGAATACAACTAACAAGGAATGTAAAGGACCTCTTCAAGGAGAACTACAAACCACTGCTCAACAAAATAAGAGAGGACACAAACAGATGGAGAAACATTCCATGTTCATGGTTAGGAAGAATCAATATCATGAAAATGGCCATACTGCCCAAAGTAATTTACAGACTCAATGCTATCCCCATCAAGCTACCAATGATTGTCTTCGCAGAACTGGAAAAAACCACCTTAAACTTCATATGGAACCAAAAGAGAGCCCGCGTAGCCAAGTCAATTCTAAGGGGAAAAAAAAAAAAAACCACACAGCAGGAGGCATCATACTACCAGACTTCAAACTATACTACAAGACTACAGTAATCAAAACAGCATGGTACTGGTACCAAAACGGAGATATAGACCAATGGAACAGAACAGAGGCCTCGGAGGCAACACAACATATCTACAACCATACAATCTTTGATAAACCTGACAAAAACAAGCAATGGGGAAAGGATTCCCTGTTTAATAAATGGTGTTGGGAAAACTGGCTAGCCATGTGCAGAAAGCAGAAACTGGACCCCTTCCTGACACCTTACACTAAAATTAACTCCAGATGGATTAAAGACTTAAACATAAGACCTGGCACCATAAAAACCCTAGAAAAAAATCTAGGCAAAACCATCCAGGACATAGGAGTAGGCAAGGACTTCATGACCAAAACACAAAAAGCATTGGCAACAAAAGCCAAAATAGACAAATGGGACCTAATCAGACTCCACAGCTTCTGCACGGCAAAAGAAACAGTCATTAGAGTGAATCGGCAACCAACAGAATGGGAAAAAATTTTTGCAGTTTACCCATCTGACAAAGGGCTGATACCCAGAATTTACAAAGAACTCAAACAGATTTACAAGAAAAAAACAAGCCCATTCAAAAATGGGCAAAGGATATGAACAGACACTTTACAAAAGAAGACATACATGAGGCCAACAAACATATGAAAACATGCTCATCATCACTGGTCATTAGAGAGATGCAAATCAAAACCACATTGAGATACCATCTCACGCCAGTTAGAATGGCGATTGTTAAAAAATCTAGAGACAACAGATGCTGGAGAGGATGTGGAGAAATAGGAACACTTTTACACTGTTGGTGGGAGTGTAAATTAGTTCAACCATTGTGGAAGACAGTGTGGCGATTTCTCAAGGACCTAGAAATTGAAATTCCATTTGACCCGGCAATCCCATTACTGGGTACATATCCAAAGGACTATTAATTGGTCTACTATAAGGACACATGCACGCGAATGTTCATTGCAGCACTGTTTACAATAGCAAAGACCTGGAACCAACCCAAATGCCCATCGATGATAGACTGGATTGGGAAAATGTGGCACATATACACCATGGAATATTATGCAGCAATCAAAAACGATGAGTTCGTGTCCTTTGTATGGACATGGATGAATCTGGAGAACATCATTCTCAGCAAACTGACACAAGAACAGAAAATGAAATACCGCATGTTCTCACTCATAGGTGGGTGATGAACAATGAGAACACATGGACACAGGGAGGGGAGCACTATACACTGGGGTCTATTGGGGGGAATAGGGGAGGGACAGCAGAGGGGGACCTGGGGAGGGATAGCATGGGGAGAAATGCCAGATGTGGGTGAAGGGGAGGAAGGCAGCAAATGACACTGCCATGCGTGTGCCTATGCAACTACCTTGCATGTTCTGCACATGTACCCCAAAACCTAAAATGCAATAAAAAATAAATAAATAAAGGCCAGACACGGTGAAAAGAAAAAGAATTCTTTGTGAAATTGAAGGTCTTTATTTTCTCTTACTCATTCTTCTACAGTTTTATAGTTTGACTATTACATTTAAGTCTATAATCCATTTTGAATTAATTCTATATTGGATGCTAAGAAAATGTCAAGGTTCTTATTTTCCTTGTTTTTGAAAAATATAATGTCCAGTTGTTCTAGCACCATTTCTTGAAAAGATTACGTTTTCCTCATTAAATTGCCTTGGAAACTTTCTCAAAATATGTGTGTGTTTTAAGGATATCTGGGATTTGTTTTAATCCTGTGTGCTAAGACATGAAACATAGAAATACCGTCATGAAGGAAGAAAATCTATATACTCACAGGTCCTTGGAAACAGGAGCACTGCTCTCAGGCAGGGCCATGCGGGAAGTAGCAGGTATAGATCAAGAGGCAGAGAGGGAGCAAGGGGATGGCGTGGGCAGGGAAAGCCTCACTGTGGTCTCCACGGGAGAAATGGCTGAGGCAGGGGAGCAGGCTTAGAAATGGCAGTTTGAATCATTTCAGCAGGCCCTTGGGTGTAGAGTCTGTCCCTAGTTGTCTGGTGCCTGGCCTTTTGGTGATTGGGGCAGGTGGAGAATTGTCCCATGTGAGAGGAGGTGGTTGGGGTGTGAGCTCTGGATTGGTGGGTTTGTATCTGAAAGGTGCACTCTAGGGTGGATTGCTTACTATTTCTAGGAATGGCTACCTCTGGGAGGGCAGTCCCTCCAGGGCTAGCAAGGCACCCTGGCTGTCAAAGCATCAGATACAGAAAAGGAAAAACATGGTTAATACTGTGTGCAGACTGTTTCTGAACTCCTGGTTTATGGGTCAATTTATTTATCTTTATAACTAGCTTTTTAATAAGTCTTGAAATCAGTCAGCGTAAGTCCCATTTTGTTTTTGAAGTTCTTTGGCTGGTTTATTGACTCGGTATTTTCATACAGATTTTAGAATTTGCTTAGATGAATTCAGATTTGGTTGGGATTGTACTGAATTGATAGATCAACTTGTGGAGGTTGATAACTTGTTAAAGGAACTGTTTGGAGGGAACAGTCTAACTTTGTTCCTGAATTGAGGGGTAAGCATTCAGTTTTCATCCTTGTGTATACTGTTAGCTGTATATTTCAATTGGAGGTCCTTTATGAAGTTCAGAAAGAGTCCTTATATACCCAGGTTGCTGAGGATTTTTATCATGAGTTATTACTGAATTTTATCTTCTCTATGTCTATTGAGATGATCTTATGGTATTCCTTTTTTGTTTATGTGGTGAATTACATTGATTGCTTTAGAAAACAATGGTAAGCCAATTGCATTTCTGGGTTAAAACCCACTTTGTCTACATGTATTTATTTTATATTGTTGGATTTTTGTATGGTAAAATTTGAGAATTTTGTCATCTATATTTCTGAGGAATATTGATGTATTTTCTTTTAGTGTCTTTTTCTGGTTTTGTCTGATGTTAATGCTTGCCTTATAGAATGAATTGGAAAGTATTCTTTCATCTTCAATTTTCTAGGTGAGTTAGTAATAAATTGATACTATTTCTTCCTTGAATATTTTATAGAATTCACCTGTGAAGTCATCTGGGTCAGCTCTTTTCTTTGTGGGAAGGTTTTATCTTGCATGTAGTTTCTTTGGTATACATATAGGGTTATTTAATTCTCCTTGAGTGAGTTTTGATGGTTTGATTCTTTATTTATTTTTTTTTTTTGAGATGGAGTTTTGCTCTTCTTGCCCAGGCTGGAGTGCAATGGTGCGATAACTGCTCACCACAACCTCTGCCTCCAGGGTTTAAGCAATTTTCCTGCCTTAGCTTCCCGAGCAGCTGGGATTACAGTTATGCACCACCACACATGGCTATTTTTTTGTATTTTTAGTAGAGATGGGGTTTCTTCATGTTGGACAGGCTGGTCTCAAACTCCTGACCTCAGGTGATCCGCCCGCCTTGGCCTCCCAAGGTGCTGAGATTACAGGTGTGAGTCACTGCGCGTGGCCAGTGGTTTGATTCCGGTAAGAACTTGCTCCATCTAAGTTGGCAAATTTACAGACATGTAGTAGTTCATAGCATCCAATTATTATATTTATGTACTTATTGAGGTGAAATTCACATAACGTGCAATTAGCCATTTTAAAGTATACAATTTGGCGGCATTTGGTGCATTTACAATGTTGTACAACCACCACCCAATTTCAAACTTTTTCAAAACTTTTTTGTTACCACGGAGGAATACTTCATACCTATTTAGTAATCACTCCTCATTTCCCCTTTTCCTTATTCCCTGGAAACCACTAATCTGCTTTTTGTCTCTCTAGACTTGCCTGTTCTAGATATTTCCTCTGAAGAAATAACGCAGTATATAACCTTCTTTCACTTAGCCTAGTTTGGAGGTTCATCTGTAGCACGTGTTGTACTTTATTCCTTTTGATGTCTGCAGCAAATTCCATTGTATGGCTATACGAAGATGCGTTGACCCATTCACTCGTTGATAGACATTTGGGTTGTTTCCCCATGTTGGCTATTGTGAATAACGCTGTTATAAACAAGTATCTGCTTAAATCTGTATTTTTAATTCTTTTGGGTCTGTACCTTGGAGGGGAGTTGTCATATGGTGATTCTGTGTTCTTTTTTTTGAGGAACTGCCAGACCATTTTCCACAGTAGCAGCACTGTTTTTCATTTCCACCAGCCATGTATGAGGTTGCCTATTTCTCCAGGCCCTCATCAACATTTACGTTAGACTTTTTTGATTATAGCCATTCTGGTGTGAAGTATATCACATTGTGGTTTGGTCTAATTGTCTTTATAGTATCTTCTGTGTCTGTATAATGTTCTATTTCTCATTCTTGATATTGGTAATTTGAGCCTTCTTCCCCCTTTTTTTTGGTCAGCACAGCTAGATGTTTATCAATAGTATTTATCTTGTTAAAGAACCAACTTTTGGTTTTATTTTCTGTATTTTTTTTACTTCTATTTATGTATTTTTAGAGACAGAGGCTTGCTCTGTAACCTTAAACTCCTTGGCTCAAGTGATCTTCCTGCCTCTTCCTCTTGAGTAGCTAGGCGTACAGGTATGTTTCACCATCTACAATGCCTGACTAATGTAAAAAAATTTTTTTTGTAGAGAATAGGTCTTGCTATGTTGCCCAGGCTGGTCTCAAACTCCTGACTTCAAGTGATGTTCCCACTTTAGTCTCCTGAAGCAAGTATTTTTAAAATTACTTTTCAGCTTATAGATTTCTATCCTTTATTTCCTTTCTTCTGCTTACTTTGCTCTGTTTTAATAAGCTTAAGTAATTGATTTGAGACCCTTTATTCCCCTAATATAATCATTTAGTGCTATAAATTTCCCTCTTGGTACTGCTTTTACTGCCTTTCACATATTTTGATATGTAGAGTTTTCATTTTTATTCAGGTCAAACAATATTCAGGTCAAAATTCTTTCTAATTTCCATTGCATTTTTTCTTTGACCTATATGTTATTTAGACATGTGCTATTTATTTTCAAAGTTTTTGGAAGATTTCCCAGATACTTTTTTGTTCCTGATTTTTAATTTAATTCCATTGGGGTCAGGAAATATTTTTTTTTATTCCTTTCAAGTTCTATTGAAACTTAAAACAATTTTTTCAAAATATGACCTTTGAAAATATCTCATGATCACTTGAAAAGAAGGTATATTCTGTTGTAATTGTGTGCTCTATAAATGTCAGTTAAATAATGTTGGGTGATAATGTTATTTGCGTCTCCTATATCTCTTACTGATCTTCTGTGTAGGTTTTTGCAAAATCAGTTATTGAAAGAAAAGCATAGAAACATCCCATTATATTTGTGGATTTCTCTATTTGGTGTGAGGGGGTTGCTTTATGTATTTTTAAGCTCTTTATTAGGTATGTGAACTTTTAAGGTTATTATTTTCTCCTGATAAACTGACCCTTTGATTATTATAAAATGCCCTTATATACTTCTGCTAATACTATGTTCTCTGAAATCTACTTTTTTCTGTTATTAATATAGTCACTCCAGCTTTCTTTTGATTAGAGTTACCATGGCACATTTATTTCCCATCCTTTTTCTTTTAACATATGTGTATGTTTATATTTAAAGTGGATTTCTTACAAATAGCTTATAGTGTGGTCTTATTTTTTTTAAAAGTGCATTTAGATTGGGATGTTGATACCATTCATATTTAATGTGATTAATGATATGGTTGAGTATAAATCTGTCATTTTCATTTTGCTATTGGATTTCTGTTTTCCCCACTTGTTATTAGAGTCCCCTTTCCTCTTGTCCTCTATTGGGATTGGGTACTTTTCATGATCAATTTCTTACCTTTACTAGCTTTGTTGCCCACACAGTGGGGGGTTCAGTTGCCTGGCCACCAATAGTACAATGAGTTCAACCATGGAGGATTTAACAAGGGAATCTAAAATTGCAACAAGTAAGGAGGATACCAGGGATAATTCTCCAAACTAGTGCCTTCCTGAATAAAGCTGAAAACACCATTTTGAGGCTTGTTAGCTGAATCATTGTATGTAGAAGGTAGAGTCAAGGCACCACAGGCACAGTTGTCAATCATGCGTCTACATACCTCACAGGTATACAAGATGGCAAATAAGCTCCTACCTGGGTGGAGTTTTTAGTATGCTAATGAGGAGAGTTTGCCAAAGTTCATCTCCAACGGAGGCATCTCTGGATCTAACTGGTTTTCATCTTGCCAGCACTGGGCTTTCTTCCTGGAACTTTTATTAAACAACAACACAAGATGCAACAGTTACAAGTGGATACTTTTTTATACTGTATGCCTGAAAACCTGAGGACCCTGGGATGCAGCTTATTAGCTTTATCTCTGTGTTTAGAAGTTGCTTTAGGATTTATTGTGTATTTCCTTAACTATCATAGTCATCTGCAAGTTACATTATGCCACTTCATATATCGTGTCAGAACATTACAGAAGTATACTCTCTCTCACTTCTGGCTATAACGTTCTGCTCTTATCACCTCACCTGGACATTGTCATAAGCCCCACAATACATTGCCTTTTTTGTTTTTGCTTTAAATAGTCTATTATCTTTGAAAACAATCTTAAAAAATTAAGAAAAAAAAAGGCTTTTATATTTTATATGTTTTCTGTTTCCATGGTTTTTACTTCTTTTTGTAGATCCAGATTTCCTTCGGTATTATTTTACTTTTGTATTTTGTACTTCTTTTAAGATTATTTGTAGTTCAGGTATGTTGGATTATGAATTATTTTAGCTTTTGTTAGAAAAAGTCTTCATTTTACTTTTATGTTTGAAAGTTATTTTACTATGTATTCCAGGTTGATAGCTTTTTCTTTCATTACTTTAGAGATATAATTCAATTGGCTTCTGGCTTGCACTGTTTCTGAGAAGTTCTCTGTTTACCTTGTCTGTGTTTGTTTCTTCGTACATGGTTTCCTATTTTAAAAAGTTAATTATATGGTGTATATCTAAGGTACACAATATTATGTTATAAAATACATACAGGTAATAAAGAGGTTCCTGTAGTGAAGCAAATGAACGTATCCATCATCTCACATAGGTACCCATTTTTGTTTTCGTTTTTCTGTGGCAAGAGCAGCAAATGAGTCAATTTTAGCTGCTCTTGCCTTACTGTTTCTTTCTTTTTGGCTGCCTTTACAACTTTTTTTTTAACATAATTTGATTATGATGTGCCTTGGTTTAATTTCCTCTATTTTTTCTCTCCCCACCCCCCCATTGGGGATTGTTGACCTTCCTGAATCTACGGATGGGCTTATAATTTTCATCCATTTTGAAAAGTTTTCGTAATTTTTTTTTGTCTGTTTTAGAGACAGGGCCTTTTTCTGTCACCCAGGCTGGAGTGCAGTAGTGCAGTCACAGTTCAGAGTAGACTTGAATTCCTGGGCTCAAGTGAGCCTCCAACCTCAGCCTCCTCAGTAGTTGGACTACAGGTGTGTGCCACCCACCATGCCTGGCTGATTTTTAAAAACTTTTTCTGTAGATGGAGTCTCACTATGTTGTCCAGGCTGATCTCAAACTCCTGGGCTCTCAGAGTGCTGGAATTACAGGCATGACTACTCTGCCCTGCCTTTTGTTATTATTTTTTAAAATAGATTTTTGTCTCGTCCCATCCTCCACTTCTGGGTCTCCAATTACACATATATTTTTGTCTTTGGGGAATAGAGGTTCTTTCTCTATGTTTTATTTTAGGTAGTTTCTGTCTGCACAGATTATTCTGTCTGTACATTGACTCATCTTTTCTTTTGTGGTCTAGTGTGGTGTTAATCCCAGTCAGCATAATTTTTAAAATCTCAGATGTATTTTTCATCTGTGCATGCTTGATTTGTGTCTTTTAAAAATATGTTTCTTGTCTCTCCTTTGTATTTTATGTTTCCCTGTATCATCTTCTACATATGCAATGTATTTATAATAGCTGTTTTATATCTGTCTACCTATCGATCAATCGATCGAAATGGAGTCTCACTCTGTCACCTAGTCTGGAGTACAGTGGCATGATCTCAGCTCAGTGCAACCTCCTCCTCCCAGGTTCAAGCTATTCTCCTGCCTCAGCCTCCCAAGTAGCTGGGATTACAGGCACGCACCACCATGCCTGGTTAATTTTTGTATTTTTAGTAGAGACAGGGTTTCACCATGTTGCTCAGGCTGGTCTCGAACTCCTGACCTCAAGTGATGTGCCTGCTTCTGCCTCCTAAAGTGTATAATGGTTGTTTTAATGTCTGTGTACTAATGATCGCGCTGTGTAATTTCTGGGTTTGTATCTTATTGATCAACTAACCTCATTATGAGATACATTTCTTTGCTTCTTTGCGTGCCTAGTAAGTCTTGGATGGATGAGACATTGTAAACTTTGTATTGTTGGACTCTGTTTTCTTTTAAAATATTTTGAACTATGTTTTGGAATGCATTCAAGTTACTTGGAAAGTTAGAGACTTTGGTGGCTTGTTGCTGAGCTGTGTTAAGCATTACCTAGTGTAGTACTGCAGCTTAGTCTGCTGCTGCTGTTCTGTTACTGAAGCAGTGCCCTTCAAGTGATTGGCCTAGTGTCCCCTGTACTTCAAGGCTTCTGCAGTCTAGTTGTTGGGAGTATGAACTCTTCAGATCTGTGTGAACCGTAGCTATTGTCTTTCCTTTTTCTTTTCATTGGTTCTTCCCCTGGCCTCCGGTAGTTCACTCATTCACCTGTGCCCATCCGTGTCCAGGTGAAGACTCAAGGGAACCCACCACAGACCTCTGGAATGTTTGTCTGTGCAGGGCATTCCTTTCTGGTACTCTGCCCTCTAATTGTAGCTGTGGGATCCTGAGTGCAGTGCATCCCGATGAGACAGTGCTGCAGCCCCAGCCCACAGACATCCAGAGATGTCAGCTGTAGGTCTCCTCTCTCCTCTCTGCCTTTGCCTCTCTGAATTCTCAACTCTGTCTCCGACTCCTCTGGCTTTGCCTGGGTTCCCGCTTCCTGTGCTGTGGCCTGGGCACTCTCCCCGGGCTGTAGGCTGCAGCAATCGTAGGAAGCATCACATTTGTTTTCCTTCTCTGGGGATTGTTGTCTTGTGCTGCCTGCTCTAGGTCTGAAAATCCTCATTTCATGTCTTTTGTTTGATTTTTTAAGTATGGTGGGAGAGTCACCCCAGTTGTACTCTTTCTCTGTCACAGCTGCCATGGTCCTCTGTCCAGGCTTTCTTGTGTTTCTTTAGTCTTTAGGCATCACTGGACAGAGGCCAGCTGTCTGTCTGTGGGAGTCTCTGTGTGGTGTTTACCTGCCAATTCAGTCTGCACAGGGAGACCCCTTGGCCTGTGGTCCGGGTAAAGGCCCTTTAGGGTGGAGCTGAGACTGTGGGTGTCCTGAGCTGACCTGTCCTGTGTACCTTCCCTGTGTTCTTACCTTGCCCCTCAGATTAAGAGGGATTTGAGAATCAGCTGTGCCCCAGACTTCAATCAGGCTGAGGACTGTGAGTCAAGGTTCAGGGGAGCCTGAGGCTCTAGGTCTATCAGTATCTCGTATGTTCCAGACTCAGTTTAGAAATGAATCATGTTTTGGAATTCTTTTTCTGGGAAACTACCTTGGACCTTCCCAATAACTGATTTATGGGCATGTGTTTTTAATAGATGACTTTGATTTTATACAATTTTATATCTAAGGTGATAGAGGATTGTGATTTCTGTCTCTCTTTGGAAAGCGTATGTCCAGTTTTAATTGTTTTTTTTTTCCCTTGAACTGTTTACAGGACTGTCTACAAGAGAGAAGCTTCTCACATGGTTCCATGTAAGTAGTGCTTCTTATGATGTTGTCACAGGTTATATTTTTAGGCTAAGTGACTCTTTCTGTGTCAGCAAAGTTTAAAGTCTTGCACTCATGGGAAGCTATGTCTCTGCTGACCCCCTGGATCCTGGTTTCTTGCTTTGTGAGGAACCTGCCTCAGTTCATACTACTGCCAAGAGCGTGTAGTGTGAGTGACATGCGTTTTCCCTTCTTGCTTCTGTAGAACCAAGATTTTTAAAGAGGCAGTTTCCTCCTTCTCCGATAACCTTTCTACACAGTTAACTTGACCACGTAGACCAGCAGGAGCTGGGGACTGGCTGTTGGTGCCCTTGGCGCCTACTGCACGCCTTTGTTCCTGTGCTGACAGTGCCTGCCGCCTGCCTAGTGCCTGTGTGTGTGGTGGCTGTGATGGCCCCAGAGTGCCTGCAGCCACAGGGTGCATGGGTGACATCTGTGGAAAGAACCTTGCGTCGTCCAGCACACAGTGGCACACACTTGACTCAGCCACCACACAGTGGTCCCCATTCTAGTTCTGTCAAACTACCTCGAGATGACTCCTTTTAAAATTATCCTTAAGATGTCTTTCTTTTTCTAAAGCTTATAAACATTGTTTTCAAAACATTTTCAGCAGGAAACTTGGTATATTTTTCACGGTTTTGCATGAAAAACAAATGTCATCATGATGGCTGCTAATGCTGATGAAGTAGTACCAGTCATCATGATTTCATCACTTCCACAAACTCGCTCCCTTCACCCTCCCAGTGCCCCTCTGAGATGGGGATTGGTATTCCGTAATGCTTGGCGAAGTGAAGTGACTCACTCAGGTTATCTTGATGCCATGGTGGGGCTGGGATTTGAGCCAAGCCTTCCAACCTTGCAATAGCAGAACAGGAAGAGCTGCCTTGTTGACGGGATGTTGGTTGGAACTCTCAGTATGTCCTGCCTTCCTGGTGGGCTTGATGGTGGCCCTGGGCTACTGTGAGGTACTGAGCACAGTGCTTCCTGATGAGACAGTGCTGCAGGCCTGCCCGCTGACTTCCAGAGATGTCAGCTGCAGCAGGACAGCACGCTGGTCAGAGAGATGGCATGGAGAGTTGGCATGGGGAGCCCCACAGATGGCATGGAGAGTGAGCATGGGGAGCCCCGCAGAGAGATGGCATGGGGGTTGGGGTCTGTGCATGTGGTGCTTGGACTTGTGGGTGGTTGGAATCTGGACTCGTATCGTAGAGGAGAGCTCTTGCTGACAAATTACTTCAACAGAGACTTTGTTTTTTCCCTCATTCATTCAGCAGATGTTTACCGTGTGCCCGCGATGTACCAGGCACACTGCCAGAATCCTGACATCGGCCAGGGGGATAGAAAACATCAGTCTAGTCAGTGAGTCCATCCTATGGTGTGTCAGGGGGTGACAGTGGCTGTGGAGGAAACAGGGAAGGGCAGGGTATGAGAGTGCTGGTACTGTGTGAATAGGCTGTCAGGTCAGCCCTGAGACACTGGGCATCTGCGCAAGCCTTGCTGGAGGTGCAGGTGTGAGCCCCTTGGTGCGGGAGGTAAGGGGCTCCAGAGCCAAGGGGTGTTGGAGCAGAAGCTCGGGTCTGACGTGCCTGGTTTAGAACGGGGAGGAGGCTGCAGGGGAGGAGGTGAGAGTGTGGCTGGGGCACATCAGGGGCCTCACAGGTCATCCTGAGGCTGCTCTCAGTCCATGTGGTATTGAACAGGGTGGATGTGGGAGTAGGGAGCCAGCCAGCCAGTCCCTCTGTGCTAAGTTATCATCGTGGCTTTAACTAAAGCTGCTGTAATACCTGCTTCTTAGAGGAATCCAAATCCCTATTGTCTTGGGGCCAACTTTGTAATCTTACAATCTGGATCTAATTTTCACCAAAATCTCAAGGGAAGAGCCTCTGGGACTCAGGCAGATAAACAACACCCGTTATGTGCTGTTCCCATTTTCTCTTCAACTCCGGTGTTGTCCAGATTCTTCGTCTGAGCCTAATGGTAGGCTCTTTGGACCCAGCCTACAGTTCTGGAAATAAACCAGTGTGCTGGGGTGGGGACGAGCCCCGGCTGGTTACTCACCTCGCACAAGCCGTGCCCAGCAGCCAGGCTGAGAGGCAGAGGCGCAGGGCAGGAGGAGCCTTCATCTGCCAGCACTTGGGTTCTAGAGGCTGCAGCAGGTGGATTCTGGAAATTCCCTGAGGCCTTTTATCAGTAAAGACAGGGAACTTTAATGGGCACCTGTGGCCTCTTCTGCTGACAGGAAGGGAGGTGCTGTGAGCACTGAGCTGGCTGAAACAGAAGGGTTCTCCTCTTGTGGGCTGTGTCGAGTGAGTCCTGCAGCTTCCTCCTGGGGGATTCTGGGGTGCTATGATGAACCAGAGCGGAGCCCATCTGAGAGGATGTTTCGCAGGAGAGCCAGTGGTTTTGGAAGCACTTGGTTTTTCCATTCCCATGTCTCAGAGAACTCTTCCCACTTCCTGAGAGAGAGATGGATGCAGTCCTCCATAGAGAAGCACAGGCGGGCCTTCCCTGGGCTGTGTGGTCCATGCAGACCTCTGAGGGCCCATCTCCCATAGCTGGTTAGTGCCAGAGCCCACTCCTAGCCCCATCTGGGGGCTGTTTTTCAGCTGCAGCAAGATCAGGAAAAAAGAAATAGTAATGACCACTTTGTTGAAGATTTTTATTTACTTTGAGGTCTTTTATTTCTTGTAATACTGAATTGGTTATTTGCTTCTTAGAGTTTTTCTTTTTTAATTACCTTAAGATAACAACTTCCATTATAGAATTGAAAAACATGAAAAAGAATTTAAAAATTCACCTATACTTAGCCCATACTTAGCCCTAGTGCAGACAGCAGCTGAAGGGCATCAAGGGACTGTCCCCACCTCTTCCTGTCTGTGGCCCTCAGGGTGCCCCCCCATCT
This sequence comes from Callithrix jacchus, assembly GCF_049354715.1. Taxonomy (NCBI): domain Eukaryota; kingdom Metazoa; phylum Chordata; class Mammalia; order Primates; family Cebidae; genus Callithrix; species Callithrix jacchus. The sequence continues at coordinate 51,379,566 of NC_133522.1, forward strand.
TCATCAGCCCACCCTTCCTATCCATGGTCCTCTGGGTGCCCCCCCAACTTCATCAGCCCACCCTTCCTGTCCATGGCTCTCTGGGTGCTCCCCATCTTCATCAGCCCACCCCTTCCTGTCCATGGCCCTCTGGGTGCCCCCCCCACCTTCATCAGCCCACCCTTCCTGTCCATGGCTCTCTGGGTGCTCCCCATCTTCATCAGCCCACCCCTTCCTGTCCATGGCCCTCTGGGTACCACCCCATCTTCATCAGCCCACCCCTTCCTGTCCATGGCCCTCTGGGTGCCCCTCATCTTCATCAGCCCACAGCTCCTGGAGCTGCCCTGTAGTCACTTTTGCACACACTCTCTTTGCTTTGCCTCTCTCCTCCCAGTGCCCATGTGGTAGAACAAGATCACAGCGTTGCTAGAGACCACATGGCTGTGCAGACTGGTCTACCCTAATTTTACAACCAAGGGCTTGGATCCACCCACACCTGCACCAGTCCCAGCAGCACCCTCTTGAAGAATTGCTTCTGTCTGAGGCCATTCTGTTCTATCTCCTTCTCCTTCCTCAGATTTCTGATCTAATCAGATGTCAATCTCAGCTGGTGGCTATGCCTCAGAGTTAAGGAGAAAAGAGTTTCTTCTCTGCCCCATTCTCCGACCCAAGGGGCCAAGTCACTTTTCCTCCCTTGGCCTTTCCTGCCCCTCAGATGCACAGAGTCCCTGCTGTGAGGTCAGGACAAGCCACCCTCTTGTTTCCTCAGGGACTTGCCCGGCTGTGTAGTGTATTGTGCTGTCTCTCTTTATGCCCTCCTCCCTGGCAGGTCACTTCTGTTAACATCCAGGATGACTTAGTAGCTCCCATCTTAAAATTAAAAAAAATATTATTCCCTTGATCCTTCATTTTCAGCCATCTTGGCAAATGGATTTTACAGTGGCCTCTGCTTCCTCTTAAAAACCCACTAAAATGACAGGTAAAGTTTTTAAAGGGAAGAAGTCACCAAGAAGTTGAGAAAGAAGGTGACAGAACTTTGAAAGTTGAAAGGCAGATGGACAAACAGTTGAATAGCGCAGATCTGAACCTAGAAAGCTTAGAAGTGCATGTGTGTGTGCATGTGAGTGTGTGTGTGTGGCATATGTTGTGAGTGTGTGTGAAGTATGTATGTGCATTTACCCACACAGGTCTGTATGTAGACATGCATGTATGTATGTGCAGGTCAGTGTGTGCTGTGTGTCTGAAGTGCATGTGTGTATATAGGTGCACACGTGTGTGTGTATGTGTGGAAGGTATGTGCATACGTATGTGGAGTGTGTGCATCTGTTCTGCCTGTGTGTGTTGAGGGCACTGGGAAGCGAGTTTCCTGTGTTGCAGACAGCACCCCCACTTCTTGGGAATGGCGTTACTGTTGATGGCCGAGCATGGGGAGGTGGTAGAGATAGGGCTGGTGTAGGAAAGCAGTGGAAAGCCTGTCTGAGAAGCAGTCAGCCTCTCAGCCCTCTCCTACCCAGGATGGTTCTTCCCTGGAAGGTGAGCTGGGAGCCTGCCCTGTGGTAGGGGACTATCCTAAATGAAAAGTAAGGCATGGCATGGCTTGACCCCAGCCCTGCCTTATTTGGCCCCAGAACACTGGGAACCTAGGAACAGACAGGAGGGAGGGAAAGGAACCACTGGGTGGGTGAAGAAGCTGGACATTGGGACCCCGAGATGTGGCTCCAAGAAGGGCTTGGAGGGTGCTTCCTGCATGAGTGGGTCTGCAATGGTTGGCCCCCTGTCTAAGAGTATGGAAAGAAATCAACCTAAGTTCATAGAACACCAAGCAAATCAGTGGACAGGCCCTTATTCACTGCGAGAAACAGAAACATTGTGAAGAGGGGAGCTGCAGCATCAGATGTGGATACCAGGTGCACAGCCATTGAGGAGGTCCTGGAAAATGGGGAGGAGGGTGAGGTAGGAGGTTAGGAGAGTCAGTGCTCATCTTTTATAGCAGGAAGCTAACAGCTGATACATAAAATGGTAAAATCAAGGAGAGCAACACAAACTCAGTAAATAGAAATATGGAGACAAAGAAATGCCAAAAGAGGCATCAAGGGATGCTGCTGTGCAGATGAACCCTGAAACACACTAAATGAAAGAAAGCTGACACTGTAGGTAGCATGTGGTATAAATTCATTTACATACAATACCTAGAATAGTTAAATCCATAGAAAGAGAAGCAGATTGATGATGGCCAGGCGTCTCAGTTCACACCTCCCAGTACTTTGGAAGACAGAGATGGGTGGCTCATCTGAGCCCAGAGAAAGATTGTGATGTGGGGGCAAGGGAGGGGCAGGGCCACTGCTTTTCATAAGCAGCTTTATAGATTGTATATTGTATATATTTGTGTCCATTTCTGGATTCTCTAATTGAGCTCTTTGTTCCAGTGTTGCTACACTGTTGTAATTATTTTAGTTTCATGGTATGTTTACATATCTGATAAAGGTACCCATTATTTTTTAAAAGTTTTGATTATTCTTGGTTACCTACTTTCTAAATGAACTTTAGAATGATTTTCAAGTTTAAAAAGTTAATCATATTGAGGTTTCTTTTGAAATGGATCAGTTCTATAATTTAAATTATAAACAGCTGGTATTTTAACAATATTTAAATAGTTCCCTAAATAGAGAGTCCATCTTTCCATTTATTCTGGTATTAGCCTTCAGTTACATTTCATAGCTTTCTTGGTGTAGGTTTTATCTTTCAAACTCTTTTCCAACTAATTTGTGTTCTTTGGTTATTGTAATTGGGGTTTTTCCTATTGCATTTATCAGATATTTAATATTATATAGGAAAACTATCAATTTTTATATATTTGAATGTGATCAAGTGTTAAAATGCTTTTATTTGCAAGAGGGTTTTCAGCTGAAATTTGACTTATTTCTACCTTGACCAAATGCATTCACCATGAAGTATGCTTGCCTTAGCTATCTGGTAAACATTCTTCATTAAGCTACAGAAGTTTTCTTTTATTGCTGTGTATTATGTGTTTTCTAAAATGGAAAATGAAAGTTGCATGTCACTAAATGTGTTCGTTGCTGCTATTTAGATGATCACGTCATTCTTGTTTTTGTCTCTTAATGGAGTGAATTCTGTTCCTGAAATTCCAAGTGTTGATTCTTGGAATAAATCCTGTTAGGCCATAGTGATACTTTTTGAAACACTTCCAGTTGTAGTATGCGCCCAGTTTTTTACTGGGACTAGAATAAGGGTTAATAATAGGGTTAGGGTAAGAGTGAAGGTTACTGTTAGTGTTAGAGTTAGAGTTCGTATTGTGGTTATTGTGAGATTTATGGCTAGGGTGATCTTGCTCTGGAAGGGTCTTTTTCTCTCATTGTTAGATGATTTTGGTGATATGTAAATGATAGCTTGCTTTCATAATATGATTTGAGAATCTTCCCGTGTTTTTCTATCCTTTATTTAAGTAACAAATATTTCTGTCATCTGTTTAGAAAAGCAAATGTTCTCAGTCTCTGATAGAATTCTACCTTTGATAGAATTCACCTGCCAAAGCCTCTAAGCCTGGAACCTATTCTGAAGACTGATTTTTGAGCGTCTATGCAGTGTCTACCATGGTTATTGATTTTATACCTGTTTTCTTATACATCAATGTTTTTTCTTAGCAAATAGTCAATTTTAAGCAAGTTGTCAGGGTATACAGGTAAAAATGTATATATGTTATGTGTAAACACATGTGTACATATATAATCTATATGTGTGCTCTCATCATTTTTCAGATTTTTTTAATTTTAAATTTTTATTATTTTTTAGAGACAGAGTCACACTGTATTGCATGTTTGGAGTGCAATGCCATGATCTTGGCTCACTGCAACCTTGAACCCCTGGGCTCAAGTGATCTTCTCACCTCAGTCCAAGTAGCTGGGACTATAGGCATGTGCCAACACGTCCAGCTAATTTTTAAAATTTTTTAGGGACTGGAGTCTTGCTTTGTTGCTCAGACTCGTCTCAAACACCTGACCTCAAGTAATCTTCCTGCCATGGCCTCCCAAAGTGCTAAGATTACAGATGTGGGCCACCATGCCGGGCCCAGCTTTTCAGTCATTTTATCGGTACTGTGTTCCCTTTATTTCAAATGCTTATTTCAACTTTTTAGTCACATTTGTCAAATGTCTTTGTTTTTCATTTCTTCTCCAAAATAGCTTTCAGTTATGTTATTTATAATTTTGTTTACCATCATATTAATTTCTCACTTTAGCATACATTATAATTCTCTTTTTCTTCAAGTTAATGCTGTTATTTTAATAATTTCCTGAGTGCTTCCTTCAATATTTTCACTTATTTTCTAACTAAAGCATTCTGGCTCTCAATCTTCTAAGACACTTTTATCTTTGTCCTACTGGTTTTATATGTACTGATCTGTTGTCATTCATGTTTTTATTCTTTAATTTAAAAGATTAGTTTCTTGGTAGTCCCATCTAGGAGGACTATTCTTTTGCTGTTGCTACTTTTAAAGTATCATGTTTGGCCTGTGTGGGTCAGAGAGGGACTGGGTCCTTTGTGATTGTGGGTGTTTTGTAGGCGGTAACTGTGGGGCTTGGGGGTGGAAGAGCAGCACCCACTGTGGGCATGTTACAGGCTGTCGCAGAGATCAGGGTACAGTGTGAGCAGTGGAGAAGGTGCCCAGAGGGACCCCATGGGGCAGTATGCTGCCTGCGGTCCTGGGAGATGGAGTGATCACACGGAAGAAAAACAGTCTGGAGTTTGTGGGGAGAGCAGACAGACTTCTGTGTGAGGCCGGTAGATGTGCTATGGAGGCTTTTGAAATCCTGGCTCATAGCTGAGGGGGTGGTGTGGGGCACACAGAGAGCCATGTGCCATGAGAAGAGTTGAACCCAGGGGAAAGGGTCAGCTGCGGAAATGCAGAGCTTCCCAGACCCACCAGCTTTGTTTAATAAGGTCAGACGCTCTTGTTGACATCATCGTTCCAGGGTGGGAGGGCTGGGCTCTGTGAGGCCCTCCCCAGCCTGGGCTCTGGGTGACCTGCCATTCTTGATGCGTGGTTTCTATCTCTTGCTATGTTGTCATGACTGCAGAGTTGGAAGGAACCCAGGTGTACCTCACGTGTTCCAGCCTGTGGTTGTGACAGAGGCAACTTCATTTTAAGAATTGGAGGCCCAAGTTTTGCTGACTCGTATCATGGTATTTGAGACCAGGTGTGTCTACCTTGTGCCAGGTCACCCTCTCTGCTGAGGAGCGGGGCCTCACATTCTCCCGCTGGGCAGCCTTCGGCTCAGCCAAAGCTCTGTCTTCACAGATGAGGGAAGGAGGGGCTAGGGGAAGAGCATCTGCCTCCATAGGTGAGAATGAGGACGTAGGAGGCACTGAATAGTGGTCAGCAGAGGAGGGAGTGAGGACCTGGGGGTCACCCACACTTCAGAGTGAGGACCACTTGCAAGAGTGTTGGCGTTGTGTGAAGACAGACGTAGTGCCAACACAGTGTTGTGTAAGCATTGTTCTATAAGTCCATTTTCTTACTGCTATGAAGAAATACCCAAGACTGGGTAATTTATAAAGAAAAAGAGGTTTAGTGGACTCACAGTTCCACATGGCTGGGGAGGCCTCACAATCATGGCAGAAGGCAAAAGAGGATCAAAGGCACATCTTACATGGTGGCAGGCAAGAGAGCGTGTACAGGGGAACTGCCTTTTTATAAAACCTTCAGTTCTGGTAAGACTTACTCACTACCATGAGAACAGCATGAGAACAACCCACCCCCATGATTCGATTACCTCCCACTGGGTCCCTCCCACAACACATGGGCATTATGGGAGCTATAATTCAAGATGAGATTTGAGTGCAGACACAGCCAAGCCATATCAATTGCAAAGCCCAGCAGGCATCCTTATTCTAAGAGAAGCACCAGGCTGGGGGTAGGGTGAGCTCTGGGCCTGCTGAGCCTCCTGGACTCTAGCCAGCACAAGCCCTAGCATCCATGGGCCCTGCTATGGTGGCACAGTGAGACACTGCCAGCCCCTCCTAGCCAAGACCCAGGGCCTGTGGGGACAGGCAGCACTATTTCACTGTGGAAATGCAGGGCCCAGAACCAGGAGGGCCAGGGAAGATTTGGAGGTCTTGGCCTGCTGTGGCAGGGCGTTTTCATGTGCTCTCAGTCACAAAGGGTGCCGTCTTGCCCTAACCTACTCCTCGCCAGCCAGCAGAAGCTCTGCAGCCTCAGTGAATCTCAGGTTCTTTATCTGGAAATGGTGTAGTACACCTCTCGAAGGAGGACAGACTGCCCTTGAGGGGCCAGGGGTGGTCTTGTGGCACTGGGTCCTTTCCTCCCTCCTCTGAGTTTTCTCCTTGTTGGCTGGGAGTGTTCTATCCAGGCCCTCTTTGCTTTGCCTTTTTTCCCCATCACTGGGATCTGGAGAGCACTGTCCTCCGGAGGTTGAGATCAGATTGCAGCCTGGCATGGGGTGATGATCATTTTTCGTGATGACTCATCCCTCCTTCGTGCTGTGCTGCCAGGCTGTCTGGCAGCCCTGCGTGCAGAGACAGTGATGGATCTGGAGAGCCGTTGTGAGTGGCCCGTGGTGGCCGAGGATGGCATGTCAGATGGAGAAGAGTTTCCTCTGTGTGCACATTTAGACAGGCGGGAGTCAGCATTTCTGTGTGCTTTTATTTCACAAATGCACCATCCATTCATTGGAGATGCGGCTGTCTACTCTTGCTCACCAGTGTGCATGGTGAGCTGCATCCACAGCAGACTCCTGCTCCTCCCAGGCCTCTGTCATCTTCCTCCGGATCTGCAGTGGCACTGGGCAGCTTACTTCATTCTGAGCAGTGCTCATGCCTTTGCACCGTAGGCCCTGTGTGGATTGTGTCACAGAGCCCACCCTGTCTTTGGCAATGACGGGCAGTCAGCGATGGACTCTAGAACACTGAGCTAGGCTGAGGCTGTCTGTGTAGATTTGCACTTTGCTCCAAGTGCTCTGGCCATTTTGCACTTCTGAGATACAGGAGGAGAGTCCTGCAGCTTTGTTCACCCTGGTAGTGAGTAAATGGATTTGACTGTACCCCCCATCTCCCAGCCTCTGCCTTTGCAGCAGTCCATGATGGGACTCCCCTGAGCATGCTGTATCCACACCCACCTTCTTTGCCAGCCTTGTGCCTCCAGCAACAGCTAGCAGGGCTGACTGCAGCTGTTATTGGGAGCACAGCAGTGAGCTGGTGTCGTCTCTCCCTTGTGTGAAGCTGGCGGAGTCTGAGGGGAAGTCAGGGGAAAATAGTGTCTGGCAGGGACCCAGCTGGGCTGGTGGAGCAGGGACTAGCCTGGGAATCCAGAGACTGTGTTCTGCCTCCAGCTCCTCTCCCTGATCACCACGTGACCTCGCTGGGTTGTTTCCCTCTCTGCGCTGCTTTTCCATCGGTGACACTGGGTCTCCTGACCTGTTCCTGTCCAGACCCTTGGGGGAAGGTGGTAGGACGGCACATTCGGGCTGCTTCACCTTTTACAAAGGGGGCAAGCACCACCAGTGTCTTTGTAGGAACATATGTATGACCTATGATAAGATGGATTCCATAATCACAACTATGTTCCCTGCAAAAGTTTCTCACTTAATTTCTGTAGTTCTCCAAGGTCTTTGATTAACCCATCTTATCAGTAAAAACAGAAACCAAAGATGAGTCAGCTTTGAAGCAGAGAGTCAAGCCCTCAGTTCCCATTTTCCAGATCCTTCTCTATGTCACTTTATCACTATTAGATTGTAAGAAGTTCTGATCTCAAGTCCTCATGGTCAGATTACCTTCCAGAGATTTGGGCATTTTACATGTTCACTAGCAGTTCATGAGAGAGCCTCGTTAGTGCCCCTCAGTCAGGCTGAGTCACCAGGAAGTGCCTTTTCTTTGTTCCAGCTTGAGAAGGGAGGAAAGCACAGCAGATGAAAGCTGAAGATGGCATTGGACCTGGCACAGGGATGGTCTGGAGGTCCTTAGTCACTTTGAGAAGGTGCAGAGGAAGCCAGATTGAACCAGCTTGAAGGGTGAGGGAGAGGGAGGTGGAGGTAGCTGTATCAAGTGTTTGACTCTGAAAACTTGGGGCTGGAAGAGAGGTGTTTTGGTTGCATCATTAATATGAGCTATTTGGATATGTGTAAAGCATGAAAATGAGTTAGTAGAGAGAGAAACTCTGAAGATTAAGAAGACAGTGAGCAGCGGGTGCTGCTAGACACTGGCCCCTGAGGAGTAAGAGGGTGATTCAGAGGATGGAGAGGTGCTGTCTCCTGGGAATAGGGGTGTCCCCTCATGGTCCAGCATTTCCAGTCACTCAGTAACGTCCTTTATAGCATGGTTTTCCCTCCAACACAGGGCGCAGTCTGGATCACGTGCTGCACCTCCTTGTCGTGCATCTGTTGTTTGCATCAGGAACATTTCCGCAGCCTTTCTGTCACTTTCATGACCTTGACGTTTTGAAGAATGGTCTCTTTTAATAAGTAGACGTTTTCTCCTTTTGGGCATGTCCAGGGACTCCTGTGATGGGCCCAGCTGTGCACTCTTGGCTGGTGCCTGCCTGCGTGGGATTGCGCTTCCTCAGGGCCTCACCTGGCCTGGGGTGGAGAGTCCCTGTGCCCCCACTTTGGGATGTGAGGTTGCTGACTCAATGCAGAGTTGTTTGCCTTCTCCTGACTTTGGTTACCACTCATGACTAATAAACCAGCTGCCGGAGGCCCCTGGAAGACCATGTGGAAATCCTGCATCTCGTGACGTTTCCCTTGGACTTAGCTCCGCGTGGTTTTTGCCTAGACCTGCCTTTACTCTGATGGCTGTAAGCGGTGCTTGTACAGCTCCCCTGCAGACTTGGCCACCTGCTGGGAGCAGGCCCCTCCCTTCTTCCCTGCTTGCCTATCTGTCTTTCACCAGCTTCATGTCATGGATTCCTGTGTCTTAATTCACCGCTGTCCTAGTGTCTCATTCATCACTGTCCCTGAGGATTTTGTGCTCAAATTCTCCTTGATTTGATCAGCAGGAGCCCTACTCCCAGCTCCTTCCCTCTTTCATTCCCACCTTCCTTTCTCTTCCTGCTATGCTCTGCCACGTTTAAAAAAACAGCTTCCTTACTTTTCTGTATAATGTTTCAGGCCCATCTTGTACCTAAGCTACCCAGCCCTGGAGTCTACCATATCTTTGAAGGGCCCTAGTTCTTTGTAGTGTGAAAGTGTTACTGAAGAACACTATCTGGGTACTATGCTTATTGCTGTCGGGCCTTTGCTTCTAACCCCGTTAGGGGTCAGAGCTGGGAAATACATGCATGTACACATACACACCTCGGTGCAAACATACATGCATGTAAGTATATGTATCTGTGTGCACATATACATGCATATGTATGTGTGTCTAAAACAGATGAGTCCCACAATGTCCTTTTTCTCCTGTTAGCCCCACCCCTTGTACATGACAATGATGCTCTAAGGTGGTCTCTCACCAGCTCCTGGAGCCATTCCACACATCTCTTCCCAGCTCTGTGTTTAGTGACAGCACATGGTAGGTTGGAAATTGCCCACGGTGGGAGGATTTGCACATGGAAGGAAACTGGCAAACGCTGTAGACCGGGTCCTCCCTCCCACCCCAGGAGCTACTTGTTACACATTTGCCAGCATACCTCTGCAGGCAAACACATTTTCAGAATTATCCCTCCATATGTGTGTTTTCTGTTTCTCCTCTTTCTTCTTCTTGCTCGCATAAAATACACATAATGTATCTTGCTACACATGCTCTTTTTACTGTTTTTGTTGTGAACATATATAACATTACATTTGCTATTTTAGCTGTTCTTAAGTGTAAAATTCAGTGGATTAATTACATTCACAGTGCCATGCAACCATCTACACCTCCCTTTCTGTACTCTGAGTTTTCCATCGAACAGCATCCCTGGAGTCGCTCCGTACCACGGCAGAGTGATCGTCCTCGTTCTTCCTTTTGCGTCCTCTGCTGCCTGGTGCTGCTTCCTCGTTCGGGTTTCATAATGGTGGGATGGTTACGTAGTTTATGATGTTCTGCAATTACACACAGTGCAGTGATGAATAGCCTTGTGCATTCGTATTTTCATGTGACTGTATCTCCTGGAAAGGCCTTAGAGGTGTGATAGCTGGCTTCAGTGGCATTGCCCCTAGTTGGGTTCAACATTTGCAAATCCTCTTCAAGGGGTGGTCACCACTCTCCATGGCCACCCACAGCCACACCTTGGGGTCTGTTCTTCAGCTCATAAATTTTTGCCAAGGTGAGGGCTGAGCAGTGTAGCTCAGTGTAGTTTTAATTTGCATTTCTCTTCTTGTGAGTGAAATAGAACATCTTTTCATATGTTTAAGGACATTTTTATGTTTCTTTTATTTTGCACGTTTTTCCTATGGGTTTTTGGTCTTTTATGTCCCCTCAATTTAAACAATTATTTATTTATTTATTGGTATCTTAGGGATACTATTTCTTTTCCTGTGGAATACATTGCAAATATTTTCTTCCGTTTAGTATTCCTTTCATATTTTCTCATGTCGTTTTGCTATGCCAAGATTTTTTTGTTTTATAGTGAAATTTATCTAGATTTTTAATTCACAATTAGAAAGCCCTTTTCTACCCTAGACTAAAGAGGAAACCACTCCTATTTCATTCTATTACTTGTGTAGTTTAATTTTTTATTAGTTTACTTTAATGGATTTTTAAATTTTTGATTTTTTTCTGTGAGATGTTTAGTTTTCTGTTTCATTAACTTATGTTTTTATTTCTTCATTTTTTGCAGTTTGTGTTTCTGTTCTTTTTCAAGTTTATAGTGGGTGTTTGCTCATTGATATTTAGCTTTTAAAAAGTCTAAATAAGCATTTAAAGTTGTACATTTCTCTCAAAGTACAGCTTGTTGCAGTGCATTGAGTTGGATATATAGTACTTTTATTGTCTTTAACTTATAAATGTTACCTCCTTTCTACTGTGACTTCTTTTTTGGCTTATGAGTTATTTAGAAGTATTTCTCAATAACAAATACACAGAGCTTTAAAAATCATGTAAAATATACATTTATATTTAGATATAAATAATTCTAAGTATTTTAGTTTCTAAGTTCACTGCATTGTGGACCAGGTGATCTCTGCAGTCAAAGGGCGGCTCACACATAGCCAAGTACATAAACATCCTGCGTACCTGAGAGTGACATCTATTCTACAGTGTTGAATGTGTGCTTTCTGTATGTATGGCCATCAAGTGAAGCTTGACAATCTTGTCTTTTCTGTCCTCATAGATATTTTTCTCTGTGGCTCACTCCTATAACCCCAGCATTTTAGGAGGCTGAAGGTGAGAGGGTTGCTTGAGGCCAGGAGCTGGAGACAAACCTAGGCAGCATAGCATATCTGTATCTCCAAAAATTAAAAAAAAAAATTAGCTGAGCATGGTATTGGTGTGCACCTGTAGTCCTAGCTACTCAAGAGGATCCTGGATCCCAGGAGGTCGAGGCCTTAGTGAGTTGTGATTGCCCCACTGCATGAGAGCCTGGGTAACAGAGCAAGACTCCGTTTCCAAAAAAAGAGAAAAAAACAGATATTTCTCTAACTGATGCATCCATCAGTCACTATGACAGTCATGTTCAAATATGCTGGTATGATTGCATTAATAGATTTGCCTATTTTCTTATATTTCTGTTCATTTCTGCTTTTAGGTCTATGTAACTTTAGAATTGTTGTAGTATCTTGCTAACAAACCTTTTAATCTTTATGTAATGTAGTCTGTCTCTGATAATGCTTTGCTTTAAAGTAAATTTTGTCTGATGTATTTGCCTAGTATATATATTCCTCCCCCCACTTTTTTTTAGCATCTCTCTGAGTGTTTTAGGGAATCTTTTAAAATGGGGTGAAAGGATTTTTGTTTTATCCTCCCCCTACAATCTTTGCCTTTTAAAGACTAGAGCATTTACTTTACTTTCATTTATTTTAATTATAATATGGACTTCATTCTACTGTCTTATTTTGGACTTTCTGTTTAGCTCAACTTTCTGATTTCTTTCTTTCTTCCCATCTTTTGATTGACAGATGACTGTTTTACTCATTCAGTTTTCTCCTTCACTGTATAATTTTGGTTTCTCTCATTTTTGTGTTTGTCTAATATGTATGCTTAATTTATCAATGTCCAGAATTAATCAGTACTCTAGCCACATTCCAAAGAATGCAGGAGTCTTACAGTGCTTCATCTCTGATTATTCTCTCCTGACTTGAATGGCATTTTCATTCTCAACCATTGTATTTTTAATATCGTGCAGATATCTCTATCATTTTATACACTTGGTGCCTGTTTAGAGTTACTCGTATCTCACCGTGTTCGTTACTATTTGTTTCCACTTGTACCACAGATAACGCCTCTTCTAAAATCCATCGTGGTGAGAATGTGGGTAAAAAAACTATTTTTAACTGAAACATCTACCTTCTTTTTTTCAAAATTTGTATGATATTTTTTATTAAGTGAAATGTGTTTTACTTATTAAGTCATTCTGATATTGTTTTACCCAAGACCGCTTTCCAGAATTAAATTTTAATGGAAAAATGTTGGCATGTGACATACTTTTCTTTAGAAAAAGCTTTGACTACAAGTTTAGGAGTAGCAATGTGTCTTTGTTCAACATATATATAATATTATCATAATGAAAATGATTATGACAAGAACAATTCAAGTACCCAGTAAAAAATTAATGCTGCAAACCAAGAAAACTTTTAAATTGTATTCTGGAAATCTAAGATATTAACTTATTTGTTATCTCTTTGCCAGTGCAGTCTTTTTGATTTTGGTGATTACTTTCTCAGTGGCTTGTTTCTTTTGCCATAGTTGTTTAAGTTTGGCCTCCTAACCTACTCAAATCTGCTGGTGTTTCTATTTGTGACCACCAGAAATTATCTCAGGTTTTCAGCAGCATTTAAAAAAAAATTCCCTCTTCATGTACCTAGGAAATATTCATGAGTTTTAAATTTAGCCTGACACCTTTTATCTTCTCACAGTCACATAAAGTCTTAAATGGCAGTTGCCTGTGTATCCCACTTTAGCATTTAGGAAAGAGTTTGAAAACCTGGTAACAGAGAAACTAATACTAGCTCCTGGTCCTCTGGGTTGAAGTTATGGGTGGAAAATTATTTTCTTAGAGCACGGAAGATATTTTATTGTACCATCTTTGGCTTCCACTGCTGTTGAGAAGTCATCTTTCAATGTAAGTAATACTCAGTTCAAGGAATTTCTTTTAAAATTCTGATTACAAAGACAAGATCTAGTCTATGTCTTTGGTGTTTTACAGTTTTACTATGGTGTATTTAGCTGTTGATTTCTTGTATTTATCCTGCTTGGGATTGTTCTTGGTATCTTTTTTAACATCAACTATATTGAAATATAATTTCTATAGTATAAAATTCACCCTTTTAAGGATACAGTTTTATGAGCTCTGACAAACATATGCAGATATGAGCTATGAACACAGTCGTATTATAGAATATTTTCACCAGCTCCAAGTTTCCTCATGACCCTTCCCCTGAAGCCCCTGACAATCACTGCTCTGTCTAACTGCAGCTCTGCCTTTCTCAGAATGTGGAATCATACAGTATGTGGTGTTTTGATTCTGCTTTATTCCTTACCCACAATACTTTTGAGATGCATTCATATTGTTGCTGAGTAATTTTTAGTGAATATGCCACAGTTTGTTAATCTATTCACCTATTGATAGAAATTTGGAGATTTACAGTTTTAGAGATTATGAATAAGTCTGCTATAAACTTTCTTGTACAGGTCTATGTGGACGTATGTTTTCATTTTTCTTAGGTAAATACCTAGGAGTGGGCTTTTCTAGATCATATGGTAAGTGTGTGTTTAATTTTGTAAGAAACTCCCAACAAATGCATTTTCCCAAGTTGCCGCAGGCAATGTATGAGAGTTCCTGTTGCTTGTGAAATAAATGGTCCACATTCAGTGTCGTCAGCTTTTAAAATTTTCTCCTTTCTAGTGGGTACGTAGTGGTATCACATTATAGTTTTAATTTGCATTTTCCTGATGACACATGATACAGAACCTTCTTCCCATACTTGATTGCCATCTGTATGTCTTCTGTGGCGAAATATCTATTTCGCCCATTAAAACGTTTTGTACCGTTTGTTTTCTTACTGTTGATTTGTGAGGGTTTGTCATATACTATGAATACCAGTCATTTATCAGATACATATTTTCCAAATATTTTCTCCTAAAGTATGCCTTAAATTTTTCTGTTCTTAATGTCTTTAAAGAAACAGAAGTGTTTAATCTTGGTAAAGTAAAATGTGTCCAGTTTTGTCTTGTATGGTTTGTGTTCCCTATGTCCTACCTAAGAATTCTGCATGTTCCCAAGGTCACAAAGATTATCTCCTGTTTCTTCTACAAATTATATAGTTTTAAGTCTTTTAATACGTCCCATCCCCATCCATTTTAAGCCAGTTTAACAATACACAGAGCAAAATTAGAGTTGAGCTTTGTTTTCCCAGGGATGCACATGTCTTTGAGCATTGTTTATTGAGAGATTTGTTATTTTCTTTATTGGTCATCGTTGCTCTTTCACCAGGCAGCCATCTGTGCTTGCATCTGTCTGGACTCTGGACTCCAGTCCACTGCTCTCCATTCCTGTCTTGTCAGCAGCACTAAAGTTCTGTTTACTGTAGCTTTATGAGAAGTCTTGAAATCAGGTTCAATGAGTCCTCCAATGTTGGTCTTTTTAAAAGTGTTTGTCCTGTAAAGTTCTTTACTTTGATTCTAAAATACAAATTTTAGAATCGGCTGTCAATTTCTATAAAAAAAAAAAGACCACTGAGATTTTGATTGAGACAGTGTTGGATCTGCAGATCAATTTGGGGAGAATTTGCATCTTTTAAAAACCTTCATTTCCATTTTATCTTGTTTGTATTAAGATGTAATTCACACACCATAGACTATAGTGGTTTTTAGTACACACAGTAGCTTGTGCAACTATTCCCACTATCACCACCCATAAAGTAACCCCAGTAGCAGTCATTCCCATTCCTTCTTCCTCCTAGTTCCTGGCAACCACTAATCTACTTTCTGTTTCTGTGATGTGCCTACTCTGAAGTTTTATATTAATGGAATCATACAGTATGTGGCTTTTGGTATCCGGTTTCTTGCACTCAGCATACTTTCAAAGTTTATCCATGTTGTGGCATGTATTACTACTTTATTCCTTTTTATGTCTGAATAATATTCCATTGTATGGACAGACCACATTTTGTTTATCCATTAGAGTTGATGGGTATTTAGTTTGTTTATACGTTTTGGCTACTATGAAAAATGCTTCTATGAACATTGCTGTACAAGATTTTTATATGGACATATATTTAACTTAGCTTGAGTATATACCTAGAAGTAGAGTTGTAGTGTCGTAACTCCACGTTTACCTTTTTGAGAAGATACCAAATTGTTTTCCACAGATACCATATCATTTGACATTCCCACCAACATATGTAAGTTTCCAATTTCCCCACATCCTTCCAACACTCATCTTCTGCTTCTTTATGCTACAGCTATCCTAGTGGGCCTGAAGTAGTATCGCGCTGTGGTACTGATTAGCACTTCCCAAGTAACTAGTGATATTGAACATCTTTTCTTATGCTTACTGGCCATTTGCATATCTTTGGAGAAATATCTATTCAGATTTTTTGCCCACTTTTAAATTGTTTGTTCTTATTTTTGAGTTGTAGGGGTTCTTTTTATATTCTGGATACTAGACACTTTTCAGAGATAAAATTGCTATCAATTTTCTTTCATTTAGTATGTCATCTTTTCATTTTCTTGGTAGTATCTTTTGACAAAAGTTTTTAATTTCAGTGAAGTTCACTTTACCTCTTTTTGTCTTTGGTTGAGTGGTTAAGGTCATGGCTGATCCCTGGTTATGGAGATGTGCACTGGTGTTTTACTCTAAGGGGTTTTTAGTCTTAGCTCTTACATTTAGGTCTTTGGTCCATTTTAAATCAATTTTTGTATATGGTGTGAAGTAGGGACCAGAGCCATTCTTTTGCATGGGGATATTCAGTTGTCACAGCACTCCATATTTAAAAAGACAATTAAAATGGTCTTAGCATTCTAGTCAAAAATCATTTAACCATAGATGGAAGGGTTTATTTCTGGATTCTCAATTCCAACCCATTGATCTATGTATTTTCTTTATCTTTTTTTTTCTGAGACGGAGTCTCACTCTGTAGTCCAAGCTGGAGTGCAGTGGTGCAATCTCAGCTCACTGCAACTTCTGCCTCTGGGGCTCAACCAGTACTTGTACCTCAGCCTCCTGAATAGCTGGGATTACAGGCATGCACCACCATGCCTGCCTAATTTTTTTGTATTTTAGTAGAGATGGGTTTCACCATGTTGCCCAGGGTGGTCTCAAACTCCTGAGCTCAGGCGATCCGCCCACCTCGGCCTCCCAAAGTGCTGGGATGACAGGTATGAGCCACCTCACTGGACAGTCTATGTATATTCTTAAGTCAGTACTACATATTGGATTCTGTATGTTTATGGGTTTTGAAATTGACAAGGGTGTTTCTTCTAACTTAGTTGTTCTTTCCCAAAATTGTTTTGACTATTTTTGGGGGTCATTGTTACATTTCCATGAGAATTTTAGGATCAGCTTGTCATTTCAGTAAATAATGGCAGATTTGACAATGATTGCTTTGACTCTGTAGATACATTTGGGGAGTATTGTCATGACAACATAAAGTCTTTCAGTCGGGAACATGAGATGGCTTTATATTTATTTAGCCCCTCCGTGATTTCTTTCAATATATTTTGTAGTTTTCACAGTGCAAGTCTTGCATTTTTGTTAACATCGTTCCTAAGTATTTTGTGCTTTTCCATGTTATTATAAATGTAATTGTTTTCTTAATTTTATTTTGGTTTTTTTTTGGCTAATGCATATAATAAATACATCTGATTTATATATATATTGATCTTGTATCTTCCAATCTTACTAAACTTGTTTTGTAGCTCTAATTTTTTTTTTTTTTTTTTACAGATTTGAATCCATAGGATTGTTACTTCTTTTACTTCTCTTATAGTACTTACTAGGTCCCAGTGGGATGTTGATTAGAGATGGTAAGAGTAGACACCTTTGCCTTGTTTCTGCTCTTCGGGGAAGACATCTGGTTTCTCACCTTAAGTATGATGATAGCCTTTTATCAGGTTAAGGAATTTGCTGAATATCTTCATCATGAATGCTAGTTGAATTTTGTCACATATTTCATCTACATCAATTAAAATAATGTGTGGTTTTCATTTTTAATCCATACAGTGGCAAATTACTTTGATTTTTTTGATTGTTGAGCAAAGGTTTCCAAGTTAAATCCTACTTATTTACCATGTGTTATAGTGAAGGGATTTTGTTAAAAATGTGTGCATCTATATTCATGGGGAATTTGGGTTTATAGTTTTTTTTTCCTTAAAATGGCTTTGTATATAGTTTTACTGTTAAGATAAATTTGACCTTATAAAATGGACTGGGAAGGATTTCCTCCTTTCCTGTTTTCAGGAGTTTGTGTGAAATCATGTTTTATCTTTCTTGTTTATTAGAATTTGCCATTGAAACAATTTGGGCCTAGTGTTTGTTGTTGTTGTTGTTGTTGGAGAGTTTTAAACCGTGAATTCAGTTTCCTTCTTGTTATGAGATTTTTTTCTGTGTGGATATAAGTTTTTGTTCCATATCGTCTGGAACAGCCCCCGCTAGCATTCCGTGTTTTTTTCTTGTTCAGTGTCACCTCTGCCGCATGATTTTTCTCTTCTTTAGAAACCTCAGTTATGCAGGACAGACCTTCTTACTCTGTACTTCTCGTCATTTCTTTTCATATACATCTTTCTTCTGGGGCTTTTACTGTAATCCACAGTAGACAGACAGAATGCAGCCCAGAGGGACAAAGAGATATAAACTATGCAAGAGAAGATTTAAGACATGGAGAAACGTGGACAAGTCATAACATAATTCACTGGTTTTCCAGAAAGAGAAGGGGGGCACCATGGAGTAGAAGTAACATGGGGAATAATGGCTAACAGTTTTCTAGGGTGTGTTAAAGCCACCAATCTACAGTTTCAAAAACTCTGACAAATACCAGCCTGGTGAAATGAAGTCTCCAGACATATCCTGGCAAAACTCTGGAATACCAAAGACAAGTACAGGATCTTAACAGAGAAAAGGCATTGCCTTCAAAGAAGCAACATGAAGGCTGACAGAGCTTCTTACAGGCACCAATGGAAAGAAGAAGGTGGCTAAATGATATCTAACATGCTGAGAGAAAAGAACTGACATTCTATCAGGTTGGTGCAAAGGTAATTGCGGTTTTTGTCATTAACCCTCAATTACTTTTGCATCAATGGATATACTTAATATATTTTTTATGAATGATAGAAAAATAAACACATTTTTATACAAACAACAATGGAGATAATTTGACACCTATCGGACTTTATTAAAAGGATTTTTATTCCTCTAGAGACGGTCTCACCGTGTTGCTCAGGCTGAAGTACAGTGGCTATTCACAGGCAACATCACAGTGTACCGCAGCCTCCACTGCTGGGCTCAGTCCACCCTCCTGCCTCAGCCTCCCAAGCACCTGGACTACAGGCAAACACCACTATGCCCGGCTACTAAAGGCATTTCTGAAGGGCCTGTTTCAGGAGGAGAGAAGGTGTCTTCTTTGGAAGGTCTGAGCTCTAAGAAGGCATTATAAACAAAGTTGTATGCATGTGAGTGAATTAAACGGGCTTGAGGCAGATGTCTCCTGGGCCAAACGACAAATGGTAGAACTAAGATAATTGACTCCAGGGTCATGTCAGTGGGAAGAGAATGAAATTAAAGGGTTTTGAAGTCCTGGGATTGCGTGGGTGGAGTGTGGAGACATTAGGCTTTGATAAGTCACGTATTAAGTGTAGAGTAAAAAGTAAAAGAAAAAATGTATAATGGGGAGCAAAATCCAAAAGAAGGCAAGAGAGGAGACTTAAACACAGAAAGGTAAGTAGAAAACACAACATAAAATAGTCAATAAATCCAGATGTATTGGAAATGTCTAAAATACTGATTTGCTAGAATATTTAAAAGTTCCATTGAGGCTGGGTGTGGTGGCCCATGCCTGCAATCCCAGCACTTTGGGATGCCAAGGCAGGTGGATCACTTGAGGTCAGGAGTTCAAGACCAGCCTGGCCAACATGGTGAAACCTTGTCTCTACTAAAAATGCAAAAATTAGCTGGGCGTGGTAGTGGGCGCCTGTAATCCCAGCTACTCAGGAGGCTGAGGCAGGAGAATTGCTTGAACCCTGGGGGCAGAGGTTGCAGTGAGCCGAGATTGCACTATTGCACTCCAGAGAGCAAGACTCTTGTCTCAAAAAAAAGAAGATCTGTTGAAAGAGCTGGCCCTCAGAACTCCACTGTCTTTTAGCACAGTGTTGCCATGTTGAGCCTTTCAGGGCTCTCTTCTCAGCCTTGGATTTTCTGAACTTATGCAGGACAGTGTTCCTTGGGTCCTTTCACTCTGAAGACTTATTCCTCAGCTCAGGGAATGTTATTCTGTCACCTTTTTTAATGCTGTTTTCTTTCTTTCCGCTCTATGGTCATTCCTTCTGGACCTCTTCTGATCCTTGTTACCTTCTCTTTTTTTTGTCACCTGCACTCCGGAGAGTTCCTTGGCTTCGTCTTCTCACTGTCTATTTGCTCACAAGCTGTATCCATTCTGCCCTTAGATTCACATATTAGGTTTTTATTTTGACAACCTTTTTCCTTCCCAGGGTGTCTCCTTGCCTCTTTTGCCTGGACGGAGCATGTGACATCACCTTGGCCATGTAGACTAGTGTTTGCTGCTGCTTTCTGTGTTCTCAGATGACCACCCTTACCTTCAGGCTGGTGTCTCTCTTTCTTCACATTGGCCTCCCTCAAATCACGTTTCTTTGTTAGTCAATAGGGTGTGTGTTTCTAGAATGCCTCTTGGCCTTTCTGTGGGTGTGGTTGGTCTCTGGTGAGGACAGTAAGTGAACCGTGGGATGCTTGTCATGTGGGGGTGGGTTTCCCGGGCCTCGAGGGTACAATGACTGCCTGAGGTCCCAGCCCTCCTGTCTCCTCTCTGCCAGCTTTGACCTGCAGCAGACACCACCACTACCACCGCAACCAGGGAGGATGTCGGAAGGCCCAGCTGCCCCAGCGCAGCCCACGTTGTCCTGACGGCGTCTTTGTAACTGGTTTCTCTCTGTTTGACTTTTCCATGGAACACATTGTCATTCCTGACACAGGCTTGCAGCGTGTCTTCCGTTTTCTTCCCAGTTGTTTTTCCATCGATTTCATCTGCCTCCTTTCTTTGTTTTCTATTTAACCCAAAACTGAGTGCGCTAAAACAATAAATATGTATTATCTAAGAGATTTGATGAGTCCAGAATTCATGGGTGGGTCTGGTTTGGGGTCTCTCTTGAGGCTGCAGGCACTGGCCAGGGCTGCAGCGTTGGAAGGTTGTACATGGCTGGAGGACCCACTTCCAGGGTCTCTCTCAAGGCAAGGGCAGGAGGCCTCAGCCCAGCACCCTGCTGCCTCCCCGCAGGGCTGCGTGCGTGTCTGTGTGGGTCACCATTCACTTTTCCCAAGCAGGTGATTGGAGAGAGAGCAAGGAGGGGTCCCGGGGCCTGCATGTCCCAGTCACGGGTGTCACACCCAGTCCCTTCTGCCACTGTGTTCTTTCCACTCTTAAGGGAGGGGGATTGTGCTCCGCCTTTTTCTTTTTCTTTCTTTCTTTTTTTTTTTTTTGAGACAGAGTCTTGCTCTCTTTCCCAGGCTGGAGTGCAGTGGCGCCATCTCAGCTTACTGCAGCCTTGCAACTTCTGCCTCCCTGGTTTAGGCAATTCTCCTGCCTCAGCCTCCTGAGTAGCTGGGATTACAGGTGCCCACCACCATACCCGGCTAACTTTTTTGTATTTCATTATTTTTAGTAGAGGCAGGGTTTGCCATGTTGACCAGGATGTTCTCAAATGCCTGACCTCAGGTGATCCACCTGCCTCAGCCTCCCAAGGTGCTGGGATTACAGGCGTGAGCCACCGTGCCTGGCCTGTGCTCTGCCATTTTTCTTTTTTCTTTTTCTTTTTTTTTTTTGGAGACCGAGTCTCACTCTGTTAACCAGGCTGGAGTGCAATGGCAGGATCTCAGCTCACTGCAACTTCCACCTCCCGGGTTCAAGTGATTCTCCTGCCTCAGCCTCCTGAGTAGCTGGGACTACAGGCGCATGCCACCACACCTGCCTAATTTTTTGTATTTTTAGTTGAGACTGGGTTTCACCATGTTGGCCAGGATGATCTCGATCTCCTGACCTCATGATCCACTCGCCTCAGCTTCCCAAAGTGCTGGGATTACAGGCGTGAGCCACCGTGCCCAGCCGTGCTCTGCCTTTTTAAGAGAGATGTCCCCAGCCATTTGCGAGCATTTCCTCAAACCACCTCACTGGCATTGAGGACTTCTCGAATTTTCCGTGTTCGCTTTGTAGGTAAGGCCAGCAGCAAACCTTCCAGGGTGTCATGTGAGCCATGGCTTTTCTGTCTCAACTTGTGGTTATTTCATTGCCTTTTCTTTCAGGACAGGTTTTCTCTAGGTAATTTAACTTAAAGATACAGTACGTATCCACATGCTCCCTGCTGCTTGCTTATGACTGAGTTTGACACACACCTCTTAGAAGGCTGCATGTTTGGTAGCTGGATCAGCGGTGCACGGCAACTCTCCCGAGGTGCCCCCTCTGGCTTTCCGCCCAGTCAGCTGAGCAACACAAGCAGCAGTGGGCTGCCCTTCCACAGGACATGCTCTGCAGTGCTGAGGTTTTGCAGTTCCCACCATGGAGGGCTGTGACATTTCTCTATTTCTGGCTTAGAAGATGTGTAGGATGATAATTATTTGTTCAGCATTCATTCGGCTCTTGCTGTGCTCTGACCGCACACCAGGCTCTGCGTGCGGCCCTGGCACCGTCTCAGAGTGCAGTGGAGAAGGCGCGAAGGGGCTGCCTGTGGATGGATTTGTTCCCTTTGCCTTTCATTGTTGCTCCTCTCCTTCCCTTCTCCTAAACTTGGTGTAGAGGTGCATCCTAAGGAGAAACAGGAAGAGGCAAAGTTCTCTGCGAAGTTATTTTGGATCAAATGCCTGTAGGATAGGAATACCAGAGGGCAGCCCCAGAAGAGATGCATCCATGGTTGAGCCAGGCTGCTTCAGGCACTCACTTTGTTTGCCCTTGGCTGTGGGAACCTCTAGGTTGATCACTGGGTCATTTGATCTGCTTTTAGTTAGCCTTGATTTTTGTCTGCATTAAACAATTAATTGAGGTTCTAATAATACAATGTGTCGAATGTCATACATGACTTTTCCTGTTGAAATATCTGCAGAAAAAAATCGCTTTATTATTTGAGTGAAGCTCTCTAGCTTCTCCCTTTTGTTCTTAGTGCAAGAATTGCTTTTGTAATACAAAGTTTCTTGAATACAACACTTGTGCTACAGCAAAGCAAGCTGGCTGCGTATTAACCTGCTGTGTCAGGGTATTGCTGGTTCTGACCCTATTTCTGGCCACTTCCGTTAACCCTGCTGCCCACCATGAAGCCCCTCTCAGAAACTTAGCTGCAGGCTGAAGGCAGGGGGCTTGCAGAGAAGCTTTGGCTGCAGTTTTCTGGAAGGTGGGCTGGCAGATGTGCTTAGGAATACACCTGGGAGGCGTGGAGTTAGCCAGCTCAGGAGTGTTTCCATGCTTTTAATTAAAAATAAATCATAGAATGTAGAGAATAGCTTTATGTTAGCTTTCCATTTACCACACTGTGGCAAGGGAAAGAGTGGTGTCATCGTTCTGTGTGTTCGCTAAGTGATAATTACAAGTGTGGAGACAGATGTGAGCTTCCTGGGAATGGGCGGTGGCTATGACAGAGATGCTTTGTTCCTGAAAGGGAGGAGGTCTGGGAGTTTGGCTGCAGAGCCTTGGAGCTGGACAGGAAGGGTCAGTGGTGGAGACTCAGGGTGGGCCATGGGGCCTGGGCCAGCCTGTGGTGAGACGTGGACTTGCCGCTGTCCATGTGCACAGCCCATAGAATGGACATGTGCTGGTGTATGTGCAGAGGACATGAGTGCGCCTGACAGCATGGCATGGGGTCAGATTTGGGATGGTGCCCTTTAGGGGAAGGTGGGAGTAGATAGAGAGGCATGAGCAGATGTCCCTGTGGGCTTGAGTGGCTGGGCACCAGGGTGACCCACCAGGGGTGCCAGAATGTCCGTGGCAAGGGGAGAGGGTGGCCAGGCTGCGGCCTGGGAAACCCTTCCCAGAACAGATGACCCTGTGGGCTTGGGTGACAGGGTACCAGGGTGACCCACCAGAAGTGCCAGCATGTCCGTGGCAAGGGGAGAGGGTGGCCAGGCTGGGGCCTGGGAAACCCTTCCCAGAGTACCATCCGCATCATCAGGTTGGGGTGGGCCTTTAGCCAGATGAAAACAGGCGAGGTAATCAGATTTTTTTGTTTCATAGAGTTTATGGTGCTGAAGTGAAGAGGTAGAAATAACAAGTTAAACAGGAAGACAGCTCAATAGAGAAAACCCCTCTGGTCAAACCAACTCAGCAGCTACAGTGAGGAGCTGCGAATGTGCTCTCCCAGCGGGCTGGGCCTTCCAGACTCCAGGGTATGTGCTATCCCTCTGACACCGCAGGGCTCCTGGGACTGGTGAGGGCACCAAGGACAGCGCCTGCTGGTCCTGGGAGGGTTTGCAGGTGCAGCCCTTCAGTTGTTGTCTGCCTTCCTGAGGGATCAGGGCTTGTCTCCTGGCTCCTGCCTGCTGGGCTGGCCCCTAGGGGGCCCCTCATGTCCAGACATAGGCTTCAGTTTAGGGCTGTGGGGACTTCCATGGGGAGACTATTCACTGGAGTAACTGGGTGATGCTGATAAGAAAGCGTAGAAACAAAGCGTCCCTTCTGCCTAAGCACGGGCAGTGCGCTTCCTTCATGTTCCTGAGGACAGGGAAGGCTCAGACTTTGTTCAGTCTCATGACTGTGCCGAAGAGTAATGCGTTCAAGTGAATGCCTTCAGAAGTCTCCTGGAGACTGGAAGGATGCGTGCAGTAACGTTGATGGTCGGCGGTGTCAAATGGGGTTACTGTGCCTTTTAAATGTGAAAATACCGCGGCACCTTTACAGTGTTGGCTCCCCTGGAGACCTGTCTCCCTGTGAGACTGACGCGGGTCCATGCAGCATCATCATCCACGGCTTCACAGGCCCAGGCTGCGGATGTGGGAGCAGCAGCGTCGACCAGCCGTGTTGACCAGCTGTCCTTAGTGAGGTGCCTGCCGGGCAGGGGGGCTGCCGGAGTGGCTGGCGACACCTTTGATGTGTTGCTATGCCTCACACGACTTTCTCCTCCTCAGATGCCACCAGCTGTGGACCGAACTGTGTCCCAAAGTTCACGTGTTGAAGCCCAAACCCCTATTGTGACTGCTTTTGGAGATGGGGCCCTTGGGAGGTGATTAGGTTAATGAGGTCGTGAGTGTGGGGCACAAATTGGACAGGACTGTGGCCACCCATGTGAGGACACGGCAGGCAGGCAGCCATCTGCAAAAACCAGGAAGAGTGCCTGTACCAGATCCCAACCCAGCCAGTACCCTGATCTCGATTTCCAGCTTCTGTTGAAGCCCCCCAGTCTGTGGTGTTCTGTTATGGCAGTGAAGCAGACAAAAGCCCCTTGTTTTATGTAATTTACACTTTTGGGAAAGTAGCCTGAAGCTGGCCTGTGTGAGCACAGGCCCCAGCAGATGCCCACAGATGCCCCTGTCCCTCATTGGTCATTGAGAAGGCTGGAGGGAAGAGGCTGATTTCCTCTCAACATGAAAGGTGTGTGGCTGCCAGGGCTCTGCCCATCCTGAGAGTCTCCTCGCCTCTTTAGGGCTTCAGAGCCAGTTAACTTGTGGATTTTTCTTTCTTTCTTTAAAAAAAAAAAAGAGGAAAGGCAACATAATCAACAGCAGAACAAGAAGAGTAGTATCATGACTGTGTGTCAGGCACGGATTAGAGAAATGCACACTTAACGCACACACACTCACTGACAGAGTACTCAGCTTTGACCCTGGCAGCGTCTCCGTGAGGGGCCACTCCCCTCCCCACTTTTAATGGAGGCATATTTCACATAACTTAAACTGTCCATTTTCAAGTATATACCTCAGTGGGCATTGAGCACAGCCATGGCGCTGTGCAGCCACCATGTCTGCCTACTTCAGAACATTCTCATCTACCCAAAGTGAAGACCTGTGCCTGTTAAGCAGCCCCTCCCAGTCCCCCTTTCCCAGCCCTGGCAACCACCAGTCCAATTTCTGTCTACTGATTTGCCGGGTTGGGTATTTAATATGGAACCTACAGTGTCTGCCTTCTTTGACTTAGCATCCTGTTTCTGAGGTTTGTCCGCGTTGTTGTGGCATGTATCAGAATTTCATTCCTGTTTATGGCTGAATATTGCTCCATTGTATGAATATCCCACATCCATTTATCGGTTAATGACATTTGTTTTTCTGCATTTCAGCGATTGCGAGTAGTGCCACCATGAACATTCTTGTACAAGGTTTTGTTTGACACCTCTTTCCAGTTCCTTAGGCGTGGACCTGGGGACATGTAGAGACTCTGTGTTTAACTGACTGAGGAACCACCAGAGTGTTTTCCGCAGCAGCTGCACTGCACTATTTTGCCTTCTTGAGGTGGCACTTTTTTATCCCTTTGCTCAGGGAAGGACAGCCCTTCATGGTGAGGCAGCTCTGTGCTGACCCATTGCGAGGCCATGGCATGGCCCCTGCTCCCGCTCTGGTGCTCATGTCAGTCCCTGGGTCCCTGCAGGTGGTGTCCTGGGGGCACTGACAGGCTCTCAGAGAGGAGGGGGCCTGTGCTGGGCCCTGAGCTGTCAGAAGGAGGGCTGTCAGAGGGGCAGGCAGTGTGAGCAAAGGCACAGATCCTGCTGGTGTTTCAGTGAGGTCTAGCAGATTTGCTTTTTGCTTGATTGTTTGAGAAGGATGCCTGTACTTCTAGGACCAGTGCCGCTACCCATGTTCACCAAAGGCAACTGTGCCAGTGTCCTTGCTGCCAAGGTGCACCAGCTTCTGTCCTGCTGGTGGCTGACTGGTCCCTTCCCAGCTGTACTGGAGCATGCACTATGGGGCAGTTGTCTCCTCACCCTTCGGTGGGGAGAGCCTAGGCTATGGGGCACCTCTGTGTGCAGCCACCATGGTGCCTGTGAAGGCCTAGCCCTGCCACGGGCCTTTGCTGATGCTCCCTGCGTGGGTGGCGGTAACCCACCCTCACTTCCTCAGCGAAAGCACTTGTACAAGATGAAGGTTTTCAGCACTGCAAGACTCTCACATCTGTTATATTGAGTTGTACTTGGCTTTGCTTTTGCTTACAATAAATTCCTGAAGGCGTTTCAATTGCTCAGTGAAAATCACCGGCAGAATTCTTGTTACTGAGCATCAGCCTGTGGGACATCATCATGGTTTCTTAGGGGTGGCAAAGCAGATTTATTTGAGGGGAGGTGTATTCACATTTGCCAGCATATCATTATCACATTCTTGTGTGATAGCTTTCTGGTAATTCAACTTGATTAAGTGTAATAGAGCAGCACAGCTTTTCCAAGTTGTGGAGATTTAAATTCGTTGAGCAAAGGAGACGTTGAAGATGGTTCAGAACACTGCAGCTGAGTATGCACATTGCATGAAGCTGAAGGCTCTGCCTCCTGCTACCTTCACTCATTGCTCTGGTGTGCTTGGCCCTCCCCACGGCAGCAGCAGGCTTTCCCAGGGTGCCACCTGCAGCTGGAGGCCTGGCTGAGGATGTGCCATGCCTGCCCTGTGAGCAGGGAGCCGGGTACCCCTGGCCTGCTGTGCCTTCATCCCCTTGTCTCCACCACAGGCACCTCTGCCTGTTCCGTCTGACTTGGGGATGCCAGAACTCCAGGGCGCAATCAGAGCCTGACAACTGATGGCAGCAGGTGAGCATGTGTCGGGTGTTCCAGAAGGATGGTGCCTCTACTCCTCTGTTCGGGGCTGTTTGGGGATCGTTACCAGAAGTAGGTTCGAGGCTTTGTGTGGCACCGGCTGCAGACTGCATTGCCTGTGTGGACTTCGCCTCTGCCCGCTTTCATTTGTTTCTCCACTTAATGCTTGTTTTCTTGTATTCACGTAGGCCCAGCTCAGTTCCAGGGCCCCAAAAGGCACTGTGGGTGGCATGAGATGGGTTTGCTTTCCACAGTGCTTGCTTGTGGTTATTCTGTGATTTGAATTGAGTGGACACCAGTTTCTACAGTCGAGAGAATGTTGGACGACCTGTTCCTCAGGGTAAAAGCTGGCCTTCCGAAACCTGTCCCTCAGTGCAGGTGACAGTGCATGCTCACCATTAGAAGACATGGGTGCTCATGCAGGGCTGTCTGCAGCCTGTGCTGGGACTGTGGGCGCATCACCGTGCGTGCGGCTGGAGGCCTGCGTCTGTGAAGTGAAAGGGATCTTGGAATGGGGGCCCTGTGGTACTTTGTGCAGTTTAATTCTTGGAACCACCTATCTAGGCAGGTCTTGTGTTCCCCCTACAGAGGAGAGAACTGGTGTCTGGACCTTTTAGGTGCTTTTCTCTAAAACTCTGGATTGGCATGAAGGTCAACCCGCCTCTTCCCCACCATGGTTGCAAGTTCTCTGGGGTCCTAAAGTCCTGCCTTGCTGCCTTGCCAGGTTTTCACCAGGCTAGCCGTCTCTTGTAGCCCTGAGGTTACAAGGCACAGTGGACCATGGGGATGGCAGTGCTCACCACCACAGGACATGGTGAACGCAGGGAGGTCGGCAGGTGGTGCCTTATGTTGGACGTGGTGCATAATCGAAGGCGACCTGCCTCCCTCCTCCTTGTGTCCGTCTACTGGACGGTGCACCCGAGCTCCACTGATAGGGCTCCACTCCCCCGATGTCAGATAAGAAAACAGAAGATGAAGAATATGGAAAGTAACTAGATGAAATTTGTAATTTTGATAATTATTTCTTCTTGCGATTACAGTTTCTCTAGACATTATCTAAAGTTATTTTAAAGCCAAGTATAATTTTCTTATTCATATTTCCTTTTCTTTTTAGACTACCATTTTACAATTTTAATCTCTTGTTTCATTGAGTTTTCTTTTCCTTTTTGTCTCTACAAGCACATAACAGGCCATTGACTAAAATCACCTGTTTCTTTTTGTACATATTTCCGAACATGAGTTCTTCTACTTCCTGCTGTGTTTTTGTGTTTTTCTTCATGTGACAGGGATTTTTTTTTTTTTTTTTTTTTTTAGCTTCTGTGTTTCTTTCTTTCTGTTTGTTGCTCCCTGAAGGAGAAGTCAGTCCTGTCTTGTCTTCTTCCCAGCGGGTGTGGGCATTTTCTGCTGCGGGCCCTCATTTTTCACCGGGATCTCCTTTAAGGTCTTTCTGACCCTGAGATGGATGAAAGTTCACTTGGGCTGTGCCTCACACCAGTTCTGGGAACCCTAGCCTTGTGGGGTGCTGAGAGGAGCCTTGGTGGCCTCCAGTCCTGTGTGGTACCCTGTGTGGCTGGGGCCAGCCTCTGCAGCCATGTGCCCCCAGGGTCTCCCTCACCCACCACCTCCATGGGGCATTGCCTTTCAGGAAGGGCAGGAGAGGGGCCTCCAGTCCTGTGTGGTACCCTGTGTGGCTGGGGCCAGCCTCTGTAGCCATGTGCCCCCAGGGTCTCCCTCACCCACCACCTCCATGGGGCACTGCCTTTCAGGAAGGGCAGGAGAGGGGCCTCTAGAACCCACCACCCATGCTGTCAGATGGGAGCTTGCAGAGGGCCCTGCATCTGCACTTTCCGGTGGTTTGTGTTCCTCATTTCTTACTCAATTCAGTGGAAATTTGGGAAAGATGGAGCAAAAACGTGTATGCCTGAGCCACTGTCTCCCTTTGCCAGTCCTCCTTTCCGGGCTGAAAGTGGCTGCTCTTCTCCCTGGCTCAGCCAGGGCTCTGCATTGCTGTCCATTGATAGAATTGTTGGTGCTTTACGATCCAGCTGCTCTTGTTGCCTTGAACCAGGATTTGAATGTTGTAACATGAAGCCTTTTGCATGTGTGTGTGCAGCAGATTATGTATTTTGAGACTAGGACCGTGGGCTAATTAATACCCTACACTAGGTCCCATGAGCGACATGTTCCTGATGAGGTCACTAAAGTTCTGTTTGAAGCACATGGTGGGTGTTCAATAAAGACTTAGGGATTTCAGTTGACTGGAAATTTAGCATTAATTAGCAGTCTCATGCAGTGGGTGACTGAGAAGTAAATGTAAGCTTTGAGCGTTTTCAGAGCATCATATTGTCTAAAATTAACCAGTATAATTCACCGTCTTAATAGACTAAAAATGAAAACCGTATCATTTTAGAATATGCAGTGAGATAATCTGACAAAACGCAAGACTCCTTTCAGATACAAATGTTCAGGAAAGTGATAATAGAAGGAAACTTCCTCAGATGCGTGGCATTTATGAAAAATCTAGAGCTAACATAGTATTTAATGGTGCAAGACTGAATGCTTTCCCTAAGATGAGGAGTAAGGCACAGAAACCTGCTCTCATCTCTTCTA
This sequence comes from Callithrix jacchus, assembly GCF_049354715.1. NCBI lineage: Eukaryota > Metazoa > Chordata > Mammalia > Primates > Cebidae > Callithrix > Callithrix jacchus. The sequence continues at coordinate 51,409,194 of NC_133522.1, forward strand.
TTCAATATTTTACTGGAGGTTCCAGCAAGTTCAACAGGCAAGAAAGAAAGAGGCATCGGAATTGAAAAGGAAGAAGTAAAACTGTCTTTCCTCTCAGCGAGTATGTTTGACTCCGTAGAGCATCCTACAGAATCACAACAAAGCAACCGAACTAATGAGTAAGTTTACCAACGCTACCGGCTACAAGATCAGCATACAAAAATCAATTTTATATCTGTATACTAGTAACAAATACTTAAATATTAAGGTAACTTACTGGGTTTTTATCTGCTAAGCTATTTTTTTAATTGTACAAATTTATGGGACACGTGAAATTTTGTTACATGTACATAATGTGTAGTGACCATACCAGGATATGTAAGGTGTCCATCGCCTGAATGCAATATAGTTTTGTTAAATACGTTCATCCTACTCTGTGTTATTGAATTTATTTCCTCTATCTTACTGAAGGTTTGTAACCCACGTCCTTTCCTCTTCATCCTCTCCTCTAACCTCCATTTCCCCTTCCTAGTCTGCAGTAGCTATCTTTCGATTTTGTACCTCCATGGGATAAAATATTTTAGCTTCCACATATAAGTCAGAACATAAGATATTTTTCTTTTTGTACCCGGCTTATTTCACTTAAGGTAATAACTTAGAGTTCTGTACATGTTGCTGCAACTGACATGATTTTATTATTTTTATGGCTGCAAGTATTCCCATGTGTACATGTACTACATTTTCTTTATCCATTCATCCTTTGGTCAGTACTTAAGTTGATTCCAAATCTTTGTTATTGTGAATAGTACTGCAATAAACATGGGAGTGCAGGTACTATTTTGATATATTGATTTTATTTCCTTTGGGTCGATACCCAGTAGTGGGACTGCTTGATTGAATGGTAATTTTATTTTTAGTTTTGTGTGTGTGTGTGTGTGTGTGTGAGAGAGAGAGAGAGAGAGAGAGAGAGAAAATCTTCTGTACTGGTTTCTGTAGTGGCTGTACTAGTTTACATTCCCACCAGTAGTATATAAGTATTTTCTTTTTCCTACATCCTTGCCAACACCTGATATTTTTTTATAATGGTCATTCTATTTTTAATAATAATCATTCAGAATAGTGCAAGATGACATCTCATTGTGGTTTTGATTTGCATTTCTCTAATGATTATGTTGAACTTTTTTTTTTTTTGAGAGGGAGTTTCGCTCGTTACCCAGGCTGGAGTGCAATGGCGCGATCTTGGCTCACCGTAACCTCCGCCTCCTGGGTTCAGTCAATTCTCCTGCCTCAGCCTCCTGAGTATCTGGGATTACAGGCACGCACGACCATGCCCAGCTAATTTTTTGTATTTTTAGTAGAGATGGGGTTTCAACATATTGACCAGGATGGTCTCAATCTCTTGACCTCGTGATCCACCCGCCTCGGCCTCCCAAAGTGCTGGGATTACAGGCGTGAGCCACTGCACCCGGCCCTGTTGAACATTTTTTCACATACTTGTTGACTGTTTATGTGTCTTCTTTTAAGAAATATCTATTCATGTCCTTTGTTCACTTTTTAATGGGACTATTTGGATTTTTCCCTTTTGGTTGTTTGAGTTCCTTTATATTCTGGATGTTAGTCCTCTGTCAGAGGAATAGTTTGCAGATACTTTCTCCCTATTCAACAGGTTGCCTTTTCACTCTGCTGATTGTTTTGTTTGCTGTGCAGAAGCTTTTTAGTTTAACATAGTTCCATTTGTCTATTTTTGTTTTTGTTGCCTATGCTTTTGAGGTCTTAGTCATAAATTTTTTGTCTAGACCAATGTTCAGGAGCATTTTCCCTAGGTTTTCTTCTAGTATTTTTGTAGTTTCAGGTCTTACATTTAAGTGTTTAATCCATTTTGAATTGATTTTTGTGTGTGGTGAAAGATAAGGTCTAATTTTATTCTTCTGCATGTTGCTATTCAGTTTTTTCCAGCACCATTTATTGAAGAAGGTGTTCGTTTCCCCCAGCGTAAGTTCTTGTCAGCTTTGTTGAAGATTAGTTAGTTATAAATATGTGATTTTATTTCTGGGTTCTCTATTCTGCTCCACTGATCTCTGTCTCTATTTTTATATAAGTTCCATATTGTTCTGGTTACTGTACCTTTGTTATATATTTTGAAGTCAGGTAAAGTAATGCCTCCAGCTTTGTTCTTTTTGCTCAGGATTGCTTTAGCTATTTGTGCTCTTTTTTGGTTCCATATGAATTTTAGGATTGTTTTCTCTAATTCTATGAATGAAGTTGGTATTTTGATACGGCTTGCATTGAATCTGTAGATTCCTTTGGGCAGTATGGTCATTCTAATGATAGTAATTCTTCCTATCCATGAACATGGGATGCTTTTCCATTTGTGTCATCTTCAATTTCTTTTGTCAGCATTTTGTAGTTCTCCTTATAGAAATCGTTCATTTCCTTCAATTTATTCCTAGGTATTTTGTGTAACTATTGTAAATGTAATTATCTTCTTGATTTCTTTCTTGACTAATCACTGTTGGTGTATGGAAATGCTACTGACTTTTTTTTTTTTTTTTTTTTTCCTGAGACAGAGTCTCACTCTGTCACCAAGCTGGAGTGCAATGGCACCATCTCAGCTCACTGCAACCTCTGTCTCCTGAGTTCAAGTGATTCTCCTGCCTCAGCCTCCCAGGTAGCTGGGTCTACAAGCGTGTGCCACCACATCCAGCTAATTTTTTGTATTTTTAGTAGAGACGGGGTTTCATCGTGTTAGCTAAGATGGTCTCAATCTCCTGACCTCGTGATCCTCCCACCTCAGTGCCTCCCAAAGTACTGGGATTACAAGCGTGAGTTGACTTTTGTATGTTGATTTTTCATCCTGCAACTTATGAATTCATTTATCAAATCTAAAAGTTTTTTTGGTGCAGTCTTTAGTTTTTTTCTGGATAAAATTTTATCATCAGCAAAGAAGGACAATTTGACTTCCTTTTTTTTTTTTTTCAATTTGGCTTCCTTTTATTTCTTTCTCTTGCCTGGCTGCTCTGGCTAGGACATCCAGTATTATGTTGAATAGGAGTGATGAAAGTACATATCCTTATCTTCTTCTAATTCTTAGAGAAAACACTTTCAAGTTTTCCTTAGTATTAGGTTGGTTGTGGATTTGTCATATATGGCTTCATTATTTTGAGGTATGCTACCACTATGCTTAGTTTGTTGAGAGTTTTCATCATGAGGAGATGTTGAATTTTACCAAATGTTTTTCTGCATTTATTGAGATGGCCATATGGTTTTTGTCCTTCATTCTGTTTTGTGATATATTATGTTTATTGATTTGTATATATTCAACCATACTTATATTCCTGGTATAAATCTCACTTGATTATGGTATATTATCTTTCTGATGTGCTGTTGGATTTGGTTTGCTAATAGTTTGTTGAGTATTATTGTGTCTGTGTTCATCAGGGATATTGGCCTGTAGTTTTATTTGGTCATATTCTTGTCTGGTTTTGGTATCAGGGTAATTCTGGCCTTGTAGAATGAATTAGGAAGAATTCCCTTCTCTTTGATATTTTGGAATAGTTTCAGGAGGATTAGTATTAGTTCTTCTTTGTACTTTTGGTAGAATTCTGCTGCAAATTCATCTGGACCTGGGGTTTTCTGTATTAGGAGACTTTTATTACTGAGTCAGTCTCACTATTCCTTATTGGTCTGTTCAGGATTTTTATTTTCTCCTGATTCAATCTTGGCAGGTTGTATATTTCTAGGACTATATCCATTTTCTCCAGGTTTTCTAGTTTGTGAGTGTATAGTTTTTCATAATAGTCTCTGATAATCTTTTTTATTTCTGTGTTATCAGTTGTAATGCCTCCTTATTCATTTCTGATTTTGTTTTCTTTGGCTCTTCTCTCTTCTTTTTTATTAAAAAAATTTTTTAGAAACAGAGTCTCACTCTGTTGCCCAGACTGGAGTACAGTGGCATGATCACAGCTCACTGCAGCCTCAAACTCCTGTGCTCAAGTAATCCACCAGTCTCAGCCTCCCAAGTAGCTAGGATTACAGATGGGTACCACCATTCTTGGCTAACTTTAAAAAAAATTTTTTTATAGAGATGAAGTCTTGTTGTGTTGCCCAGACTGGTCTTGAACTCCTGGCCTCAAGCAGTCTTCAAGAGCTATACCATGTTTACTGTTAAGATGACTCAATATTGTTAAGATATTAATTATCCCCAATTTGATCTATAAAATCAATGAACTCCCAATCAAACCCTCAGAAGGCTTTTTATAGACATTTGACTATTAACAGTACTTGGTTGTATGACTTATTATAGTCCACAGTAATCAATGCAGTGGGGTCTTGGTGTTAAGGTAGACAAGTAGATCAGTGGATCAGAATAGAAAGTCCAGAAATAGGCCTACACATATATGATCAATTAATTTTCAAGAATAGTGCCCAGGCAATTTAGTGGGAAAAGGCATAGCCTTTTAAACAAATGGTCCTGGAATAATTGTATATCCTATACTTGTCATTTATGAAAGTTACAGTAGATCAGGAATCTTGATCTCTAAAACTTAAAAGTATATAATTTCTAGAAGAAAACATGAGACATTCTTTGTAAACATATGATCTTGCATTAGGCAAAGTTTTCTTAGTTATGTCTTTAAAAGCATTAGTCGTAAAATATACACATTTATAAATTGGACTTCATAAAATTAAAAAATGTCTGCTCTTCAAAATACAGTGTTGTGATATTTTCCTCTGATTTGATATTGAAGTCTCTCTCTGGAAAGTGGTTACAGATTCTAGTTATGATCTGATAGAGGTTTACAGTGTTGTTTAATGGCTTCTTCCTTATCCTGGCAGGTGGTCTAATGCCTGCTTAGAGGTGTCTCTTTCATACAAAACTTGTTTATACCGGCTCATGTCCTTGTGGAATTCCTCTTCAAAAGCTATGCCAAGTTTTGGGCAGCAACATCTTCCCCCTTTCTCACCCATATAATGACATTTTTGCCCAAAAATACGTTAAATAAACTGTATGGAGTAATATTGCAGGGATATGGTTTTGGTTTTTATTTGTAAATCTTAATTTGCAGTCAGTCACTGATGGTGCTGAGCATCTTCCATGTGTGGACTGGCCATTTGGAGCTCCTCTTTCATGAAGTGCTTTTCTTGGTTTTCAATTTTTCTGTTGATGTCTATGTTATACGTAAGGGATGATCAGGCTTCTCTGAGGTATTTTTGCCATAGTTTTCTTGGTAGAAAAAGGTGTAGCAAAGTGTACAAAAATCTTTAGAGAAAGAAATAATTTTCTCAGTAATGCATTTTCAACCTGTGAGAACTAGGGAAAAGTGGTTCTCACAAACATTGTTGAAAGAGCTCCTGGAGATAGAACCAGATGCCAAAAGCGGAATGGAGAATGGGAGAAGGTCACAGAGACTGGCAGTGACCTCCCAGAGGCACAGTGCACAGCAGAGTGAGAAGTCAGGACGGGGACAGGATTTTAAAGTTACAAGCTTCACAGGGTAGCCATGGTGATGGAGGAGGTCAGTTCACGGCTTGAGCGCAGAGGCCAGGGCTGGAAAGATGGCCTCGTGCTCGTCGGGCCAACCGATGAGCAAGCAGGGATTTAAGAACATTGTTCAGTGATTACCAGTGAAAGAACCAAAACCAGCTAGATAACCCACTCACACCAGTAGTGGGCAAGGGTGTGAAGGTGGTAGTTTCCTCCTCACCCTTGGGAGTAATCAGTGACTCTGCTTCATGGACCAGGCTGCGAGCAGGACTTTCACACACACAAAGCAAAGAGTTCAGTGAGCTCAGAAGAGAACTCAGACTCACTAAAAATGGTTGTAGTTTTATAGTTTTAAAAAGTTAAAAGAATGAGGTCATATTTTTTGCTTTTTGTCTATTAATGCTTTCAGCTCTAGATGTCCTATTTTATTTACTTTTATGGTTTATGGTCAGCCTTTAATCAGGGGTATGCTATATATATATATCTTTTTTTTTTTTAGATGGAGTCTTGCTCTGTCACCCAGGCTGGAGTGCAGTGGCACAATCTCAGCTCACTGCATCCTCCCCCTTCCGGGTTCAAGCGATTCTCCTGCTTCAGCCTCCTGAGTACCTGAGATTACAGGCACCCACCACCACACCCAGCTAATTTTTGTATTTTTAGTAGAGACGAGGTTTTCCCTCATTGGCCACACTGGTCTCAAACTCCTGATCTCAGGTGATCTGCCCACTTTGGCCTCCCAAAGTGCTAGGATTACAGGTGTGAGCCACCACACCTGGCCTTAAGTATCATTTTGAAGAGTTATGAAAACTGCCTAAGGCCACAAAGAGTTTTAAGAGTTATTATTGTTAACTAGAGAATTTACATATATTACTACATTTGTTCCAGCTCATGGTATGTTCCTGTTGTTTAATAATTGGGAAATCTGAGACATGATGTAAAGTAATTCACCCACAACTTAGGGGTGCTTGCAGAGCAGGAATGTTCTGGTACCATGACTGCACTTAGGAACACAGAATAATAGTCATTAAAATGCTGTAAATAGCAATGTGTCCTGAATTCATCCACACCCTCTGAAGGAATTATTAGGACCTGTCTCCTCCCTCCTGCCACAAGAGTCCATGGGTCCCCGAGAGGCATGCGACCTGCTGGGATGGAAAGGGCCTGTGCTGCAACTCTGCACAAAGAATTTCCAGCTCTGTGACCCATCCCAACTGCTTCCCTCTCTGAGCCTGATCCTCATCTATACAAATCATGATAGTAGTGCTTGCTTTTTAATCTGGTAAATACTAGGTATATTGTAATAAACCCAGATGTTCCTAGAAATCATAAAATGCTTAAAAAATAGTTTCTCCTCCTTTTTAAGATTTTACATGTGTTCATAATCAGTGCCTGTGTCTGGAGCATAATTCATTAGGGTAACAGCTGGATCTTGAGGTTTCATCTGCATTTCATTTTGTTTTGAGACAGGGTCTTGCTCTGTTGCCCATGCTGGAATGCAGTGGCACGATTATAGCTCACTGCAGCCTCAACCTCCTCGGCCCCAGTGATCCTTCCACCACAGCCTCTAGAATAGCTGGGACTCCAGGCATGTGTCACCACACCTGGCTAATTATTTATTTTTAAATAGAGACAAGGGATCCCTGTGTTGCCTGTGCTGGTCTCAAACTCCAGACCAGCCTTGGCTCAAGTGATCCTTCCACCCTGGCCTCCCAAAGTGCTGGGATTACACTGTTTTTTGGAATTGTATCCTTGCTGCCTAAATTCTGTAGTGGGGTCTCCAGGGAACTAAGCCAGTCCCACTACTTGGGCACTGGCGGGCACTGTTACTCCTGCCCACACAGCAGTGGGGGACATCCCAAGCTAGGGCCAGTGGCTGTCCACAGGATAGGGCCTTGCTTCTCCATCACTTTACTCCATTAAACAGTAGAGTTTGGTTGGGGTCTGCAGCTTGCCAGGCACCTTTGACATTTCACGAATGTGTTAGCAGATTTTTAAAAATGTATTTCTGCTGCAACTGAGGATGCATGGACTGTTGCTACAGGAAAGGTTGAAAGCCTTACTAAAGAGATGGAGCTCTGAGGTATAGCTCAGGTAATGCTGTCTGCAAGTAAAGGGTAAGTTTTTAAAGAGAATATAGCAAAGGCAGGGAGAGAGTGAGGACACCTAGAGGGGAAGATGGGGGGCTTACAGTTGCAGGGTGGGCACCAGTGTTGGGAGTTGACAGGAGGGCACAGCCAGGAACAGCTGGTATCTCCTCACCAGGATATGTGTGACCTGTAGAATTGTGTCTGGCCATTGCTGGAGGATGCAGTACTGAATTCAAGTAAGAAGGTGTCCTGTGAACCCCCACATTGAAACGGGTGAGGGATGGGAAGGGTCTCACGGCGTGTGTGCAGTGTGCCTGGTATCAGCCCTGCCAAGTTTGTTGGGTAACGTGATGCTTTTCCCTTGCTTTTTGGTAGATGGACAGTGTCTCACCCTCGGGGAGCAGGTGGGCTGGCAGGACAGGCGGCCCCAGGCCGGGAGAAGGAACACTCCCAGGTACTCTTGTCTACCCCTGCTGGTGACCTGGCTGCCCAGCCCCATCCTGTTCCAGATGATGGCTCACCTGTCACCCTGCCTGCCCTGCCCAGCTTTGCCCCTGTGCCTGCCTGTCCCCAACCTCAGTGCTGTCGGCTGACCTACCTCAGCCCACTTCCTGCCCTCTTTTTTCCCCACCCCATGGGGCCGCTCCTGACTTCTGGTTGCTCCCTTTGCTTGACTGTTCTCTCGAGGTTCTTAACTCTGAACTACACCTGACTCGCATTGACCTTACTCACCGTGGGCTCACGAGGGCCCCCTTCAGAGGCAATGCCAACGGCCTCTCAGATGCTGACCTGCTTCTTGTCTGTTTCCTTTTACGGGATAATTTGTAGTGAAGTGAGAAAATAAGTTGCATTCCTTAAATAACATGATCTGGAGTATGTGGTGACTCTAACCAGTCACAGGGCCGTTCTTAGGTTGGAAACGCAGTGGAGATAATGACACACTTCAGTTGGAAATGGTTTTAGGAATAATTCTAAATGAGGCTGGAAGAATTGAATTGCTGTCCGGATCCAACAGACTTATTCAGCAAACAGTAACCACATAAATGCTCTGTGCCCGGCTCTGTCCTGGGCTTGGAACACATCCTCAGTGAGTGCACGCCAATGGCCATGTCCCCAGAGCTGGCCGTCCTGCATGTGCTTCATACCTGAGAAAATGAGATGGCACACTCAGCAGATTAAGGAAGGGGGCACCAAGCAGAGGTCAGGAGTGAGTGTGTGTGCATGCATTGAGTGCGCACGTGTGCGTGCATGTGTGTGTCTGCCTGTACATGCAAGTGTGCATGCATGTTTGTGCCTACCAAGTGTATGTACATGATTGTGCATGTGTGTGGGTGTGTGTTGATGTGTGAGTAGTGTATCTGTATCTGTGCAAGGGTAAGTGTGTGCATGAGTTGTGCATGTGTGCACATGTGAGTGGGTGCATGTGTGCGTGGGCTTGTGTGCCCACAAGTGTGTGCATATGTGTTTGTGATTGTGTTTTCTCACGTGTATGTGCACCTGTGTGCATGCAGACATGCAGTTGGGAGTTGCCAGTGTTCAATAGGGCCATCAGGGCTGGCCTCATTGAGAAGGTATGAGGAAAGATGAGGGTGTTAAAGATGAGGGTGTGAGCTATGCATGAAGAGCGATCCGGGCTGAGGTGCCCCCATCATGAAGGCTTTAAGGTGGAGGGCAACCTGGGGCCAGTGTGGCCAGAGCAGAGTGAGCAAGGAAGCACGTCAGGCGCTGAGTTCCAGGAGGTGAGGAGTGGGTCTTCTGTGGCCCTGTGGCGTCCTAAGAACTTTTGCTCTGAGTGGGAGCCACTGCTTGTTTTGAGCAGAGGAGAGACCTGAGCTGTTAGGTTCTCACCAAATTGCCCTGCTGTCTCAGTAAAGAATAGTCTCTCAGGGACCCAGTGGGGAAGTAGAGACCAATGAGGAGGCTCTACCTGGACCCAGGTGAGAGGTGGTCCCAAGGACACAATGAGAGGGTCAGATTTGGGAACGGTTTTGCAGGTAGGGCCTTCAAACAGAATGGAAGTGACCCATGGGACAGAGAAGGTGAGATAACTGTGGGACTCTAGGCCCAATGAGCAGGGAGGATGGAGTTGTCTCCAGCTTTTGTGACGAGGGCAGCTAAGGTGAGATGCCATGGCGTTCAGGCAGAGCAGTGAGCACACAGTTGGATAGAGAGACCCGGGAGAGGTGGACTTGTGCCTGATTGGTCCCTCCGTGATATTTTATGGCAGGAAATGGCATAGGCCATCCAGGGGGCACCCGTGGAGAGAAGAGGAGCAAGGACCAAGGCCTGGGATGTCCCTACCTTGGCAGGCTGGGATGCAGTGGAGGAACAAGCAGAGTCTCAGCCTGAAGGACCAGTGAGGGACCCAGGAGACGCAAAAGCTGAGGGCAGCACCTTGTCAGGAGAGGAGAGATTGTCTCAGTCCTGTGGACAGGTTGGGGAAGGGGAGAACCAGGAATGAGCCACCGGAGCTCACACAGGTCCTTAGGGGTCTTGAGCAGTTTTAGACTTGGCGGGCAACAAAAGCAAAAATGGGGTGCTCAGGAGAGGGAGAAGGAAAGCAGAGGGGCTGGGGCAGCAAGGTGGAGTTTTGAAGAGGTTTACTACAAAGGAAAAGAGAGTGGTAGGGGAAAAGGAAGCCACAGTTTTGTTTCAGCGTGGAAGAAACAGTAGGTGCAGAAAAGGAAGCCACAGTTTTGTTTCAGTGCAGGTCACAGCAAGGAGCAGAGCTCTCAGAAGGGCAGGAGAAGCAGTGACACAGTCTCGGGATGCCCAGGACTGGGTGGGCTCAGCAGAGGGGCTGGCCAGCCCACTGAGGCTGCATCTTGCAGCAGTGAAGGTACAGAGATGGGGGACCATCCCAGGGAGCCCCTCTTTGAAGGCTGTGTTGGTCATCAGCCCTGTGTGGGAAAGAGGAGGTTTGAAGAGAGGAATTGGTAATATGCATAGTTATGTGTTTTTGATGTACAATGAAAGGCAGTTTCACATGGTTCAGTGTGAGGTGTGTGCAGTAGAATCTGGAAGGCTTGGGAGTGTGGCCAGGCCAGGGAGTAGGTGTGACTACTGGTGTGTGTGGCCTGCCTGTGGTCTGGTCTGGAGCACACTGAACCATTTGTGTTCTCTTCCAGTTGTGTGCACGGAATTGGCAGAGAGTGAGACTTTAATAGGGTGTGGCTTTTGTCAAGCAAGGACAAGGAAGCAACCTGGGAGCCAGACACGAAGACAGAGAGGAGACAATGGTCTCAGCATGATCTGGGCTAGGGAAGGGGAGAAGCTCGGGAGGGAGGTGTGTGACAGCCGTAAGGCAGGTGGCTGCCAACAACTTACTTTTCCAGCTGGTGGCAGTCATAAGTCAATTTCTATCGAAGTAGAATACACTAAGAAAAAGTTTAAAAGCACAACTGCCTCCTCTACTTAGAGAACAGTACTTGGTTTCCTTGGTAACTGCCAACCACTTGACTAACCGTACAGGAACTGTTAGGTTGTGGCACTGGGTAATTACAGACAACAGAGAAATTGCAGGGTAAGTCCTAAATAAACATAAAGCAACTACGTAGTTAGGTCTTGCTCCTGAAAGTGAGGATGCAGTTCATTTCCAGCCCTGAGCTGCACTTAGGAGCTGGGCCTCATGCCCAGTCCCCAGCCTGGGGCAGTCAGTACCCAGCCTTGAGCCAACAGCCTTTCCTTTCCTCGCTCCAGTCACTTGGGTGTGAGTCCTGCTTCTCCCGTCTTCTCTGTGCCAGGACCTCAGGCAAGCCCACTCCAAGCCCATCTGGCTTAGGCCACTGCAGGGCCGCCCTTCCCAAGGCCAGGCTGTGAAGCAGGTAGAGGCCAGGTCCAGGGCTCCAGGCCACTGTGTTGAGATCAATCTTACCAACCACTTTAATTAATCTTACCAACAACTTTAACAAGTGTGTTTCCAGCCTTTATTTGAAAACGGGAGAAACAGTAGCTTGTTTCTGTGCTATTCGCAGCAACCAACAGAGCTGTAGCAAGGGCAGGAGAACCACTGGGGCAGCCGTGGGATGCCAGGAGGGGTGGGCTCAGTGGAGGGTCTGCTGGCCCACTGAGGCCAGTGTCTGGCAGTCATGAAGGTGCAGAGAAGGTGGGGGTCCTCCCAGGAGGCCCCTCTGGGATGAGAGGGTAGCTTATCAATTGTCTCTGGAAAGAAAACCTAAATAGAGTTTTATTTTAGACAAGTCAGTCTTCTAGTGATGGTAACAGGATGGTCACCTGAGAACAGTCATCTCCTGACACCCTGACCCAGAATCTCCAGAAAAGACAGAAAGTTTAAAATAGCAGCAGCAACAGAAATTTTTGACGTGCTGGGAGACAGGGATGACTGCAGTCAGAGGACCAGATGTCTTGATTGATTATTCAGAGATAGAAACAGGCAATGTCTGTGGAATCAAAACACCCAGAAGACACACAGAGGGACCTAATGCAGAGAAGAGTGGAAGTTAGGATGCTCGCTCAGATTAGTGGACTGAGGGAGCTGGAGCACTTATTCAGAGGAGCGGTGTGAGGTATCCCCCTCAAACCCTGGGCTTTGGGCCCAGGTAGTCAGAAGTGTGTCCGGGCCAGCTATCAACTCCAGAGGGGGATGAGGAGCTACTTCCAAGAGACAAAACATTGCCACATGCAGTCCAAAGACACCTGTCCCTCTCCCCGCCCCAACACCCAAGGCTGACCAGGGTGCACAGGAACAGTGTCCGGGGTGAGCAAACAGCCCAGGTGACAGAGCGAGACTCCATCTATAAAAATAGATAAGGAAATAGGAAGCCCCTGAGGAATAGGAACAGATGACCTAGCTTCAAATCTTGAACAGGAAAATGTTTAGAAGAAAGAAAACCTGATCAATTCACCAAAAGGTAGAGTAGAAGGGAAAACATTTGAAATTATAGAAAATATATAAGGCAAGACATGATGTAGGCATTAATTCAAATACATGGGTTAGATTCCGCTATTAAAAGGCAGACCTCAGATTGTCTTAAAAACAACCCAGAAACAGAGAATTTGTTAATGGGAAGGGCACTGGACAAATGCCAACCACTGGAAAGCAGAACAGCAATGACATTTTCACAAAAAAGATGAAGGGCATTAAATGGGACAAAGGTACTTCATGTTGGTAAGTTACAATCCTCTAAGAAGATACAGTCCTCATAAACTTTTATGTACATAATTACATAGCTATGAAATTTATGTAGGAAGAAATTCTAAGAATAAGAGATGGACCAATTCAGTATCATGATGGGAAATTTCAGTTGACAAATCAAGAGGACCGAATGTCCATATGTTTATGAGGAATTTGAATAGCATTCATAACCAACTCTTCCCTCACAGAGGACGCTTGTCTTCTTCCTTTTTTCTTTTCCTTTCTTTCCACCTTCTCTTGCTCTCCAGGTCCATTCACAAACATCTCTGTCATGTATTTGATTTTAAAGAAAATCTTAATTTTCAAAAGCAGAAATTATAAAGTACAGTAAAAGTGGGAAAAAAACAAAATGATAGCCCAAAATAGCCCAGACTTCTTATATACTTAGAAATTTTGTAATGCCTTTAAATAAAGAATACTGTTTAAAAAGTAATGAAAATACTCGGGAGGCTGAGGCAGGAGAATTGCCTGAACCCAGGAGGCGGAGATTGCGGTGAGCCGAGGTCGCGCCATTGCACTCCAGCCTGGGTAGCAAGAGCGAAACTCCGTCTCAAAAAAAAAAAAAAAGTGTAATGAAAATGAGAGAACATTGCATGTCAAACATGAGGGATGCCACAAAAGCAATTCTCAGAAGAAAGTATTGGAAAACCAGAAACGTTCCCAGTGAATGAACTAGCCATATGAATCTGAAGGTTAGAGAAAGGCTTATAAAACAACTCAAGATAAAGTAGGAAAATGAACGAAGGTAAGAGTATGGTTAATACAGTAGAGTGTGGAAACCTACTGCTTGGTGCAATAAATTCTGAAAAAGAATCAGTACAATACTTAAACTCTTACCCACTTGGATCAAAAAAGAGAAGGTAAAACTTGTGAAAGAGGAAAGTAGAAACCACTGCAGGTAGGAAGCTGTTAACACTTTTTAAGAGACTGCTGTTCATGGCCTCTGTGCAAAGAAATTTGGAAATCTAAGTGAATTGAACAGTTTTCTATGAAAATGTAAATCAACACAACTGCCTCAATGTATGTAATGAGTCTGTAAAGACCCATAATTGTGAGGGTGGCTGAAAATGCCGTTCAGAGGGCTGCACTCATACCACCTGACGATCTCCTCTGCAGGTGTGTTTCAGCACGTCCCAAAGGAAGGGTCACATGTGAGGTCTATACACCGGGCTGGAGTACAGAAAAAACGAAAAGTTCTTCAAACCATCTGGTGGGCTCAGCAATATTGTCATGTAGAAATTGTGCGGGTATTGTTAAAAAAATCGATAGGCAACTGTACCCTCTGAAAACAGATGTGCAATCATTAAGTAAAGTGTTAGAAAATTAAATCTAACCTGCATTTAGTTTTAACTGTTTTTAAGAAGAGCTTTTTAAAATTTGGTTTGGAGGTTTTGCTGTGTCTCGTGCCCCAGTTTCCTCTTTGGGGCGCTGTTCACATGTATTTGCACTTCTTCATCTGCCTTCTGTATGTATCACTTCTCTTGAATTCTTTTCATTGCTTTTTTTTTTTTTTTTTTCTGAGACGGAGTTTCGTTCTTGTTACCCAGGCTGGAGTGCAATTGCGCGATCTCGGCTCACCGCAACCTCCGCCTTCTGGGTTCAAGCAATTCTCCTACCTCAGCTTCCCGAGTAGCTGGGATTACAGGCGCGCGCCACTATGCCCAGCTAATTTTTGTATTTTTAGTAGAGACGGGGTTTCACCTTGTTGACCAGGATGGTCTCAGTCTCTTGACCTCGTGATCCACCGCCTCAGCCTCCCAAAGTGCTGGGATTACAGGCGTGAGCCACCGCACCCGGCCCACATTTTTTTTAATTTTTGAAAATTTTCATTTTTTTGTCTTGTGTTTATTTGGTCTTTTGTGTCTTCCAATTTCATCTTTATTTTTGAAATATTTTTTCTTTTATTCCCATGTATTTTCTCATTCTGTGACCTCATTTTTTTAGTTTTTATAATTCTGATTTATATTTTTTTCATCTTTTGCATCATTATCTTAATGTCTTTTAGCCAATTTAAAAATTCTAGATCAGCCAGGTGTGGTGGCTCATGACTGTAATCCCAGCACTTTGGGAGGCCGAGGTGGATGAATCATGAGGTCAGGAGACCAAGACCTAGGTGAGCTTCCTTTCTTTAGAAAGCCTGCCAAAAGTCTTGGAAGGAGGGGTCTGTCATGAGCCAGGCAGCCAATCCAGCGTCAGAGTCAAAGAGCAGTCACTCCAGAGGAAGTTTGGAAAAGCTCCTCTCACTAGACGAAAACTTGAATGGGGCAGGAGTAACGCCAGGGTTAAATTCCCCCTACTCCCCTACCTATATGGATTTCCCTCTCTGGGATCCCCTCCCCATGGGAGCATGGGAGCTCTCTCTCTCTCTCTCTCTCTCTTTACCTGTGTGGACTTCTTCTCTGGATCCCCTCCCACGACAGTATGGGAGCTCTCTCTCTCTCTCTCTCTCTCTCTCTCTCTCTCTCTGCCTAATAAATCTCTTTTCTGCAAAACTCTCTGGGTCCAATACTTACTTAAACAAGCTCACCGCGCCACCAGCGCCCTCTCCCCCCATTCTTGGGTGAGTGAGGCCGGGAACTGGTCACTGACCCGCCTTCACAGCCACACATGTTGTCACAGTTTATTAAGCAGACCCTCCTGGATGCACCCTGCTTATATATGCCTTTTGTTCATTTTCTGCCTTTAGCTGCAGTTTTCTTTGGAAGGAATCAAAGCCCAGCACTATGTTGCTACTGTGTTGCATTAGCAAGTATTTCGCTTGTGCATGCAAGACAAGGTTAAATAATCCAGTGTGGAAACAGAAAAACAGTATGTGGAGATCCAGACCCGTCGATTATTCCCCACGATCTGCTAAGTTTAATCAGATTCTGCAGTTACTCATGTCTGTGATCTTATGGTGCATATCTCTCCAGAACATCTCAGCGTCATCTGTGGAGCTGGTCAGTTGTCCCATGGCACCAACTGTGGCTCTCAGTGTCTCCCCTCTTCTTCCTGGAGGGCCTCATCGTGATTCAGTGGTAACTTCTGGGCTGGGTGGTTAGAGTGGCTCCCTCCTTCACACTCACACCCCTTGGATGCTATCCTGGGCAGAGACCTTGGTCCAGTGCTAAACTCTTCCTGCCACTTTCTCCTGGTAGTGGCTCTGTAGCTGGGCGCTGTTTCTGCCCTGCCATGCAGGTGGGGTGGCTGTGGCTGGATGAGAGGCTCACAGCTAGGTGCCGGGGCTGCGGCGAGCCAGCCATCTGGCCCCTGCATCGGCACCACCCCTTGCTGTGCTCCCAAAGCGTCCTGTGTTCCCTGGTCAGGATGATCTTTCCTTCACTTGCCTCTTCGTAGCTTGTTGTTCATTAAAAACCGTTGTACTTCCTGAGTGCCTGCATTGTCCTATGGAGATACTCAGCCACCCAGGCTGCCCAGGGTAGTGTAAGTGTCAGGGCACGTGGTCCAGAGGGCTCTGCAGAGAGGGCTCTGAAAGCAAGAGCAAGCGATGCTGGAGAAGGGACAGGAGACCCTGGGAGACACGAGAGATGCGGACAGGCTGAGGGAGGGGGAGGACCAGGCTGGGGGCGGGGTGCTGGGCAGTGGGAGGATGGTGGGGCTCTAGGCAGGGCAGGAGGTCAGACTGTGTGTTTGGGACGTTCCTCTCCTTTGGGGGGAGGAGAGGCTCTGAGGTAGACAGGAGCAGGACGGGCACCGGGGCCCCAAGGACCCCAGACAGGGCCTCCAGGGCTGGTGCTGGGAGGAGGCAGGGATGAGAAGAGTCTGGGAGGGCCTTGGGCAGGGCTAACCCTAAGGAAACCACACACAGCCCACAGAGGGAAAACTTTTAACCCCTGTCATGCATAAAGGGTTAGCTAGGTCCTGCTGCATTTTCACTGACACTCACATTACTCTTGAATCTCCGCGTTCTTTGTAATGAGTTTTCTGATTTTCAATAAAGAATAACATTTCTAGTCTGCATTGCACAGTAATAATTTGAAAACAAAAATCGTTTTGTTGTGCAAAGACTTGTTCTGATTCTTTAGCTTCATCTACTCATTGGAAATCTGTCACAGGAGCCACTTGAGAAAGCAGCCCATCTCTGCCTCCAGCCTGGTGTGCCCGCTGCTGTGTGGGTGCGTCCCCTCCTCACCTGCTCAGCAGAGGCGGAGGCTGCAGTGTGAGTGGCAGAGTCTACCTTTCTTCTTTCTTCCACAGGAGGGTGTTGGTGTGTTTTTGCATATGCAGCTGGCCATGCTTTAAAATAAGCAGATTGGCTTTTTTTCACCTTTCGCACCTCAGAACGTTTGGTCAGTGACACCAGCCATGTTATTGTTTCTTTTCTTTGCATAAAAGTAGGTGGAAGGGTGCAAGGATGAGCCTTTCTCCAGGAATCCTGCAGTCTGTTGTTAGGTTGAAAAAAAGCCGTGGTGGGTTTATCCTGTCAGTGCAGGGAACCTTCCCGTGGAGTTTAATGCAAACAGGACACTGAGGGCAGGAAGGTGTGCTGAGCTGCCCTGCACAGTGCCTGGTTCTCATGGCCACTCCAGGGTCCCTGGGCACTGCCAAGCTGGGCCTGAACCTGGAGTAACTCAGAGGAACCTAAAGTAACATGGGCTCCAGGAGGCCTCTGAGTTTCTCCAGCACCCAGATGGTGGTGGCCTGGAGCATGGCTTCCCCGTGGCCTTGCTCCCAGTCAGGTCCCAGAGGTGACCCTGTGCCAGGGTGCCATGGCTGCTCCCAGAAGCCTGCACATGGACTTTGCCTCAGGATGGCCCAGGTCCCGCTGAGATGGTCTGCTGAGTGCCTTCCCGTGAATGTTGTGACTGCTATATCTCATTTGTGCCCTCACGAGAC
The DNA here is from genome assembly GCF_049354715.1 of Callithrix jacchus. Classification (NCBI taxonomy): domain Eukaryota; kingdom Metazoa; phylum Chordata; class Mammalia; order Primates; family Cebidae; genus Callithrix; species Callithrix jacchus. The sequence goes on from NC_133522.1 coordinate 51,426,736, forward strand.
AAAGGATGCCTTGACCGTGGTGCAGGTGCCTGGGGGGTGTCCTGGCACTGAATATCCTTGAGACATCTTTGGTGCTTCTCATCTTCATCCGCGGTGGTGTGGGCTCCGGGGAAGGTGGCTGTCTGCCTGGAACAGAAGGCCCAGCCCACAGCCGCTCACTGCCCGCTCCCACACCTCTGTCTCTGCTGCTCACCTGGCTATAGTGTCTCTTAACCCATTGCTATTTCACTTGGCAGATACACGCTGGTTCCCTCCTGTGCACCAGGCTATGTGCTGCAGGCTCTGGCATGTCTCCAGGACTCCTTTGGAGGGATTCTGTTTTTAGAATTGGTGGTACAATGTCTTGTCATCTTTGTAACTCATTCTTAATGAAAATAGTATAAAGTGTATCGCATCCTGGTGCCCACACCATCCATGTCTATTATATTGATTTACTCCACATATTCTTTGAAAGACTGAGGTGATTTACAATATCCAACTATGCGAAACATCATGATTAACTGGCAAAACCAAAACCCAGTGAAAATGAGCCAGGAGCTTACTGAAGATCCTAGTCTTAGGGGAGATGTTTGGTGAAGATGTGTGCATTTGCTTATGAAAGATGTATGTTATTTTGCACCCCTCCCCAGCTCCAGGTGTCCCTTGGTCAGTGGGCCTGCTCTCTGCTGTCCTCACCAAGCATTGCTGCTTCCCAGGCCCCTGCTGTCCTGCCAATGTCCCCACGTGCCAGGCCATCGGCCTCCCGTAATCACAGTGACTTTCAGGAATCACTTGGGTTGCAGCGTTGGCCAGTTTTAGCCACATGAAGATGGCTTCCGAAACCTCCTGTGTGTGGATGATGGTTTTCACCTTGGGCCAGCCTTGCCATCACCACAAGCAGGACGGGTTAGAAAGAAGGAGGCAGCACAGGAAGGCCTGGCCGTGCTCCTGGGAGTCAGGCTCACTAGCTCAGAGCTGGGCGTGGTTTAAACCCCAGCCCTGCTGTGCCAGGCCCTGTGCTTCTGTGAAATGGGCCTCGTGGGAGGGTGTCAGTGATGTAGATAAAGGCCTCCCACTGCCTAGATGCTGTGACCACCTGGTCCTTTGGTGATGCCACAGCCTGCTGCAGGGAGGGCCGTGCCACCCTAGCCGTGTGTGAGAAGCCTCTGCCACCCTGGACATTGGCATTTTGGACCATGGCTGCCACGTGTGGCACTTCCTAGCTGGGCAGTAAGCCACACCACATCCCTGTGGCCTGGCCCCCATGGCAGTGTCTAAGGCTGTCCCCCAGAGCCACCCCTTCAACAGGAAGAGGCATTCCTGTGTGACTCAGGGCAGGGTCTCGGGCTGTGCCCTGGATGACCCCCTTTGATAGGAAGAGGCATTCCTGTGTGACCGTCTGGTTGTTTGCTTGGGGGAGCTGGGAACCCCCCAGGTGGTATCTAAGGGAGGAAATTGGAAGATTATGGGTAGGTGTGAGTGGTAACAAGTGGGGTTTGGCACCCCCTCACCCACCTGCCCTGTGTGCTGGGCTGCAGGGAGGTAGCCATGGGCAGCCCTTCCTTCTGGAGCCTCATGTCCTCCCTTGTCTGCTGCCTCAAGGGCCCCACCAGCAGAGTGAGTTGGTGCTCTCAGGGTGCTCAGAGGCCTCATGGGCAGTGTGGCAGAATAGCACACACAGACGCCTAAAAACGAGCTAGGGGGCCTTGAAGATAATGCTTCCTCTCTGCTTTTGTGCCACCAACTGGGGCAAGCACATTGCCATAGTGAGGGTGTGGCTGGAAGGACCAGCCATTGCTGCTGACAGCTCATCCCCACACCTGAGCTTGCAGGCATGCTCCTGTCTGTCTGTGGTGGTGAAAGTGGCAATCCTTCCTAGCACCTGCACACTGGGGTGGTCCTGAGGAAAGGAGGGTGAGAGCAGAGCTGGGGGGCAGGCCCTGAGGGTCAGTCCAGGCCTCTCTGCCCAGGAGTCTGTGCAGTTCTCATTGCATGAGAAGAGAGGAGACTGTGTGCTCCTGTGTATCAGCATTAGAGAGGGCAGTGCACACGAACCTCGTGTTGTTGGGGATGTTTTTTCTTCAGCCCCTGAGTCATTGCTGCCTCCAGAGCTCTCACTGGGCAGAGAAAAGGTGTCATGTGTCTGAGGACCAGCAGCTCTGCAGAGTGTGGAAGGCCCCAGCAAAGACACCTGGCTGCAGAATCACAGAATCACTGTCATGGCAGGCTTGGTGGAGACGTGGCCATACTTGCGTGCTGGTTGTGGATGGACCGGTGGCCTCTCCGTCCCTTTACAAGTGCATGCAGACTCGATCAGGGTGGGAGCTGAGGGCTGCTGCCAGCTACCCCTCACTGCACAGAAAGGGAAGTGGAGGTGAGGCCAGGAGACGTGTTCTTCCTGGAGTACAGGGCCACGCCCTCCTTTCTTCTCAGATCCACTGGCTCATGACTGTGCCCTGGCTCCATGTGGCCCTGATGCCTTCAGAACAATATAGCCAGTGCATTCCTCCTGCTTTTCTCTGTACCCTTCTCTCATCTCCTATTTTTACTCTAGAATTATGCTGGGAAACAGGCTTGAAATTCTCTCATTTGTATAGCACTTTGCAAATTGCAGAGTACTTTTCACAACCTTGAAAGGTGGGTATTTCATTGTTCATTTTTAGAACGAGGAGCTGAGTCATGGGTATCAGCCAGGGCCTCTCTAGTGAAGAGTTCTCCACAAAGCAGACCTCTAAGGGGCCAGGGACCCAGGCTGCAGAGTCCCCACATCCCACAGAACATTCCCTTCAGGTCAGGGAGTGGCCTGCATTTGGAATTCCACTTCTGGTCTCCTCATCCAGCTCTGCTCTCTCCAGATGCCGGCCTCCCCGCCTCACTCTTGTTCTTTCTCATCAGATGCCCAAGTGCCTCATCCTCGGCTCCTGTATGCAGCACCCACTCTCTGTGGACACTACACTCCAGGATTTAGAAAATTCCTTGCTGGTGGCTTTTCATGAATTTTATATTTGTGTTCCGTTGCCCATTTTCAAGAAAGTTGACTTTCAAGAAAGTCAGCTTAAAAAAAACTGATTTCTAAGAGTGCTTTTCATTCGTGATTTTCTGCCTTTATCATTTCACAGTTATATAAATATTGGATGACTTGTTGTAGTATCTTTCTGCATTTCCATCTCCAATCTATCTAGAATTTATTTTGATGACTCTCTATGCCGGGGTTTTCCACTCCAGGCATTTAAACAGAGAATGCCAAGTACAGGGAGTTGATTAGAAAGGTGATGTGGGGCTGAGGAATATGGGAGATAAAGAGGGTGCACAAGCAAGAGGAGGAAGGGGCTTGCTCTGGCTGGAGTTGCTGGTGGTTCTGGGCCCGTCACCCAGGCCGGCTGCTGTGCTGGGGGCACCACTATGCTCGGCTCTGGATCCACGTGAAGGAGCTCATTTGTGCAACTCCGAAAAGGAGCTGCGTCTGCTTCCTCCTGCCACTGCCACTACAGCAGCCACTAAGCGCAGTGACACCAGCAGCTGCCGTGCTGCCATCCAGGTCAGGGGAGGGCCCTCTGTCCTGTTGCCTACTCCCTGCAGCACCTCCCATCGGAGGCCCTCACAGGAAGCCAACTGATGAGGTTTAGGGGGGTGGAATTCTAGGGGGTCCTAAGGCTTCTGCCCTCTGGTGTACAAGCCTTGCATACACACATCTTGAGAGTGGGTGGGACCTGCCAGTAAGGTGGGATATCACCCATGTGGTTATGCCATGTTACTTGGCAAAGAGGTTTTACAGATGGCATCAGGGGTTCTAAGCGGTTGACTCTGAAGGAACAAGCATGTCAATAATCCGGGTGGTGTCACTGGAAAGCAAGTTTTAGCCTAATAGAAAAAAGATTTATTTTGAAGTTTTATCATGCACAGTATTGAATTTTGTCAACTGCGTTTTTCCGCACCTATTGAAATAATAATTAACTGCCTTATCATGTTAATATGGTGAATTATATATTGCCAGACTTAGCAGTATATAACCAATTTTGCATTCCTGGTGTAAACCCTACTTGGTCAAGATTAGATTTCTGTGTGTGTGTGTGTTGTGTGTGTGTGTGTGTCTGACAGTCTTGCTCTGTGGCCCAGGCTGCAGTGCAGTAGCACGATCTCAGCTCACGGCAATGTCAGCCTCCTATGCTCAAGCCATTTTTCCACCCCAGCCACCCGAGTAGCTGGGACTACAGGTGTACACCATCATGCCTGGCTATTTTTTTTTTTGGTAATAGAGATGAGGTTTTGCCACATTTCCCAGGCAGTCTCAAACTCCTGGGCTCAAGTGATCCTCCCACCTCAGTCTCCCAAAGTGCTGGGGTTATAGGCGTGAGCCACCTCTGCCTGGCCAAGTCTTGGACTTTCTGGGCTAATATTTTGGCCAGAAAGTCCAAGACTTGGCCAGGCAGAGGTGGCTCACGCCTATGGTTAGGAGAGACATTTTCATTTTTCACATATCTGTGTCAGATTTTAAAATCAGAGTTATGGTTGCTTTATGGAGTGACTTTGGAATTGTTCTGTCTTCCCTGCTTTCTGAAAGGGTTTCTGTAAGACTGGTGTTGTTACGTCTGTATATGTTTGACAGAATTTCCTGGTGGCTAGAGTCTTGTTGGGAAGGTATTTGACAACAAATTTAACTTTTTAGTTTCTTTAGAGATATTCAAATTTCCTTTTTCAGTTTGTATCAATTTTGGAAGTTATAGTTTTCAAATTGCTCCACTTCATCTAAACTGATACATATGTTGTCATGAAGTTGGTCGTCATCATAAGCCCACATTATCACTTTAATATGTACAGGATCACTACTGACAATTTGTCCTTCATGTTTGTTATTTGTGATTTTTGTTTTCTTTTTCTCATGGTCTAGGGGTTTTTCCATTCTTGTGTATTTATATTAACCTTATTTTCTTGACTGTTCACTGTGCTTTCATCGGTCTCCATTCCTATTTGTTCTTTCCTGCCGTGATTGCTGTACATGGCCACCTTCAGATACCACCACAGACTCCATGGCTTACAGCACAAGCTCATGACCTTTCCGTTCTGCTGAGGAGAATCCTGACAGCAGCAGGCCCCACCAGGCTGTCCACAGCAGTGCTGCATCGTTTCTGGAGACTCACAGGAAGGACTCACCTCCTTGGCTTCTCCAGATTCTAGAAGTGCTCCTGTTTCTGTGCCCGAGTCCTCCTCCACCTCCTGTGTCAGTCACAAGACCCAGTTTGAAAATATTCTCCACTGTTAAGAACTCAAGCGATTAGAGCAGCCCCGCCTGGATAAGCCAGGATAATCTCACCACTGCAAGTTCTGTGTCCTTGATCACATCTGCACCGTCCCTTTGCCACAGAAGCAGCAAACACATTTAAGACTGTTACATCTTCGTGGTACTGTGAAATGTTTCCCTTTCTGCCTGCTAATACTCATTGTCCTTACACCAGCTTTGTCTGGCATTAATGAGCCATGCCTGCTTGCTAGGATTGGTATTTGCATCTCGTTTTTTCTCACTGTTTTACTTTTAACTCTCTGTGTCTTTGTATTTAAAGTGTCTCTCTAAAAGGAGCATGTGCCTTGAGTCCTGCTTTTTTTGTTAATCTAGTCTGAGTACATTTTTAACTGGCGAGTTAAATCTGTTTGCACCTATTGTAATAATTGACTGGGTTGAGTTTATTCCTCCCTCTGATATGTTTTGTATTGTCTCTCTCTTCCTTTATATCTTTTCCTTTTCCTGCCTTAATTTTTTATCAGTTATTTCTTCGAATTCCATCTTATTTCCTCTTTATCTTTTAGTCGTGCTTTATATTTTTGTTGTTTTGTTAAAATTGCAACATACAACCTTATCATTGTTCCCTGAATTTATATTATACCTTTTCACATTTACTATGAGGACCTTACAACAATATACTTTCATTTAACTGCTCCTTTTTGGGGGAGATCGTGTTGCCATATAATTAACTTCCGCATGTGCTATCATAAGCCAGAAAGTATCTGATACAGGCCTCAATCAATCTAGAGGTTTATTTTGGTAAGGTTAAAGACTGCAGGCCGTGACAGCCTCAAGAGGTCCTGAGAACATGTGCGTAAAGAGGTTGGGTTACAGCTTGGTTTTATACATTTTAGGGAGACAAACGTTATAGGCAAAAACAGCAATCAATGCCTGGAAAGTATATATTGGTTTGGCCCAGAAAGGTGGGACATCTCAAAGCAGGGGCTTCCAGGTCATAAATGGATTAAATATTTTCTGATTGGCTATTGGTTGAAAGAGTTAAGCCCTGCCTGAGGAGTTGAATTCATCATAAAGAAATGCTTGAGTTTAGATAAGGGGATTGTGAAAACCAAGGTTCTTGTCATGTACATGAAGCCTCCAGGTAGAGGGCCTCAGAGAGAATAGATGTGCATGTCTCTTATTGGACTTTAAAATGTGTCAGACTGGGTCAGGTGTGGTGGCTCACACCTGTAATCCCAGTGCTTTGGGAAGCCAAGGCAGGTGGATCACGAGGTCAAGAGATTGACACCATCCTGGCCAACATGGTGAAAGTGTGTCTCTACTAAAAATACAAAAACTAGCTGGGCGTGGTGGTGCACACCTGCAGTCCCAGCCACTCAGAGGCTGAGGCAGGAGACTCACTTGAACCCAGGAGATGGAGGTTGTAGTGAGCTGAGATTGCACCACTGCACTCCAGCCTGGTGACAGAGTGAGACTCCATTAAAAAAAAAAAAAAAAATGGTTATCAGGCTTTCTGGAAAAGACCTAGTAAGGGAAAGAGATTCTCTACAGAATGTGAATTTCTCTGAAAAGAGACAGCTCTGCAAGGCCATTTCAGAGTATAGCAATTTTGGGATAAAATACTTGGATTTCCTTCAGGCCCTGCTATCTGTCATGTGATCCTGTACCAGACTCAGGTTGGAATTTGGTGTCTCGTTGCTACAAAGAGTCCGTTTTGTCAGTTCTACCATCTCTGTTTTAATGTGAATGTTGGTCAGTGGGGTCTAAACTCCAACAGGAGGTGGTATAATGAGGGGGACAAGTACAACCCCCCTTCCCGTCATGGCCTGAACTCGGTTCTCCCATTTCTTTGGGATCCCCTTGGCCAAGAGGACGGTCCTTTCGGTCAGTCAGGGTGCTTAGGGTTTGATTTCCAGTTTGCACTGTAAACCATATATTGTTATCATTTGCTTTGTATAGTCAGGTTTCTTTTTAAAAATGGAAAATAAGGAAACATTCTTTATTCACTGTTTTCTGTTTTTGGCACTCTTCATTCTTCCTTGTGGATCTGAGTTTCCATCTGGTATCATTTTCTTCAGTCTGAAAACTTTCTGTTAACATTTGTGGTTGTTGTTTTTGAGATGGAGTCTTGCTCTGTCACACAGGCTGTAGTGCAGTGGCATGATCTCAGCTCAGTTCACTGCAACCTCTGCCTCCCAAGTGCAAGCCATTCTCCAGCCTTAGCCTCCCGAGGAGTTTTGTATTTCTAGTAGAAACAGGATTTTTGCCGTGTTGGCCAGGCTTTTCCCAAACTGATGACCTCAGGTGATCCACTCACCTTGGCCTCCCAAAGTGCTGAGATTACAGGCATCAGCCACTGCTCCTGGCCATTAACATGTTTTCTAGTGCAGTACTGGTAGGCATGAATTCTCTCCATTTTTATTGATTGATAATTTTGATGATGTCTTTATTTTACCTTCATTTTGAAATTCTCTCTAAAATTTTCGGTTAGAGGTTTTGGTATTTTTTTGCCCATGTGTCATGTGTCATTTCTTTGCCTCTGGCTTCTGTTGTTTTTGATGAGAAGTCATTCCTTACTCTGTTCATTCCCTTTGTGCAATGTACTTTCTTCCTATTGCTTTGAAAATTTTCTCTCTCTGATTTTCAGCCGTTTGCCTAGGATGTGTCTGTGTGTGGTTTCCTTCCCTGCTATTCTTTGTGGGAGTCTGTTGATCATCTTTCTATGTGTGATCAACATTCACCATCAAATCTACAGAATGGTCAGCCATCACATTTAACTTTTTCCCATTTCAATCTTGCTGCTTTATCATCTTTTTCTGGGACTCCAGTTAAAGATATTTTAGACTACTTACTATCAGGCCTTTCAGGTTCTGTTATTTCGTTTTTCAGCCTTCTTATTCTATCTATGTATAGTCTGAATAGCTTCTGTTGATCTGTGTTCGAGCTCACTGGTTGCTTTGTCTGTAGTGTGTGTTCTGCTGCTAAGCCCATCCAGTGAATTGTCTTCTCAGAAACTTTTATTTTTCATTTCTTGATTTCTAGTTGGCTCATTTTTATAGTTTCCATTTTCTTCTTTAGATCCTCTAATGTTTGCTCATTATGTTCAGTTTTCCTTTCATTTTCTTTTTTTGGAGATGGAGTCTTGCTCTGTTGCCCAGGCTGGAGTGCAGTGGTGCGATCTCGGCTGACCGCAACCTCCACCTCCTGGGTTCAAGCGATTCTCCTGCCTCAGCCTCCTGAGTAGCTGAGATTACAGGTGCACACCACACCTGGCTATTTTTTTATGTTTTTTTTTTTTAGTAGAGATGGCGTTTCACCATGTTGGCCAGGCTTGTCTCGAACTCCTGGCCTCAAGTGATCCACCTGCCTCAGCCTCCCAAAGTGCTGGTATTACAGGCATGAGTCTTCCTTTAATTTTCTAACAAATTTATAATAGCTTTTTTAAAAATCCCTGCCCAATAACCCCAGTATGGGCATCTGCCATCTCTTTATCTTTATGGACTAAATTGGTTTTCTGGTATTGGACCATGTTTTTCTGCATCTGCACATGTGTAGTAGTTTTTGTTTGTATGATGTTCATTGAATAGTTGTGAGTGGTGAGTGAGTAGGTGAGTGGTGAGTGGGTGAGGGTGAGTGGGTGAGTGTTGAGTGGGTAGGTGAGTGGTGGGTGAGTAGTGAGTGGGTGAGTGGAGAGTGGGGTGAGTGGTGAGTGAGTGGGTGGGTGGTGAGTGACTGGTGAGTGGGTGAATGAGCAGGTGGTGAGTGAGTGGTGAGTGGTTGAGTAGTGAGTGGTGAGTGGGTGATTGGTGAGTGGTGAGTGAGTGTGCGTGGTGAGTGAGTGGTGGGTGAGTAGTGGGTGAGTGAGTGGTGGGTGAGTGAGTGGTGAGTGGTGAGTGACTGGTGAGTGGGTGAGTGGTGAGTGGTAGGTCAGTGGTGACTGGGTGATTGGTGAGTGGTGAGTGGGTGAGTGATGAGTGGTGAATGACTGGTGAGTGGGTGAGTGGGTGAGTGGTGATTGGGTGAGTGGTGAGGGGTGAGTGGGTGAGTGGTGAGGGGTGAGTGGGTGAGTGGGTGAGTGGTGAGTGGTAAGTGGGTGATTGGTGAGTGGTGAGTGGGTGAGTAGTGAGTGGTGAGTGGTGAGTGGGTGAGTGGTGAGTGGGTGAGTCATGAGTGGATGAGTGGTGAGTGGGTGAGTCGTGAGTGGATGAGTGGCGAGTGGTGAGTGGGTAATTGGTGAGTGGAGAGTGAGTGATTGGTGAGTGGTGAGTGGCGAGTGGTGAGTGGGTGAGTAGTGAGTGGTGAGTGGCGAGTGGTGAGTGGGTGAGTAGTGAGTGGTGAGTGGTGAGTGGTGAGTGGGTGATTGGTGAGTGATGAGTAAGTGGTGAGTGGATGAGTGGCGAGTGGTGAGTGGGTGAGTGGTGAGTGGGTGAGTGGCGAGTGGTGAGTGGCGAGTGGTGAGTGGTGAGTGGGTGATTGGTGAGTGGTGAGTGAGTGGTGAGTGGATGAGTGGCGAGTGGTGAGTGGGTGAGTGGTGAGTGGGTGAGTGGCGAGTGGCGAGTGGGTGATTGGTGAGTGGTGAGTGGTAAGTGGGTGATTGGTGAGTGGTGAGTGAGTGGTAAGTGGTGAGTGGTGAGTGAGTGGTGAGTGGGTGGGTGAGTGAGTGAGTGGTGAGTGGTGAGTGAGTGGCGAGTGGTGAGTGGTGAGTGGTAAGTGGTGAGTGGTGGGTGAGTGAGTGAGTGGTGAGTGGTGAGTGAGTGAGTGAGTGGTGAGTGAGTGGTGAGTGGTGAGTGGTGGGTGAGTGAGTGATGAGTGGGTGGGTGAGTGAGTGGCGAGTGGTGAGTGAGTGGTAAGTGGTGAGTGGTGGGTGAGTGAGTGAGTGGTGAGTGGTGAGTGAGTGGTGAGTGGGTGGGTGAGTGAGTGAGTGGTGAGTGGTGAGTGGTGAGTGAGTGGTGAGTGGGTGGGTGAGTGAGTGAGTGGTGAGTGGGTGGGTGAGTGAGTGAGTGGTGAGTGAGTGGTGAGTGGGTGGGTGAGTGAGTGAGTGGTGAGTGGTGAGTGAGTGGTGAGTGGGTGGGTGAATGAGTGAGTGGTGAGTGAGTGGTGAGTGGGTGGGTGGGTGAGTGAGTGAGTGGTGAGTGGTGAGTGAGTGGTGAGTGAGTGGTGAGTGAGTGGTGAGTGGGTGGGTGAGTGAGTGGTGAGTGGTGAGTGAGTGGTGAGTGGGTGGGTGAGTGAGTGAGTGGTGAGTGAGTGGTGAGTGGGTGGGTGGGTGAGTGAGTGAGTGGTGAGTGGTGAGTGAGTGGTGAGTGGTGAGTGGGTGGGTGAGTGAGTGAGTGGTGAGTGGCGAGTGGTGAGTGAGTGGTGAGTGGTGAGTGGTGAGTGGTGGGTGAGTGAGTGAGTGGTGAGTGAGTGGCGAGTGGTGAGTGGTGAGTGAGTGGTAAGTGGTGAGTGGTGGGTGGGTAAGTGGTGAGTGGTGGGTGAGTGAGTGGTGAGTGGTGGGTGAGTGAGTGAGTGGTGAGTGGGTGATTGGTGAGTGGTGAGTGGGTGAGTAGTGAGTGGTGAGTGAATGTGAAGGGCAGGACATTGCTGTGCACTGCTGTAGACTTCATAAGTACGGGATATGCTAAATTTATGGTATAACAAAATTTATTTCTTCAAGAATAAATTTACCTTAGCTTACTGTAACTTTTTTGCTGTATAAACCTTTAGATTTATTTTTTAGCTTTTTGACTCCTTTGTAATAACACTTAGCTTAAAACACAAACACATTGTACAGCTGCACCAAAATATTTTCTTTTCTTATATTTTTATAAACATTTTTCATTCTTAAGATTTCTTTTTTTCTTTTACTTTTTAAACTTTTTTGTTAAAAACTGAGACACAAACACACACATTAGCTGAGAGGCCTGCACAGGGTCAGAGTCGTGCCTGTCACTGTCTTCCCCTCCACGTCCTGCCCCACTGGAAGGTCTGCAGGGGCCATCACAGGCATGGAGCTGTCCTCTGCTGTGACCACAGTGCCGGCTTCTCAATACCTCCTGAGGGACTGTCTGAGGCTGTTCTATTGTTAACTTTTTTTTTAATAACTAGAGGGAGTACACTAAAATCATGGTAAAGATATAGGAAATCCATAAACCAGCAACATCATCGGTTATTGCCATTGTAAGTATTAGGTATCATGAATAACTGTATGAGTTACTTTTATGTGACTGGCAGTGCAGCAGGCGAGTTGACCCCAGTATCACCACAAGCATGGGAGGAACCTCATGATGGCCACGGTGTCGCTGGGTGATGAAGCTTTTCAGCTCCATTCTAATTTTAAGGGATGGCTGTGGTATGTGACGCATCTGTCATTGACTGAAATGTCATTGTGTGGCACATGACCATATAGGCTGTGCTGTTGAGAATTTGGGGTATTGTGTTGTTGTTTTGGTTTTTATTCCTGCAGGCATCTAATTGACTGAAATTTCATGTCATGGTTCTGTCGAACTTTGTTAAGGAAGGTCTTTACCAACCCTTCCTCTAGAACTTAGCGTTGCCTCCTCCTCAGGTGTAGCCTTTTGTGGGTCTCAAGTGAACATCTGGATGCTGAGTGAGGGGTCTCCACTGTGGCCTGTAAGCAGTCCATGCCTCACGGGACCATGTGAAATTTAGAGTCTCTTCATCTCAGATCCCCAGTAGTTCTCTGTCTCCGCCATTCCTCATGGAGTCCACGCGTGCACAGCATAGGATTTGGCCAACAATACTGCAGTCTGCGGGTCCTTCTCCCCTAGCTCTTGCCCCCGCTCTCCCATATTGCAGCCTCCGTCACAGCCCCTGTGCTTGCCTTTTGTCACCGGCCCCCCCAAGCGAGGCAGCAGCTTCTGTGCATGCTGCAGTGCCGTGGGCAGCAGCCTGACAGTGGACCCCACTAGAAAGCAGTTGAGGAGCAGTCTGTCTCCGCTGGGTGAGAGATCACAGTCCTGCACCCTGCTATGCAGTGCCTGAACACATTTGCTTCTTATTTCTGTCCAGTTCTTCAGGTTTTTATTGTGGGATCAAAATCTAAAACTTTGTAATTTCCATTTTCAGTTGATAATATCCTTATGAACTCAGGATTTACTTCACTTTAAAGAAGTTAATAGACTTCATGTTTTAGGTCAATTTTATTCTACAATACAGAAAACCTACTGACAAGTATAGAGCGTGCCACCCCTCCCCTCTCACAGAGCTTCTCCTACTATGCACATCTTGCCTCGTGTGGTGCAGTTGATGAACCAGTATTGGTACATTATTATTAGCCAGTGTCGGTAGTTTGCATTGAGGTTCACTGTGTTGAACACGGGTTTTGACAGGTGTTGAATGACACGTGTTCCCATCACTACTGTGTCATACAGAAGAGTTCCGCTGTTCACTCCTCCCTCCCTCCCCTGAAGCCCCTGCCCACCACTGGTGTTTTTATTGTTGCTGTAGTTTTGCCATTTGCAGAATGTTTTGTAAGAAACTGCCAAACTGTCTTCCCAAGTGGCTGCATCATTTTGCTAAAAACTCTCTAACCATAAGATCTATGAGTCATGCTCCTTGGTATTTACTCAGAGGATTTGAAAACTTCTGCCTACACAACAACCTGCACGCAGATGTTTATAGCAGCTTCATTTATAATTGCCAAAGCTTGGAAGCAACCAAGACCTCTTTAGCAGGCAAATGAATAAATAAAACAGTGGTGCGTCCAGGCAGTAGAATATGATTCAGCACTAAGAAGAAATGAGCTGTCAAGCCATGAAAAGACACAGAGGAACCTTGGATACATACTACTCAGTGAAAGAGGCCACTCTGAAAGGCTGCATGCTGTATGATTCCAGCTATTTGACAGTCTGCAAAAGACAAAACTATAAAAATAGTGTAAAAATCAGTGGTTGCAAGGAGTTGAGCGGTGGATGCGTGGGTGGGTCACAGAGGACGATTACGGCAGGGAAGATACTCCAGTGATATTATAAGGGTGGATATGTGTCATTACACATTAGCCCGAACCACAGATCCAGCACCGAGACAGCCCTGTGGTGAACTCTGGACCTGGGGGGTGGTGATGGGCCCATGCGGGTTCGGTCGTGACTAATGTACCGTTCTGGTGGGGGCATTAGGGGATGGGAGTCTATAGGAAATCTCTGTGCTTTGTGCTCAGTTTTGCTGTGAATCTAACACTGCTCTGAAAAATAGTCTAAACCAAGCCGTCAGAGTTCCTGAAGGTGGTACTGTGATGGAGCAGGGAGCTCCACAAAGCCGTCGGCTCCCGAAGATGGAGCAGGGAGCGGGGAGCTCCACAAAGCCGATCCCGAAGACGGAGTGGGGAGCTCACACGAAGCCGTAGGCTCCCGAAGATGGAGCAGGGAGCTCACACAAAGCCGTCAGCTCAGGGAGCTCACACGAAGCCGTCGGCTCTGAGGGAAATCGCTGGTTACATATCACTCTTTTCCCAAGAACACGCAGTCTCCTCTTGATCATCTTTACAGATGGAGGAAGAGCATGTTCATTAGGTAAGCGGATACAGGCACAGTGCAGAGACCCCACCTGGCATGGCACTGCCATTGGGCACCATGAGGCTGAGGCCGGCAGCCATCATTGTCCCAGAGTCCACCTGGTTTCTAGAGTGGAAAATGGAAAGAGGTCAAACGCCCGTGCACCCTGAAGCCCTTGAGGGTAGTCCAGATTCTATAGTCTTGCGCAAATGCTGTCTCGGCTGAGGTGGGGAGGGCTCCTGGGGACTGCACTTGGCCATGTCCTGCTCCAGGTCCGGGGCCACAGGGGTTGTCTGGCAACTGCTGGGCATCTCCGTCCAGTGCTGCACCAGAACGTCTAGCAGATGGGCACGTAGGCACAGGGCCTCTGCAAGGTGGACTCGGGCCAGTCTCCGTCTGTCATTTTAATTGTGGGTCCATGATGGTGTCTGAGTTCTGCAGTGGGCAGGAGCTCAAGCCCCAGAGCAGCCATCATCTGAAGGCCTGGGGCCTGGCTACTCACTCTGCCCATCACCCAGTCACTCCGGGCAGTTACTCAGGCCCATTGGGGAAGGTGGGGCTGTACACTGAGGGACACTGGCTTCCAGGTCTTCTCTTGAGACTGGGCCTCCCTTTCAGCCGGTGGCTCTGACCCATGGACCAGCTCAGACCTCGTCTTCTCCTCTGAAGGCAGTGACGCGGGCCTTCTCCTCACTCTCGGCTGTGTGTGGGGTGACGCGGGCCTTCTCCTCACTCTCGGCTGTGTGTGGGGTGACGCGGGCCTTCTCCTCACTCTCGGCTGTGTGTGGGGTGACGCGGGCCTTCTCCTCACTCTCGGCTGTGTGTGGGGTGACGTGGGCCTTCTCCTCACTCTCGGCTGTGTGTGGGGTGACGCGGGCCTTCTCCTCACTCTCAGCTGTGTGTGGCGTGATGGGGACCGTGAGTCAAGGAGAAGGTGAGGCGGTGCTCTGGGAAAACGTGGATCCCGGATATGGGCAGCCAGCGGCAGGGCCTGCAAATCCCTGGGTTAGGGCCAAGGCCCAGAGGCACCTTGGTCTCTGAGAAGCCAGGGGAGGGATTTCCTGGAGCTGGGGGACAACCATGGACCTTTGCTGCCACCTCGAGGCAAGACTGGCACAGCTGAGCCACCCTTTTCTCCTGGGTTAGAAATGTGGCGGTGGGAAGGGCTTTTTCATCCTTGCAGCAGGCAGGCAGCTATTGGCCAGGCTATCTGGTCTGCGTGCCCCGCCCCTCGGCAGGGGCTCCCAGGACCCTAGGGGTACAGCCTAGGGGCCTCAGACTCTGAAGGCCACAGGGGTCCTAGCACACCTGTGTCTAGGGAGTGCATTCTGAGGAGACCGGGCCCCTGGTCCTTGTCCATCTACGTGGCTCCTGCAAAGCATCCTCCTCTTACAGAGCCAGCAAGCCCGGCGTTGTGACCTGGGCTAACTTGTGGCCTTTTCTATTTTTAGAGGCAGAATCCTTTTTGAGAACAGCATCTTTCGCCTCCTGACCTGCTTCTCACTCCTGGTTCCCCCTCTTTGCCTGGCAGGCTGGCAGCACCCCAGCCTCTCACTGATCCTGGACTCCACAGGGGCTCCAAGATCTTCAGGGCTGACAGTGGCTCCTGGGTTGCACCGTGGCCCAGCACACACTGAGCTCCAGCCTGATGTCCAACCCAGCATGTCCTCAGCTGAGGTCCAGTAGCCCCTCCACCATGTTGCCAGCCCTGTGTCCTCCCCTAACTCATTTCTAGAACACTCTTCTCCACCTTAACCATGCCATGGGCCCTTCACCCCCCCTCAACTCATTTCTAGAGCACTCTTCCGCCTGCACCATTCTGTGGGCCCTGTGCCCTTTCCTCACTCATTTCTAGAACATTCGTCCTCACCTGTCTCCCTGGTTCTTGCCCTGGCTTCTCCGCAGGACCCTCCTGTCCCCCTCTTGGTCCATTGCAGCCTGTCTCTGCTCCCTTCTCTGCTCTTGTCACTTCTGCCTGGTGCCCTGTGGCTGTCACGCAGACTGGAGTTGAGGCTTTGTCCCCTCTGCTGTGCTGGAGCTCCAGGTCACGGGAGGCGGCAGAGCCTAGCCCTGGCCCTTGGAGTCTCGGTCCTGCGAGCCCAGCATTGTCAGGGAGGCACTACCAGAGGAGGCTGCTCCCAGGGTGCCTTATCACACTTGGCATTTCTGACACCTGCTCTCATCATTTTCCTACCTTCTCTTTGCTAACAACTTAGATATGTACCAAACCCCAAAATCATGAGCTTTGAGAAATTATACTCCGTTTGATGATCCTCTGGAGGCCACCCTGCAACTGCTTCACTGCTCATCCTGGGATGTGGTTTCCCAATGTCCCTCAGCATGCGGGGCATCCTGTGTTTAGTGTGAGACCTTTTGCTCATTTGACCCTTTTGAAGGTCAGGAGAAGCTGGCAGACTCCCTCGGGCACAGGCACCGTCATCCTGGAAGCCACTGGGGTCCTCAGCCCCCACCACGCGGCCTGAGCCTTTCTTCAGCTCCCACCACGCAAGCCGAAGCCTTTCCTCTGTCTGCACTGTCCAGTGCCTCTTTTGCCTTCGCCAGTTTTTGCATTCTTCTAAATGTTTCATGGTTAAAACTGGACATATCCCCCAAGAAGCTATAAATCAACCATAGCAATAACTGATCTCTTTTCAGCTGACCATAAAAATGATTTTTAAAAAATGGCTCCTTAAAAATTGTACGGAGTGAAGCAGATAACAAACCTAGGACAGAGAGAGGAGAGGGAGGGGTGGACCCGGCATGGAACTGGGTTAGAAGTCTGAGGGGCAGACCCAGCAGGGGACAGGGGTAGGAGAGCAGGGGATCCTATTGAGGTGGCATCTGGTCTCTTCATGAGTGGAAAGTGCAGCCATTTAACCCCCTTGAGCCCCCAGCCCAGGCGTGGACTTTCCACGTGAAGATTTCCTTTCATGGCCTGCAAAACCGTGCCTGTCTGCTCTTCACATCCCGTAGAACTGGCAAGTTCATTCTTCACACCCTGTAGAACCATGTGTGTCTGTTCCTCACATCCCACCAGAAACGCGTGTTGGTTCTTCACATCCCGCAGAAACATGTGTGTTTGTTCTTCAAATCCCACAGAAATGCATGTCCGTTCTTCATATCCCACAGGAACGCGTTTGTTCTTCACGTCCCACAGAAACGCGTTTGTTCTTACGTCCCACAGAAATGCATGTCCGTTCTTCATATCCCACAGAAACACGTTTGTTCTTACGTCCCACAGAAACGCGTGTCCATTCTTCACATCTGGCAGAACCATGTGTGTCTGTTCCTCACATCCCACCAGAAACACGTGTTCGTTCTTACGTCCCGCAGAAACGCATGTCTGTTCTTCACATCCAGCAGAACAATGTGTATCTGTTCCTCACATTCCACCAGAAACACGTGTTCGTTCTTCATGTCCTGCGGAAACGCGTGTCCATTCTTCACATCCCGCAGAAACGTGTGTTTGTTCTTCACATCCCACAGAAATGCATGTCCACTCTTCACATCCTGCAGAACCATGTGTGTCTGTTCTTCACATCCCATAGAAACGTGTTTGTTCTTCACATCCCACAGAAATGCATGTCCGCTCTTCACATCCTGCAGAACCATGTGTGTCTGTTCTTCACATCCCATAGAAACGTGTGTCTGTTCTTCACATCCCACAGAAATGCATGTCCGCTCTTCACATCCTGCAGAACCATGTGTGTCTGTTCTTCACATCCCATAGAAACGTGTGTCTGTTCTTCACATCCCACAGAAATGCATGTCCGCTCTTCACATCCTGCAGAACCATGTGTGTCTGTTCTTCACATCCCATAGAAACGTGTTTGTTCTTCACATCCCACAGAAATGCATGTCCGCTCTTCACATCCTGCAGAACCATGTGTGTCTGTTCTTCACATCCCATAGAAACGTGTTTGTTCTTCACATCCCACAGAAATGCATGTCCGCTCTTCACATCCTGCAGAACCATGTGTGTCTGTTCTTCACATCCCATAGAAACGTGTTTGTTCTTCACATCCCACAGATACTCATGTCTGTTCTTCACATCCTGCAGAACCATGTGTGTCTGTTCTTCACATCCCATAGAAACGTGTTTGTTCTTCACATCCCACAGAAATGCATGTCCGCTCTTCACATCCTGCAGAACCATGTGTGTCTGTTCTTCACATCCCATAGAAACGTGTTTGTTCTTCACATCCCACAGAAATGCATGTCCGCTCTTCACATCCTGCAGAACCATGTGTGTCTGTTCTTCACATCCCATAGAAACGTGTTTGTTCTTCACATCCCACAGAAATGCATGTCCGCTCTTCACATCCTGCAGAACCACGTGTGTCTGTTCTTCACATCCCATAGAAACGTGTGTCTGTTCTTCATATCCCACAGAAATGCATGTCCGCTCTTCACATCCTGCAGAACCATGTGTGTCTGTTCTTCACATCCCATAGAAACGTGTGTCTGTTCTTCACATCCCACAGAAATGCATGTCCGCTCTTCACATCCTGCAGAACCATGTGTGTCTGTTCTTCACATCCCATAGAAACGTGTTTGTTCTTCACATCCCACAGAAATGCATGTCCGCTCTTCACATCCTGCAGAACCATGTGTGTCTGTTCTTCACATCCCATAGAAACGTGTTTGTTCTTCACATCCCACAGAAATGCATGTCCGCTCTTCACATCCTGCAGAACCATGTGTGTCTGTTCTTCACATCCCATAGAAACGTGTTTGTTCTTCACATCCCACAGAAATGCATGTCCGCTCTTCACATCCTGCAGAACCATGTGTGTCTGTTCTTCACATCCCATAGAAACGTGTGTCTGTTCTTCACATCCCACAGAAATGCATGTCCGCTCTTCACATCCTGCAGAACCATGTGTGTCTGTTCTTCACATCCCATAGAAACGTGTGTCTGTTCTTCACATCCCACAAAAATGCTGTGTCCGCTCTTCACATCCTGCAGAACCATGTGTGTCTGTTCTTCACATCCCATAGAAACGTGTGTCTGTTCTTCACATCCCACAGAAATGCATGTCCGCTCTTCACATCCTGCAGAACCATGTGTGTCTGTTCTTCACATCCCATAGAAACGTGTGTCTGTTCTTCACATCCCACAGAAATGCATGTCCGCTCTTCACATCCTGCAGAACCATGTGTGTCTGTTCTTCACATCCCATAGAAACGTGTTTGTTCTTCACATCCCACAGATACTCATGTCTGTTCTTCACATCCTGCAGAACCATGTGTGTCTGTTCTTCACATCCCATAGAAACGTGTGTCTGTTCTTCACATCCCACAGAAATGCATGTCCGCTCTTCACATCCTGCAGAACCATGTGTGTCTGTTCTTCACATCCCATAGAAACGTGTTTGTTCTTCACATCCCACAGAAATGCATGTCCGCTCTTCACATCCTGCAGAACCATGTGTGTCTGTTCTTCACATCCCATAGAAACGTGTTTGTTCTTCACATCCCACAGAAATGCATGTCCGCTCTTCACATCCTGCAGAACCATGTGTGTCTGTTCTTCACATCCCATAGAAACGTGTGTCTGTTCTTCACATCCCACAGAAATGCATGTCCGCTCTTCACATCCTGCAGAACCATGTGTGTCTGTTCTTCACATCCCATAGAAACGTGTTTGTTCTTCACATCCCACAGATACTCATGTCTGTTCTTCACATCCTGCAGAAACACATGTCCATTCTTCACATCCTGCAGAAACGGGTGTGTCCCTTGTTCTGAAAGTTTTTCCTGGTCCTCACTCAGTGTATGAGTGTGGCACGGGCTGTGGCCTTTGGCTCTGTGATTCACTGACTCTCCCAAAGGGGTGGCTGATGGGTGCCTGCAGAGCCGCCGGCAGCTTGGAGTCTGTGGGCCTGGGGTTGGGAATGCTCCACAGAGATCTTGGCAAAGGACCCCAGGAAAAGTAGGTTGGTTTGTGTTTTAAATAAATGCTTCTCAATTTATAATGTGCCTTTAGTTGATTTCCAGCATCCTAAAGTGGCTATTTTTGATGGCTTCATCCCATTTCTCATTGTCTCTTGGGGAGTGGAAGTGCTGAGCCCCTCACTGTGTCTCCTGGGAGTCGTGCCTCCCACGTTGCTTCTCTAGGACATGTAGAATCACATCCTTGCACTCAGAGGCAACTTAGTTTTGAGGGTACATGCGCTTTTAGAACACTCAGCATTTTTCTGTGTGCTTTGGATCTCGTTTCCTTCTTTATATTCTTTCCATTGTCTAAATAAAAGACTCAGGGCATCGGGCAAGACATGTCGGAAATATTGGCTTGAGGAGCCGCATCCCAGAATTCCCAAATTTCATCATGGAAGGAGGGGCAGACTGACATCACATTCCCTATGTCCTCTAAAGACGTTTTCACATTCAGGCTGCTTCATTCCCAGAGATGTGCTGTAGAACCAGCCTGGGTTTACAGTAAATCCGTAACCCAGCAGTGAGCTCTCAGCCCTCCCTGAATGGTCTTGCCTCTAGGGCCTGTGGGTCTCTGTGGACTAATGGTGTGGGTGGGTTTCTGAGGCTGCTGGAAGCAGTGACAGTTCTGCATGGTGACACCCAGACGGCCGTTCCTCACTGTTGTGTCCAGCCGAGTTTACTTCCTGCTTGGCTGTCTGATGTCTACGAGGATGTAGATGACTGGTGTCTGGCAGGGCTTTGGGAAAGCTATGGAGGACGTGGGGCCGTTAGAGGTGACGCTGTTACCAGCAGTACAAAATGGAACAGGCTTGGAGCCCTTCTTGTGGGTTTACAGCTTAAGGTCTGAGCACAACTTCGTTTGGAAAAAATACCTTCCTCCTGAGAAAATGTTGACAAGCCTGCAAGCCCTGTACCCTGCAGGTGGGCAGCTGCAGAGAAGGGGCACCCTGCTGCCTGCAGGGGCCTCAGCCTGGGCCTGAGGCGTCCCAGCACTGGCCCTCTGCTCAGTCCACATGGGGGGGTCTCAGCCCTGGCCTGCATGCAGCAGGCGTCCCTGCACTGGCCCTCTGCTCCCGCCACATGGGAGGCCTCAGCCCTGGCCTGCATGTAGCAGGCGTCCCTGCACTGGCCCTCCGCTCAGACCACACGGGAGGCCTCAGCCCTGGCCTGCATGCATCAGGCATCCCTGCACTGGCCCTCTGCTCAGACCACACGGGAGGCCTCAGCCCTGGCCTGCATGCAGCAGGCGTCCCTGCACTGGCCCTCTGCTGAGACCACACGGGAGGCCTCGGCCCTGGCCTGCATGCAGCAGGCGTCCCTGCACTGGCCCTCCGCTGAGACCACACGGGAGGCCTCAGCCCTGGCCTGCATGCAGCAGGCGTCCCTGCACTGGCCCTCCACTGAGACCACACGGGAGGCCTCGGCCCTGGCCTGCATGCAGCAGGTGTCCCTGCACTGGCCCTCCGCTCCTGCCACATGGGAGGTGGCTATGATGCCAGGCCCTTGCTCTGAGGTTCTCAGTCTGTGGTCTCGGTGGTTCAGGAATGTTTGCGAGCTCCCAAGTGACTCCGAAGTGAAAGCAGTGCTAGGTCACTACAGAATCTGGATGACATTCTCAGCGCCTTCCTTGGAGTAAGTGGCTGCCTAGGCCACTGCTGCATGTCTGCGTGACTGCTCCATCGAGTTTGGTCCTCCTCCCTGATTGTCATCTCTCAGGGAAGGAAGAGTGTCCCCACTGCCGTGGAGAGCCCAGGACCTGAGCACTCAGCTGGCCCTCTTGTGTGACCCGTGTCCGGCTGCCGCCCAGCACCTGCTGTCTTTTCCCTCAACCTGTGGCTGGTGATTTCAGGAGGGGTCTGCCATTCCCGGCTGCTGCATCCCAGCAGGCTCCTCCCTCCCAGCTGGCAGGTCAGTGTCACTCCATGGGTGCGCTTCCTTGAGACTGTTTTTCTGTTTTACACACAGGAAGTCCTTTCTCATTTTTCAGGGCTTGTGCAGATCATGATTGCTTTTTGTGTTTCGGTAGGAATGTCAGAGGGAAGTCTGAGATGCTGGAAACTGGGAGCAGGGAGGCTCCTCACTTTGGGGAGGGGAAGGTCTGTCAGGCATAACATCGAGGTTGTCCCAGCAGAAGTGAGGTTGATGGTGGGACGTGGGGGCCCATATGGAATCCGTCACTTCATAGGGAGGGATTCGGGGCATACAATGACATTCTTTAAGCTGGCAGGGAAATAAATCCAAATGAGCTTTTCCTTATTGTAACCATTGGTATTAAAATACACTTACTTCCAAGTTACTACCTATGAATGAAAAATGTATATAGCTAAAAAGCAGTGAGAATGAGCCAGGTCCAGGCACGGTGTTGCAGCAGTGCATCTGAACGGTTCCACTTTCCTGTAAGACAGGCACTCAGAGCTGTTCTGATCACACGACGCGGGTGAATGTGAAGATGACTATGCTCAGTGAAAGAAGCTTGGCATGAATGAGTCAACTCTGATTTCACCCATGCAAAATTCTAGGCGTGTGAACTACTCTGAGGTGACATGAAGCAGGTGCGTGGCCTTCTGCTTCTAGGGGGATGGAGTCAGGGTGCCTTCTCTGTCCTCCCCACCAGGCATGGCAAAAGTGCTGGGTATTTTACATAAAATTTGCATGAAAGACTCTGAAAGGTGGGAAGAAGGCAGCCACCAGGGACCTCAGGACCCGTGGGACAACATGGTGGGGAGTTCCCTGGGTCATTTGTTCCAGACTGGGTACTGGACAAGTCAGAAAACTGGAAATGCCAGTGAGTACAGGCAAAAAGCAAATGAGAAAAGAAAATCCTAACAAACCATGTTCTTTCTAACCAAATGAGCAGGAAAGGGGCAGCCTAGCCAGACAGAACAAAAAGCACTCTTCTTTGGCCAAACCTCCCCCAAAACTGTGGCCATAGCCTCCCCCATGCCAGGAAAGGCCAAGTGGAGAGTTGAGGCTTCTGCTTGTACCCAGCTGTGTCAAGGTGCTCCAGTCCACACCATCAATCAAGCTGAGAGGCATCAGAGAGGCTGACGGGGACCCATACTCCCAGCTGAGCTAGGCTCTCAAGAGCACCCCCACTCCCGTGTCCCTGGGTACGAGGTGGGGAATGGAATTCCCTACCTGTCAGCAGGGACAAGGACCCCCTCCCGTCTGGGCATCAGCTGAGGCCAAGGGCGGAACCTAGACACCTCTAAGCTGGCGGCAAGGAGGCAGCACAGCTCTGCCCCCCGGCTGCGATCGTGTCGGAGGAACCTGGCAAACCTGAGGTTAAAGAAGATTTGGAGTCTCATCACGTCGTGTCACGTGGCCAGGTTTCAAACTGCAGGTCCTCACACACGCCAAGAACAGGAATACCCCAGTTCAGCTGTCAAGAAGCAATCAACAGACACCAATGCCAACACCAAGATGATGTGGGCACCCAAGTTGCCAAGCAGAGGTTTTAAAAAAGACGTTGTAAACATGTCTCAGGGAGCCGTCACGAGCTCTACACAGTGAGGAAGTGGGAAGTGTCACCAAGAGAAGACAAGGGACAACCGAGTCGAGGTTTCAGAACTTAAAGTTCAGCAACCGAAATTTAAAAACTCAAATCGTACACCTCATGTATGCAGTTTTATGTACGTCGGTCACACCTCAAGCTGTCAATAAGCAGAACTCAGGCTTAGTTCTAGAAAGTCAAGGACGTACTCTTCATGAGACCTCAAATAAAAGACTCAAAGTTTAAAACAAAGAGACAGAGAGTTGCCAGATTCATACCAACAGAAGAAAGAAAGAAAATTTGGAACCAGCCTGGCCAGGGATGTGGGCTGAGACTTGGCGCTGCTTGCACTGCTGGTCTGGGAAGTGTGGAGCGACTCAGGACGCTTGGGGAAGTGGCAGTGACGAAAGGTCCTCAGATGCCAGTGCTGATACACAGACAAGTTATTTCCTGTTCCCCTTGTCAGCTGTGGCTCTTGTCTTCACCCCCTTCCCAAGCTACTGGTGTAGCCCCCGTCTCAAGCATCATCAGTGTTGGAGCCGAGCAATGAGAGAGCATAGACAACCGCCCGCTGGACAGGAGGTCTTCTTCCTGCAAGAGATGCCATCTGGCCAAGACTTCAGGCGGATGGGACAGGCAGTGACTATCCATGAGCAGTAATTCATTCACCATAATTTGCCCTTATAGTTACAAATATTTGCTTCCCAACTTTCCCCATGCAAAATAAACCCTACCCAAGGAAGATGACCCCAAAGCCTGGTCCCTTCATGGCACTCAGCTTAATGCCAAGACTCTTAATATGGTGTCTTATCCTCACTCTGGATGCTCCCCTTTGTGCTCTGGAAACCCCAGAGCCGAGGAGCTGCCATGTCCTCCTTCCCTCAGCATGCACGAGTGGGATCAGTTTGCAACAGCTTGAACCAGCCCCACTTTCCAATGGAGCTAAACTGGGAAATGCTACAGCAGCACAGCTGAAAGCCTGCTGGCCTCCCTCCCATCCTCCTTCCCTGAGCTCTGTCTCCTCGTCGTTCCTGTATCCTCTGGAGCAGGTGCCAGCGGCTCCATGAAAGGCAGATGGCAAATACTTAGCTGTGGGGGCTCTGTGGTGTGTGGCCATTGGATGCAGCCACACACCTTTGTGCTCTGGAAACCCCAGAGCCTGCTGGGCTTTCCTCCTTGGCTGCAGGGAGACAGGCCTGCGGGAGTGTCTGTCCCTGGAGGTAGAGAAGGCTCTCTGCCAGTGCAGCCCCTCACAGGCTTGGCTTCTGCTCCCTCGAGAGGCAGCCTGCTCCGAGTGCCCCCAGTCACTCCCGGGCTCCTTTGGAGGCTGGGAGGGAGGAGCTCCACCTCTGTCCACATGTCGCCTTGCAGCTCTGCCCAGCTGGAAGCCTTGTGTCAGCAGTTTGGACAGAATGTATTATGGTGTGAACTATGCCTTCCCACATTTCTCAGGTCGAACCTATCAGGTTAAGCCGGGTTGCTTTCCAGCCCCCTTGTAATGGAAAGAACCACTCTAGGAGCTGGACAGGGATGGAAGGGGCCTTGGCTGAGCATGGGATGGCATTTTCACAACTCCAGAGCACAGGTAGAAGTCCGTTCTCTGCTGCTCCGGGCTAGGGCTCTGGATGGGCCCCACGTGGTAGGGGCCTTCAGTCTCTGCAATTCAAAGCTCTTTGGAGAAAGGACACTGTGCTGGGGTGCATGGCCTGTTTCTCCAGGAGCCCATGGCTTCTGCATCTGTGAGCTGCTGTCTTCATTGAACACCCTCAGCACCCTGGCGTGGGGAGAATGGGACCAGGCAGAGGGCGCTGGGCAGAGCCCCTTCTCGCTGGGCCTCTCTTCAGCATTCCTTTTCTGGTCCTGGCTTTAGAGTGTCCCAGTGTCTCTTGCAGTGTTTTCTGAACTTCTTTTGGCCTGGCGGTAACAGGACAGTTCTTTTAGACACTTGTAAGAAGCCAAGCTACAGGAAGCTACTTTCCTTGTACAAATCCTGGGTTACTGGGTTTCCTCACCCCAAACCCCGCCTGAATAGCACAGTTCTGAAGCAGAAGTGGCTGTTGGTACAGTTTACCTGGCTGCACCTGGTGTGAACGGAGGCCCTGCCCGCGCCTCCCTCCAGGCTCATACAGTTGTCCCGGAAGCAGGGGAGGCCTGGTTCCCCTGACGTTCTGCTGCCGGGAAGGTGGAGACCTGGGGCAGTGCAAGCATGTTCTTGGGGTGGGACCTCATCCTGGCAATCTTACCGTACTGTGGCAACTGCCGGTAACCTCAGCTTTCACCCGCCAGCCTGAGAACAGCTTCAGCCGCCCTGCTGTGGTCTCCACCTTAGTTTGGAGCCTACCTGCTCAGCAGGGGAGCAGCTTCCCTGGGCATCCAAGAGGCAGGTTTCCCTAGGCAAGTTGGAGGCTGTGGCCCCCAGGGGATAGAGGCAGCCTTTCCCTGATCCTTTCCATGGGCATGCAGTTCACGTGGCCCTGCAACCCTCATCTCTAGACCATTCTCCAGGTGGGGCAGATGGCCCCTGTGTGCCCCACAGCCACATCCCAATATCTGTGCAAATGTGCACTGTGGAAGCCACTCCTGCCCTGCAAGCCTGAGCCCCACCAACGGCACTGGCTCCGCAAGGACCAGCACAACCTTAGAACCTACAAAATCCAGCAGGCTACTTGTGGTGCATGCCAGGTTTGGAACTTTCCCACATTGGCCCTTGGCAGCTCATTCACACAGATTGTCTGGTTCCAGCTGATTGCTGAGGTGCTGCCCGTGTCAGGAGAGTGGGTGGAGGAGGGAAGAAGGCTCCTCCGGACAGTGGACATTTCTGCTTCACCAGTATTCCAAACACAGGCCAACCCTCAGAGCATGACTGTATGATGCCCAGGCCTAGTGTATGTGCCCATGAGTGTGGACGGCCACGCAGAGGCCAGGTCTAGTGTATGCGCCCATGAGTGTGGACGGCCCGCAGCAGAGGCCGGGCCCAGTGTATGCGCCCATGAGTGTGGACGGCCACGGCAGAGGCCAGGTCTAGTGTATGCACCCGTGAGTGTGGACGGCCAGCAGCAGAGGCCGGGCCCAGTGTATGTGCCCGTGAGTGTGGACGGCCACGGCAGAGGCCAGGTCTAGTGTATGCGCCCGTGAGTGTGGATGGCCACACAGAGGCCAGGTCTAGTGTATGCGCCCGTGAGTGTGGATGGCCACACAGAGGCCAGGTCTAGTGTATGTGCCCATGAGTGTGGACGGCCATGCAGAGGCCAGGTCTAGTGTATGCGCCCGTGAGTGTGGACAGCCACACAGAGGCCAGGTCTAGTGTATGCGCCCGTGAGTGTGGACAGCCACACAGAGGCCAGGTCTAGTGTATGCACCCGTGAGTGTGGACGGCCAGCAGCAGAGGCCGGGCCCAGTGTATGTGCCCGTGAGTGTGGACGGCCACGGCAGAGGCCAGGTCTAGTGTATGCGCCCGTGAGTGTGGATGGCCACACAGAGGCCAGGTCTAGTGTATGTGCCCATGAGTGTGGACGGCCATGCAGAGGCCAGGTCTAGTGTATGCGCCCGTGAGTGTGGACGGCCACACAGAGGCCAGGTCTAGTCTATGCGCCCGTGAGTGTGGATGGCCACAGCAGAGGCCGGGCCCAGTGTATGCGCCCGTAAGTGTGGATGGCCACAGCAGAGGCCTGGTCTAGTGTCTGCGCTTGTGAGTGTAGATGGCCAGCAGTAGAGACTGGGCCCAGTGTATGCACCCGTGAGTGTGGACGGCCATGGCAGAGGCCGGGCCCAGTGTATGCACCCATGAGTGTGGACGGCCGCGGCAGAGGCCTGCTCTAGCGTCTGCACTCATGAGTGTGGATGCGCCCGTGAATGTGGACGGCCGCGGCAGAGGCCTGGTCTAGTGTCTGCACTCATGAGTGTGGACGGCCACGCAGAGGCCAGGTCTAGTGTATGCACCCATGAGTGTGGACGGCTGCAGCAGAGGCCTGCTCTAGCGTCTGCACTCATGAGTGTGGATGGCCATGGCAGAGGCCGGGTCTAGTGTATGCACCCATGAGTGTGGATGGCCATGGCAGAGGCCGGGTCTAGTGTATGCGCCTGTGAGTGTGGATGGCCAGCACCAGCAGCAGAGGTCAGGCCTAAGGGGCTAGGAGCTCCAGAAGGGTCATCTGTTTCTGGGCAGACCACAGGTGGGTGCTGTGGCCCTGTGCAGGGCAAGGTCATGGAGGGACCACCTTGGTGGGAGGAGCTTGGACCAAGTAGGGGCTCAGGGAATATCAGAGTCCCTTTTAAAGTCATAAAATCAGATTTGAACATGAAATCTTGTGTTTTTTTAATGTTGGAAACAAATTTAGACCATGTGGGCGGTTGACTCACCTGTGCTTGTCACCACTTGGTGATCTCTGAGGATGGCGTGGATGTTGTCTCGTCACCGGAGGAAAAGCCAAGCACAGGGAAGGCTGGAGGCTGAGCCAGGACACATCCTGGGTAGGGGAAGGAGGAGCTGGGACTGCCACAGTGGCTCTGATTCATGAGTCCACGGGGCTCAGGAGCATAGGTCTGCATGGAGGTTGTCGAGGGCCCAGACTCCAGGCAAGGCCGGGCTGGGCAGGCCCCTCAGGAAGATGCTGCACAGTGGCTGGAGCCTGGCCGGCAGCTTCTCTTCCTGGCAGCGTCATGTCCTGTCACCAGCTGTCCAAGCACTCTCCAACCAGAATACGTGTTAGCACATGGACTTGAAATTGTGACTGAATAACTAAATGCTTTCCTAGAGGCTAACCAAAATTTGTGATAAGCTAGGGTGTCCATCTCCAAGTCACAGCATTTGCTATGACAGAATCTGGGAGTAGCCTTCCCTGCAGTTTGTGCCTGGGGAGGGGCCAGCTGCCTCTTCGCTGCTGCCTGGCGCAGCTTGCCCCCATGCCTGCCAAGAAGGTCCTCGTGCTAGCCCCACAGCAGGAGAGAGCCACGGCCACAAGCGCTGCAGCATGAGGGTGCAGCACCTCTGAGACAGTGTGCAGGTAGAAGTAGGCTGACAGACTCCAGAGGAAGCACCACTGAAAACTCAGATGCAGTCTCTCAGAGGGGCCACAAGCGAGATGACATGAAAGGTTTTTAAAAGGATAAAGTGGACTTCGGAGCTGGTCTCCAGAGGAGAGCAGCACATGAGCTCTGAGATCACGTACTACGCTTTTCAACAGAGCCCAGGAGTGTCCCCTGCTGAATGCTGAGTGCAGACCAAGCCCAGGAGGGCCGCAGTGCAGGGACAGGGAGACCCTGTGAGTCCCTCAAAGCACTGCTGGAAATGTCACTCCACTCTGTCCACCTGAGGGGTGGGCAGCTCCACAAAATGATGCAGGCAGCTTGGGAGGCTGGTCCACGAATGCCACAGCAGCCTCTGCTGACATGGGAGCTACTCCCCACTCACAGAGCCACAGCTTCCTGTGAGTGGCATTTATGAGGACGTAGGAATCACAGAAGTTAGGTACATCTTCTCCTGAAATAAAACCCAGAGGAGGGGAGCCAAGACAGAGAACAGCCCTCTTCTCACCTGGGCCCTGCGGGCAGAGCCTATGCAGGCTCCCAGGAGTGTGGTTAGGGCCTGTTTAAATCTCATTCCCTAGGACCTGCCTGGGAGCCTCCTTCACAAGACTTGCCCCACTCCAGAGGGTCAGGAGCACCTGAGCTGCTCTGTGGCCTGTTGGCTGAGACGAGTCTGGCACTCCTGTGTGCAGGGGTCACAACAAAGCCAAGTGGCTATAACACCTTTGACCCTGGCCCCAGGTCTGTACACCTCCCTGAGGCCCATCAGCTCCCAGCCACAGCCTGCACTGACCTGGAGCACCTTAAGGAGCCTCCCTGCAAATCCCTGTGCATCCGAGAGGCCAGAAAGGTAGAAGTACAGTCCCAGGGCTCTAACCTAACACATCTCAGCATCTGGGCACTCACATGGTGTGCTGGGCCTGGTCTGGCCACATGGCCCCTGCGTGAGGAAGATGGGACCTGGGCATGGCCCCACATCCCTGTGAGCTGCCCATGGGCCTGGACCCTGGCTCTGGCAGACCAGGCTACATAGCGGATCAGCTTCTCCTGAGCCATTTTCAGCCAGGCCACACCTGCCAGCTTGGTCCAGGGACAAGCAGAGCCTGGGCCCAGGGTCTTGAACTTGACCAGCAGGCAGCCTGGGCCTGAAAGCCCTGGGGAAAGGAGAGCACAGAAGGCATCATGGCAGCCCCAGGGGGACTGGGCCCCAGGCCTGGCGGGGTCTGCATGTCAGTTCCATGGGGAAGCTATGGCCATAGACACCGTGACCTCACCAACAAAAAAAAAAAACTGCCCATCTTCCAGAATCTAAGCAAGAAGTTTGGGAGTCCTTGATCGGCAGAGGGGCAAGGAGGGGCCCCAGACAACAGGGAGTCCAGGCCACCCACAGCTCCTCTGTCAGCCTTGCAGAGGGGCTGCCTGGTCTGCTCTGAGCTTGGCATACTCCCCTGGCTGTGGCTGCCCCACTCCAGGAGCTGATGTCAGCAGACCTGTGGGCATGCAAACAGGAGGAGCCTTGGACGCCTTCCTTACTCAGTACCTCCTTGCTCATCTGATCCAGACCCTCCCAATTCTGCCTCCAAAATGGACCCTGACTCTCCCCAGTCCTACTGTCCTGTCTCCAAGACCAGTCCACCCAGGCAGTGGCTGGAGGACAGCCCACCTGCCCCAGGCCTGTGTGTGCCTTTCCTGGCACCTGAATGGGGTTTGGTGCTTGCTACCTATGGCTGGGCCTGCTGGCCATGTCTTCCTGCCCTGCTGGTCCTCATCTCCATGACAGCACCTTGGCCTTCCTGCCATGCTTTGTAAGCACCGCGCACCACCTGGCCTGGGATCACGTGTGCCAGCTCCTCTGCTTACAGTACTTGGCTGCACTTTACAGTTTTTTCATTAAAATTTTGTGACATATGAGAATTAGCATGTGACATATATGTAATGTGACCTATGGAGCATAGCTTCCTAATTAACATCCATGACCCCATGACCAGTGTAAGCGAGATGGGACCCTCCTTTCCCAGACGTCAAGATGATCCTGTTTGTTTCCTTATCTCTTCTCTTTAAAATTATTTTATCTTATTAAACATGATTGATTGTTCCTGAACACTTAGAAACAGGCATAGACTTCCAAAACCTGTTCTTTTTAGTCAAACACAAGGTCTGTTAGATTGGTCTGTGTTTGTGGGCAGAGCTGCAGTTTCTGCTCACAGCTACACAGTGTTCCACTGTGTGAATATGCTTAATTTATTCATTCTCCTGGCGGGGTCACGTGGCTCACTTGCCATTGTAGGTGATACTTCTGTGGACAGTCGCGTGTTTCTTTTGGTGCACACATGAGGCTTTTTTGGTTTAAAGAATTGCTGCATCATAAAGTCTGTGAAAGATGAACCATGAGGATCACGCCAAATTTTGTTTCAAAGCGCGGATACTGACTCTGCTCTTCCCAGCAGCGTGTCAGCGCCGCTGATGAGCTGCAGTCTCCCCAACATTCTGAATGTTTGCCAACTCGGTGACTGTAAATAATGTTTCATTGTGGTCTGTATCTCCCATCCCACATGCTCTTCTTGTGCTACGACTCTGATGCTCCTTCCACCAGGGAGGGAATCATGATCCCTGCTTTAATCTGGGCAGGCACATGCCTCCAGTGGAAATGATGCTATGTGACGTCCATGTCTGAGCCACGGGCAGCAGCATGACACCGCGGGGCTCCCAGGATGCTGGCTCTTGGAGCCCAGGGACCTGGTGTGAGGAGGACAGGCCACAGCAACTTAGCTTCACGTTACAGGGCATGGATACGTGGACATTCTCTTGTGGTCTGTTCCACGCCAGAGGCCCACTTGTAGCCCTTGGTTGTCTGCTTATAAGTAGTGTTAAAATTAGCCAGAAATCTCTTCCTGTGGTATCAGTTTACATCTTGCCAACAGTTAGGTGAGCAGGAAGCTAGTGCTAATTTTTGTTTGTTCTCCCACCTCTTCTCCCATTTCATTAGTGTGTTAATTTTATATTGTAAGCACATTTAATGGTTACATATTATTCTGTCACCCTTAACTCCATCATTTAGTCCTAGTTCAGTAGTTAAATATGTTTGACACTTATCACCTACCTGATGACAAAGCTTCTCCAATTATTTCATGGTTGGCCCAACTGCATTTTATATTAGGTTCTTCGGGATGGGCTATAAGAAAAATATTTTCTGTGTTCTTGTGGAGTTACATCTTCTCATCTGTAGCCTTCACAGGAGAAGGGTAATTTGATTCCATAAAATCCTTGGTTCACATTTTTCTCTTTGTATCTGAAATATGTTGCTTTACACCGTGACGATTCTGACTCTGTGTAGGCCTAGGCTAATGTGTGTGTTTATGTCTTAGTTTTTGTTATGGTTGTTGTTGTTTTTGAGATGGAGTCTTACTTTGCCACCCAGGCTGGAGTGCAGTGGTGCGATCTTGGCTCACTGCAACCTCCACCTCCTGGGTTCAAGCAGTTCTCCTGCCTCAGCCTCCTGAGTAGCTGTGATTACAGGCACGTACCACCACACCTGGCTAATTTTTGTATTTTTAGTAGAGATGCAGTTCCACCATGTTGGCCAGCATGGTCTCAAACTTCTGACCTCAAGTGATCTGCCTGCTTCAGCCCCTCAATGTGCTGGGATTATAGGTGTGAGCCACTGCACCTAGCCCTATATCTTAATTTTTAACCAAAAGTTTAAAAGTAAATATATAAAAATTTTAAGAATAGAAAAAAGCTTATAGAACAAGGATATAAAGAAAATAGTTTGTGGAGCTGTAGTGTGTGTGTGTGGGTGTGTGTGTATGTTAAGTGCTATAAGAGTCAAAAAGTTAAAAAAGATTAAAAGCTTATAGTGTAAAAATGTTACAGTAAATTTAATTTATTGGAGAAAGAAAAATGTTTTTATCAATTGAATGTAGGCTAAGTGTATAGTATTTAGAAAGTCTATAGCAGTAATCCTGTCCCAGGCCTTCATATTTACTCACCACTCACTCAGGGACTCACCCAGAGCAACTTCCCGTCCTGCAGGCTCCATTCCTAGTAAGTGCCCTAAAGAGGTGGGCCATTTTATTATCGGTCACTGCAGCCTCGACCTCCTGGGCTCAAGTGATCTTCCCACTTCAGCTTCCTGAGTAGCTGGCATGTGCCACCATGCCTGCAAGCTCCATTCCTAGTAAGTGCCCTAAAGAGGTGGGCCATTTTATTATCAGTCACTACAGCCTCGACCTCCTGGGCTCAAGTGATCTAACCACTTCAGCTTCCTGAGTAGCTGGCATGTGCCACCATGCCTGCCTAACTTTTAAATTTTTTGTAGAGCCGAGGTCTCTGCCTAGGCTGGTCTTGAACTCCTAGGCTCAGATGATCCTCCTGCCTCAGGCCTCCAAAGTGCTGGGATTACAGATGTGAGCCTCTGTTAATTTTCTTTTCTCCTTCATGTTGAGTTATACCTACTGTTTGGCATGACAAATAATGTTTGTTTGTATCCTGGAAGTATGGGTTATTATGTTATGAGACTCTGAATCTTACATAAATCTATTTTGGCCTCTGCTGACACCATGGGGAAGGGATGTCTTGTTACCAGCAGGCCAGGGTGGAGGTCCAGGCTCCTCCCTGGATCCTGCGGACACCACTGGTGGGGAGAAAGGTGCTTGGTACTGCGGGGTGGGAGTGGAAGTCCAGGCTCCCCTCTCAGCCCCTCCGACAGGGCCAGGCACTGCATGGACGAGGGCGGGATTGTCAGATGCTTTCCGACTTAATAGGTTCCCCTTTCCTATTCTTTTCCCTAGAGAGAACTTTTCTTGAAACTTCCTTCCTTCCTTCCTTCCTTCCTTCCTTCCTTCCTTCCTTCCTTCCTTCCTTCCTTCCTTCCTTCCTCTTTCTTCCTTTTTTTTTGGGCATTTTTAAGGGTTTTTTTGGTGTGTATCCTTTGGCATTTTTAAGTTGCAAGCTTTTCCAGTGACCTGCCTGAAACATGCAGGAGGAAAAGCAAACAAAATGAACAAAGAAACCCAAAGAATAGTGACCTCACTGCTGTGTCATTCTTCAAATCCCAAGGGCGCTAGCCAATCCCCTTCTTCCGTGCAGCTCTCAGGGTTGTTTTCTGTTTGTCCACATGTCGTGTCCAGAGTTGTTGGTTTTACGTAGCAGGAAGGCAGGAGAGAAGTTCCTATTCCATCCTGCCCAGAACCAGGAGGCCATGGCTTCCTTTACATGACTACCATCCTCTGCCTTCACAGTTGTTTTTCTTGGTTAATCTCATCAGAGGGATTCATATTGTTTAGACTTTAAGAACCAAATTTTAAATACATTGATCTTCTCAGTTGCCTTTTTTCTTTGCTTAAGGTCGGGAGGAAACCCCGCAGGAGCTGAGGCGAGGCTCTGAGGCCTCAGTCTGCTCTCAAATAAACATGGAATTAGAAAAGAATTAGAGACATGGTTATGTAATTATTCCTATATGTAATCATAAATAATCACGTAGCTATTCACTTGTAATCATAAATACATACAATCATATAGTCTTTAATTTCACTAATAAGTCTCAGGTCAAGAAGTATGGAACTGAAGTGGCATTAGGAAAGAGGTGACCCTAAGGTAAGATGCTCTGAGCCCTCTGTCACGCCCGCATAAGGGCTGCTGGAGGGTGCCTTGGCTGTGCAGCAGCGCCAGCGCTGTGAAAGTGCCCGCTGTTTAGCCAGCTAGGGAAGGAGACGTCCAAGATGGCTGAGATGTCTCCTTCCTTGAGGGAGTTAGGAGAAAACTCTGCTCTTCCAAGCTCTAGTGGTAGGCCTGGCGGCTGTCAGGGAGGCCTGCAGACATCTGGGGACTTAATTGTCTCTGTGCGATGCTGTGCTTCAGCGGTCACGTTCCACGTCTACTTTCACGTTCTGCTTCAGCACCTGGTCCCTCTCTTTCTCAAAAGGTAGGAATTAGTAATCGTAACATAAATCTTAGGGACCTTGCTATTTCGTGACAAGTATGAAAAAAGTGCTGATGCCTTAGGTTTTCCCCTCGCCTCGGCTTCTTGAAAATCCTGAGCCCCGTCTCCAAGACAGGTGACTTACCTGACCCTGCCACTGACCACCATTGCCTCAGCCTTTCTGCCCTTCTCCCTGCTTTGTACTCAGTAAAAGTCAGATTGTCCAGGTCCTCGGGGGCCACTGCTGGTCTCTGCAGTTTGGTAGCAGTGGACCCCTGGGCCCAAACTCTCTTTTCTCTATCTCTGTGTCTTGTGTCTTTATTTTCAGTTTCTCGTCTCCACACCAGCAGGGAGGGGCTCACAGGACCCTGCAGGCCTGGGCCCCACAGCTTAACTTCTGAACCTTATTATCACCTTCTTTCTACTGTCTGTTCTTTGTCTAATTTCTTAAATTGGATTTGTGACTCACTAATTTTCTGTGTTGCTTTACTCCTTTTAAAAGCTGTAAACTTTACTGTAAGTTCCCGCTGCTTAAGCACCCATGTGCACGTGTGTGTGTGCCTTTGCCATGTGTATGCATGTGTGTGAGCTGCTTAAGCACATATGTGCACATGTGTGTGTGCCTTTGCCATGTGTATGCATGTGTGTGAGCTGCTTAAGCACATATGTGCACATGTGTGTGTGCCTTTGCCGTGTGTATGCATGTGTGAGCTGCTTAAGCACATATGTGCACATGTGTGTGTGCCTTTGCCGTGTGTATGCATGTGTGAGCTGCTTAAGCACATATGTGCACATGTGTGTGTGCCTTTGCCGTGTGTATGCACGTCTGTGAGCTGCTTAAGCACATATGTGCACATGTGTGTGCCTTTGCCGTGTGTATGCATGTGTGAGCTGCTTAAGCACATATGTGCACATGTGTGTGTGCCTTTGCCGTGTGTATGCATGTGTGAGCTGCTTAAGCACATATGTGCACATGTGTGTGTGCCTTTGCCATGTGTATGCACGTGTGTGAGCTGCTTAAGCACATATGTGCACATGTGTGTGTGCCTTTGCCGTGTGTATGCACGTGTGTGAGCTGCTTAAGCACATATGTGCACATGTGTGTGTGCCTTTGCCGTGTGTATGCACGTCTGTGAGCTGCTTAAGCACATATGTGCACGTGTGTGTGCCTTTGCCGTGTGTATGCACGTCTGTGAGCTGCTTAAGCACATATGTGCACGTGTGTGTGTGCCTTTGCCGTGTGTATGCACGTCTGTGAGCTGCTTAAGCACATATGTGCACATGTGTGTGTGCCTTTGCCATGTGTATGCATGTGTGTGAACTGCTTAAGCACATATGTGCACATGTGTGTGTGCCTTTGCCGTGTGTATGCATGTGTGTGAACTGCTTAAGCACATATGTGCACATGTGTGTGTGCCTTTGCCGTGTGTATGCATGTGTGTGAACTGCTTAAGCACATATGTGCATGTGTGTGTGTGCCTTTGCCGTGTGTATGCATGTGTGTGAACTGCTTAAGCACATATGTGCACATGTGTGTGTGCCTTTGCCGTGTGTATGCATGTGTGTGAACTGCTTAAGCACATATGTGCACGTGTGTGTGTGCCTTTGCCGTGTGTATGCATGTGTGTGAGCTGCTTAAGCACATATGTGCACATGTGTGTGTGCCTTTGCCGTGTGTGCATGTCTGTGAGCTGCTTAAGCACATATGTGCACGTGTGTGTGCCTTTGCCGTGTGTATGCATGTCTGTGAGCTGCTTAAGCACATATGTGCACGTGTGTGTGCCTTTGCCATGTGTATGCATGTGTGTGAGCTGCTTAAGCACATATGTGCATGTGTGTGTGTGCCTTTGCCGTGTGTATGCATGTGTGTGAACTGCTTAAGCACATATGTGCACGTGTGTGTGTGCCTTTGCCGTGTGTATGCATGTGTGTGAACTGCTTAAGCACATATGTGCACATGTGTGTGTGCCTTTGCCGTGTGTATGCATGTCTGTGAGCTGCTTAAGCACATATGTGCACATGTGTGTGTGCCTTTGCCGTGTGTATGCATGTGTGTGAACTGCTTAAGCACATATGTGCATGTGTGTGTGTGCCTTTGCCGTGTGTATGCATGTCTGTGAGCTGCTTAAGCACATATGTGCACGTGTGTGTGTGCCTTTGCCGTGTATATGCATGTGTGTGAGCTGCTTAAGCACATATGTGCACGTGTGTGTGTGCCTTTGCCGTGTATATGCATGTGTGTGAGCTGCTTAAGCACATATGTGCACGTGTGTGTGTGCCTTTGCCGTGTGTATGCATGTGTGTGAACTGCTTAAGCACATATGTGCACGTGTGTGTGTGCCTTTGCCGTGTATATGCATGTCTGTGAGCTGCTTAAGCACATATGTGCACGTGTGTGTGTGCCTTTGCCGTGTATATGCATGTGTGCAGTTTGCAGCTGCGTTCACTGCTTTTATCTAGACCGTGCCCAGGAGGGAATGCGACACCCTTGGAGTCCTTGCCTTTGAAGCTGATCTGTTGTGACGGCCAGTTCAGCACGTTCAGCAAGATGTGAAAGCCCTTGCTCTGCTGTTACCCACGGGGTCCACAGCCAGGGCAGGCCAGAGGTGAGGAAGGGGTCGCACCCTCCTTTATCTCCTCCATCTCCTTGCCTTCCTGAACAGCTGTGTTTCCTGCTGAAAGGGGAGCTACAGAGCATTTCCTCATGGCGATCCTGTCTCATTCGTGTCCGGCTCTGTCAGGGACCTGCTCTCAGGCTCCCCCGGGCATGTGCGTGAGGTTGGAAAAAGCGGGTCACTGCAGGAGTGTGTCGGTCTGTCACGCCACTCTCTCCAGTCTGGTCTCATGGTGTTCCTTACCGATTTAGGGACTTACCAAGGGGATGTCTGTATGGATAGATACATGTTATGAACCAGTTCCCCTTCAGTGTTTCTACAGTGATATAAATTTTCCAATGAAATATCCTTTGGCTGAAGTTCATTATTTTCTGGTCTTGCATTATCAGCAGAGACTGCTGTCTCTGTCTGCTGTATGTGCCACTTGTATTTCATGTAACTTTCTGAGGTTGTATTTGTGCCCTAATACAAGCTAGATTTTTTTAATGGAAGTTTCAAGTATGTTTAAGAAGAAAGTATAATCTCTATTATTAGAGTACAAAGTTTGATATAATGTCCCTAAGACCTTGTCCTGTTACCAGCTCTCTTTCATGTTCAGTTATTCTGACCTCTTACCTTGCCATGACTGACAGTCAGAGTTAATGATTGCTGTTCTTATGTTTCTGTTTCTTTCCCCAACGCCTATAGTTTCTGCATTAGAAAGCCAGCTTCTGTGTTTGGGGGTTCTAGTAGGTTCTTAACTCAGGTGGCCTCATTGTGCACTGGGTCCTCCAGCATCAGGAAGTGCCCTTCTTGGTCTTGATTCCTGCTTTGAGGTGAGGCTGGGCCTTGTCTGACAGGCAGATTTCAACCCGTGCTCTTCAGCCTGGTGCATTTGCCTGACGTGCTTCAGCTCGTTTCTTGACATTTAGCCTTTTCAAATCACTTGGCAGTTGTGCCTCTGTGTAAAGCAGAGCTGGCTTTGTGAGCCGAGTGGAAGATTTCATGGGGCCGAAACCATTTACATTACTCACGTGTTGCTCCACGGCCACGTAACTAACTTGTTCCTGTATTTAATGTGTGTGTTGTGTTTTATTTATTGTGCATCTGTTTTTTAAATGTAGTTTGTGTCTTCGCTTACCTTTTCCTACTGTTTTTGGCATTTAGGAAGGTCTGTGTTTTGTCCTGTTAGCCGCTGTTATAATAACACTCCTCATAGCACCTTAGGCCTCTGTTTCTTTTTTTGTTTGGTTTTTGTTGTTTTGTTTTGTTTTGTTTTTTTGAGATGAAGTGTCGCTTTGTCACCAGGCTGGAGTGTAATGGTGAAATCTCAGCACAGTACAGCCTCTGCCTCCTGGGTTTAAGCAATTCTTCTGCCTCAGCCTCCTTAGTAGCTGGGACTACAGGCATGTACCATCACATCCAGCTATTTTTGTATTTTTAGTAGAGACGGGGTTTCACCATGTTGGCCAGGATGGTCTCGATCTCTTGACCTTGTGATCCACCCACCTCGGCCTCCCAAAGTGCTGGGATTACGTGCGTGAGCCACCGAGTCTGGCCTAGTCCTGTTTCTTCCTCTGACCTTGTTAACTGGCTTGTCCAGTGGGATTCTTTTCCCCCACCTATTTCTCATGCTTCAGTCTGTGAGCTTATTCTTCATTGCTTTTTTTTTTTTTTTGGATTCATTTACCTCTGATTTATTTACTGTATTTTTACTTTTGCAGCACAGCATGCTCCCCAGTAAGAAGCTGTTTCTTACCTCACCTCCATTCTCATTCTTACATCCATCCTCATCTCCATCCTCACCTACATCCCCACTTCCATCCTCATCCCTACCTCCATCCCCACCTACATCCTCAACTCCATCCCCACCTCCAGCCTCACTTCCATCCCCATCCCCCTCCACCTCCCCTCAATCCCCACCTCCATCCCCACCTCCATCCCCATCCCCACCTCTATCCCCATCCCCACCTCCATCTCCCCTCAATCCCCACTTCTATCCTTACCTCCTTCCCCACCTCCATCCCACCTTCATCCTCACCTCCATCCTCACCTCCATCCCCATTCCCACCTCCATCCCCATCCCCACCTCCATCCCCACCTCTATCCTCACCTCCATCCCCAACTCCATCCTCATCCCCACCTACATCCCCACCTCCATCCTCATCCCCACCTCCATTCCCATCTCCATCCCCACCTCCATCCCCACCTCCATCCTCACCTCCATCCTCATCCCCACCTACATCCCTACCTCCATCCCCACCTCCGTCCTCATCCCCACCTACATCCCCACCTGCATCCTCACCTCCATCCCCACCTCATCCTTGTCCTCACTCTGTTTTAGTCTTTGATCAACAGATTTGTTATTTTTGTTTATGTCAAATTTCCAGTGATCTCTTGACTTGAGGGAGATTCTTTTGTAGTAGGTTTCTCATGAAGGGCCTGGAAACAAAATGTTCCTTGAGTTCTTGGATATTTAAAACTGTTTCTATTTAGCTTTAGTTTTGAAAGACAGTTTGGCTGACACAAAGTCCTTTGGTCACACTTTATTTTTACTTGAATTTATGAAAATATTACTCCACTGTTCACTTATCTTGTACATGATAGTCAGGAAGTCCGATCCCCATCTGATTTTCTTTCCTTTGTGAACGAGCTGGCCTTTTTGCCTGGAGTCCCAAAGAGTTTTCTCTTCCATTTTCATCATTTACTGGGCTCTGCCTTCAGGGCAACCGTTCTGGGTCAGTTTATTCAAGTACATGATGAGCCTTTCAACTTGTAGATTACTTTCTTCCTAAGAACATTTCTAGGATTTTAAGTATTACTTGTTTTGTGGTTTTGCTTTTCTTTCTTGGGAATTCCAGTCTGTTTCTTGGATCCTTGTGGCCTGGGCTCTGCATCTGGCAGCTTCTCTGCACGTCTCTAACCTCTCGTCAGCCTCATGTTCTCTTGGACGCGCTCAGTCCTCCTGCAGTGCCCCTTATGCAGTTGTTACTGGTAGAGTGTGTCCAGGTTCTTGGCATCTCAAACAAAGGATTGGACAAAACGCACAAACAAAGCAAGGAAGGCAAAAGCAGGCATTTACTGAGAACGGAATCCACGCAAGTGTGGGAGAGCCGCACTCACAGAACCTTCTGGGGTTTCAGTACTCCAGAAGTTTCCCATTGGGTACCTGGCGAATATTCTATGAAAATGAAGAGAATGAAGTGAAGTCACAGAGTCATTTACTCAGAATCTGCCCTATTGCAGATGGAGAGGACGATATTTGGAGTACGTGGTCTCTGTAAATGGAGAGACTGCACCTGACGCGTTGTCAC
Organism: Callithrix jacchus; assembly: GCF_049354715.1. Taxonomy (NCBI): domain Eukaryota; kingdom Metazoa; phylum Chordata; class Mammalia; order Primates; family Cebidae; genus Callithrix; species Callithrix jacchus. The sequence goes on from NC_133522.1 coordinate 51,466,729, forward strand.
AGAGTGTAAATAGCCTCGGGGAGAGGAGGGGTGAAGCTGCAGAGCCATTCACATCCCTGTGGTTGCCGAGGAACTTTCACTCGACTGAGTTATAGGAAGTCAGCCTGGCTTGGCCTTACGTTCCCTGCCTCCAGGCCCTATTCTCCCGCCTTGCTTTCTGCTGAATTCTCTTTTGGTACCTTGTAACTTAGTCTCATTTCTAGGCCAATTGTGTTGTTGTTCTCATTAATTTTTTTCATAGGTTAAATTAATTATCATTTCACAGTTTCTTGTTTTAACTGTGCATTTGTGTTGGTATTTTTAGTGTTTCACTTCCGGTGTTTCTCACATCTGCACAGCTTTTACTCATTTTACTCTGTGCTGCAGTGCTGTGTGGGAGTTCTCAGTTCCATCAGCTGAAGAAGTTTTAGTGCCCACATCCTGTTTGCTTCTCCCAGAACCATGATGGACCTCAGGAGGGTCTGCTACTTGGAGAAAAATCATTTACCCAAAGGGATTTTGTGTGCCTTTGTTTTCTATTTTTATTGTAAAAGCACTTGGATTTTCCTGCACTCACAATGACAGGTGTTTCTAGCTGGGAATGGACATGCCGAGTGACATGCAGTGGGTTACCAGGTTTCTTTGTCCAATAGCATCATTTTTTGTGGGTCAGCAAAAAACGTAGTTTTTTTTTAGAGAAAAATTACCAAACGGTGCATTTGGAGATGGATTAAATATGTATCTTCTTATGCCTTGCTATGCTTTTATTTCCGTAGGAAACTGAATTTCCACTCTTTCCATCCTTTCTTCCCTTTTTCTCCCAAGATTTTTTTTTTTAAAAAAAAGACAGAGTCTCACTCACTCTGTCACCCAGGCTGCAGTGCAGTGGTACAGTCTCAGCTCACTGCAACCTCCACCTCCTGGATTCAAGTGATTCTCCTGCCTCAGTCTCCCAAGTAGCTGGAATTACAGATGCCCACCACCACACCTGGCTAATTTTTGTCTTTTTAGTAGAGATGGGGTTTCACCATGTTAGCCAGGCTGGTCTCAAACTACTGGCCTTAAGTGATCCTCTAGCCACCACGTCCAGCCCCAGATGTGCCTTCTTTTTCCGAGTCTCTCCTCTAAAAGCATGCTGAAATTGAAGAAATTAGATGAAATTCATTCACTCTCAGTGAAATTAGAAAACCAGCAATGTGTTTAAATTAATATATAATAAATATGGTTTTAAAATAGTGTACATGTGAAAACATGAAAAGAAAATAAATAAAAATTTAAAAATCAGTGTACATGTAAGCAAATTATACTAAGTACAGTTTTATCAAAACATTTCATATAGACGTCTCACTTGGAGTGGAAGCCTGCCTTTGTGTTGAGTCACCTCCTCTGGGGTATGGGGGGAATAGCCCCGGGGTGAGCACTTGCAGGCACTTCGTCTCCATACTCACACATGCTGAAGACGTGCTTACTGCTGTGTCAAAGGCAAGAGGCAGTTCCATTGAAGCCCAATGCTGACGGACAGGCCCTGTGCCAGCAATGCTCACACAGCCCTGTGTTTTTGTGTTTTAGGTAGGTGGGCTCCACGACAGAAGTCAACCCTTCTGTAAATCACCCGCTCTGGTTATGATGCTCTGAGTTCAATACATCTGAACTGTTGCTGTCTATGGATCTGCTCCAAACCTTATAGCCTGCTTATGGGGGAAGGTGAGTTACCGCTTATGGGGGAAGGTGAGTTACCGCTTATGGGGGAAGGTGAGTTACTGCTTATGGGGAAGGTGAGTTACTGCTTATGGGGGAAGGTGAGTTACGGCTTATGGGGAAGGTGAGTTATGTCTTCTGTTTGCATGTTTGTTTGTTTACCAAGAATGTATATAACAAAATCAACTTACCCTTGACAAATGAAGGCTGTTAGAAGTGACACAGTGCTGTATTTCACCCTGCTTCAGTCCATAATGTGCCCTGAGGCCCATTCTGTATATGACTCTGGGAAATCAGGAGTCCCTGTGACTGGTAGCAAAACCAGTCACAGAGTCATTTACACAGAATGTGCCCTATTGCAGATGGAGAGGATGGTTGTGGTTGAACACCTTGGGGTCCAGTTCCAGGCCAGGTGGTTCTCGCATGGCCTTCTGGCTCTACCCTGGAGCCAACCCTGAGATGCCAGGGAAGCACAGGTTTCAGGAATGAGGGATACAAAGGCTGCACTGGGGGCTGAAGAGCATCTTGAGGTGCTGAAACAATAGGTGATGTGAGCATCAAGAGTGGGGTGCTGTTTTGGTGGCCTGGTGATACCCTGTGGCTTGAGCTGTTACCATGAACTTGTGTTGATACAATTGCAAGGAAAGTTGGATGAATGAAGCAGTTGTTTGCTCAACATCTCTATGTTGAGCAGAGGGAGGGGATTGAGGGCAGGGGTGTGGGCTTCCCCCACAGCCAAGCCAGGCCTCCCCTATTCCCACACCCTTCCCGCTGACTGCCAATCCTCAACCTCACCCTGCAGTCCTGCCTTGCGGGCCCTTCCCCAGGGAACCTCATGGAACTCTCTCACCTTCCTGCAGTCTCGGATCTGCCAACCAAAATGGGACCATGGAAGATTTCAATCCATCCAGGGGTTTATTTTGCTAAGGTTGAGGACTCACCAGGGAAAAAGATACAGAAGTTATTGTAGGACCTGTGGCCTGGGCTTTCTCCAAAGAGAGTTTTGAGGACTTTTGAGCAGAGGAAGACATGAGTGTGCCTCAGGCTGGGTGGAGGAGGGACGGCTTTTGGTCTTGTCTTAGTCCTGTACCTGTGAAGATAAGCCGTTTATTTACACTGGCAGGGTGAGATTCAGCAGGACACTGCCTTAGGGCACAGACTTTGGGGCCCAGAGGGCATTTCCTTGTGGGCAGCTGGTGAGGGAGACCCCCCTGGGGAGACATGGCCTTCTGTCTGCAGCCATCTGCTTAGGACCAAAAGGAAGGCCACCATTGCGTGACTTTGTTCCCAAGCTGAACTCTTCATCATAGTGGGTTTGGGGTCCTGAGATTTTATTTTCCTTCCACAGTTTTCAAGTCCTCCTTCAGTGAGGTCTTCCTGATGGATGCTGATATGGTTTGGCTGTGTCCCCACCCAAATCTCATCTTGAATTGTAACTCCTACAATTTCTACAGGTCATGGGAGGGACCAAGTGGGAGAATGTAACTGAATCGCAGGGGCTGTTCTCATGATAGTAACTCTCACGCGATCTGATGGTTTTCTAAACCAGAGTTCCCCTGCACATGCTCTCCTTGCCTGCCGCCATGTAAGATGTTCCTTTACTCTTTCTGCATCTTCACCATGATTGTGAGGCCTCCCCAGCCATGTAGAACTGTGAATCCATGAAACCTCTTTCCTCTGTAAATTACACAGTCTCCGGTATGTCTCTGTTAGCAGCACGAGAACAGATGAACACAGACGCCAGCCGCGTCCACTGCCACCAAGTCCTGTTGCTCGTCCGCTGCTTTGTTGGTGCTGCTGTCCTTGGGACCTGAGCTCTGTGAAAGCCTGGCACTGTGCTGCAGGATCAGCAGGCGCCTGGCCAGTAGCAGCTGGGCCGAGAAGGGCCAGCAGCAGAAGTGGTTCTCCGAAAGGGAACTGCATCATAAGGGGTCCCCCTGCATGGCTAGAAGCGGGGATGAACACATTTCATACTCCCCCCTATTTACTGCTTCACAGCCCCCGGGGAGGAGAACTCCCAGGTTGCCCAGGAAACTCCACAGTGGCCCTTGGGACCCTGGACAGCTGGCCTCCCACTGGCTGCCAGCCTCACCCTGGCTCCTGCCTCTGCCCAGGGAAGGCCAGTCCTAACACGCAACATCTCTCCTGTTGGAGAAACCGCCCTGGGGCAGACTCCGTACTCGGCTGGGCACTTCCCTCTCCAGGGCCTGCTCCAGCACCAAATGGGCCTTTGGGGAATCATGCACCATGAGCAGCACAGACATGGACTCCAGGTAAGGGCACTGCGCCTGCCAGGCCTGGTCTCCACTCCTGGATCACAGAGACTCTTCAGCTGAGGAAGCAGGGCAGGCGGCCCCTTCCTTTACCACCTGCACATGGAAAGGGAGGCTGTTCCTGGGGAGCACAGAGGGTCGATTTGCAAACCACAGCAGCTGTGCACAGGACGGGGCCTCAGGGACCAGCCAGCCCAGGGATGCCCTGTGCCCCCATCCCCTAACAGATGCACCCAGAAGTCAAGCACTGCAGTGTCCTTGGCACCTGGATTGGAAGGTTCTCACCATTGTGGATTAGGTCTGCCCTTCTGGGCTGCTGGTGGGTGCCTGAAGGCTCTAGTGTGCAGCTTCAGGAAGACCAGAGCCAAGGCTGGGCACCCCTCCAGCCAACGGCCGGGCTGGGTCCTGGGCAGCTTCTCCTTCCTGCGATTCCAACTCCCAGGGTATGTGAGTGCCCTTCTGTGTCCTGGCGGTTTTAGAGAAAGGAATGAAGCAGCTGTATTCACATACCTGTACTCAATTTGGCATTTTCACAGCAACACCATTAGGTCCCTCATTTATGACGTCGAAAGTTGCCTGTTGCAGGAGTGACCTGGCTGAGAGCAGTTAGGACTATGCAGCTGACTCCCTTGACATTTCCACACCACCGTGTTATCTACGTTGAGCATGAGGTTGGGGCAATAATTCACATGGCCTTTTATCCCCTTTCTACCCAAATGGCTCAAAAACAGAAGGAACCAGGGTTCCGTGGAGAAATGGCAAATTCTAGGCGGGGAAGCACAGATGAGCCTGAGCACGTGGCACTCCCAAGGCAGAAAACCCAACACCGGAGGGACACCGAAGCCAGCCTGGAACAGCCTCCCGCAGCTAACACCAAAGGCCATGTGATGCTGTGTGAGGGCACAGAGTGAAACAGGCGCGATGGAGACAGCGGGGAGACGGGCAGCCCTTCCTTACGCAGGCGGTTCACACACATACAGCTGTGCCCCTCTGGCTGGCAGCGACCCCTCCCCTGAGCAGCCCCTGAGAGCAGGATGGGTAGAGGAAACAGCTGTGGCTAATGGTAGCCCCTGGCAGCCACCCCGTGGAGGTACAGCGCTCACCCTAGGCGCAGGTGACTGTGTTTGGCCTCCACCCCAAGGCTGCTGGCAGTGACCCCTCAGAGCGCAGCCACCCTGCACCTTCCCTCTCTCTCACTGGACTCTCAGTGGCATCGAGTTGGCACCGGCTCCTTCTGCCCATCCTGGGCCCTGTGGAGGCCCCCGGCCTCCAGTTCCCCTCCTGCCTCTGGGCTGCTCCTTCGAGCCACACCCTCAGCTCCTCCCTTTACCAGCACTGGGGCTTGGTGTGCAGCCACCTCTGTGCCTTCTCACCTCTGCCAGGACCCTTCTCAGCTGCTGCCCGGTCAGCTTCCTTCTCCCCACCGCACATGGCAGGTGGGAAGACCACTCACCCACAGCACCTGCACAGGCCTTGTGTCTGCTTGCAGCCACCCACCTTCCTCCCCACTGGCAGCCAGGCCCTGCCCACCTGTTCTGCTTGCCTTCCAGCAGGCTGTTTGCAGCTGCCACAGGCCTGCCTATGCCAGACCCAGCGTTCAGCATCCTGCCCTCCCCTGGCCACTCGGCAACAGCATGGGCCCTTGCTTGCCTGGGTGCTGGCCCTGCCACCCAAGCTTTGGGGCCAGAGCATGCCCTGAATGATTCTGCCATTGTTCTCCCCATCCATAACAGCAGCTGTAACAGCCCACACCCAGAGCTGCTTGAGATTAAATTAGTCAGGTGTGCTGTTGCAGAATATTCAGGAGACTGGAGAGACCAATGGTGAAACAGGATTTTATGAAGGTGGCCACCATCTCAGCAGATTAGCATCCCAAGGCTGAGCCAAGGAGAAAGAAAATGGGGAACTTTTTATACATCTAGGATGAGGTAGCAGCTAACAGGTTTACAGAAGCCAAAACAGAACAGTTAATTAATTTGCAACATGTCTTGTGATATATGTTACATTTGAAAAGTAGCATTTTGAGAAATGCATTGTACATTCTTGCCCTGTGACCTTGCAGCTGGTCAGCAAGAGAAACAGGAGTCTTGAGATGCCTGGGAACTTGCTGAGAATGTGGGGAGAACAGAGAAGGTGAGTTTAACAGGGAGTTAGTTACTTTTCAGCAGAGCTGGGGATTGGGTTTTATATTAAACAGCACACACAGCAAAATTTATTATACAGCAACTATACATGATCAGGTTTTGTTTTTACTATTGTTGCTATTATTCAATTCCCTTCCTCAGTACCAGACACAGAGCAAGGGGTTGTCTTAATGTGGGCCACTGTATCCTCCTCCTCTTCTTCCCCGACCCCTCAGTGTTCATAAGCTCAGTGCTTGCAGATAGGCGCTGAGGGCAGAGCCTGCCCCGAGAGGAATGGACTGGATGGCGCCAGCGGGGCCTGCTTCTCACGCTGTGCTGACGCTTCAGTGTGTGCCTCCTTTAGCCCTGAAATTATTATAAGTACAGACTCCAAGGAAATAAGAGATAGACAGAACGGGGTCTACCCACAGGTCATGGTTTTAGTCCGTTCCTGCTGCTAGAACAAGATACCCAACACTGGGCAATTTATAAGTGGAATCCTTATATGGCTCACAGTTACGGAGGCTGGCAATCCACGATCCAGGCTCCAGCAGGTTTCATCCTGGGAAGGGTCAGCCTCTCTGTTTCTGAGACAGCACCTTGAACGCTGCTTCTGGGGGCCACGAACGCTGTGTCCCCATGCTGGATGGGACAGAAGGGCAAAAAGAACCTTGCTAGTTTTCTCAAGCCTTTTTATGAGGCACTGATCTATTTCTGAGAGCAGGGTCCCCGTGGCCAAATCACCTCCTGATACCATCGCACTGGGTCTTAAGTTTCAGCATAGGAATGGTGAGGGGACGTGTACATTTAAATCATAGCAAAAATCACTAGATTATTATTTAATGTAACAATTCAAAATACCTGGAATCGTCAGTCATTGCAGATCAGTTGTGTTCTGATGCATAAAAATACACAGAATGGAATACCCTGGGGAATCTGTTCCCTTTTATATAGACTTAAATATATTAACATAGAAAAAGATTTCATATGTAATAGTAAGTGATAAACACAAGACAAACGTGGTTGGTTACTATTGTTGCTAAAAAGACATAATAACACACACCTACTAGTCCAAAGTTTGAATTAGGTAGATCTCAAGATGCACATATCAACAGTGATCTTTCTGGATAATTATCAGTGACTGGTTTTTCTTTTGCATGTGCACATAATCTATTTTTTTCTGTAGTGAACCTCCGATACTCGTGTTATTTTAGTTTCTTTCTTTAATAAGCAATCAGGCTGACTTTGTCAATGAGTAAGACCTGCAGGACTCCACATTCTCTGTCTCTGTGCCATGGCTGGCATCAGAAAGCTGCATGCTCATTGCCTGGGCCCCAGCAGGAGCCGGCTTGGCCTGTCCCTGATGAACCCGGGCCCTCTCACAGCCAGCGGCCTCTCTGCCTTCACGTTTCACCTCTGCCCATCATGTGTGCTTTTCTCATTACTGCCTCTGCGTTTTTGAGGACATGGTGGGATCAAGGCAAGAAGCCCACGGCAGAAGTGAGGGCGACTTTCTCCTGCTCCATGGCAGAAGTGCGTGGTTTGATGGGTGGAGCAGTGTGCATTCTGCACGCCCCCTCTCAGCCCCGAGTGCCCAAGCTGTGGGTCCTGGGCCAGGCCTTTCCACCCTACCTGCCCAGGCACAGCTGGCGTCAGGACCACATTTGAGGCTGCGGTGCGTCCTCCTCAGCTTTGCATGGGGCTTGCTTGGGGTGCAGACCGAGAACACCTCAGTCACAACAAAGAAGAAAACGAGGAAAGGAGGGAATTTCCAGCTGATGCTGTTTCAGGTACCTCCTCCTGGTGAGGAACAGCCTCATCCTGCAGTTCACGAGGACCAGCAAAAGCGTCGCCAGCCAAGCCCAGAGCAGCACCGCTGTCTGAGTAGGGGCCTGCTTTGTGCCCACGCTGCCCACAGCAGGCAGGCGGCAGCAGTAGCAGTGAAAGCCCATGTCTTAGGAGCTGCACTGGGCTTAATGCTGGGCCCTGGGGTTTCTGCCCCCACCCCCCTTCCTGTTCCAGGGGCTTAGCTGCTGCAGCCACATGTCCTTCAGGCTCACCCGACTGTTGAGTCGCCCTGTTGGGGGAAGGGGCTGTTGAGTCGCCCCATTGGGGGAAGGGGCTGTTGAACTGACAGCGCATGAGTGCTGGGTGCACCCTCCAAGGGCATGAGGGGAGCTGGGCAAAAAGTGGGTCACATGTGCCTGGCCCATGTCACGTGGCTCCTGCCCGAGGCCAATGGGGTGGGCAGCCTCCCTCAGTGGAGAGCGAAGCACCACTCTCATTTTCCTCCGTTAGTATCTCATCTTCTCTAAACTGGGAGAGTGGCCATCTGTCCGATACCCACATCAAGCCTGATCTTTCCCAGCCTCTTGGAGCTGCTCTGTTCTGAGGTAAGGGATTGAGGCCGCTGGGTGAGAGGTCCGTAGGCAGGACATTGGCTGAGATTGGCTGCAAGGGCAGCACCAGACGGCGTGGTGGGCAGAGTTTGCGTTTTGTAGATTGTCGGGAAAATGCCAAGAGGAACCGCATCATAACGCATAGCCATGCATGATGCGTTATGATGGAAAAGCAGAGGTTTACAGCCCGCCCAGGTGAGGAGGCTTCCGTCAGGCCTGCTGTTGAATAGCAGGGTTCCTTCCAAGGATCCATAGCAAGTGTTAATGATGTTCGTTACTGGTTGAGTGTTATTATTTGTGGAAACAAATGTGTGGTTTTACGGATGTTTGTCAATCAAATATACTGGATGTGGTGTGAGAGTGTGAGTCTCACCGGTGCAAACACTGGTCACCCTCATGGGGCTGGACTTTTCAGTCTGATGAGTGCTTTCCACCCCTGCCTCTGTTGGTGATCACTGGCCTCGGAAGTGAACAGGTGAGCGTGTTCCCACCACTAGTGTGGGGCACTGTGAGGTCCAGGATCCGAGTGAGGTGGGATCATGGGTGCTGCCGATGGACGGAGAGCATGCCCTCTGCAGCATGGTGCTTACACTGGGGAAGAATGTGATGCTCCTAACATAGGGAAGGCCCCGGAGCAGGGTTCCTGTGTGATCAAGCCATCGTGGAAGGCGTAATACTTTAAAATGTTCAGAAAACGATTGTGAGTTTTGCGGTTCATACATCACAACAAAGTTTCTAATTTTTGCCTATTCTGCAGATGAACTAAAGTGTCCCTTACTCAGGATGCTGTGGTATATGTATTTCGGCCGTTGTGAGCCCAGTACCGAGAGTTTGCCGTGTCTGTGTGGTGTGCCGACCATCACTGCCGTTTAGACAGGAAAGTGTTCCCAGAAATAGCTTGCCAGAGCCAGAGTCATAATAGAATTTCATTTTAGTGTGTCCTATCAGGGAAATGGTTTTTTCCTTTCAGAGATAAATATTTTAAATGTGTGTTTTAGCTGGCTTTCCAGGCAAGTGATCTATGACCAGGTTCGTAGAAATAAATATAAACACTTAGATTTTAAATTATTCTGCATTTTAGTTGTATGGAATAGCAGTTGAGCCCTTGATAACAAAAAGAAGCTTTTCTCTTCTTGAAAGTAATGCCTTTTGAAAACATTCCGCATTTAGGGTAATACCGGGTTCCTCCCACCTACAGCCCTCAGATGAATCTATCCCGTGCAGCGTTCCTAAAGGACTGCTTCTTACCCACCGCCAGTCTTGAGGAAAGGGAATTTTTCTGTCACTTCATTAAGATAGGGTAGAAGAATTCAATGGTTTTCATATTTATGATTATAAATGCTTCTTTACACTTGGGGAAGATCCTACTTATTTTGATGCAGTTTTAAATATTGTCTACATTTTTCTGCTTCACCTAATATATGTCCCAAAACTTGGTTTAATGTGAGCAATTAGTCATCTAATGTGGCCGCAAGACAGGGAGATGCTGCAGTAACGACCCTGTAGGCTCGTGTTAATAAGATCACAAAATCATAACGCACCCCAGCTGCCTTGAGGGGAGGGTGCGAGCTGCTGTCTCCTGTACTGCCCGCCAGGGCTCCAGATGCTGGTTTTCCCTCGCTTTTGTCAGTGGAAGGTATCGCTGTTTCCGCAGAGATCACAAAATATAACGATGCAGAAGCGACAAGGTGATGTCCCCTTTGTACTTCCCAGAAGAACCTCCATGCCCCGTCCCGTCCACCACTGAGTGTCTCGTACAGCACTGGCCAGGGGCTGACGCTCTCCCTCACACTGGCCTCGTTGCTCTGGGTCTTGAGTCATTTGGGAACAGAAAGGGCCACTCGGTGGAACTGGGCTTGGGGGTGGTCTTCTTCAAGGCCCCACAGACACCACACACCTGCTCCATGTGTGGGACGTGTGTTGTCACCAGGAGCTGTGGGCTCTGCTCAGAAAGCTGGGTCCAGTGCATGGCTAGGACCCTGGCAGGGCAGGCGACTGTCCTGCAGAGGCCTCAGGTAGGCTCGGAGCATACGCCCCTCCCCCCCCACATCTGGAGCTTCCCAAAGAGACATTTTCACCACAGCTGAGGCAACTGAAGGGACTCGGCCACAGGCCAGATGCTGTGACAGGGTCTCCAGGACCCCCGCGTGGACAGGACCATCCGAGGGCAGAGCCAGCAGGCTCGGCCTGTCCCACCGCGCTGCAGCCAGCAGAACAGCAGTGCACTTCCTTCTCCAAGATGGGCCACTGTGTTTCAGTAAAATAGGATGTCAGTGGCTCTACATGTGTGACCCCTGGACCCCCCTTGTCATCACCTGAGAACCTTCTGGACCTGCAAGTTTTCAGCTTTCCTCCCCACCAGACCAGCTACATCGGGAGCACCAAGGCGGGGCCCAGCTAAGTGTCCATACCTTGCACCCAGGGCCAGGGGAGCAGCCTGTGCTGTCCAGTGAGCCATCAGCTCAGATACGAACCGGACAGACCTGTGGCCTAGCAACAGGAATCTTGTGCACTTGGCCAGGTGCATAGGCCAGGGTTCTTACTGCATAGAAATGACACAGGGCCTGCCCCTCTACCCCAGTGCCGAGCAAAAGAGAAACTCATGGGAAGTCAGAGGAGAAGGGGCTGTGGAGAAAATGTGGTCCTGCTCATTCATGGTCAAGGTTAGCAGGAACCCAGGACAGAGGCTGGTTGGGAGGGGAGTTGTGGCAGAGGCCGTGGGGCCTCTAGTGGCTCAGGAGAAATGAAGGATCTGTGTCTCTGGGGCAGGAACCAGCAACAGACGGCCTTAGGGGAGGAGAGGACCTGGCTGGGGAGAGGCCTGGTGGGGGGTAGGGGTGGCTTGGGGCAATCCCAGAGAGGCTGAGGGCCGTGCAGGCTGGCTGCAGATGCACACAAGCATGGAGCCTGTTCAGAAGCCAGCTGCTCACACCCTCTCCCCTGCCAAAGGCTCCAGACCGCTCCCCTCCACTCCCTGTAGTCACCCTCCCCACCCCATCCCGCTCTGCTTGTGCACCCTCACATGGAGATGCGTGTGCCTGGGGTGGAGGTCAGGTACAGTCGTCGGAAACAGAAGGACACAGGAAAGATGGGAACATGATGGGGCACAGGACTGCAGGCTGGCGGGAACGGCCTGGGAGGAGGCTGGTCTGGTTCTGCTTTGCATAAGTAACAGTGGTATTTAAATTAATGGGCATGGGCAGATTATTCAGTGAAAGATGCGGGGTCATTTCAGTATCTGTTCAAAAACACTGTTTAGTCCTCTGCCACACACCGAACGTAGCGCCACGGCAGCCATAGATACCTGTGTTGCTGTCGAACTGGGTCTCTTTGGGGAGGGTATCCTAAGCAGAGCAGGCATGGAAGGGAAAGTGGCAGACAGAACAAAATGCTGGCACCCAGCAGCCGCTGTGCTGAGTCTGGGGCAGGGCCGGCCTTCGGGAGCAGCAATCTCCCTCACAGGACAGTGGTGGAGCCCCCACGAATCAGTGTGAAGGCAGCAGCCACCTAGAAATAAATGTACAGCTGCTAAGAAACACAGAAGATGGATGATCTGAAAACTTGACAATGGTAGTCACTGGCACACAGGACCTGGGCGGGGATGCAAGCAGTGTGGGCCTGGGCAGGTCCTTGGTGCACTGGCTGCCTGTGCTCACTGCACTCGGAAGGTGTGGGCCCTGAAGGTGGCGACTGGGGCATTATAAATGCAACTACCTTCCACAGCCAGCTCTCCTAGGAATCTGCCACCCAACCCTTGCGTTGTGCACAGACATGTCTTTAGGTGTTTATCAGAGAGAAGGGTTAAGGGTTAAGAAAGCTCATGACTTTCTACAGCCATGAGCTCTGGGTGCTGCACCCAGCGTGGAGACAGACACCCGCCTTTCATAGACACAGGACAGCAAGTCCAGCTGCAGCCACAGAAGACTCGCCCTCCTGGACACAGCATCTGACTTCCTCTGCCCCTCACTGGAAGTGGCCAGTGCCATCCACGGCAGAAGGGGCCAGGAGGGACCAGGCTGGAGACAGAATTCTGCTCTGTGGTAAGGAACAGTTATAGCCAGAACCCAGCCCTGTCGCATACACAGTGTGGATAAGTCTCAGAAATGTTACTTTGAGACAACGAAGCTGGACACAAAAAGGTGCAAGCCAGATGGGGCTGAAGAGGGCGCAGGAGGCGGGCAGGCAGAGGGGCTGGCACCTCACTTGGGGCCACAGTGGCCCCCTCTGGAATTAGTGGCCACATGGTAAGTGCCGAGTGGAGATCAAGCCTTCACTTCAGACTTGTGGGCTTCACTGCCTGTTGCTTATGCCTGGGTTTTGAAATCGAGTCACAGAACACCTGGAGTGTGGTGTTTACGCAGAACAAAGCGGGTGCCTTGGAGGAGAGAGCCAGGGACAGGGACTCCTCCCAGTGTGGCGCCCAGGGTTGCCGGGTGTGTGTCTGCGTGGTTTTCAGAGCCCCGGGGTCTTGCCTGCCCAGCTGCAAGGAAGCGGCTCATACCCTGCTCTGCCCCCAAATCTCAGCCTGGGCAACTCGGCTGGTGTTTGTGCTGCCTTTTTATTTGTTCTTTTTTTATTTTATTTTAAATAAAGGATTCTGATGCTGTTAGAGTCAAATCCTTTAAAAGCCACGGGTCCGGGTGACCTACAAATGTGTGTCTGACTTTCTACAGTTTAAATCACCACTGAGCCTTAGGGCGTCTGGCATGGGCATTGAGGAATCCACACTGGTCTCAGGGTCCCCATGCCTGCCCAGCTCCCTTCCTCAGCCCGTCCCTGGACCCACCTCCTGGCCACACTTCCAGAAGCACTGTCCCCATCCCTGGTGCACAGCCCCTGTCACCAGAGACTGCAGGGCAGAACACCAGGATGAACCCAGGAGGCAGGCGTTAGGACAGGGGCTGAGATGATGGAGGGAGCCATGGCAGATGTCGCCACCCAGGCCAGGGCTTCCTGCCCCGTGGAACTGACAGGACCCCCGCAGGGCCGTGGGGTTGGCTCGGGGCAGCTCAGTGGACACTTCTCTCTCAGATCCTACCACAGCAAAGCTCATGTGCTCACTTCTTCCCACTGGCAGTCAGTAAGAACAAATTCAAGAATTGAGATGCCCCAGCCTGAGGTTTATTTTATGGATTTTACCTGCGGGGTTTGTTTAGAAATAAAGTATGCATTCTGGCAGGTAGAAATACAGTGCTTGTCTTTCACCCAACTATCTGTAACTTTGTTCAGCGCAGACACTGAGATACAACAAAAACAAACCAAACCCATGAAAAATAAATTCGATGAGGCAGGCCGCCAGCAGGTTTTGAGATTAACAGGCCATCAGCGGATTGAAGCCCTGCACAGCATTCGGATGCTGCTGCCGGGGATCAGGTCTAATCCGGGAGCATCTGGCTGGGGGGTGGGCAGCATCTGCATTCGTCGCTGCATGAAGGTATGAAGGTTGTGGCTTCTGCTCCCCGCACCAGGCTGCCCCACCCTGGACCCCACCCAGACTCCTTGGGCACCCTGGGGTCATTTTCAGCTCCCCCTCCTCTTCCCTCCTCCTCTTACTACTGGGTCCCTACTGTGACCCGAGAACAGCAGATGACCCAGGCAGATGGCTGCTCCCTGGGGCTCGATAGTGCATGTGAGGCTTGGGCTGACTGCACTCCTGCTTCTCTCGCTGTCTGCAAGCGGGTCCTCACACCTGTCCCCACCCTCCTCAAGCACACCGTCAACATGCCTGTGGGCTGTACTCCTCAGCCTGTGGGTTCTATCTGCACATACACACACGCATGTGCACCTCCTCAGTGGCCAGGCAGCTCCGCAGCTGGGAGGAGATGAGTGTGGAGACCTCAGTGGGCAGGAGGGCAGTGAGGCCCATCCCCTCACCACTAGCCTTGCGTGCCACCACACCCGGCACCTGTGTGGATCCCTGCAGCCCTGATCGCTGAGCTGCACACACACTCCCCACAGACAGGGCCCACCATGGCACCGTGGCTGCACTGGGGTTTAGCACAGGTGCCTTGGAACCCGCAGTGCCAGGCCCAACCACTGACTCACACTGTCTCAGCCTTTTCATCTGATTTGTTGTAGCTGTTAGTCACACTTCAGACATTAGTATTTTTGTGTGTTTCTTATCTAAGTTATCCTTACTTTTTACTGAACTTATTTTCCTTCTTTTTAGTTGCAGTGTTGGTCTACTTTAACTACTTTATCATTTATTTAGTTTGTGTCCCTCATTTTTATTCCCTTTAAAGTTTTACTCAACATTTATTGTCTTCTGATTTTTTCTTACTGTTTTTTTTTTTGTTGTTTTTTTTTTTGAGAGGGAGTCTCGCTCTTGTTGCCCAGGCTGGAGTGCAGTATCTTGATCTCGGCTCACTGCAACCTCCGCCTCCCAGATTCAAGCAATTCTCCTGCCTCAGCCTCCCAAGTAGCTGAAATTACAGGCATGTGCCACCACGCCCAGCTAGATTTGTATTTTTAGTAGTAGAGATGGAGTTTCTCCATACTGGGCAGGCTGGTCGGGAACTCCTGACCTCAGGTAATCCGCCTGCCTTGGCCTCCCAAAGTGCTGGGATTACAGACGTGAGCCACTGCATCCGGCCTCTTTTGGGAAGATTCTTAATGGTTTTAGTTGTTTCGGCTTATATCTTTTTTTAAGGAAATATTTAAATTTTAACAGGTGCCATTTGCCATATTATTCAAATATTAAGACATTGGAAAAAATGATTTGCTAATCTAAATTTAGCTTCTTTTCCTATCATAATAATCTGTCATCTTACCTGTGATGATGAATGAGTCTCCTAAAAACACTAATTTATGCATCCCAGGGGACCTGCCAGCTCCTTGCACACCCTTCCTAGTGCAGCAGGGAACCTGGGAGCTGCATCCCTCCTTCCCTTCTTCCCTCCTCCCCTCCTCCCTGGCTCTCCATGGAGACATGTGACCGCCACCTGTAGCCTTGTGAGGCTAGGCCCGGCTGGGACCAGCTCTGATTAACTGGAAGCTTCTGGGGTCTGAAGTGAAGAGGCCTGGCCCTGTGCCCCAGGCCCTTCCCATGCACAACAGGGTTGATTGGGTGGCCTGGGCCAGAGGGTTCAAACCCACCACTGCCCACCACCTGCCATGCAACCATGGGCCAAGCCACTCACTGCCACTGGCCTCTCTCCCCAGCTGCGTGTGTCCAGCCGGCAAGTGTGTGAGTGGTGTTCCTGTTTCTGTTCCCACCACACTCATCCTGTTCTGAAGGCAGAAGGGATGGTGAGTCTTCTTAGGACAGGGTGGTCAGCCCCTTCATGTGCAGAACCCCTGTGGCACATGGCCGGCCTTCACACCCCTGAGGAGACCTGCCAGGAAGACGGGAACCCCAGGGAAGGCTGTATAGCCCAGTGTCCAGGAGAGCCCAGCATCCCTGGGAAGGCTGTGCAGCCCAGTGCCCAGGAGAGATGGGCACCCCCCAGGGAAGGCCTTGTAGCCCAGTACCTGAGAAAGACAGGTACCCCCATGGAAGGCCATGTAACCCAGTACCTGGGAAAGATGGGCATCCCCAGGGAAAGCCATGCAGCCCAGTGCCCAAGAGAGCCTAACATACCTGGGAAGGCCATGTAGCCAAGTGTCTAGGAAAGAAGGGAACCCCCGTGGAAGACCATGCAACCCAGTGCCTGGGAGAGCTGCTGCCCTGTGGCTGGGGCAGGGAAGGGGTTCCACAGAGCTTGCTCCTCCCTCCACCCCCACCCAGGGACCCTCATGGGAGACGCCTTCTGTCCAGGACCCCAGTGATGATGCTGCAGAGGCAGCTCTGCGCTTCCTTAACTGCAGCCTGGCTGGGGCGTGGGGTGTGGAAGAAGCGAGTGGCCCCTTCTCTTCAGTCCTTGCTGGATGCTGCAGTCCCTGAGCCAAACCAGGTCACAAGGTTGCAGAGCCGGCTGAAAGGAGGCAGGGACACTGCCCTCTCCCCACCCTTGGCGCCAGCACTGAGGCCGTGATCTTTCTGGTGGTGCAGTCTCAGACTGGGAAGAAGCTTCCCCGCACTTGCCTCTCTCCTCCCAGCCCTGGCTCCGTGGAGGGAAGGTGGCTTCCATGCCTGTCTGGGAGATTTCCTTAAGCAGCTCCTGGAAGGCCGCAATGGCGTCTCCTGCTGCAGTGACAGTTCTCCTAGGATGCAGACAGTCCCAGGCTTCGGAGAACACACCTGGAGCGGAGGCCTCCATCCCCCCAGGGGAGAGGCTGGGCTCTGATTTGGGGACCCACATGAATGGGTGAGCGAACACCCAGAGGGTTGGGAGGGTGTCCGCTGGCGCTGGCAGTAGCTGTGTGCTATTGCTCCAACACAGCCCGCCTGCAAATCCGCACACCCCAAGAGAGCTGGGGAGGGGTGCGACGAGGATGAGGGCTCTCCTGCAGCGAGGGTCCCTCCTCAGTGCGTCCATGCAGACCCTGTGGACCCAGCCTTATTCTCCATAGCCAGGTAGGCTTTTTTTCCTGAAGAATGTTAGGTGCTGCTCAAGTGATCGGAGCCTTGTTGGCTTTCCATGCTAGCTGCGCAGCACCCGTCTTACCACGTTTGTCTAAAAAGCATCCCTGGCCCCTCATTTGTCCTACTTTCCTCGGTGACCTCCCATGACCCTTTGCTGTAATGAAAGCTGGAAGGAGAGCTCTGTGCCCTACCCACCTGTTCCCATAAAAAATGGCAGCAAGGACACAGATTTGAAAGCAGTGCCATGCTTTTGTGCTTTAGTGAGCTGTCTTTACCTTCCCTGAGCTGTTTTCTACCATTCCTGCTGGATTGGATTCGATTTTATTTGATGGTAATGGCTGTGGATGGTACTGAGTGTCCTCTGAGCTTCTGTGGTGGAGCAGCCTGCTCAATGCCAGGCCCTGGAGCCTGCTTCCTGGCTACGGTCCCAGGGCCCCTGCCCACTGTGCGGTTCTCAGCATGGTCCCAGGGCTCCTGCCCTCTGTGCGGTTCCCAGCACGGTCCCAGCTGCCCTGCCCTCTGTGCGGTTCCCAGCATGGTCCCAGGGCCCCTGCCCACTGTGCGGTTCCCAGCACGGTCCCAGGGCCCCTGCCCACTGTACGGTTCCCAGCATGGTCCCAGGGCCCCTGCCCACTGTGTGGTTCTCAACATGGTCCCAGCTCTCCTGCCCTCTATGCGGTTCTCAGCATGGTCCCAGGGCTCCTGCCCTCTGTGCGGTTCCCAGCATGGTCCCAGGGCTCCTGCCCTCTGTGTGGTTCTCAGCATGGTCCCAGCTGCCCTGCCCTCTGTGTGGTTCTCAACATGGTCCCAGCTGCCCTGCCCTCTGTGTGGTTCTTAGCATGGTCCCAGCTGCCCTGCCCTCTGTGCGGTTCCCAGCACGGTCCCAGCTGCCCTACCCACTGTGCGGTTCTCAGCACGGTCCCAGCTGCCCTACCCACTGTGCGGTTCTCAGCACGGTCCCAGCTGCCCTACCCACTGTGCGGTTCTCAGCACGGTCCCAGCTGCCCTGCCCATTGTGTGGTTCTCAGCATGGTCCCAGGGCCTCTGCCCACTGTGCGGTTCTCAGCATGGTCCCAGCTGCCCTACCCTCTGTGTGGTTCTTAGCATGGTCCCAGCTGCCCTGCCCACTGTGCGGTTCCCAGCATGGTCCCAGCTGCCCTGCCCTCTGTGTGGTTCTCAGCATGGTCCCAGCTGCCCTGCCCACTGTGCGGTTCCCAGCATGGTCCCAGCTGCCCTACCCACTGTGCGGTTCTCAGCACGGTCCCAGCTGCCCTACCCACTGTGCGGTTCTCAGCATGGTCCCAGCTGCCCTACCCACTGTGCGGTTCTCAGCACGGTCCCAGCTGCCCTGCCCAGTGTGTGGTTCTCAGCACGGTCCCAGGGCCTCTGCCCACTGTGCGGTTCTCAGCACGGTCCCAGCTGCCCTGCCCTCTGTGCGGTTCTCAGCATGGTCCCAGCTGCCCTGCCCTCTGTGCGGTTCTCAGCATGGTCCCAGCTGCCCTGCCCTCTGTGCGGTTCTCAGCATGGTCCCAGCTGCCCTGCCCTCTGTGCGGTTCTCAGCATGGTCCCAGCTGCCCTGCCCTCTGTGCGGTTCTCAGCATGGTCCCAGCTGCCCTGCCCTCTGTGCGGTTCTCAGCATGGTCCCAGCTGCCCTGCCCTCTGTGCGGTTCTCAGCATGGTCCCAGCTGCCCTGCCCTCTGTGTGGTTCTCAGCACGGTCCCAGCTGCCCTGCCCTCTGTGCGGTTCTCAGCACGGTCCCAGCTGCCCTACCCACTGTGCGGTTCTCAGCACGGTCCCAGCTGCCCTACCCACTGTGCGGTTCTCAGCACGGTCCCAGCTGCCCTGCCCAGTGTGCGGTTCTCAGCACGGTCCCAGGGCCTCTGCCCACTGTGCGGTTCTCAGCACGGTCCCAGCTGCCCTGCCCTCTGTGCGGTTCTCAGCACGGTCCCAGCTGCCCTGCCCTCTGTGCGGTTCTCAGCACGGTCCCAGCTGCCCTGCCCTCTGTGTGGTTCTCAGCACGGTCCCAGCTGCCCTGCCCTCTGTGTGGTTCTCAGCACGGTCCCAGCTGCCCTGCCCTCTGTGTGGTTCTCAGCACGGTCCCAGCTGCCCTGCCCTCTGTGTGGTTCTCAGCACGGTCCCAGCTGCCCTGCCCTCTGTGTGGTTCTCAGCACGGTCCCAGCTGCCCTGCCCAGTGTGTGGTTCTCAGCACGGTCCCAGCTTCCCTGCCCAGTGTGTGGTTCTCAGCACGGTCCCAGCTGCCCTGCCCTCTGTGTGGTTCTCAGCACGGTCCCAGCTGCCCTGCCCTCTGTGTGGTTCTCAGCATGGTCCCAGCTGCCCTGCCCTCTGTGTGGTTCTCAGCACGGTCCCAGCTGCCCTGCCCTCTGTGTGGTTCTCAGCACGGTCCCAGCTGCCCTACCCACTATGCGGTTCTCAGCATGGTCCCAGCTGCCCTGCCCAGTGTGCGGTTCTCAGCATGGTCCCAGGGCCTCTGCCCACTGTGCGGTTCTCAGCATGGTCCCAGCTGCCCTGCCCTCTGTGCGGTTCTCAGCACGGTCCCAGCTGCCCTGCCCTCTGTGCGGTTCTCAGCACGGTCCCAGCTGCCCTGCCCTCTGTGTGGTTCTCAGCACGGTCCCAGCTGCCCTGCCCTCTGTGTGGTTCTCAGCACGGTCCCAGCTGCCCTGCCCTCTGTGTGGTTCTCAGCACGGTCCCAGCTGCCCTGCCCTCTGTGTGGTTCTCAGCACGGTCCCAGCTGCCCTGCCCTCTGTGTGGTTCTCAGCACGGTCCCAGCTGCCCTGCCCAGTGTGTGGTTCTCAGCACGGTCCCAGCTTCCCTGCCCAGTGTGTGGTTCTCAGCACGGTCCCAGCTGCCCTGCCCTCTGTGTGGTTCTCAGCACGGTCCCAGCTGCCCTGCCCTCTGTGTGGTTCTCAGCATGGTCCCAGCTGCCCTGCCCTCTGTGTGGTTCTCAGCACGGTCCCAGCTGCCCTGCCCTCTGTGTGGTTCTCAGCACGGTCCCAGCTGCCCTACCCACTGTGCGGTTCTCAGCATGGTCCCAGCTGCCCTGCCCAGTGTGTGGTTCCCAGCATGGTCCCAGGGCCTCTGCCCACTGTGCGGTTCTCAGCATGGTCCCAGCTGCCCTGCCCTCTGTGCGGTTCTCAGCATGGTCCCAGCTGCCCTACCCTCTGTGTGGTTCTCAGCATGGTCCCAGGGCCTCTGCCCACTGCGCGGTTCTCAGCATGGTCTCAGCTGCCCTGCCCTCTGTGCGGTTCTCAGCATGGTCTCAGCTGCCCTGCCCTCTGTGCGGTTCTCAGCATGGTCCCAGGGCTCCTGCCCTCTGTGTGGTTCTCAGCATGGTCCTAGGGCTCCTGCCCTCTGTGTGGTTCTCAGCACAGTCCCAGCTGCCCTGCCCTCTGTGCGGTTCTCAGCATGGTCCTGGGGCTCCTGCCCTCTGTGTGGTTCTCAGCACTGTCCCAGCTACCCTGCCCTCTGTGCGGTTCTCAGCATGGTCCTAGGGCTCCTGCCCACTGTGTGGTTCTCAGCATGGTCCTGGGGCTCCTGCCCACTGTTCAGTTCTCAGCACTGTCCCAGCTGCCCTGCCCACTATGCAGTTCTTAGCATGGTCCCAGCTGCCCTGCCCACTGTGCGGTTCTCAGCACTGTCCCAGCTGCCCTGCCCACTGTGCAGTTCTTAGCATGGTCCCAGGGCCCCTGCCCTCTGTGCGGTTCTCAGCACTGTCCCAGCTGCCCTGCGGCTTCTGCGCTTGGAGGGCTGTGGCAAGGGCCATCTGTGCCTGGCGCGTGGTGAACGTTCTATCAGTGTGAAGTGTCGTTTAATTGTTTGTATGGCTATTGGGGTTCTCCTTTGATTTATCAATTATGTTTAGAGAATTTGTGATATTATGTTATCCATCCATTCCTAAAATAAACCCCATCAAGATATTGTCTGATTAGTTTTCATATATATTGCTGATTGCATTTGTTCATATTTGATTTGGAACGTGAGTTGAAATTTCCATCTAGGTAGAAGCTGGAATTGCTAGGTCACAGCACGTGCCTAGGGTCAGCCTTCCAGGGCGGCACCAAATGGCTTTCTCCAGTGATGCCAGCGAGTGGGGCAGGACGCCTGGTGCCACGTGCTCTCCCACACTTTCTGGGGCAAATTTTGTTGGGCTGTGTCTTAGCCTCTGGGGGCTGTGGGGTGTGTGCTGTGTCTCCCTCCTGGCTGATTCGCTCCACTGCTTTTTGGATCATGGACTGGCCATGAGGGTGTCCCTCTGGATCTCAAGGCCTCTGCCCAGTCCTCTGTGAGCAACACAGGAGCACTCTGCATAGGAACCCCGAGCGGTTACACAATTGCAGGAGCCTTCCCTCACTTGCGGGCGGGCTGTATTTCTGTCCCTTCAGTGTCTGCCGACACAAACAAAATCTTCCTTCTAATGTGGTTCATCATTTCAGCCTTTTTCTTAACAGTCAGAGCTTTCTTACATCTGGAAACTCTGCCCTTAGCCCAGCTCTGTGTAAATCACTTTTATCTTTTTCCTAAGGCTGTTCTTGAACTGATTAGTTTTTTTCTTGTATTTTAAAATCAGCTTGTCTATGGAATTGAATCTGTAGAGCAAGTTGGGAGAATTAACATTTTAAGTTACTGAGAGTTCGAGTCAATGAAAAATACATTTTCTAATTCTCGGGTCTTCTTTAGTTGCTCTTTATAGTGTTTATAATTTCTATTAGAGGTCTCACACCTCTTTCATTGGAGCTATCCCAACTCTTTGCCTTTTCTCTGATGGCGTTATACGTGATATCTTCTTCCTTTTTTTAAAATTTGAGATGGAGTCTTGCTCTATGTATCACCCAGGCTGAAGTGCAATGGCGTGATCTTGGCTCATTGCAACCTCCGTCTCCTGCCTCAGCCTTCTGAGTAGCTGGGATTAAAGGCATCCACCATCACATTGGCCAATTTTTATTTTTAGTAGAATTGGGGTTTCACCATGTTGGTGAGGCTGGTCTTGAATGGTCTAAGATTTGATTTTCCATGGCTTGCTGCTGTAGGGATGTGGAGTGTCCACACCCTGTGAAGGGTCCTTTCCTGTCACTGTGTAGGTCACGTTGGGTTTCACTGCCCATGTCCCCTGTGCTGTTGCTCCTCCCTGCTGGCCCCTGGCTGTGTCACCAGGGCGCTCTCTCTGCCACACAGAGGAACCCTCCCCACAGCTCTGGAGTGGCCCTGGACTCACAGAGGGCGCAGGTGCCAAACCGAGAGTGTTTGGAGGCAGGAATGCTGCAGGAGTGTTTGTCCAGGCATGTCCGGCAATGGAGCACTGCCCAGCTCAAAAAGAGCCCTTCTCACAAAGCCAGTCACCGAGCTCCAGCAGTGCAGTTGGCCTGACGCGGCGCCTTCCTTCTGGACTGGCTCAGGGCAACGGCTCCACCGGGCGGGGGCCCCTCCATGCTGTGCACTCGGGCTGACTCTGCTGCACATGTGCTGGCGGTCGTTCCAGATGCAGCATCCTGGGATTATCTTTTCAAATAAACCGTGGGGTCAGCAGACCCAGTACTCACCTTGCTGCTGCCTTTCGCCACCTGTGCCGTGGGAATGCATGGGATCAAGTTACGCAATATCAGAAAACTCATATTGGATTAAAAGCTCAGGTCAGCTGTTGGGCTCCTGGGAAAGTGCAGAGTCACTTGGGACCACCCTGGCGGGCTGCAGTCCTCTGCTTCCCCTGGCTCAGCTTGCCCACCCCGGCTTCCCCCAGGGGTCTCAGGACATCAACCAGCAATGACCAGCATGACGCCCCTCCCTGTCCCAGGGCAAGGGCAGTCAGATGCTGCCTCTGCTGCTCTCCCAGTGAGCAGGGAAGGACCACTCATTTGCAGCCTCTCCTCCTCACGCCCACTGACCCGGGAGCTACAAGGAGGTTGACCTTCACTTCTTCCAAGAGGGTTGAACTTTTTCCGCTCACTTCTGGATCTTTCACCTATATAGAACACACATTTGAGGGCGAGGTAGGATCAGATGTTGATTTTGGGCCATATGGATTCCCTGCTGCCTCAGCCCACAGCTGGTCTCTCTACCAGACTGTGAGCCACTTGCAGACGATGGCTGTGCCCATGACCCCGCATCCCCGGTGCGGTGTGGGAACTGAGGAAAGATGAGTGGGATGAGGAATATTCCCACTGGACCCTTTTTCATGGGCCAATAGGATGTCACAGCTGCGCTCAGCTTCCCTCTGTGATCAGAGGGACCGTGGAGCCTGAGCTGCTGTGTGCCACGCCAGGGCACAGACGGAACGGCCAGGGGCCTGAACCGGGCCTCCAGCAGGCGAGTCCACACACCTCCATCACAGCTGGGATGGTATCAGACCCAGATTCGACTCAGCTCTCAGGGTGGCCTACCCTATCTCTGCATCAGAGATATTACTAATCCCCAAATGAGCATTTGGAATGATAATTGGGACATTTGTAGGAGGCACACGCTTACATGGGTTCCCAAAGGTAGGACCAAGGAACTCTGGCACCCTGGGGGTGCCTGGCCATGGCCAAGAAAGCGCAGCATCTTCCAGACATAAGACCAGAGTGCCTGAGCCGCCAGAGCAGGGGAAGTGAGTGGCCGCTGGTCCCCACTGGTCCCCAAGGGCACCTTTGTCTGCCTAGACACTGAATAGCAGCGTAGCCAGCTGTTCAGGGCACATGCCGAGGCCAGACTGTGTAAGCTCCGGAAGGCCTCTGAATGCGACTGTTGACAGGCAAGAGCATGAAATTACAGAAGCCTTCCTGCCCTGGGTAGCCTCAGGGACATGATGTGCATGTGAGGCTCTCACGGAGAATGCAGCAGCTAATCAGCCCTGTCATTTCCGCCGTCCTGGCCTCGCGTAGCCTGATGTAGGCACTGAGCTGTTAAACAGGATAAATCAAGTTGGGGCTGCTCCTGCCCTCCCCCCACTGTTGTGCCTCCCACAGTCATGTCCCCCAGACAGCTGAGGCCCTGGGTGCAGCCCTGGACAGAGCACAGCTAACGGGGGCATAGCCAGAGCCGCTGGCTGTGACAGCACTCGCTGCAGCTGGGAGGACCCCAGATGGCGGTTTGCTAGCAAGACTTCTGCCGCCTGCTCGGGGCGGCTGCCAGCCACACTCACAGCCATGTGACTGTTGTTCTGCGCTCCAAGCCTCTGTGGACCACTTCTACGTTAACATCCAAACCTATTCGTCCACGCCCCAGAAAACCAGCCTCGAAACCCGGGCGTCATGTGACACCTTCACACATAGGCTCTTCCCTTCAAGTCTGTTCGTTTTGGCATGAAAACAGACGATGGGTTACCAGTCTGGTGGTTGGGAACCTGGGCCTGGAGTCATCTGGTCACAGTTCAGTGTCGTCGTACCACATCACCTCATGTGTAAAGAGAGGAAGAACTCGTCCTACTGTGTTAGGGCAGCCCGGATTTGCATATGGAAAAATGTAGGGCCACTGCCCTGTGTGGCTACTGCTTCCTTGCACACCACTTCTTACTAGTGCAGTATTCATTCTGCTAGCATTCTGTTGATTTGAATATTTTGTTAAAAGAGTAACTGCAAATTTATTAGAATTTCACTATAACAGTACCAATTTTAAACAGATTTTGCTAATACAATCAATATAAAAATTAAATGGCCAGGTGATATGGCTCATACCTATTATCCCAGCACTTTGGAAGGCAGAGGGGGTGGATCACTTGAGGTCAGGAGTTTGAAACCATCCTGGCCAACATGATGAAACCCCATCTCTACTAAAAGTACAAAAAATTAGCTGGGTGTGGTGGCCGACACCTGTGATCCCTGCTACTCGGGAGGCTGAGGCAGAAGAATAGCTTGAACCCGGGAGGCAGATGTTGCAATAAGCCAAGATCGCACCACTGCACTCCAGCCTAGACAACAAGAGTGAAACTGTCTCAAAAAAAATTAGGCTTTGATTCTGGTCAAATGGAGTAGGGGTACCCCCCCCTGCTCCTCCCCCTGAGCACAGCTGTGACTTCTGCACAGAGTGCTGGAACAGCTCCCTCAGGACCGGAAGGTGGCATGGGAGCAGGCTGGAAGGGAGTCTGTCCCAGCAGGGAGCTTCCCGCATCCTCACCGCCCTTGCCGCTTGGCCTGGACTCCAGGCAGCCACACACCCAGAAGTGCAGCCACAGGGAAGCTCCGTATTTCTGTCTGAGTTTGGAGAGGGAGCCCCTACTGGTTGGCATTTGCTCCAGCTTCCAGTCTCTCTCTCCCTCACCCCCAGGTGATCCTGTGGCAGCAGTGGCTTTGAAGGTGCACCAGCCCGACAGACTGGAAACACAGAGGGGCAGAACCTTTCTCTGACCAGAGGACCTGTGGTCCCAGAGAATGGGAGGGCCCTCCTGGAGCCATTTCCCATCCCCGCCCTCCTGGGTGGGGGGTCCTCCTGCCTCTTGGCCCTGGACAGGATGCAGGTGCAGTAAGTTTCTGGCACTGTGACAAAAGCCAGGCCCTGGCCAGAAAGCCTGGAGATCACAGAGAGGGGTGAGTTTGAGAAAGAGATTTCATGAAGTTGTATGTGAATTCCTGGGCACTACCTGCACTCTCTATGTGTGGACCTGACCTCAGACAGCACAGCAAAGGCTTTGACAAGGGGACCGCAGGGTTGATGACCCCCAGGTCCCAGCCAGCACTGGGTGGCAGACACATGACACAGAGCTAAACATCAGTGCAGAAGCTCTCAGAACAGAACTGACATTGGAGCCACAGCCCTCAGAGGCTTTGGAACTAACTAGAACTACTGCCTGACAAAAATGTCGTGGTCCTGCATAAGGTTTAAGCAATAACTGGAACGTTACGACAGTATTCAAACAGACCAGGAGACAACTCGATGTCCCTACTCAGCATAGGAAGAAATAGGAACTCTCAGCCTCTCAAGACAGGAGATGAGCAATGGATGCCAGCCTGGGGTCCTTCCTGGGTGGAGGGAACCCACAGATCCTCAGAGCAGCTGCACCACCGTGCTCCAGAAGGAAGGGCAAGCCCTCTCAAAGTGAATGGAAAGATAGGAACGCTATGCAGGGAAAGCAAAGGTTTTTGTTCTTTTGAGACAGGGTCTCACTCTGTCCCTCAGGCTGGAGTGCAGTGGTGCGATCTCAGGTCACTGCATTCTACACCTCCCAGGCTCAAGTGATTCTCCCATCTCAGCCTCCCAGCAGCTGGAACCACAGGTGCAGCCACCACACCTGGCTATTTTTTTAAATTTTTGGTAGAGATGGGGTCTCTCTGTGTTGCCTGGGCTGGTCTTAAACTCCTAGACTGAAGTGATCTGCCTACCTCAGCCTCCCAAATTGCTGGATTTACAGGTGTTAGCCACTCCACCTGGCCAAGAAAATAGAAGATTTAAAGGACAAAATGGAAATTTTAGAACTGAAAAATCTAATACCCAGACCTAAAAATTCATGATTAGACTCAATAACAATTGAAGTGACAGGGCACAGAGTCAGCAAACATGAGGACAACTCAGTACAAAGAACTGGGCAACAGAAGAACTGGGAGAATCGTCCACGCCAAGCAACAGAAGAAGGACTGGGAGAATCATCCATGCTGCGCAACAGAAGAAGTCCTGGGAGAATCGTCCACACCGAGCGACAGAAGAACTCAGAGAATCATCCACACGGAGCAATTGAAGAAGGCCTGGGAGAATTGTCCAGGCCGAGCGACAGAAGAAGAACTGGGAGAATCATCTGTGCTGAGCCACAGAAGAACTGGGAGAATCATCCATGTCCAGCCACAGAAGAAGGGCTTGGAGGAATGAAAGGAGCTTCTGAGACCTGCAGGACCATCCTGGCACATGGTACATGTGGTTTTTATGTGCACATGGGATGTTCACCAAGGCAGGCCATATTCCATGTGAAAAACTAAAGCCTAACAAATTTTAAAATAAGGTATTTTCTGATCACGGTAGAATTAAACTGTAAATCAATAACCAGAGATAACAGGAAATTTTCCTAATACTTGAAAATCAAAACACACACCTCTAAATAACGCCCTATACAAAGAGGAAGTATCAAAGAAAATTAGAAAATACTTTGAAGTAAGAGAAAATGAAAAAAAGCTAAACAAGTAAACCAGTGCCTCTAGAGAAACTGATAGCATGAAACGCATCCATTAGAAAAGAGGAAAGGTCTTCAAACAGTAATCTAAGCTTCCACTTGAAGAAGCTTTAAAACAAGAAAACAGAACAAGCAGAAGGGAGTAAATCATCAGTTAAGACCCAAATCCAATAAAATTAAAAGCACAACTAAGCATCTTCAAATTGGAGCAGCTCAAATAAAGGAAGGACAAAAGCAATTATGGGTTTCAAGAGCTTAAAAGACTGTGGCAGTTCTCTGCTACCTGCTTTTGTTTTATGGCATGACAGCCTATCCAGTTTTCATGGCATTTTTCTCTGCATCCTTTTTGTTAACAAGACGTTCTTGTGGTGAGCAGTTTTTCTCTGGCTCTTCTGGGAGCTGGTGGATTTGCAAATCACATCCAGCCTTTGAAAGCAGGACTGTTGCTTTGTTCCCCAGTTGCCCTCCTGGAAATCTCTATCCTGCTGGCTGGGAATGGCCCTGGGCCTTGGAGGGCAGGGGAGCATCTGCGACACCGAGGTCCTGGCCCCACACGCCTTCTCCTGCCACGGCCCCACACCCAGCTCTGTGCCTCCTCCTCGGCCCCCGGCACACAGCAGACCCCCAGCAAACCCTCAGTGACGGAGTGAATGACAAACACAGCAGTGAATGGTGCAGGGGAAGGGAAATAGGATTGCAATGCTTCTGAGTATTGAGTTCAGAAATTGCTGAATTTCAGAACGTTCCATGAGGTCCTGGAAACTGAGCTGGGCTCAGTGCTCGTGGTGTCTATCTGTCTAATCCTTACATACATACTGCACCCCACTTGTGGGCCAAGACTCATGCTAGAAACTGGGGATTCAGAGGTGAATGGAGGAGACAACTGTGCCCTCTGCCCTCTCCATGCCAGGGTGGGCCCCAGGTGACTACAGCAGGGCCAGGGGAGATGGGGTGGCAGGTACAGGTCTGGTAGGCAGTGCCCTCCAGAAGAATGCCCCGAGAAGTGGGTGGGAGAACTCACCCTCCCTGCAAGGGAAGCCTGGGAGCCAGTGGGAGAGCAACGGGCAGTGACAGACAAGACCTGGGGGGCAGGTGCCGGGTTCTGGGTGGGAGGCTGGGTGAATGGAAGAGCAAGTGTGGAATTCTGAACAAGAAGGAGCCGTTGATATGCTCAGCAGCATGGATGCATCTTCAGTAAATACTGAGTAAGATAAACCGGACACAAGAGAATACTTAGGATGTGATTCCATTTGTATCAACTTCTGAAACTCCCAGAGTCTATAGTGACAGCAAGTGGGCGACTGTCAGGGGACAGTAGCGGGTGTAGCAGGAGCAAGGACAGCAGGGGACCAAGGACTGCAGGCTTCTGTGAGCCTATGTGGGGTGGCTCCAGGTGTATACAAGGGCAAGACTAAGTAAGTGCAGCTTGTAATGATCAGTGGCACCTTCAAAAGGCCTTGATGCCACGTTACACATGCAAGGATAAACTGCGTCAGTCTGCTGCACACGGGGCCATCAGAGCTCTCTCCCAGCACCTGCTCCCCCCGCCCAGCCCCTCCTTCCTCACAGCCCCGGGGCCCCTGCACCCCTTTGACCTCAGGCGTTGTCTCAAATGCACCTGCCTGTCACCCAGTGGAAGCAGCCCGAGGCGGGACGTCCACACAGCTTGCATTCCACAGACCTCCGTGCCAGCCTAAAATTACCAACAGGGTCAGAATCTAATTTAAGGGGGTTTATTCAAAGTCAGCTGGAGGCTAACCCACCTGGAAACACCAACTCCAGAGGAACGGAGTCTGCCCTCAGAAGCAGGGAGCGGAAGGGGGCCCTCAGTTAGCAGAGATCTTAGGGCTTTTAGCAGGACCCCGGTGTCCTTCAGACCAGGTGGGCACACAGTCACAGTCACAACATTTGACTGATGATGAACATTTGCCTGTTTTGGGAAGGGTGCATTTGACATATCAGAGGGTGCAGTCATGGTTTCCGGTTTCTGATCTAAGCAGAGCTGGACAAACGGGAATCGAAATCCATACGCATCATGAACTAGGAAGGCAGCAGGTTCTGCTGTTGGTTAATTCTCTCCAGTCTTTGTGCAGAACAAGGAAACAGCGCGTTCGTCCCTGCCCTGAGAAAGGGGAGTGGCAAGCACACGTGAGGGGCATGGTCCCATCTCTGGTGGGACGGGAGGGGCACGGTCCCATCTCTCACTGGCTTAATGTGCCCAGACCGTGTTCCTGTTCACACCTGGGGGTAGGGGAAGCAGGCCCAGGTGACCCACAGGGCCTTGGATGAGGCTGCAGCTGAGGCCGGCCCTGCCAGGGCTGACCCCAAGGCTGTGTTTAACTTGGGCTCCAGCACGGGCCCTGTGTCCTGCCATGAAGGAGATGACACTTCCACTCCATCCACCTGGATCTCCTTATCTTGGTGACTGCCCCCACTGTGGGTACCAGGACCCTCTCCTGTGTGAGCTGGAACTGGGCGCAGGGAGTTGTGGGGAGGGGGCCCCATGAGAAGGGGCCACAGTGGAGCAAGGACTCAGCTCGGCAAGAAGGGTGTTCTAGGCCCAGGCAATGTGGGGGAGACTCAGGGGAGGAGAAGCGCTGGGGGCTGTTACCCTCAGGACCTGTGGCTAAACTCTGAGAGAACAGGAAGCTCATGGAGAGGTGTCTTCAGCCGGGAGGTAGGGGGAGAGGGGGGCTCTGTTGGTGATTTGATTGGAAGTGTTACTGGCAGAGAAGGAGGGGGCTCTGTGTTGCTGGTTGGAGGCGTTCCTGGCACTGGTAACGACAGGGCTGGAGGGTGGGGCAGGGCCTGGGGGCAGTGGGGGTTGGAAGAGGGGACAGAAAAGCTCAGATTGTGCCTCAAATGGTGGGTGCAGCTGCTGGGTTTGTTAGCGCATGGGATTGGGGTGGGACAGGAGTCATGCTGGTCACATGTGTCAACTGTGGGTGTCTGAAATCCCTGTGGCGACAGCTATAGGCTGTGGCCTCTGGGATCTGGAGTGCAGAGTGTGTTCTGAGGCGACTGTGAGGATGGTGGTCCACAGACTCCCTGGGCAAGTGCAATGGGGAGGTAGGTGGGAGCCCTGGATGCAGGCAGAGGGTGGAAGGAGGTGGGTTGGGGTCCCAGGTGCAGATGGGGTAGGAGAAGGAGGCCGGTGAGAGTCCCGGGTACAGACAGGAAGAGAGGCAGGTGGAGGCCCCAGTGCAGATGGAGGGGCCTGGGGGAGAGGCGGGGGGGGCGGGCCAGGCCCTCCTAGGATGACTGTGTGTCTCTTCTACCTCTCCCATTGTGTGGGCTAAAATGTGCTAAATCTCCAGCACTGGACAGGAGAGAGCGAGGGACCATGGACCAGAACTCTGCCTGTTTCTGGAACAGTGTAGGAGGTGCGGCGGGTCACAGTGTGGGCTCTCCACCCTGAGGAACGGCCAGATGCCTGTGGTCACAGTGTGGGCTCTCCACCCTGAGGAACAACCAGATGCCTGTGGTCACAGTGTGGGCTCTCCACCCTGAGGAACGGCCAGATGCCTGTGGTCACAGTGTGGGCTCTCCACCCTGGGGAACAACCAGATGCCTGTGGTCACAGTGTGGGCTCTCCACCCTGAGGAACGGCCAGATGCCTGTGGTCACAGTGTGGGCTCTCCACCCTGGGGAACGGCCAGATGCCTGTGGTCACAGTGTGGGCTCTCCACCCTGGGGAACGGCCAGATGCCTGTGGTCACAGTGTGGGCTCTCCACCCTGAGGAACGGCCAGATGCCTGTGGTCACAGTGTGGGCTCTCCACCCTGAGGAACGGCCAGATGCCTGTGGTCACAGTGTGGGCTCTCCACCCTGGGGAACGGCCAGATGCCTGTGGTCACAGTGTGGGCTCTCCACCCTGAGGAACGGCCAGATGCCTGTGGTCACAGTGTGGGCTCTCCACCCTGGGGAACGGCCAGATGCCTGTGGTCACAGTGTGGGCTCTCCACCCTGGGGAACGGCCAGATGCCTGTGGTCACAGTGTGGGCTCTCCACCCTGGGGAACGGCCAGATGCCTGTGGTCACAGTGTGGGCTCTCCACCCTGGGGAACGGCCAGATGCCTGTGGTCACAGTGTGGGCTCTCCACCCTGGGGAACGGCCAGATGCCTGTGGTCACAGTGTGGGCTCTCCACCCTGGGGAACGGCCAGATGCCTGTGGTCACAGTGTGGGCTCTCCACCCTGAGGAACGGCCAGATGCCTGTGGTCACAGTGTGGGCTCTCCACCCTGAGGAACGGCCAGATGCCTGTGGTCACAGTGTGGGCTCTCCACCCTGGGGAACAACCAGATGCCTGTGGTCACAGTGTGGGCTCTCCACCCTGAGGAACGGCCAGATGCCTGTGGTCACAGTGTGGGCTCTCCACCCTGGGGAACGGCCAGATGCCTGTGGTCACAGTGTGGGCTCTCCACCCTGGGGAACGGCCAGATGCCTGTGGTCACAGTGTGGGCTCTCCACCCTGAGGAACGGCCAGATGCCTGTGGTCACAGTGTGGGCTCTCCACCCTGAGGAACAACCAGATGCCTGTGGTCACAGTGTGGGCTCTCCACCCTGAGGAACGGCCAGATGCCTGTGGTCACAGTGTGGGCTCTCCACCCTGAGGAACGGCCAGATGCCTGCGGTCACAGTGTGGGTTGTTGCAGCTTCCACTTGAGCCGTTTATTTCCTAGTA
Source organism: Callithrix jacchus (assembly GCF_049354715.1). Taxonomy (NCBI): domain Eukaryota; kingdom Metazoa; phylum Chordata; class Mammalia; order Primates; family Cebidae; genus Callithrix; species Callithrix jacchus. Next base: position 51,498,434 of record NC_133522.1, read on the forward strand.
GCCACTGAGGTGCCCCGTGGACTCTGGGCATATGCCAGTGTTCACTGGGAAGCACAGCAGCAGCCGTGGAGGTGGCAGCAAGGTCAGGGCACTTAGCGGACAGCATGGATGGGCAGGTGCCCAGGGACAGCCAGAGGGCGGCTGACGCCTCATTCGCCCTGGCCTTCCAAGTGGTCTGAGGCTCTAAGAGCTGCTGGCTGGAGCAGGGTGGGTCTTCTGGGGCCCCAGGCACTGACTCCCAGGTGACCTCCGCTGCACAGGACGACCCTCACTCATGCTACCCTTGCCATGAAAAGAGGCGCTGGCTGCAGCTCGCTGGCCTGCGTGACTGATGGAGGCTGACAGCCTGGAGCTCCGAGCACCCCTGGCAGGAGCTGACCCACTTTCCCATCCCTGGGCTGGAAACCTTGACATAACAGATGGCTGCAGGGCCCTGGTGTCCCTCCAGTAGGGAGGAGATGTTTTTAATTAAAAAGGAGGCATGGAGCTCCAGAACGGCCACAGCAAGATCCAGTCCGTGCCTTCTGGTCCGTCAGCACCCATAGGTAAAAGTGCAAAGCTGGGATTACCTCAGGGTGTCCATGTGAGCACAGAGGTGCTTATCGGGGGCCACGCCATGCATTTGAACTGATACTCTCCTCTTCTTTCTGAGATCTTTCTTCACGAAAGACCTACTTAGAATGAGTCACTGAAGAGGCTTCGTGAGCTGTGCTGTCCAGCAGAGCTGTCTGTGGTGCCAGAAACCGCCCCCTCTGTGCTTCCCCTGCCTCCCCCCCACTCCCTGTCAGCTGCCACCGCCCACACAAAGCTGTTTGGCACTTTAAATGTGTGCTGTGAATTTTTAGTTTTAAATTTAAAAAGCCACATGTGGCTGGTGGCTGTCGTGCTGCACAGTGAAGCTAGAGCGCTAATCCGTGAGGAGGAGCTTCAGAATCTTTGTGCTGTGTAACGTACTTGCCATGTGCAATGTTGAAATCACCGAGTGTGTCGATGAAGTTACCTGTAAATGCGTTTTTAAGCGCAGTCCCCGACACCTGTGGCTACTCTTTAAAGATTCTCCTTACGTGCCACACAGGCAGTTGGAATGGGCTTTGCTTCTGGACTTTATCTTTGTGTTTTTCTTTTCGCATGTTTTTAACAGAACTGTTTTATTGAGAAAAGAAGAAATACCTTTGCCTCAACTTTTAACCCATAGCGTCTTCTGTGTGAACTGGCTGAATAAAGGGCAGTCTCCAGGCAGCTCGGTTATGGGGGCTGCGGCTTCACAGGGCTCTGTTCCAGACGGATTTTGAGAGGCAGCCCCCTCGGTGAGGTGTTGCCCTTCAGTGAGGGACTCAGCAGAGTCCAGTACCTCGGAGCAGGGTTTCCACAGCTCCGCACAAAGTTGCCCTGACTGTCCCACGAGTCCGTCACTTTCACCATCATCATTCTTTGCCAGTAAATCATAGATTGGGGCCTTACTTTGCCCAGTGGGCCCAGTGCTTGTTGAATGACGGTGTGCAGCAGGGGCACGACAGCCGCAGACAGCACTGTGTGGGTGGAAGGCACTTGCTGAGACCTGCCAGGGACACCCAGCCACAAGCAGGGGGCAGAGCTGCAGGGTGCTGGGCCTCACAGAGGTGGCTCCGGCCGGCCACTCTCTAGCTGCTGAGAGAGGTGCTCCTGTGACCCTGGGCAGATGCTGATGTTGGCCAGGGGACGGGGTGGCCTGCTCAGCGTCAGGAGCAAGGCAGCTGTGGGGCTGTGCCCAGACCCAGAAGCCCAAGGCCCTGCCCTGGACTCCTGCATACCTTGTGCCAGCAGGCAAGGCCTGGTCAGCATGTGGCGGGTGGGCAACCCCATCTCTCTGCCACCTGGGAGGCCAGAGTGGTGATGGCCCAGGACACCCTGGATGTGCATGGGCTGTGAGACTCTTCTCTCAGCAGCAGCTGTGTCTTTTCTCTCCAGGTGACGCCTTCTGGGCCCCGTCTGTCCTTCCTCACAGCACCCTGAGCACCTTAAGCCACCACCCCCAGCCACATTTTGGCAGAAGGATGGAGTCCAAGGTCTCAGAAGGTGGCCTGAACGTGACCCTGACCATCCGCCTGCTGATGCATGGAAAGGTAAGAGGAGTGGCCGTTGGCACTGTAGGAAACGTGACCACGGCAGACACAATGGGAGACCCACTGCCTGGGTCTTTGCATGATTTTTCAATTTTGTTTTAAGCAATCTCAAACTTACAAAGCAGTTACAGGTACAGGCCCTTTGAGACTCAGTGCCACCCTGCTGCCTTCTGCATGTTTCCCTTAATCAAGGACCTTCTCCAGCACAACCACATGCAGCCGTCAGTGTCAGGGCACCCGCGGGATGTGTTCCCACCATCAGGGTACCCACGGGATGCGTTCCCACCGTCAGGGCACCTGCAGGATGCGTTCCCTCTGTTGGGGCACCCGCGGGATGCGTTCCCACCACCAGCCTCCCCTGACCACACGCAGCCATCGGTGTTAGGGTATGCACCGGAGTGTCCCACCACTGGCCTCCCTTGATAATGGCCACAGAGTATCTCCTGGCCCACTGTCTTGAGTCCCTGCCTCCTGGAGTAGATCCCAGCTTCGTGCAGTTGGCAGTTTTGGCAGCATGTATGTAGCGCAGCACATGTGCGGCGCAGCACGTGGGGAGTGCCCATGCCTTGGTCCGGGTCTCCTGGCCATTGGCAGGAACACAGCAGCAGCTCTGCCCCCGGCTGTACCCATCGGCCACTCCGAGGTGCTCCTCTCCTGCCATGATAGGAAGTCATGGACTTGGTCCTTGAAGCTGTGTCGATGTCCCACCTGTCCTCAGCCTTCCAGGGCCTGTGTTTCTATCCTCTGGGACTCGGGTTGCTGTGTTCCTCCCCGGCTCTTCCTTCCGTGACCATGTGATTTGCTCTGATGCCCTTGCTGCCCCTCGCTGGCCCCAAGGCCCAATGTATCGCTATTCCTGCAGCCCCATCCCCCTCTCTGCTGATCTTGTCCTCCCCATCCTAGTCCTGGAAACCGCCATTTCCCCAGTGGCTCCTATGTGTGGTGGCATGTTCTGGAAGCCAGGGTGCACTGTGCTCCTGGGCTGTGCATCTGCAGAGCACTTCCTTCCACGTTCAGCTCCCTATGGGGAGCCCCAGTTCCAGCCCCACAGCACAGGGTTCGTCCAGCTCTTCCTGCCTCAGGTGTGTACCATGACAAAACCAACTGCCAGCACCTGTGTGTGGCCTTCTGCCGGGAGGAGGATGGCAGAGGCTCTGGGCTTTAGCACCCGCAGCACTTCCACATCCTAGATTTCCAGAAGACACAGCCTCCTCCCTGGGGGAAGGTGGTGGTGCCCACACCCAGAGCATTCATTTCTGCAGTGGAGATGGAAGGACCTGCCTCTCCCCCAACTGGGAGTGTCAGGAGCAAGGCCGTGTGGCAGACGGGGCTCCCCTCAGGCCAGCGTGGCAGCCACACCACCCAGATGCCCTCTGTGGGGGCGGTGCCCTGATGATGGGGTCCCCTCCTTGTGTCCGGTGGCCTCTGCCTCCACGGACCCCTCTGCACACACACCATCCTCACGGCCTCACTGACATCATCATCACTGCCCCTGCTTCAGGTGACAGGCCACAGTAGCACCTGCCTGTCAGCTGTGTCTCACTGCCAAACAGGGAGACACTGGGCCACTCAGTCCAGCAGGAAATGTGTGTCCCGAAGCTGCCTCAGGCTCACTGTCAGAACTGGGGCAGCATCTTCCAGCATTCGTTTTAACGGGCTGCCTTCTAAATAGGAGCCAGGGAGCAGAGCTATTTTCTCTAAGTCACACAGTTGAAGGAGACTGTATTTTTCATGCATTTCTTCCAGGGTTTCCTGGAGGCCTGAAGTGTGTAGGTGATGCTCCTGAGGTATTTATCAGGGGCAGTCAAGTACCCTCCCACAGGGCACCTAGTCAGAGGCAGCCCAGCTCTGGCCTGATCAGGTGGGCACCAAGGAAGCCCCGGCTCAGGGCCTCTTATAGGCAGCCGAGCTTGTGTGTAACTCCCTGGCGGATTCTGAATTCTCCCCTCTTCACTCACACCGGGAGGGTCCCTCTTCACTCACACTGGGAGGGTCTCCTCCTCACTCACACCGGGAGGGTCCCCTCTTCACTCACACCTGGAAGGAAGGTCCCTCTTCACTCACACCAGGAGGGTCCCCTCCTCACTCACACCGGGAGGGTCCCCTCCTCACTCACACAGGGAGGGTCTCCTCCTCACTCACACCGGGAGGGTCTCCTCCTCACTCACACCTGGAAGGAAGGTCCCTCTTCACTCACACCTGGAAGGAAGGTCCCTCTTCACTCACACCTGGAAGGAAGGTCCCTCTTCACTCACACCGGGAGGGTCTCCTCCTCACTCACACTGGGAGGGTCCCCTCTTCACTCACACCGGGAGGGTCTCCTCTTCACTCACACCGGGAGGGTCTCCTCCTCACTCACACCGGGAGGGTCTCCTCCTCACTCACACCGGGAGGGTCTCCTCCTCACTCACAGCGGGAGGGTCTCCTCTTCACTTACACTGGGAGGGTCTCCTCCTCACTCACAGCGGGAGGGTCTCCTCCTCACTCACACCGGGAGGGTCTCCTCTTCACTCACACCAGGAGGGTCTCCTCCTCACTCACACCGGGAGGGTCTCCTCCTCACTCACACCAGGAGGGTCTCCTCCTCACTCACACCGGGAGGGTCTCCTCTTCACTCACACCGGGAGGGTCTCCTCCTCACTCACACCGGGAGGGTCTCCTCTTCACTCACACCAGGAGGGTCTCCTCCTCACTCACAGCGGGAGGGTCTCCTCCTCACTCACACCGGGAGGGTCTCCTCTTCACTCACACCGGGAGGGTCTCCTCTTCACTCACACCGGGAGGGTCTCCTCCTCACTCACAGCGGGAGGGTCTCCTCCTCACTCACACCGGGAGGGTCTCCTCTTCACTCACACCGGGAGGGTCTCCTCCTCACTCACACCGGGAGGGTCCCCTCTTCACTCACACCTGGAAGGAAGGTCCCTCTTCACTCACAGCGGGAGGGTCCCCTCTTCACTCACACTGGGAAGGAAGGTCCGTCTTCACTCACACCAGGAAGGTAGCCTGGTTTCGGCAGTCTCTGCCTCCCCTGCTTTTCTCCTCCTGCTCTATGACACCGTCTTTCTGTGATTCTTTTCCTGCAGGAAGTTGGAAGCATCATCGGGAAGGTAATTATTGATTGAATCTCTGCCTCTCTTGGGGGTCTCTGTAAGGGGATGGTGAGGACAGCAGCCACCCTGGGTGCTAGGTGACACCCAGTAGGTGCACCTTTCCTGGTAGGTGGGTGGTGTGTTCCATGAAGTCAGGACCCCAGGGGTGCTGCCTTTATGCCACGTGACAGCGGAGCTTGTCCCTGGCTCTGTGCGGCCGAGCGGAAGGGCCTGGTTGCCTGGCTGCCCCTGCCCATGACCTTGGTGGCTGGTCCTTCTTTCCTGGTTGAAGACCCCACAAAGAAGGATTTCCCACACCTTCTTCAGCTGGCCATGTCATCTGGGTGGTCTCCAGGAGTGCAGAGGTAGCAGCTTGACACTTCCCTTCCAGATCAGGGCCGGCCCAGTGTGGAAGCTGCATCCTGAGGCTGAGCAGTGAGGGCCTCCCTGTCTTCATCACATTTTTACCAGCTCCAGGGACCTATGTCCTTCCCTCTATCCCACCATGGGTGTGCCCCTCATAGCTCATCGTCCCAGCTTCCTCATGAGTGCCAGAGTGAGCACGTCTCTGAGAGCCACCACCCCTGGAGGGGAGGGTAGCGAGCCAGAGTGCAGCCGGCCATGCGGGGCACCTGAGGGCATGCACACTGCCCTGTGCCATGAGTTAGCTGCTGTGGGAGCCAGGTTGGGCCCACCCCACCCTTCCCAGCCATGTGCCCTTGGGTGGGTGCACTTGCCTTCCTGTGCCTCAGTTTCCCATCCAAATGCCCTCTAGGGCGTGGTGGGCATGGAGCCTGGTCTCCGAGGAGGAGGCTCGGCTGTGTGGGCACATGGGGCAGGCCGCTACCCACCTACCCTGGGCCGTGCCATCCTCAGAGCCAGAGGGGCAGAGGCTGCCCCATGTGCCTCGAGCCCGTGCATGCCCTCAGCGGAGCTACAAGGGACACCTTTTCCTTATTGTCTAAATGTTTATTCCAGAAAGGAGAAACCGTGAAGAAGATGCGTGAGGAGGTGAGTGTGGTGGGTCCCCATCTGTTTGCAGCCGCTGTGGGTGGGTGGGAGGGTCCCCAGGCTCTGCCCCTGCCAGTGCAGGGCCTCTTTCCCCCTACTCAGGCCACCTGTACTTCCCTGAGGGAAGGGATCCCTTGGATTGTTTTGCTTATTAAAGTTTCATTGTGGAGGAGATTGTTGAGAAGGGTTCACTGTTCAGTAGTGGTTTGCCAGCTAGGGGATAAAGGCATGTGTTTGTATCAGTTGTCATCAGACTTGTGGCCCCAGGCCCTGGCCAAAGGGCTTTAATCAGTTGCTGGGGTTTCTCTGCTTTCGCCCTAGAGTGGTGCCAGGATCAACATCTCAGAGGGAAACTGCCCAGAGAGGATCGTGACCATCACAGGCCCTACAGACGCCATCTTCAAGGCCTTTGCCATGATTGCATACAAGTTTGAGGAGGTAACCTGCACCCCCAGAAACCTCCACCAGCCCGGCAGAGTCCGGCCTAGTCTCAGCCAGCTCCCTGAGTCCCTATTCCCTGTACTTGGACTAGGGGATCACCCAGGTGGCCCCGTAACTACAGTCACGTCCTTTGCCTCCCAGGGCCTCTCCCCAGCTCTGGTTCATCTGGTCAGGGCCCAGTGTCCCTCCGTCCTGAAGCCAGCTACTCCCAGCTCCTGCGCCTTGAGTCCACCTCCCTCAGCTTCCTCAGACCCTGCCCTGGGGCAATGAGCACAGCCTTACAACACCCCACCCTTCCCTGGAGCACACAGCTGCGGCCGGCCCTCGGGCCACACCAGCATCCCAGCCCCCAGCTGGCTCTGCCACATGGTGTTCGACAAAGCCCTGGCTGGTACAACCATGGTCCACAGCCACACACCACCATGCCACCAGGCTCCCCTGGGAGAGCCGATGTAGCCTGGCTTAGACGTGGACAGGGAAGGTGGAGGCCATTCGTGCTGGTGGTATTAGAGTGTGTGCGTGTGTGTGTGTGTGTGCGCGCACTTGTGCAGTGCTTCTATGTATTCTGCCATTGAGTTATTTTAATGTTTTTATGTGTTTCTAGTTTTCTTGAAATTGCTGGAAGTTAGTTAGAGATGCATTTAGTGTCTTTGAGGGGTTACCATTAAGTAATGAGGGGCACTTTGTGGAAATAAAGACCCCTCCAAGAAGGCGAATGCTCAGAGGTTGTTTATGATTCGGTGCCATCTTCCATGCTTGGCAGAGACTCGAAGGCAGGCGAGGAGGGGGAGCTTCAGACTGGGAGAGCAGAGCTGCAACCCAGGGAGGTAGTGGGGGTAGAAGCGGGGCATCCCGTGTGGCTGGTGGAGGAATGTGTGGGGCCTTTCCAGTGGGTCCTGAGTTGGAACTGGGGTACACATAAGGGAAGCTAATTGTTCAGGGCTGAGTGCAGCAAAGGCTGTGGCCTGGCCACAGGGCTGGACACTGCAGACGTTGGGGCCGGTGTCCCCTGTCATAGGTGGCCAGGCCACTGTCTGTAGGTTGTTTCTTAGTTTCCCCTTTTAGCTACTCTTGTTTACGAGTGGATAGCCAGTTCAGGAAACACCAGAGAGCCAGGTCATGCCCCTCAAGGATGGTTCAGTTACCCCCTTGGTCAGCTGCCCTGTGGGGTCCTCTGGATCTTTCTGCTGCTGAGTCATCCTGGCCATCGTCTGATGGCAGACTGATGGAATGTGGCAGGCAGCACCATACACCATAACAGAAACAAGAACAACCTGGTCCCCAGATGGTGGTAAAACCAAGGGCGCCATTACCCAGCCCTAGGCAAGAGGACACAGCCTATGGCCATGAGTGCCAGCCTCAGAGAGCCTCGTAGCAGCTCCTTGGGGTGCTGGGCAGCCGGCTCCTGGGACTTCACTCTGCAAGAAACGTGCAGTGGCACAAACACCAGTGTGGCTGGCCAACAAGAAGCCTGGAGAAATGCAGTCGCCCACGACCGCTCATGCCAACACACCCCCCACCCAGGGCCGGCGGAACGAGAAACCTGGAGAAACGCAGTCACCCACGACTACTCGTGCCAACATGCCCTCCACCCAGGGCCAGCCGAACGAGGAACCTGGAGAAACGCAGTCACCCACGACCGCTCGTGCCAACACGCCCCCCACCACCCCCAGGGCAGGTGGTGTCCTGAGTACCTTCTGCCAGAGTTGGCACTGGGTTTCTGACTGTAGTTTCTGCCCGTGCAATGCCCACTGTGGGGAACGCTCAGTCGTCCCTTCCACAGAGTACACAAATAATCACGGGTGGTCTCGTGTTCGAACTCAAATTTGAGTCAGAATTTCCAGCCATGGAGATTGATAGAATTAGGGTCTTTGGATACAGAGAAGTCTCCGAAGCTCTTCCTGAGTATCTGAGGCATTCGTCTGAGGCCATCAGGGCCTGGTAACTGTTCCTAAGGAAGCAGTGTCTGGTGGGGGCATAGGGGACCTGGGGACGGGCCGTCACTCAGCTGGAGAGGTTGGAACCGCGGCTTGTGCGCGACAGCGGCCGCTGGGATCTGTATTCGTTTCTTCCACGTGGCTGGGGTTTCACGCTGCTCCTTGCAGGTTGCTGATTTCAGTTTAGAATGACCTGGGACTGAGCAGTAGACTTTCCTAACTGGTTGTTTCTCTAGGAGAAAGGGACACTAGTAAAGTCACAAGTGATTTGTTTAGTTAGTTGTCTGTGTAGACGCAAGCAGAAAGACCATCAGCTGTGATTCCCTAGGGTCCCATTCGATGAAACCGGCATATCTAGAGATTCTTATCCCTGGGTCCCCAGGGGTGGGCGATGTGTCCAGTCGTCAGTGAGAGTGAGGGCAGTGGTTACTGTTTGGGATAATCTAAGTGGCATTAGAATGAATGTGTGCTAACGTAACAATTACCATAAAGTGAAAAGAAAATAGAAAAGGGACCATCACCAGAGGTGGATGACAACCAGGGGTCCGTGGAGAATGAGAGGGAGAAAGATTATCTGTAAGCAGATGCAAAGCGAAACGAATCCGACGGAGGTCTTGTTAGGACATCTTAGCGAAACTGTCCCTTACCCAAGGTCATCGGCTTGCAGGAAGGTCTCAGGTCAGCCACTGTCTCTGAAGAATGACTGCCTCTGGAAGGTCTCAGAGAAACCTCAGTTTGGGGTCCCCTGTTGGAGTAGTTTGCTCATTGTGTGGAATTTTCGGTCACCGCTTTGGCTGTGAAATGTGAAACCAAGGACTGACTCCTGGAGTCTCACTGCTGGATTTGTTAGCGATACCTGGTGAGGCCCCTTTCAAGGAGGTAAGAGAAAGAGACTTCTCTGATGTCTCTTCCAATAGTCATCTCCTGGTTGCAGGTCCTGAGCAGGGTGTTTGGGAAGATGTCGTGGGAAGCAGCTGTGACCCACTGGTGATAGGCAGGCCGTGAGGAGTCCCTCGCAGTCATTCGCCATCCCTGCCTGCAGCAGGACATAGTCTAGCATCAGGAGTCCCAGAGGCACGAGCCCCAGTCACCAGTTCATGGAGGGACAGCTGAGGTGTCTCCAAGGGAGCAGACTCTGTGGCCGAGCAAGCTCAAGGGGTTCCGAAGGCTTTGATCTGTTGGTCCTTCAGTTTTTCCAGAAGCTTGTGGGTGGTCAGCATAGTGTTGTTACTGAGTAAGGGGTAACCACTTACAGAGCTCTGTTATCATGGTTTTTGTAAAATGTGGTCCTCAATCACTTAATGTAAAAGTTGGTGTGCTTCAGCTTGGAAATACAAAATCAAGGAATTTTTTAGTAATAGGACTGCAGCTTTTAAACAAGGAAATGCTTCAACCCATCCTGAAAACAGATACGCAATGGCTAAGGCATTTCCAGTCCCAGGGTGGACGCTGGTTAAAATCCACCTGAGGGCATTCAGAGGGCCCTTGTGGCTTCGCTCTGGAGCCATGCCTGGCCTTCACACCATGTCAGGTTTGTGCTGTTGACAGACACCTGGCCTTCAGATAACCTCAACAGTCTGTGAGTCTCACACCAGTGTTGACTGGAGATATTAATCAGCTTCTCTACAGCATGGTGAGCAGTTTCATGGACTGACTTAGCTCATACACATCTGAAGTCATGTGGTACCACAGCCAGCCATCTTGAGAGCACCAAAGAAGACTGAGTAAAGGGTACAACCAGGACTTTCAGAATTTCTCCATCCTTCCTTTTCAAAATCAGGGGCAAAGCATCGAAATCTTACAGTGGCCTCTTTGCTTGCCTCCAGAGATCTAGCCTTTTAGCTGGAGTTGAACTGTGGCTAAAGCACTGGTGGGCACAACCATCCCCCAGAGCATCTCCTCCAACATCCGCAGCAGCCTTGCCCCTGCGGTTGCCAGCTCTCTAGGAAGAGGTGTGCCTAAGAACTCCTCAGCCCCGGCCCATGGAGGGTGGGCTTCCAGGAGAGCTAAAAGCCCATTTCCAGAGCATCCACCACATGGGCCCGTGGCTAGTTGACAAGCGCTGGCAAGAGTGATGAGTCTGTGGGTGACACCCCTCCCTGGGCACCGAGGAAGAAGAACTGTCCAGACCCCAGCACAACTAATGCCTGAGGAATATCTTAGTTTATAGTGTTACTACTCAGCTGTTTCCTTTATATATAATCATATATTAGTTTAAAGAATTAGTGCCTGAAGTGTGACTTACTGCTTGCTCTATCTAGCTTATATAATCATACTTAATACTTACATCTAGCATACTTAGTTCCGTATAATCTTTCTATATGAACATATAGGTATTGTAGTTGGAGCTGCACCGACACGTTTAGTGCTGACTTATAGAATCCTTCCACAGAACCATACAGGAGTCTGCAGTAGGAGGGGTGCCTAGAGCAGTCACCGAACAGAAGCAGTACATGGAAAACAGCCAGACCAGGACGAGAACCAAAGACCCAGGCGGTGGCGTCCCTGCCTGAAAGGGCATACGCTGTATGGCAGGCTTGGAGCAAGAGCCTCTCCTCCTGATAAAGGAGTTGTGGTACCTGCATCCAGCTCCTGTGGAAAGTCGGCCTCAGGCCTGAGATCCTGGAAGTAACCGAGGGAGAAGAACCCTCTGGTGTGACCAGTCACGGCGGCTGTACACCCTGTCAGTCTTTTCTCACCTCTGTGCTAGCTCAAATCATCCTCCCATAAATATCTTAAGGGAAGAGCACAAGTCTGTCAGCTCCCACTGCAGTGGCTTGCAGTATCCTTCTGTTAGAAACCCTTTGAAGTCTCCAGCCCCCGGATAAGAAGTGTTGTGCAGGACACCTGTTGCACACAGCCCACGTCCTTGCCTCGGTGACCTAATGGGGGTGGACCCCTTTTCTGCACACAACCCTCTACTACTGCACATGGCATGGACCCCTACTGCACACGACCCACCTTTCTGCCCAGGTGACATAATGGGGTGGCCCCCTCGCTTGTGACTCACGTGATTATGTAGCCCTATCACTAAGCCTATAGATGATGACCTCACTCACGACCCTTCTCCTTGCTTGTACCTAATAAATACAGATGCATCTGGGCATTTGAGGCCCACCCGATCTTCACTCATAGGTTGCGTGGCCCCCCGAGTCCAGCTGCTCTTCACCAGTTCTTCAGTGTCCTGTCTCTTTACTTCTCTGATCCTGCACTTCAGCACAGCATAAGGGACAGCCCTGTGGTGCTGTGAGGCCCTACAGTCCTACAGAGTCCTGCATGTAACATACTTTATGCCCCGCAGGGGACTATGTGGTGAAGGAGCCAGGTTAGCCACACACTGTCCTGGTCTCCTGGGACTGCCATTGCAAAATACCACAACTGGGTGGCCTACACAGCAGACACTGGTTCTCTCACACCCAGGAGGCTGGAAGTCTCGGTTCAGGGTGCCACAAGGGCCAATTCCTCAGGGGCCTCTCTCTTTGGCTTGCAGATTCCATCTTCTTCCTGTGTCCTCACAGGGTTGTCTTTCTGTATGCGTCAGTGTCCTCATCCCCTCTTCTTATAAGGACACCAGTCAGATGAGATTAGGGTCCGCCATAATAACCCCATTTTACATTCATTACCTCTGTAAAGCCCCATCTCTAAACAGTCACACTGGGAGCCAGGACTTCAGTGTAGACACAGTCACATGGGGGGTCAGGGCTTCAGTGTAGACACGGTCACACGGCGGGGTCAGGGCTTCAGTTTAGACACAGTCACATGGGGGGTCAGGGCTTCAGTGTAGACACAGTCACACAGCGGGGTCAGGGCTTCAGTGTAGACACAGTCACATGGGGGGTCAGGGCTTCAGTGTAGACACAGTCACACGGGTGGGGGTCAGGGCTTCAGTGTAGACATAGTCACACGGGGGGTGGTCAGGGCTTCAGTGTACACACAGTCATGTGGCGGGGTCAGGGCTTCAGTGTAGACACAGTCACACAGGGGGGTCAGGGCTTCAGTGTAGACACAGTCACACGGGTGGGGGTCAGGGCTTCAGTGTACACACAGTCACACAGGGGGGTCAGGGCTTCAGTGTAGACACAGTCACATGGGGGGGTCAGGGCTTCAGTGTACACACAGTCACACGGGGGGGTCAGGGCTTCAGTGTACACACAGTCATGTGGCGGGGTCAGGGCTTCAGTGTAGACACAGTCACACGGGGGGGTCAGGGCTTCAGTGTACACACAGTCACACGGGGGGGTCAGGGCTTCAGTGTACACACAGTCACATGGCGGGGTCAGGGCTTCAGTGTAGACACAGTCACACGGGGGGGTCAGGGCTTCAGTGTACACACAGTCACGTGGCGGGGTCAGGGCTTCAGTGTAGACACGGTCACACGGGGGGGTCAGGGCTTCAGTGTAGACACAGTCACATGGGGTCAGGGCTTCAGTGTAGACACAGTCACACGGGGGGGTCAGGGCTTCAGTGTAGACACAGTCACATGGGGGGTAGGGCTTCAGTGTAGACACAGTCACACAGGGGGGTCAGGGCTTCAGTGTACACACAGTCATGTGGCGGGGTCAGGGCTTCAGTGTAGACACAGTCACACGGGGGGTCAGGGCTTCAGTGTAGACACAGTCACACGGGGGGTGGTCAGGGCTTCAGTGTAGACATAGTCACACGGGGGGGTCAGGGCTTCAGTGTAGACAGTCACACGGGGGGGTCAGGGCTTCAGTGTAGACAGTCACACGGGGGGGTCAGGGCTTCAGTGTAGACATAGTCACATGGCGGGGTCAGGGCTTCAGTGTAGACACAGTCACACGGGGGGGGTCAGGGCTTCAGTGTACACACAGTCACGTGGCGGGGTCAGGGCTTCAGTGTACACACAGTCATGTGGCGGGGTCAGGGCTTCAGTGTACACACAGTCACGTGGCGGGGTCAGGGCTTCAGTGTACACACAGTCACACGGGGGGGTCAGGGCTTCAGTGTAGACACAGTCACACGGGGGGGTCAGGGCTTCAGTGTACACACAGTCACACGGGGGGGTCAGGGCTTCAGTGTAGACACGGTCACATGGGGGGGTCAGGGCTTCAGTGTACACACAGTCACGTGGCGGGGTCAGGGCTTCAGTGTACACACAGTCACACGGGGGGGTCAGGGCTTCAGTGTAGACACGGTCACACGGGGGGGTCAGGGCTTCAGTGTAGACACAGTCATGTGGCGGGGTCAGGGCTTCAGTGTAGACACAGTCACACGGGGGGGTCAGGGCTTCAGTGTACACACAGTCACACGGGGGTCAGGGCTTCAGTGTAGACACGGTCACACGGGGGGGTCAGGGCTTCAGTGTAGACACAGTCATGTGGCGGGGTCAGGGCTTCAGTGTACACACAGTCACACGGGGGTCAGGGCTTCAGTGTACACACAGTCACACGGGGGGGTCAGGGCTTCAGTGACCCCCAGGGCATGACTGTCCAGGTTCACTTTCCTCCCCAGTGAGGGCCAAATGTGCTCACTCTCCCGTCTAGCAGCATGTGGAGGAGGCAGCGCAGACAGCCACTGTCAGGAAGCAAGTGGCTTTGGAAGAATTGACAGCGAGGTTGTGTTTTGGTTCAGAACCCCCAGGAAGTTAGGGGTCATGATTTTGCTGGTGGCCCTGAGGTCTTCAGCAGATCAATATCTTTGTCCGTTTGGTATCTGAACTGGCAGGACAGGTGTGTCACAGGGGCTGGAGTTGGGCCAGGGAGGAGTCATAGGGGCTGGGAAACCCTTTGGTAGGGACTGTAGTTTAAGGCTTTTTTTGCATTTGGGATCACGGGATTATGGAGAATTTCAGGTCATGTTTTGGTGGAACGTCTTGGAGCTTTTAGAGGCCCTGCCCCAGTCATTTTGCCTGTGTTAGTGGGACTGCATCAGGTGCAGCATCAAGACCCTTACCCGGAATCTGGGTCATGCTGCCCAGAGCCCACACAGCTTGCCAGTGGGCAGAGGAGTCCTCCAGGAGCTCAGGAAGCCACATTTCTGATGTGCAGTTAAGCTGCCTCCATCTTCAAACCAAGTGTCTGCTACTAAATTTTCAGGGGTGGAGTCACAGAGCAGGAATGAATCTTTTTCAGTCAAGGACCCAAGGGTTACAGTTCAGGACAGGGAAATAGGGAAAGAAAACACTGAGGGTTATTGGAAATGACTCCCATGGTGTGTATTATCTAAACTGAGGAGGAGGATGACAGGAGACCTTTCTGCAGGTCGAATGCAGGAAGAGCTGTCCATAGCCACCAGGAGGATGAGGAAGACCACCTGCATCCAGCATTAGTCACCCTGAGGGGTGAAGGCCAGGCAGGATGCTGGCCGCCCTTTCCTCCCTCAGGCACTCTCACTGGCCTGGAATGAGTCTTTCTGTCTCCGTTTTTCTTTCTGGGGATGGAATCATGTTTTCTCCAGAATCCTTTCTGAATGCGGCACCTATTACATAAGCGTCCTTGGCGGGAGCTGGGGCTGGTGAGGGGCACCTTGCTCTCGGATCGGCAGGGACCCTGGCTTATTTTTGTTCCAGGCCTTTTTCAGTGTATTCTGCCGCTGGCTGTTGTTCAGCTGAAGGGCTATTCCCATCCCCATTTCTGTTTTCAAGAGAGGTTTCACTCCATTGACCTAATGGGACCAAAGGGCTCCTCTTACACCAGGCCTTCCATACCTTGAAGGGTAGAGACAGTCAAGGTTGTTGGAAGGGACTTTCTAGTCTGTCCCCGAATCTACGTCTGTGTTTGTGATTATTCTAATCACCCCCTACTGGAGATGTTTTAGTCACAAACACATCAATTCAGATGTGTCTGTGACTGTCCTAATCAATTCCTACTGTAGATGTTTTAGGGCTGTGTCTGTGACTGTCCTAATCAATTCCTACTGTAGATGTTTTAGGGCTGTGTCTGTGACTGTCCTAATCAATTCCTACCGGAGACGTTTCATGGCTGTGTCTATGACTGTCCTAATCAGTTCCTGCTGTAGATGTTTCACGGCTGTGTCTGTGACTGTCCTAATCAGTTCCTGCTGTAGATGTTTCACGGCTGTGTCTGTGACTGTCCTAATCAATTCCTACTGTAGATGTTTCACGGCTGTGTCTGTGACTGTCCTAATCAGTTCCTGCTGTAGATGTTTCACGGCTGTGTCTGTGACTGTCCTAATCAGTTCCTACTGTAGATGTTTTAGGGCTGTGTCTATGACTGTCCTAATCAATTCCTACTGTAGATGTTTTAGGGCTGTGTCTGTGACTGTCCTAATCAGTTCCTGCTGTAGATGTTTCACGGCTGTGTCTGTGACTGTCCTAATCAGTTCCTGCTGTAGATGTTTCACGGCTGTGTCTGTGACTGTCCTAATCAATTCCTACTGTAGATGTTTCACGGCTGTGTCTGTGACTGTCCTAATCAGTTCCTGCTGTAGATGTTTCACGGCTGTGTCTGTGACTGTCCTAATCAGTTCCTACTGTAGATGTTTTAGGGCTGTGTCTATGACTGTCCTAATCAATTCCTACTGTAGATGTTTTAGGGCTGTGTCTGTGACTGTCCTAATCAGTTCCTACTGTAGATGTTTTAGGGCTGTGTCTGTGACTGTCCTAATCAATTCCTACTGTAGATGTTTTAGGGCTGTGTCTGTGACTGTCCTAATCAATTCCTGCTGTAGATGTTTTAGGGCTGTGTCTGTGACTGTCCTAATCAGTTCCTGCTGTAGATGTTTCACGGCTGTGTCTGTGACTGTCCTAATCAATT
Organism: Callithrix jacchus; assembly: GCF_049354715.1. Taxonomy (NCBI): domain Eukaryota; kingdom Metazoa; phylum Chordata; class Mammalia; order Primates; family Cebidae; genus Callithrix; species Callithrix jacchus. Next base: position 51,514,750 of record NC_133522.1, read on the forward strand.
CCTACTGTAGATGTTTTAGGGCTGTGTCTGTGACTGTCCTAATCAATTCCTACTGTAGATGTTTCACGGCTGTGTCTGTGACTGTCCTAATCAATTCCTGCTGTAGATGTTTTAGGGCTGTGTCTGTGACTGTCCTAATCAGTTCCTACTGTAGATGTTTTAGGGCTGTGTCTGTGACTGTCCTAATCAATTCCTACTGTAGATGTTTTAGGGCTGTGTCTGTGACTGTCCTAATCAGTTCCTGCTGTAGATGTTTCACGGCTGTGTCTATGACTGTCCTAATCAATTCCTACTGTAGATGTTTCACGGCTGTGTCTGTGACTGTCCTAATCAATTCCTACTGTAGATGTTTCACGGCTGTGTCTGTGACTGTCCTAATCAGTTCCTGCTGTAGATGTTTCACGGCTGTGTCTATGACTGTCCTAATCAATTCCTACTGTAGATGTTTTAGGGCTGTGTCTGTGACTGTCCTAATCAGTTCCTGCTGTAGATGTTTCACGGCTGTGTCTGTGACTGTCCTAATCAATTCCTACTGTAGATGTTTTAGGGCTGTGTCTGTGACTGTCCTAATCAGTTCCTGCTGTAGATGTTTCACGGCTGTGTCTGTGACTGTCCTAATCAATTCCTACTGTAGATGTTTTAGGGCTGTGTCTGTGACTGTCCTAATCAATTCCTACCGGAGATGTTTCACGGCTGTGTCTGTGACTGTCCTAATCAGTTCCTACTGTAGATGTTTTAGGGCTGTGTCTGTGACTGTCCTAATCAATTCCTGCTGTAGATGTTTTAGGGCTGTGTCTGTGACTGTCCTAATCAATTCCTACTGTAGATGTTTTAGGGCTGTGTCTGTGACTGTCCTAATCAATTCCTACTGTAGATGTTTTAGGGCTGTGTCTGTGACTGTCCTAATCAGTTCCTGCTGTAGATGTTTCACGGCTGTGTCTGTGACTGTCCTAATCAATTCCTACTGTAGATGTTTTAGGGCTGTGTCTGTGACTGTCCTAATCAATTCCTGCTGTAGATGTTTTAGGGCTGTGTCTGTGACTGTCCTAATCAGTTCCTGCTGTAGATGTTTCACGGCTGTGTCTATGACTGTCCTAATCAATTCCTACTGTAGATGTTTCACGGCTGTGTCTGTGACTGTCCTAATCAATTCCTACTGTAGATGTTTTAGGGCTGTGTCTGTGACTGTCCTAATCAGTTCCTGCTGTAGATGTTTCACGGCTGTGTCTATGACTGTCCTAATCAATTCCTACTGTAGATGTTTTAGGGCTGTGTCTGTGACTGTCCTAATCAATTCCTACTGTAGATGTTTTAGGGCTGTGTCTGTGACTGTCCTAATCAATTCCTACTGTAGATGTTTTAGGGCTGTGTCTGTGACTGTCCTAATCAGTTCCTGCTGTAGATGTTTTAGGGCTGTGTCTGTGACTGTCCTAATCAGTTCCTGCTGTAGATGTTTCACGGCTGTGTCTGTGACTGTCCTAATCAATTCCTACCGGAGATGTTTCACGGCTGTGTCTGTGACTGTCCTAATCAGTTCCTGCTGTAGATGTTTTAGGGCTGTGTCTGTGACTGTCCTAATCAGTTCCTGCTGTAGATGTTTCACGGCTGTGTCTGTGACTGTCCTAATCAGTTCCTACTGTAGATGTTTTAGGGCTGTGTCTGTGACTGTCCTAATCAGTTCCTGCTGTAGATGTTTCACGGCTGTGTTTGTGACTGTCCTAATCAGTTCCTACTGGAGACGTTTTAGGGTGGCATTTAGGACTTGGCTGTGGGACCTTTTTTGATCCTTGGGTTTATTTATTGACAGAGGTCAGGTAATTCTGGATCATGTGCACCCAAAAGCATTCTGAATTCTTCTGTTGGTCATTGCAGGTCTTGTCTGGGTAGGGACTCCATAAGTGTAGCTCTGAATTCAGCTTCAATCCAAGGTTTCAGTTCTGGATTTGCTTATACACCTGGCTCACGGAGGGTTGGGCTTTTCCAGGCAACTGGCATTTGGGAGTCTTAAGAGGGCTGAAAAAGACAGAGGTGGAGTCGATGGAGGAGCTGGAAGGGAAGGCTGGACAGGAGGAGTGCTGGGCAAGGACAGTGGAAGGACAAGGAGGGAGGGCTTAGGGCCTGAGAGTCTGGTTCGTTGTCAACGTCTGCCACGTAACTGACTATTTTAGTTAAGGTATTTTAAAATCAGAACTTCATTTGGAGGCCTCTTCACATCAATCAAAAAAATGCTGCCCACTGGGCCTAAGCAATCTTATTATCTTTCTTTTTTAAGTTGTCTCTCAGTGAACAACTTTGTTAAAGTAAAATGTTCCCCCTGGCCAGCCCCTAAAACCCAATCATCCTTGGGGAATTGATGCCACTTAGAGAGACAGGCACAAGAATTCGGGTCGCAGCGAGTCCATTCAAGAAGGAGTTTCCCTGGAAGAGGCGGGTATTGAGACATGGCCCATGAGAGCGGGTGGCAGGAAGTGGACATTTAGTGCCCAGGCCTGTGCTTCAGGTCCCCGACCTGACACCTCAACACACAGAGCCTCTGCCCGGGCTCCAGCAGGTACAGCACCAGAGAGAACACTCAGAATGGATCAAAGTCAAGCTCTCAGCACAGAAAATAGACAAAGGGGACCTCCATCCCATTTTCTTGGTAGCCTGTAGCAGTCTGTCCAGGCACACACTGACCCCAAGCCTTGTTTGTAAGAAGAGGGCACTTTTTGTGGAGAGCAAACTGTATTGTCCGGAATCATAGTTTGGGCATGATGGACCCAGAGCCGAGAGCTGTTCTGGGGGAGCTGCCCTGTCACTGCCCCCGTGGAGCTGTCTGCTGCGCTCTGCGGTGCGCTCCAGGCCACAGTGGGACACTCCCCACACAGCTGATGGAAGCCCTCTTCCCCACGAGTTGCCAGCCTAAACCCAAAGCCCAGCTCCATCTCCTGGGTGTCAGGACCATGAGCCAAACACCATGCCACCCCCACCTCAGCCTTTCCTGCCCCTCACTTCTACATTAGCTACACATCTCTTTCCCCATGCCGGAACCCAGGAGCCGTTGTCTGCCCCTGTGGCCTCAACACCCAGTCATGGCCTGTCCCCCATGTCCCTGCTCCACCTGGCCCTGATTATCAGCCCCAGCCCCAGCTGGTCTCCAGCCTCCATTCTCCCCTCTCCTTGAGCCAGTGTCTGCACTCCTCTGTCAGCCTCTCTGTCCACACCCCTGCCCACTAGGTCTCCACGACCAAGGCCAGACCTGCCCCAACCCCACTGCGGCGCGGTGACCATCCTGCCTTCCATCTGTATCCAGCTCAGCAGCATCTCCTGGTCCTCCCTCGTCTGACCCGGCTTGGCCACTGTGTCCTCGGCTATGCACGGGAGGGGCTCTGTCGGCTTCTGAGCATGGGAAGCCAGGACGCACCCCCTGCACTCCCCCTGCTTTCTCACTGCACGAGGCCTGATGTGAGGCCAACACACCTGTCTCTCCCCTTCTAGGACATCATCAACTCCATGAGCAACAGCCCTGCCACCAGCAAGCCCCCAGTGACGCTGAGGCTGGTGGTGCCCGCCAGCCAGTGTGGGTCCCTGATCGGCAAAGGAGGCTCCAAAATCAAGGAGATCAGGGAGGTAACAGGACCTTCCCAGCTGGGTGGGTGCACAGCCTCTGGGCAGGCTGGGGGTGGTGGGCACAGGCCAGGCAGCCTTCCTTAGCCTCATCCCTGCTGTCTGCAAGCCCAGCACTGGCCACACAGACCCTGCAGCTCAAAGCCCGAAACAAGAACACAGGACACATAAGCAAGCAGAAGTGCACTGCAGGGACCCACCCCACCCCCTGACTGCGCACCTGTGGACCCACCCCACCCACTGACTGCATACCTGGAGACCCACCCCACCCCCTGACTGCGTACCTGTGGACCCACCCCACCCCCTGACTGTGCACCTGTGGACCCACCCCACCCACTGACTGCACACCTGGGGACCCACCCCACCCACTGACTGTGTACCTGGGGACCCACTCCACCCCCTGACTGTGCACCTGGGGACCCACCCCACCCCCTGACTGTGCACCTATGGACCCACCCCACCCACTGCCCACCTATGGGCCCAGCTCACCCACTGCTCACCTGTGGACTCACCCCACCCACTGCCCACCTATGGGCCCAGCTCACCCACTGCTCACCTATGGACCCACCCCACCCACTGCCCACCTATGGGCCCAGCTCACCTACTACTGCTCACCTATGGACCCACCCCACCCGCTGCCCACCTATGGGCCCTGCCCACCCACTGCACACCTGTGGATCCTGCCCACCCTACTGCTTACCTGTGGGCCATGCTGGGGACAGGGGGGATCCTGCTTGTCACATGGCTCTGGGCAAAGGAGGCCCTGGGCACTGGGCATGGCATCTGCTCCCAGTGAGGGGCCTCCATGGCACCCAGAGGTGGCCCTGAGCCATTGACCTGACCCAGCTGGTGGAATTTGCAGGTGTGAACTTCACGTTCCCACATTTGTCCTGTTTCAAGGAGAGCCTGAATCCTTTCCCTGTGCAGCAGGGCAGCCACCCCAATCTTCATTCCTTGCCCATGACCAGAGTCCACCTTTCTTTGTGACCTAAAACTCTGCAGAGGAGAGAGAATTCCATTTATTTGAAAAGAGTACTTTGTTTCCCTGAAAACACCTCTGGTTAGATGCTCCTATCTAGGCTCACCCAGGTGCCACGTGCACCCAAGAGAAGGTGCAGGGCCGGGTGCCAAGCTGTGGTGGCAGGGGCAGCACGGGGGTGGTTCTGATGGGGCAGGGAGGGGGCACGTGGCCCATATGCAGGTCTCCAAGGACGTATCCTCAGAGCTGCTGTGGGTGCTTAGACTCAGAAGGTGCTGCCGCCCCATGTGGTGCCACCCTGGTGCTCTCTTCCAACGTCCCCTCTCTCCAGTCCACAGGTGCCCAGGTGCAAGTGGCTGGGGACATGCTGCCCAACTCCACGGAGCGGGCGGTGACCATCTCAGGGACCCCGGACGCCATCATCCAGTGCGTCAAGCAGATCTGTGTGGTCATGCTGGAGGTACTGTCTGTGCACTGGGGCCAGACCATCTCAGTACCAGATTTGCCTCCTGCACTGCAGGCAAAGGCTTGGTCGCCCCGGTCACCCCTAGGACTCACACAGTTGGGGCTGTGGGGGCTCCTGATCTGGGCTTCCAAGGCAGCTGGAGTGAGAATTTGTGCCAGTGTGGGCACGTAAGGGTGCTGGGGCTGCTAGCTGAGGGTCCAGTGTCCATGGCGGCATCCAGGGCAGAGCATGTGGAGAGGAGGGAGCCCCTCTCCAGAGTTGGAGGAAAGGTTATCATCCCACTGAGGGGCCTTCTGCGCGGAGTGGGAGCTGCAGACACGGTGCTCATGGTGCCAGAGCCAGGCCTTGGGGGCAGCTGGGTGTGGGAGGGGTGCACGGGCGGGAGGCTCCTCTACACATGCAGTTCTGCAGAAGGAGGCATCAAGGCACCATGGAGGAACCAAGGGCAGAACTCAGGAAAACACACAAAACCCATGCAGAAGTAGAGACAGGCGAGCAAAAGCTTTAAATGGAAAAGCAGAGAGGGGCCCTCACAGCAGATGCCTCTCTTGAAATTTTGGGGGAAGGAAAAAATTCTGACATATACTCAAAGTTCATGAAGCCATCAATAGTTGCCAGCTTTTCCTGAAGGGAAAATGAATAAGCCCACCCCAAATGGAAGGTTCTAGCAGCTCTGTGGAGTCAGTCTCCAGCCCCTTCTGCAGCCCAGGCTCATGCTCTCTCGTACTTGGCTTGGAGTTCAAACCCATGTTTGACTCTTTAAAAAATGTCTGTATAGTTTCTGTTTTCCTGAAGTTAAATATTTTGTGAAGTCAAAAATATTTTTCAAAATATGCTCGTTCTGAAATCTTCCCCACTCCCTGGTTAGGGTGACAGTTCGAGGCTGATCTGAGCTCTCTGTTTGACCCTCCTGTCTCCGGGGCCCTGGCGGCCCTGCGGCCGAGGCTCAGAAGCAGTCAGTGACAGGAACAATTCTAAGAGGGACATCCCCATGGAGGGCCAAGGTCCAGCTCCGAATGACACTCGGGTCATCAGCGCCACCTAGTGCCTCTGCTGCCTGCATCCTGGTGCCGCACGGTGCCACGCAGTGCGGCCCCACAGACCAGGCCATCGTCGAAACCACCTGTCTCCTTCCTGGGCTGGGTGGTCTGAGCAGGACAGGGAACTCACAGCAGACGTGACGTGAAGATGGCTGGGCAGCCACCCTCACCCCTACTGGCTGTGCAGCACCAAGGCCGGGGCACCATCATCCCAGGGAGGAAGATGCATCACACCTGGAAACAGCCTGGCCCACCCTCAGCTAAAGAGTGGCTGGAAAAACAAAGCCAAGGGTGCTTAAAGATCCCCCCGGTTGATTTCAGGACTTCTGGGCTGGGTAGTGGGCATGCCTCACCTCACACACAGGAGATTGTGGAGGAAAGGGCTGCCCACAGGAGATTGTGGAGGAAAGGGCTGCCCAGGCTGCTCTGAGTCTGTGTGGGGCCTGCCGAGAACACAGACATAGCCACAGATGGTGCCCTGCCCACCCAGGGCCCAGCATCCCTACACCCAGTGCAGGGAGGGTCATGCCACCCCAGGGGAGGCCAGCAGGCCCTGTGCCCACACAGGAAGCAAGAATCATAGGTCAGTGTCAGCTAGGAGCTTCTGTGCCAGGGTGGCGTTGGGGGCCCATCGAGCAGGGGCGCCAGCATCTCCAGGAGCCAGGGAGGGCAGTGGCAGCGGCAGCTTCCGTCCACCCTCAGTCAGTTCCTCCCACCCCAGGGCCAGCCTGGGTCAGCCCAGACCCTCCCAGCATCCCCTTCCCCATATTACTGGAGGTCACACCCAGAGCCCTGGCTCTGCTGATCCAACCACCCGTCCCCAGCATGGTGCTTTGAGTGTGAGTGGCGCTCCCTGAGCACTGAGCTGGCCCTGAGCCAGCCGAGGCCCCAGAACTCCCAGCACGGCAGGCTCCCCTGCCAGGAACGGTTCTGTGGGCCCAGCCCCACCTCTCCCTGCTGGACTGACCCCAGCTGGGGTGCCCCCCAGGCCTAGGACTCCCACTTCCCTGTCCTGGGCCCGGGGGATGGCCACACAGGGGGCTGACCCAGGAGGAGGGTCAGGCTAAAAGTGTTAACCCTGAGTTTCCCACAGAATAACCAAGGGAGATTTCCGCAAACCTCATCGTAACTGTGGAATTTTTCCTTTGGAGTCCATAAGCTCTTGGAAAATACTTTTTCAAATAGTGAAGTGGGATGTTCCCAAGTCTCCATGGGGATCTCTGCTGACTGTCACCACGGGCCAAGCTGAGCACTTTGGACATGGGTCCTGGTGGAGTCCTGCAGGGCTCCCCTTTCTCCAGGGCATTCAAGAGAACTGCTCCAAAGGGCCTCCCAGCTCCCTGTGAAGCTCCGCAGTCCAGGCTGACGGGCCCTGTGCATCCCAGGAGGGGCCCCCGCAGAGGGGCCAGCACCACAGGGCTCATCTGGGTTAGTGGCCAGCCCTTATCCAGCTGGGTCTTGGGCGTAAGGGACCCCCCAGCTGGCCTCGCACAATGGGACTGACCCTCCACACTGCCCCAGAGCCACCAGGGCTGTTCAGGGCAGGTGGTACTCTCAAGAGGCTGGTGTGTGGCAAACTGTACCCCAGCGCTCAAAGAGAAGGAGCCATCTGGAGGGGTGGGGCCGTGGGGACTGGAGTTCTTCCCTCCCCTCTCCAGCACTGCTACAACTTGGGGAGGCTGAGGAGGGTGGAGCCGGTGCAGGGGGTGAGTGGGGTGGGCCAGGACACGCCTCTACAGTGCAGGGGTGAGTAGGGTGGGCCGGAGCCTCCCCAGAACAGGGGGTAAGTGGGGCAGGCTGGGGCGTGCCTCCCTGGTGCAGGGCAGGTGAGTGTGGTGGGATGGTGCGTGCCCTCCTGGTGCAGGGGGTGAGTGGGGTGGGCCAGGACACGCCTCCACAGTGCAGGGGTGAGTAGGGTGGGCTGGAACCTCCCCAGAACAGGGGGTAAGTGGGGCAGGCTGGGGCATGCCCTCCTGGTGCAGGGGGTGAGTGGGGTGTGCCGGGACTCACCTCCCTGGTGCAGGGTTGAGTGGGGTGGGCCGGGGCGTGTCTCCCTGGTGCCGGGTGGGTGAGTGGGGCAGGCCGAGATGTGCCTCCCCAGTGCAGGGGGTGAGGGGGCGGGCTGGGGCTTGCCTCCCCAGTGCAGGGGTGCCTGGGGTGGGCCAGCGCCTCACCGTTGCCAGGCTGCAAAGCTGCTCTAATGCTTTCTCTCCCTCTCCTGTCCCTTTTCCTAGTCCCCACCGAAAGGTGCCACCATTCCCTACCGCCCAAAGCCCGCCTCCACCCCTGTCATTTTTGCAGGTGGTCAGGTAAGAGCCGACCCGCTCGCGGCCTCCACTGCCAACCTCAGCCTTTTACTGCAGCACCCGCCGCTGCCCGTTAGTGCACTCAGGTTTTCTCACCTTCTCACGTGCACGTCTCCCACCCGCACTGGACGCAGAGCTCTCCCACCTACACCCAGCACCGGCTGGGGCAGGGCCCTCAGAGCACCGCCCCATAGAGACAGCCCCACAGAACTGTGTTCTCCTCCCCAACCGAGGCAGGAAGGATGAGCAGACCACACTGAGATCTGGCTCTGCCTAGCCAGTGCCTGGGAACTGGCTGCTTAGCTAGCCGGCACGCAGACGCTTTCCAGGTGACTTTGCGGCTCATGCTGGAAACAGCTGGCATGGAGAGAACCAGGGTCTCGTTTCCCGACATCCATGTTCCCAGCTCCCAGGATGCTCTCGTAGCAGAGACATGCGGGAGGGAGGAGCTCTGCACAGAGGAGGGACGCGTGGCCTGGCGAGCTGTAGGCCTGGCGAGCGGGCGTCTGCATGGCTGTGCCGGGACCTCCCTCTGCTCTGAGAAGGGGCTCTGCAGGTGCCCAACATCGTGTCTGCAAAGCTGGCCCCTTTGGTTTCTGCACTCCAACTCTGTGTTCTCCTGCCAGGAATGGCAGCACCTCTGGAGGAGCTCAGAGGATGGGGGCCCTGCCCCAGCCCCTCACTTGAGCCCAAACCCTGCCCAGGGCACAGGGAGCACCCACCCACCCAGGGCTCCTGCGGCCCTCCGTGGCCAACAGACTTGGAAGGTGTCCGGCGGGGGTTGGCCTGGAAGAGCTCTGCGTCCAGTCGGCCTCGGTGTGTGTCTTTGTTCAAGGGAGAGTTGAGGCAGATGTCCCCACCGGTTACCCTGGCAGAGCAGAACGGGCCTGAGGTTTTACTTTCCCATCAGAAAGGAGACAGAAGAGGCAAATGTTAGGACTTTTCCTGGTGTTTTCCTTATGGTGTAAAGGAATCTTATCAGAGCTCCCACTTGTGGCCCATGTTGGAGGGAGAGGCAGGGGCGTGTCCATCCCTTCCCTCCTGGGTGTCCCGCGTGCTCAAAACAGAGCACGCCTTCGCCCACCCCCCGACCCTGCACCAGCCTCGTCTCCACAGCCCGGCACACACCCCTTCCTGCCCTGCTGTAGTCAGGGAGCCCCCACATGCACACGCCGTCCTTACAGCAGCCCCAGGACACAGCCCCAGGACACGGCACACCCCTATTTTACAGCCAGAAAACTGGGCCTGACGAGCCAGGGATTTGCCTGGTGTCAGCCTTGTGGGCACACAAGAGGTGTCCTTACCTCACCAACCCAGGGAGCTCTGGTCAGGGATCACACGGAGTCACACAGTGGGAGAAGTCCCTGTGCAAAACTCCGTTTCACTGCTTTCCCCCCAATTTCGTGGTTAATTAACAGGGTTAGTAACCTCTGTTGACTCCACCTTGATGTTTAAACAAATCCATAATATCCACATGTGGAGTCTTCAAGCCACTGGGGGTGGGGTCACCGCTCCAGGGGAGAGGGTGCACAGAGCCCTGCTCAGCTGCCAGCCATGCGCCCCTAACTCCTATATAGAAGGGGCAGCCCGCCCTCCCGACTGCAGCAGTTGAAGGGCTCTGTGCAGTGGGTGCTGTCCCAAGGCTGCTGCTAAAATGTCAGCCCTTTGAGAAGTGGGCCCCAGGGTCCTGGGAACAGTCTGGCCTGGCCAGTGGTCAGCCTTGGTGGTGTGGAGGACAGAGTCGCAGGGAGTTACCACCCTGAGATGCCCCAGGGGAGCTGCTGAAATGCAAACCCAGAAGTGAGGGCATGAATGAGACCTGAGCCTGCAAGTCACTGGTGTCTCCTGGATGACTCAGACCCAGAGTGCCTAGATTAGGACACACAACCCAGTACAGACATAAGAGAGGTCACCTGGAGGACCCGCCCACTGTATTTCTGTCCAGTTGCAGAAATCAGGGGCCTAAAAGATGCCCCACCACTGTGAGTGCTCTGAGGGCGCCCATGCAGCTCCCCTGCGGCCTCTGCACCAGCAGCAGCTCCTGTCAGCCACCCCCAGTTTCTAGCACGACATGTTCACGGGTTCAATTAGCAGAGCCTGCTAAGGGACAAGCAGATAGAAAACATAACGACAGTAAGAAGATAAGGTCAGAGAAGCAGCGTGGCCTAGGTTGCAGAATGCTCTGAGCCCTTGCAGTTCAGCTCAGACAGGCAGGGCTGACCTGGGACCCCGTGCACTGAGGGGGCGGCTCCCAGCATGAGTCCCAGGGCCCGTCACCTTCGGTGACACATTGGAACCTGTCCCTGGCAGCGCCTTTACAAAACACTTGCAGTTGGTCCTCACAACACTTTGTACAGGACAGTGGGGTTCCTGCTGGATCTGATAAGATTCTTTTACTTCCTCTGCCGAGGCAGCACAGTGGCCCCGCGGCCCTGGGGTTTCTTTCAAAGCCGGGCTCAGGCGGCCTTTATCTCCCAGGATTGGCCTGTTTAGGATGAAAACTCTTGGCAGATTCAAAACCCATGGGAGGGTTTGGGCTGCACAAAGGTGACACGCATCCTTCCCTGAGGCACCCCTCAGGTGTGCAGGGGCCCACGTGTAGTCACCGAGGACACCACAGGTCCTCATGGGAAGTGGCATGGGCCCGCAGAGCCAGGGGCTGGTAGCCGCGTCCTCCACCCCAGGGCCACCAGCAGGCCTGGTGCAGCTCCGTCCGCTGCAAGTCCTGACAGCTGGTCATGCTCTTTGCTCTCCCTTGACTCTGTGTGGTCCATTTGTTGTCTGGCCATGAAATCACCTGAATCACCTGAAAGCATCTTTGCCGAAGGGACCTACGGGGCAGGTGGGGCCTCACCTGCCCAGATTTCAGAGTCAGTGTGGGTGGGAAGGGGCTGCAGGTTGGAGTCACTTTTGAAGGCAAGGGAAATACTGAACCAAAATGAGGCCTCGGGGGCCCCACATGACATCTTGGGTGGGGTGCATTGCTGCCCCCACAGCAGAAGGGCTACCCCCTCCCGTCTTAAGGGCTCTCAAGAAAGGCAGCAAGCCATGACTGACGCAGACCCGCTTCCTGTGTAGACTGGCTTTTGCCGAACTTTTAGAGCTTTCTTTTGTTGTTTGTATTTCTTGGGGTAAATATTTCCCAAAAGTATTTACTCAGACGGCTGATTAAATTTTCAAAACCTTAATACTTAGTGGACCTCCTACTGGGGAGTCAAACAGATCATTCTTAGATGATTTTGCCTTAAGAAACTTGGAGTCGCAGGAGTTGGAAGCATCGTGGCTGAACTGTTGCCCTCCAACCCTCAGACCTGGCCAGCTCAGCTCTGCCCGCCCAGAGGAAGTGGGCGAGTCTCCCCTGGGCTCCTGGTCCCTGGGAGGGTCGGCCCTTTGTCCCAGGATGGCGACAGGTGGAGAGGCCCAGGACCGGGAAGTGTCTACCAGAGGGTCCCTGTGTTACTGGAGGGTGGTGGCGGTGATGGGCCGAGGGGCAGCCGGGTCACAGTCTGACGGGGTCTCTCTCTGTCCCTCTAGGCCTACACAATCCAGGGCCAGTACGCCATCCCCCATCCAGATGTGAGTCTTCACTTTGCTTCCTCTCTCCTTTCTCTTCTCATAGTTGTTTACCTACCTGCATGCTGCTGTTAATTGCTACTAACATTAATATTACTCAATAATATTAATCAACTTCTCAGCGTTCCCGACCTGTGTCGTATCCATATGACCTTGAATAACCTTTTAACCTCTTAGCACTAATCTTGCTTGTGTTGAGGACTTGGCCTGATGTCAAATTGTCTTGATTCTGCCGCAGTCCTGGGTTTTCCTCCCTCACATGGGGCCTCAGAGGGAACTGAGAACAGTTCTGTCCTATCAGGGTGCTGAAGGTACACTCACCCCACAGGCAGGGGTTAGTGGCGCTTTCTGTGTGCCTGCGAAGTTGGGTGACATTATCAAACAGGCCACAAAGATACCTTGGCAAGGACATTTGAGAGCCTGGTGAAATTGACTCTCCCCTTTCAGAGTCCAAATGGAAACGTAGGGTCCATCTACACATAGAGAACCCAGCAGAAGAAAGCCAGTGGGGCAGGCCTCTGTCTTCCTTCCAGAGTCAGTGTGATGCACGCTGGCGTCACCGTCCCTGGCTCTCGTGCGGAGCTGGGTCCCATGTGGCTCCATGCCCAGCGGCTCCCACCCCTCTCTCCTGCTGTGCTGGGTCTGGGTGTAATTCCAGTGCTGGAGGAAGAAGATGCCCTCAGATAAACTGTCCAAGGGGAACCCTGGGCTGCACTGGGCTGTGCAGCTCTGAGCCCTTGGGAGCCTAGAGATAAAAGTTGCTCACGAGTTTGTGAGCAAAGGTCCTCTCTGGAGACCGCTTTAGGGCCGCCAGGGAGTGAGGGCTGCACAGCAGGCACTGGGGAGAGGGGAAGGGAGAGGAAGAGAGAACAGAGAGATGGCCTCAGCGGAAGCTGCTTGGTGCTGTCTGCAGATGGGAAAAACCTGGAATTGGTTCTGAGGAGGCTTTCTCTTCTCTAAACCATTTTGAATGTTGCCCAGCTCAGCTGCTGCTCCTCCTAACGCAGTTCTGGGCCGTGTGCTGCTCCCTGTGAGCTGGACGGAGTAGGGCTGCTCAGGGGCCTTCGGCAAACCCTGCTGCCTCTGAGTCGGGGCGGGGACATCCATCCAAGTGAGATGAGACAGGAACATTTTTAAGAATTAATGATCATTAAATAAGTCTTCGATATAGAGATGCAATATCATTGCAGGAAAATTTACGAGTGGAGAAGAGATACCAATAGTTATTCCATTTAAAAGAATTCTCATAGAGGCAACACATGAAACCAATGGTAGAGAAACGCTATCAAGAAAAGTCTTTCCCCACCTGCCCCCGAGGCCATGTTTAGTGGCTCCTGGCTTTAGACCTTTGGCGACACTGCTATAGCTACATCAAGGACATCTCATCCTGGAGTCAGCTGTACCCACCAGTGCCTGAACCCACCAGGAAGCCGGGCTGTGGCCACCACTCACCGGAAGGCACTGTTGGGACTGCCCCAGCCTGCGCCCAGCTGCAGTGTTAGGCAGAAGCAGAGGCGTGTGTGTGTGTTTGTCCCCGTGCGTGTGTGCGGCAGGGGTGCAGGGGCTGCTGTGATGCCTCCTAACAGAAAGCCTATGTGAAGGAAAATGGCAATGGAAGCCAGGGGAGTCAGAGCTGACTTTCCAGGATGGCCCAGGTCTGTTTCAGACTCAGGACAGGTGGCCATGCACATCTAGGGATGTGTGTGTGCAGAGGCGGGTTCTAAAGGGGGTGTCGCTTGACTTTGCAAAGCTCTGGAACCTGAGGGAAAGGCAGCGTGTGGCTCTTCTGGTAAAGGGAAGGTTAGTCGATGGGGTCAGGGGTTTAGGGCCTCACTGTGGCCCTAAAGTTCAGACCTGCAGGGACCCTCTGGTGACGCTCATGGGTTTCCTGTGGCCACAGAGCCTAAAGTTCCCACTGCCGCCTTTGGCTGAGCGCCCATCTGAGTCAGAGTGCTTGTTGGTCTGAAATTCCCAGAGGCCATGGCTCTGTGTGCACATGTGTGGGAGCGCACATGTGATGGGTGTGGGTATTGGCTTTTACGTGGATCGGTGGCTTTGCTTTCCCACGTGACTTTCTCAGCATCTCTTATAAATGGGCAGCTTTGCAGATTCTTTCAAATTGGCTTAAACGAACGTGTAACTAGCTGTTGGAGAACTGCCTCCGTGCACATGGTAGTGGTTTGAGATACCTGGTGCTGTGCTTTAAATGCATCTGTTCCTCCACTTCCCATGTTGGAACCGCATCAACAAGGTGATGGTATTTGAGGGTGGGGGTCCCGGGGCTGGGCGTGATTGGGTCACGAGGGCTCCACCCTTGTGAACCTCGTTGGTGCCTCTGTAACAGGGGCTTCAGGGAGCCCCCCCCACCCCTCCTGCCATGTGAAGACAGAATGCCATGTTGAAAGCAGAGACGGGGCCCTTCCCAGACACCAAACTGGCCAGCACTGTGATCTCCAGTTTCCAGCCCCCGTCACTGTGAGCTACACGTTTATGCCGGCTGTGAATTACCCAGTCCAAGGCATTCTGTCCCAGCAGCAGGAGTGGACTCAGATGCTTGGTTCCTTCCTGGGAAACAGCTGTCTGTGGAAGACATTCTGTTGTCTGCGTCAGTGCTGTGAGATTTGCAGAACAGCTGTTATTAATAGAAGCGTGGAAGCTTCCATAGTGCTTTTCTTGCAGGCATATAAAATTGAAGGCTCGGACAATCACTTAATTCATTAAACACAAAAATAAAATGATCTTTTGGTGACATAGGTAACAATGATCAGGAAGCGATTTTCATCTTGGTATCTAGAAATTTTAAAGCTTCAATTTCTTAGACTATCAATACGATGTAGAATATATTGTTTTAATTTATAAAATAATTGAATAAAAGGTTATTTTTACGACAGTGGCGGCTTACCTACAGATGCTAGAGTCATTTTTTAGCAACATGATATTACCTGGTTGTGTGGGCCCATGAATAAGAAACATCACGCATAAGAAAATACGCTCCTTAGGTCTGAGTATTTCTTTACGTAAAACTAAAACATGCATGTGTTTTCTGTGTCCAGTTTTAAAAAGCATTTTCAGCTTGTTCTGATTTAAGAATCATTGGGCTGGCCGGGCGCGGTGGCTCAAGCCTGTAATCCCAGCACTTTGGGAGGCCGAGGCGGGTGGATCACGAGGTCAAGAGATCGAGACCATCCTGGTCAACATGGTGAAACCCCTTCTCTACTAAAAATACAAAAAATTAGCTGGGCACAGTGGCGCATGCCTGTAATCCCAGCTACTCAGGAGGCTGAGGCAGGAGAATTGCCTGAACCCGGGAGGCAGAGGTTGCGGTGAGCCGAGATCGCGCCATTGCACTCCAGCCTGAGTAACAAGAGCGAAACTCCGTCTCAAAAAAAAAAAAAAAAAAAAAGAATCATTGGGCTGGACATGGTGGCTCAGGCCAGCCGTGGTGGCTCATGCCTGTAATCCCAGCCCTTTGAGAGCCTGAGGCAGGTGAATTTCTTGAGCTTAGGAGTTTGAGACAAGCCTGGGCAATATGGTGAGACCCCATCTCTACCAAAAATACAGAACACTTTAGTCAAACCTGGTGGCACATGCTTGTAGTCCCAGTTACCCAGGAGGCTGAGGAAAGAGGATTCCCTGAGCCCAGCACATGGAGGTTGCAGAGAGCCAAGATCGTGCCACTACACTCCAGCGTGGGTGACAGAGTGAGACCCCATTTCAAAAAACAAGAAAAAAGGAGTCATTGGCACTCACCTGCCCACCCGCTTTTCTCCAGCTCCTCGCACACCACTTGCATCATTTTACCTGTGTCCTCCTAGAGTTGTATCGTGCTATTGATGTCCAGGTGTCCTGAAGAGGCACAAAGCCCTGCCCGACCACAGGAAGGACTTGGGAGGACAGAAGTGGACATTTCGGGGTCAGCCTCAGCCACGGTCCGGTCAGGTTCTCCAAGATGGCCACTAAGGAGCCTGGGAGACTGTCCATGTGCCTCTGTGTGTCCTGCCTGGCCCAGGCCAAGTGCAGTTTCAGAAACGAGAAAGAGAAACAGCACCTGAGACCTGGGACCTGAGAGCAGAGCAGAGAGCATGCACGCCTGGGCAGACTGCCTGACTCCCACCCAGCATGTCTGCCCCTCCTGAGAGCAGAGCAGAGCACGCATGCCTAGATACACACACACCTAGACACGCACATGCCTGGACACGCACACGCCTGGACACGCACACACCTGGACACGCACACGCCTGGACACACACACACCTGGACACGCACATGCCTGGACATGCACACCTGGACACGCACACGCCTGGACATGCACACGCCTGGACACACACCTGGACACGCACATGCCTGGACACACACACCTGGACACGCACACACCTGGACACGCACACACCTGGACACACACGCCTGGACACGCACACGCCTGGACATGCACACCTGGACACGCACACGCCTGGACACGCACACGCCTGGACACACACACACCTGGACACGCACATGCCTGGACACACACACGCCTGGACACGCACATGCCTGGACACACACACGCCTGGACACGCACACACCTGGACACACACACACCTGGACACGCACACACCTGGACACACACACACCTGGACACGCACACGCCTGGACATGCACATGCCTGGACACGCACACGCCTGGACACGTACACGCCTGGACACGCACACGCCTGGACACACACACGCCTGGACACACACACGCCTGGACAGACCACTTCTCTCCCACCCTGCACTTCTGCCCCTTTAATGACAGTGGTGCAGTTACACCAGAAAGGAATTGTTTTTTTCCTCAAAATATACCCTCATAGGCCAGGCACAGTGGCTCTCTCCTGAGATCCCAGCACTTTGAGAGGCCAAGATGGGAGGACTCCTTGAGCCCAGGAGTTCAAGACCAACTTGGACAAAAAAGTAAGACCCCCATCTCTACAAAAAAATAAGAAAATTAGCTGGGTGTGGTGGCACGCACCTGTAGTCCCAGCTTCTCAAGAGGCTAAGGTGGGACGGTTACCTGAGACCCAGAGGTCGAGGCTGTAGTGAGCAGAGATTGCACCACTGCACTCCAGCCTTAGCGACAGAGCAAGACCTCGTCTCAAAAAGAAGAAAAAAACACCCTCAGATATATGAATCTTTATTTCTAGTCTTCAAGTCTCCTAATCTCTCCCTTGCTTAACATCCCCATCATTTGAAGGGGACGTTGAAAGCAAGCAAAAACAAAACCCTTTTGGAGTTGATGACGCATTTGCCATGGAGGCTATTTTAGATGAGCCTTGCGCTAACCCTGTGAAGCAGATGCGGGACCGTGGGGCCAGTTCCACACACAAGCAGGGGGAAGCTCTGAGAGGTGCCTTGGCCAGAGCTGACGAGCCGGTGAGTGGGAGAGCCACCCAAGCAGCTGGACGTGAGTGGCAGACGTGGAGGAATGCTGGGAGTCAGATGGACACTGGTGTCTGCTAAGAAGCTGGTTCTTCCGTGAAAGAGTCGTGGGGAAATTGTGGAAATGGGTCATCAGAAGAGGGAGCTAGGGGTGGGATGCACGGCCAGATCCTGTGCTGGGTGCAGCCCTTCATCCCAGCTGTGCAATCCCCGGGACGCTGTCAGTGCCGTGCATTTCCCCTGGACACATGAAGGGCACGCACGGGCTCTCGTGACCATCTCATGCACCCGCAGAGATGTGAGCAGATGGTTGCAGAGTGCTTTCTTCTCCCACTTTTTCTGTGTCTCCCACTGGAACCACGTGGGGAGGTGGGCGAGGGGCCCCTCACACTGTAGTGAGAGAGTAGCCAATGCTGTGTGCCCTGGGCACCTGGTTGAGGGCCCCAGCCTCTCTGCCTCTGAAGCCTGACACTTTCCAAGACCCTGCAGCCGCGAGTGGTGCTGAGGCTTGCCCATGGCCCCACCTGCTGTCAGAGCTCTGCTACTGCAGCCATTTGTCTCAGGAAACAGGAGGCCCAGGCAGCCTGCCCTGTGGGCTGGAGTTCCATCTCTCCTCCGGTGGAACACCCCATCCTCTGCTGGGCCTCAGCGGCACGGCTCTCACACGCCGTTCCTGCCCTCTTGCCCTTCTCAGAACCAGACTTTGCATTTTTACAGGACCCTTGGGACGCTCACTGGCCCGTGGAGTTCTGAGAAACATTGATCAGGAGGCCTGAGAAGGAAGAACCCGCATCCAGTTGGAAGCCCAGGGGAGACGCGGAATGGAGAGAGAAAATTCCAAGAGACACACTTGGAGAACCTTCCAGAATTAGTAAGAGAAACCATCCTCACATTCAGAAACGCCAACAATTCACAAACAGGATAAACAAAGGGAAATCCATCCTAGAAATATCAAAGCAAGACTACGTGACACCAAAGACCAAAATCAAATCGTAAAAGCAATCAGAGAGACTATGACAAAGGGGCGGCAGTGAGAAATGAGGTTGGCTTCTCAGCAGCAGCTTTAGAAGCCAGAAGGTGGTGGCTTAGCCAAAGAAAATCGTCAGCATAAAACTCTGTCTCAAGGAAGGATCCTTCAAAGACCTACATGTAGCCATTTGTAGACAGACGGATGTGACCGGGAGGCCACAGCAGATGATCTTCTGATGGATGCCCTGTGGGTGATCCCGGAAGGAAGGCTGGAAATGCAAAGGAAAGTGTCCACATTTGGTTAGCAAGCATCATCTGTGGACTCACGGATGCCCTGCCTGATGCACAAGATTGACACAGGAGTCCAGTGGGGAGAAATGGCACACGTAAGATCAGGTGTGCGTGAGGAGACGGGAACACCCACAGGAGTCCAGTGGGGAGAAACGGCACACGTAAGATCGGGTGTGCGTGAGGAGGATAGAGACCGCACACGTAAGATCGGGTGTGCGTGAGGAGACCGGAACACCCACAGGAGTCCAGTGGGGGAGAAACAGCACACGTAAGACCGGGTGTGTGTGAGGAGACGGGAACACCCACAGGAGTCCAGTGGGGAGAAACGGCACACGTAAGATCGGGTGTGCGTGAGGAGGATAGAGACAGCACACGTAAGATCGGGTGTGCGTGAGGAGACCGGAACACCCACAGGAGTCCAGTGGGGGAGAAACAGCACACGTAAGACCGGGTGTGTGTGAGGAGACGGGAACACCCACAGGAGTCCAGTGGGGAGAAACGGCACACGTAAGATCGGGTGTGCGTGAGGAGGATAGAAACAGCACACGTAAGATCGGGTGTACATGAGGAGGATAGAGACCGCACACGTAAGATCGGGTGTGCGTGAGGAGACGAGAACACCCACAGGAGTCCAGTGGGGAGAAACGGCACACATAAGATCGGGTGTGCGTGAGGAGGATAGAAACAGCACACGTAAGATCGGGTGTGCGTGAGGAGGATAGAGACAGCACACGTAAGATCGGGTGTGCGTGAGGAGACGGGAACACCCACAGGAGTCCAGTGGGGAGAAACGGCACACGTAAGATCGGGTGTGCGTGAGGAGGATAGAAACAGCACACGTAAGATTGGGTGTGCGTGAGGAGGATAGAAACAGCACACGTAAGACTGGGTGTGCGTGAGGAGAATAGAAACAGCACACATAAGACCAGGTGTGCGTGAGGAGACGGGAACACCCACAGGAGTCCAGTGGATAGAAACAGCACACATAAGACCAGGTGTGCGTGAGGAGACGGGAACACCCACAGGAGTCCAGTGGATAGAAACAGCATACGTAAGATCGGGTGTGCGTGAGGAGATGGGAACACCCACAGGAGTCCAGTGGGGAGAAACAGCACACGTAAGATCGGGTGTGTGTGAGGAGACGGGAACACCCACAGGAGTCCAGTGGGAAGAAACAGCACACATAAGATTGGTTGTGTGTGAGGAGACATGGACACACGCAGTACTCAAGTGGATAGAAATGGCACACGTAAGATCGGGTATGAGTGAGGAGATGGGAACACCCACAGGTCACTGTCTCATTCCACTAGAGGGTGAAGACACCAAGTGTAGACTCTCAACGCACACGTTAAAATTCCAGTGACCACTAACAGCAAAGGTGTCCAATATGTAATGTCTGTGACAGGACAGGTGAAAACGAGTGAGGGAAAAACTGTTAACCTAACAGAAGAAAAGGAGTGAAATAAAGAAGAACCACTGGAAAAGCAGGACAATTTGAAAATAAGACGCCTAAAATAAGTCCAGACGGGATGATTGTGATGAAGGTGAAGTGAAATTCCAGGTAAGACGTGAGGCTGTCAGACTGTATTTTTCAGCTGAACAAATCGACAAGCAAACAAGCAAAAACGATTTTGTTTTTTTTCTTACAAGAGACACACCTCAAGCATAAGGACCCAGAAAAAAAGTGAAAGAATGAAGAGGCTAAGGAACAAGCAAGAAATAAACTGGTGAACCAACATTAACGTCAGCAGAAGGGAAAAAAACAAGACTTTAGGAAAAAAACTTTAGTCATTACATGTTGCTAAATTCACCTCACAGAAGATACAATAATTCAAAATTTGTACATGCTTAAAACATAGCTTTAAAATATATAAAGAAAATAGTTGACAAAACATAGAGAATTTGACGGACGTAGTGAACACCTGGCACACCTCTCTTTCCGAGAGTGATAGGCCAAGTAGACCCGTGTGAAGAAAGCATCATAGAGTTCTCCGTGATCCTGACGTTATTGACGGAGGTTGAACACTACGCCCAGCACCACTATAGAATTCACGGAGACATTTGCAAAACCTGATCACGTACCAGACCGTAAAGCACGGCTCACCATCTTTCAAAAATCGGAATCGTGTAGCTCACACTCTCAGAGCACAAAGCAGTTACAGTCATGCTCCACGTGGATGGTTCAGGCAACAGCAGACCACACAGACCATGGTGGCCGCATGAGAGCGGAGGGGAGCTGAGAAGTTCCTGGTGCAGCGCAGCACGTTACCCGATGCGTGCTGCTCCCAGCCGTGTAGCACATGCTGTTATGCACGGTTCGTCATTCCTCATGGCACTGGGTTATGTATTACTATGCTTTTTATCTTATGTTAGTATATTCCTTCGAATTATCTGAACAAGTTAGCTATAAAACAGCCTCAGGCAGGCCTGCAGGAGGTGCGCAGGAGGCACTGTTACCATCGGAGACGACTATGCCAGACTGTGTGGTTTGGTGCAGTGAGAGACTAGTAAAGTCTGGTTCAGACCTGAGAGCCCAGAACCCCCCACAAGGGAAGGAAGCCGCCCCTGAGATGTGGACGGGACAAAGCTGCCCACGAGAGCCTGGGAGAGGGCAGACGCTCCCCACCGTGCCAGAACGGCAGGTCATAATTTGCTTCCTGCCGTAAACAAAAACCATCTCCCATGTATCAAGAACTCCAACACAAGACAGAAGAATTTAGCAGTTTTAGGAGAAAATATGTAGAAGAATGTCATAGTCTCAGTTAGGGGGCATTTCTTAAAACGTAAGCTCGGACCATCAAGGAAAACACTGATGATTTCAACTACATTCAATTTTAGAATGCTGCTTCTAAGACCCCGCAGGCGAGTGGGGAAAAGAGCTGGGCAGCACGAATAACGGGCAGGATGGCATCGGAAATGCTGGCATCGGAAATGCCGGGGAGCTCCCGTGAAGTCAGCAAAAATCAAGCCCAAAAATGGACGAAGGACCAAGTTACGCATTTTACTGGGTAGGAAACACGAATGAATGCAGGTTGAAACTACCATGGCGGTGGCCTTGGCCTGAGGGCCAGTTGCGTGGCTGTGTTTGTTTTGTGATAATTCACTGAGTTGCATCTTAACAAATGCTTGTAATTTTAGTAGTTGTCTGTGTGTTACATTCTGAGTCAATGTGAAGTGGAAAAGGCAGTTTACAGAGAAACATCGGTCACCCTCCTGCCCTCCTCCCCTCCCCTTCTCCCTCCCTCCCGCCCTCTCGCCTGCCTGACTTTCTTCCCCTCCTCCCTCGACTTCTGTCTTTATTCTTTTTCTCTCAGTGATTTGGAGGTTCTGGTGAGAACCAAAAGTCTCATTTTTTACAGGCAGAATTTTCTCAAAAATTGTAAGGTCCCTTGACACTTAGTCCTGTTACCGCCTTTAAAAAATGTGGAAATTGAGTCCAAAAGAGATGCAGTGGCCGGACTGATGCAGGGCAGAGCCGGGTGAGCCTGTGTCCTGGGCTTCGTGCACCCGCTCGCCCATTCTTTCCACAGATGCCCACCCAGCACTCCCTGTGCTAGGCCAGGCCTCCCTAGGGTGTCCCTGTGTTTGTAGGTGGGGAGGAAAGAGATTCATCTGCTAGTGTGGACACTTCTTCCTAAAAAGCCAAACGTGTTGGGGACATTGTCACCTGCAGCACATCACAGTTGCCCCTCACTCACATCCATTCCCCATTTTATAGTTCAAGGAACTGGGGCCTGGAGCCACCAGGCCTTCCTATTACCACAGCCACAGGCCGGGCCATCTTGGAGCTGACTCGAGCCATTCCATCCGCTGCAGAGCCCAGGGGGCACCCCCTCCCCTGTGCTGCATTCCCTGGCCATGGGGCAGCTCCTGGGCCTGGCCACTAGGAGTCGGGGGTTTACGGACCCCGTCTGTGCCACTCAGCATCCAGTGACTGGGTGAACTCGCCAGGAGCGCCTAACCCCCCTTGCGGTTCTCCTACCCCACCTGGGCAGCCCCAGTCTTTCCTGACATGCCCTGTATAGGTGGGGCACCTTCACTAGGACCCCGATGCACCTGCTTTCTCCTGCTGCCCCCGCAGGGCCTCACGCCTCACCAGGAGGTAGACTTTGTCCCGGTGACTTCAGCTGGTGTCCTTGGGACAGCGTCTCCCCCACTGGCTCTCCTGGCACCCTCGTCAGGGGCTTGCACACACATCCCCTCAGGTAACCTGGCAGGCCCATTCACGTTACATCACAGGGCAGCGCAGATGGGAGCCAGGTCGTCTTCCTGGGCCAGCAGCCTGCCAGGCAGGGGCACCCTCAGCCCTCCAGCCCTTGCTGTGGCCTTCACAGGCACCCGCTCTTCAGGGCACTCTTAAAGCTGAAACTGACCCCTGACCTGAGCTCTCCTGCTGCAGCAGGAATGGCCTTGCTGAGTCTGGGTTACAGCCAGGTCTCCTTAGGGAAGCCTGGGGTCAGAGGACAGCCAGGAAGGCAGAGAGGCCTGGGCAGGGCCTGCTTTGCAGATGTGCCCCTATGTAAGTCCTTGCCAGATGCGTCTGCAATGGCAGATCGCTAGAAGGAAAGTCAGTCTGCGGCAGCAAACACCTCACAGTCTAATTGCTCTCCACTACACTCAGAGGTGTGTCAGAGGCCACGGGCTTGCTGTGGGGACCGGACCCCATCCTGTGGGAGCATGAAGAGGCCAGACAGCCACAGCACACCAGATGGCCCCCTCCTGCCAGGCCTGCCCTGCCCACCAGCAGGCAAAGCTAAAGGTCAGGGAGGGGCGGGGCTGGGGAGCAGCCCCCATCCTCCCAGGACACTGGGTACTGAGGTGGGGCCTTTATCTTGACTCTGGGTGAACTCTTAGGGGAGAGCTCCTGGGAGGCCGAGCACAAACCCACCCAGGAGCACACAGCTGGGAAGGTGCTGGGACCACGGTGGCTGCCTTCCTGACTGGGCTCCCTGGTGTCTGGGAACCTGGGTTCCAGAGATGGGGCAAGCATGGGGGTCTTGTCAGGTGCCCAGCAGCCGACCTCCTCGCATGCAGACAGCAACTCTGCTCCGAGTGTCCACACCTCCAGCCTTGGTGGCCTCTGCGGCAGTTCTGCTACCCCACACCCTGTGCAGTGAGGAAGCTGAGCTGCCTGCCTGGCTGGGGCCACAGGAGTCCACATGCAGCCACCACACGGGGATGTGTTTGGGTTGGATATTCTGAAAACGGTGGGAGGTGATGCCCCTCCCCGAATGTGCTGCCTCCCTTCCTGCCGGGCTGCCCCCCTACAGAGGAGCTTCGTCTGGTGCCCTCCTGAGCCCCAGGATACCCTCTGCAGTGCCCAGCCTTGGCAGGCCTGAGGCTGGAGGTCTGTGGCTCCGGGGAGAGCCAGGTGTGAGGAGCCCCGTGCCGTCTGCTGAGCAGTCCTGGGCTCTCCAAAGGGGGGATGTAATTTTGAGCATCCCACATGTGGCCTCATCTTGCCTCATGTACTATTATCTTTTGCTATTTTTAGTTTTTATTTAAGAAATGAGACTCAGGTAAAATAACTTTTAAAATGGCAGCAAAGGCTGGGCGCAGTGGTTCACGCCTGTAATCCCAGCAATGGGAGGCCGAGGCGGGTAGATCACGAGGACAAGAGATCGAGACCATCCTGGTCAACATGGTGAAACCCCGTCTCTACTAAAAATACAAAAAATTAGCTGGGCATGGTGGCGTGTGCCTGTAATCCCAGCTACTCAGGAGGCTGAGGCAGGAGAATTGCCTGAACCCAGGAGGTGGAGGTTGCGGTGAGCCGAGATCGAGCCATTGCACTCCAGCCTGGGTAACAAGAGCGAAACTTTGTCTCAAAAAAAAAAAAAAAAATGGCAGCAAAGCCCCCTTGAAAAGTCTTGTGGCTCAGGGACTGGGGAGGAGAAGGGCTGGGGGCAGCCTGCAGGGACTGGGGGCACAGGCAGCTCCCAGCTGAGGGCCTGAGGTGTCCCTCACTCACACCTTCCACAGAACCTTCCAGCAGTAGTGTTTTGTAATCCCAGGAAAGGCGAGACCCTCCTGGAGATGACTAGAAGGCAGGTGTGTGGCCCTTCGGGTGTCCCCTGAACCCCAGGTCACCTCCTGGGTAAAGCAAGGCCCTGCAGGGGAGGGGAGGGGCCAGGCCTAGCACAGGTGAGGCCAGGGTGAGCTTTGCAAGCTAGAGCCTCTGGATCCCACAGGGGCTAGCCTGAGGTTTGTGACTAGTGACTCGGTCTTGAGTCTCCTAGACACGCAGCTTGTCTTCCTCTGTGGCTCCCACACTCTCCCAGGCCCTCTGTGACCCACTGGCCCCAGCCAGCTTCCTGTCCACACCAGCTGGTGAGAGGGAGGCTCAGCTAGTCCAGGCTGGAGCTGCCAGGGAGCCAGGGAGAGAAGACGGCGGCTCCCTGTGCTGCTCTCCGCATGCCCAGCAGCGGCCCCACGCCCGTTCATAGCCTGGGCTCCATTGGCTTCCCCCAGGCCAAGTCCTTGCGTTCTCTTGCGTCTGCCATGTGTCCGCATGGCCCTCTCTATCTATCTGTGCAAAGTTCTGTTACTGCCTTTTTAATTTGGTGTGACTTGTACTCAATGACAATAACCTTCTTAGCTCTCATGTCCCTCCTACCCCAGCAGTTGACCAAGCTCCACCAGTTGGCCATGCAGCAAACCCCCTTTCCTCCCCTCGGACAGACCAACCCCGCTTTCCCCGGTACGTACCCAGCCCTTTTCTCACCTCCTTCTCTTCTCACCTGGGGACTTTCTCTTTCTGAGCTGTGTCACTCAGTGCAGTGTGTGGACCGGTACAGTTGGAGTCGTGAGTCCCGGTGGTGCAGGGTTCACGTGCAGCGGGCATGCCAGGGCCGGGGCCGGGGCCGATGCCGGGGACAGGGCGGGGCGGGAGGTGGGTCTCACTCTAACTGTGGGCCAGTTCACCAACAGCTGGCCTTGCCGTAGCCTTGCTGTGAAGAGACGTCTGCTCACTGGGAGTCTGCGCTTGATAGGCAGTGCTCTGTGCTGTCCCCGGTGGCCCTTCCTGTTGAGCACACCCACTGGGCTGCCCTGGAGGCTTTTCTCCAGGAGCAAAAGCACAGACAGCAGCGTGGATGCTCTTCGGCAGGAAGCCACTGTACGTCCCGGGGTGGCACCCAGCCCTGCCCCAGGAGAGCAGTGGCCGAGTCAGCCCCAACCCAGTCGCCGTCACGAGGCCGTCAAAGGTGGCCAACCGTGGCAAGCCCCCGCTCCCCCAGGCGTGCCTGGCAGCTGGGCCTCCCTCCCCTCAGAGACGTGGCGTGCCTGTGGCTGAGCCCCTGTCCCCCTTGCGTGCCTGTGGCCATGGCTGGAGAGGCCCCGGTGCATGCGCCAGTCATATTTTGAGCTTCCCTAGTTGAAGGGACACTGCTTATCTCCTTGAGGGCAAAACATTAAACCTGTCTCTTCTTTGCTCTCCAGGAGAAAAGCTGCCTTTACACTCCTCCGAAGAAGCTCAAAATCTGATGGGCCAGTCGTCAGGTAACACAAAGCCACATGCCAGGAGAGCAGGCCAGGGCTGCAGAGCAGAGCCCAGTGGGAGTGGGTGTGGGGCCTGCTGCAGCAGCTCACAGCTTCCATGAGGGCTGTGGACCAGCCTCAGGTGCTGCCGAGGGCGTGGGTGGCGCCACACTGCCACTGTGGCTGGATGGTGGGGCCTGAGGTGCTCAGGGCAGGGCACCACGGCCTTGCAGGAGCAGGAAATGGAGGCCTCACCGTGGCGTACTTTGGAAAAGGGTTTCCTAGGACTACGAGCAAACCTGTAAGGAGGAAGATCAGTCTGAGCTGGACTTCTGATCTGGAGTGAAATGCTTGTTCCTCGGACACTGTGGGGTAGCACGTAGATTTGTAGATTCAGTGACCAAGGCCATGAAACAGACACAGTTGTTTGTCTGGGGCTTAGTGGGTTCCTAGGTGCCCATGAGGAAGATACCACACACCCACCACTCCTCGTGGCTCTGTGTGCACATGGCGGGTGCCACAGCGGCTTCCTGGTGGCCAGACAGGTGTCCTGTGATGACCCTCCTCTCCCCATGGCCCTGTGAACTGCGCTGCACACACTTATCAGCCACGGCAGGTTAAACTGAGTGGGCAGCGACGGGAGGGGTTTGTGGCTGCTCTAATGCTGGGGCCAGGAGACTTCTCTTGTGGGCTTGGGCTACTGCTTGGGGCACCCTCATTTACCCCTGGTTTCTGGGATGCCATCATCTTCATAAGAAAGAGACTCATCTGGGCCATGCTGTCCTGAGATGGATGGATCCCTGGGCTATGCTGCCCTTAAGTAGATGGACACATCGGCCACACTGGCCTGAAGTGGATGAACACCTGGGAAGTCTGTCCTGAGATGGATGGACACCTGGGCCAGTCTGCCCTGAGATGGATGAAGGCCATGCCATCCTGAGATGGATGAACACCTGGGCCATGCTGTCCTGAAATGGATGAACACCTGGGCCAGTCTGTTCTGAGATGAATGGACACCTGGGCCAGTCTGTCCTGAGATGGATGGACACCTGGGCCAATCTGTCCTGAGATGGATGGACACCTGGGCCAGTCTGTCCTGAGATGGATGGACACCTGCGCCATGCCGTACTGAAATGAATGGACACCTGGGCCAGTCTGTCTTGAGATGGATGAACACCTGGGCCAGTCTGTCCTGAGATGGATGAA
The DNA here is from genome assembly GCF_049354715.1 of Callithrix jacchus. Lineage (NCBI taxonomy): Eukaryota > Metazoa > Chordata > Mammalia > Primates > Cebidae > Callithrix > Callithrix jacchus. Next base: position 51,542,058 of record NC_133522.1, read on the forward strand.
CACCTGGGCCAGTCTGTCCTGAGATGGATGGACACCTGGGCCAGTCTGTCCTGAGATGGATGGACACCTGGGCCATGCTGTACTGAAATGGATGGACACCTGGGCCAGTCTATCCTGAGATGGATGAAGGCCATGCCATCCTGAGATGGATGGACACCTGAGCCAGTCTGTCCTGAAATGAACACCTGGGCCAGTCTGTTCTGAGATGGATGGACACCTGAGCCAGTCTGTCCTGAGATGGATGGACACCTGGGCCAATCTGTCCTGAGATGGATGGACACCTGGGCCAGTCTGTCCTGAGATGGATGGACACCAGGGCCATGCCATCCTGAGATGGATGGACACCTGGTCCATGCCGTCCTGAGATGGATGGACACCTGGGCCATGCCGTCTTGAGATGGATGGACACCTGGGCCATGCCGTCCTGAGATGGATGGACACCTGGGCCATGCCGTCCTGAGATGGATGGACACCTGGGCCATGCCGTCCTGAGATGGATGGACACCTGGGCCATGCCGTCCTGAGATGGATGAACACCTGGGCCATGCCGTCCTGAGATGGATGAACACCTGGGAAGTCTGTGCTGAGATGGAGAACACCTGGGCCATGCCATCCTGAGATGGATGGACACCTGGGCCATGCCGTCCTGAGATGGATGAACACCTGGGAAGTCTGTGCTGAGATGGAGAACACCTGGGCCATGCCATCCTGAGATGGATGGACACCTGGGCCATGCCGTCCTGAGATGGATAAACACCTGGGCCATGCCGTCCTGAGATGGATGAACACGTGGGAAGTCTGTGCTGAGATGGAGAACACCTGGGCCATGCCATCCTGAGATGGATGGACACCTGGGCCATGCCGTCCTGAGATGGATGAACACCTGGGAAGTCTGTGCTGAGATGGATGAACACCTGGGAAGTCTGTGCTGAGATGGATGAACACCTGGGCCATGCCGTCCTGAGATGGATGAACACCTGGGCCATGCCGTCCTGAGATGGATAAACACCTGGGCCATGCTGTCCTGAGATGGATGAACACCTGGACCATGCCGTCCTGAGATGGATGAACACCTGGGCCAGTCTGTCCTGAGATGGATGAACACCTGGGCCATGCCGTCCTGAGATGGATGAACACCTGGGCCATGCCGTCCTGAGATGGATGAACACCTGGGCCAGTCTGTCCTGAGATGGATGAACACATGGGAAGTCTGTGCTGAGATGGATGAACACCTGGGCCAGTCTGTCCTGAGATGGATGAACACCTGGGCCATGCCGTCCTGAGATGGATGAACACCTGGACCATGCCGTCCTGAGTTGGATGAACACCTGGGCCAGTCTGTCCTGAGATGGATGAACACCTGGGCCATGCTGTCCTGAGATGGATGAACACCTGGACCATGCCGTCCTGAGATGGATGAACACCTGGGCCAGTCTGTCCTGAGATGGATGAACACCTGGGCCATGCCATCCTGAGATGGATGAATACCTGGGCCAGTCTGTCCTGAGATGGATGTCCTGGTTATGCAGACATTTCTTTATATTATTAGCTTAACTTTAGTGCTGTCCTAGGAAGATTTCCTGTACTTTCCTCCCATCAATCAAAATATCCCAACTTCAGCAGGTGTGGCTCACTGCTGTCTGTTCATCTAAGTCTGCTTTGTTCAGGAATTTCTGTCTAGTACTCAGGCAGGACCAAGGAAATCTTTTAGTGACATTTTAAATGTCACCATTACAGAATGAGAGTTGGACCAGGAACCCATGTATAGATAGTTCAATAACCAAATGTTGCTTTGAAAGTATCTTTATTAAAGGAATATAAAAAACAAATTCTAGGCTTATATATGCAAAAGAAGAGTAACAGACAGTTGGAGGTGAATTGGCTTAGTCAGCACTAACTGATCCCCTCCTGTGCTGGACGGCCCCACAGGACCACATCCGCCCTGTGGGATCACTCCCTAGCAGGGAGATTGGCTGGCCACAGTGAGAGGATCCTCTGGTTGGGGGTGCCAGTGCCATAAGATGAGACAAGAGGTGGCATCGTAGACAGGCTGCCCCACCCAGGGCCCAGGGAGGGTGTGGCTAGCAGGGGCCAGGGGCAGGGCAGAGGCAGTGGGGAGAAGCAGGACCTCTGTGGCTTAAACATCAAGTTCGAGGGCACTGGAGGCGCTGTGAGGAAGTAGGAGCACATCGGGTGTCTACAGCCATCTGAGGTGCATTTTGGGGACCCAGCTGGTCTGTTGAGCCTAGGCACAGCAGAGGCAGGGACCAGCAAGAGGGGAGCATGGGGGTGGGAGGAAGGCTCCCCAGTCTGGGACATTCTGAAGGTACATCGTCCAGGGCTGTGGTTAGGAGGTGTGGGTCTCGGAGTCTCCAAGGTCCAGGCTGAGCTACAGGATCCGAGTCACAGGAACCACTTGGGGCCTGCGAGGGGAAGAGCAGTGTCAACAGTAGACCTGTGGGTCGGAGCCGCCATGTGTCCAGGAGATGGAAATGCTGAGCATTAAGCAAAGCAGGCCTCTGGCCTCTGTGCCAACACTCACACGGCTTGCAGCCTCCAGGCAAGCACAGGTCTTGGACTTGAACTCTGAGAGGTTATCTTTTATCTGACGGTACCAAGTGGAGATTTGTAAACACGAAAACTTAGGCTCAATGATAAATTAGACCCAGGTCATCACTCTTCAACAAAGAAAGATATCTGTATAGAAATGTGCAGTTTTTCACAGGGCCTAGCACTTTATTTTTGCTCAGTGATGCTATTGGTTCTCCTTGCTCCAAATTGGAAGAACTGCCTGGTGGGCCTGAGCTGTGTGAGCCAGGCTGTGGGCAGTGGCCTATGGGCAGAGTTACATCAGAATCGGAATGAGAGGCAACTCTGTGTGCTCTGCCATCTGCTGTCCTCTGCAGCAGGGCAGGTGGTGTGGCAGGGAGGTGGGGCACTGTCGGGTGGAGCAGCGTGGCCTCAGAACCTGTGGGGTGTCCTGACAACTAAGGGAGAATGGGCACTCAGCATCAGCATCACCAGCACGGCCTGTGCCCTGGGTGCTGCACAGAGGCCCTAAGACATGCTGGGTGCCAGGGAGAATGGGCACTCAGCATCAGCGTCACCAGCACGACCTGTGCCCTGGGTGCTGCGCAGAGGCCCTAAGACATGCTGGGTGCCAGGGAGAATGGGCACTCAGCATCAGTGTCACCAGCACGGCCTGTGCCCTGGGTGCTGCGCAGAGGCTCTAAGACATGCTGGGTGCCAGGGAGAATGGGCACTCAGCATCAGTGTCACCAGCACGGCCTGTGCCCTGGGTGCTGCGCAGAGGCTCTAAGACATGCTGGGTGCCAGGGAGAATGGGCACTCAGCATCAGCGTCACCAGCACGGCCTGTGCCCTGGGTGCTGTGCAGAGGCCCTAAGACATGCTGGGTGCCCTACCCTTCCACCCGGAGTCCATCACGGTGGCTTTGCAAGGTGTCAGAGGGGAGTGCATGCAAAATGAAAAAATGAAATTTCCTGCTTGGGTCTCTCTTTCCTTCTCTTGAGAGAAGTTAGGAACAAGGAGATTGGGACTGAAAGTTCACGGGGTCCTGGCCCTCTGGGCTGTGCTGACCCTCACACTTGAGCCAGCTTTACAGCCCTGTCTCACCTGACCCAGGAGAGTGGGGGCCAGGCACTGGAGTGTGACTGTTAGCAGCCTTCCGCCAGCCTAACCGTGTCCCCTTGGTATGCCCAGGTCTGGATGCCAGCCCACCGGCCAGCACTCACGAGCTCACCATTCCCAATGATGTGAGTATGCCCCTGCACCCCTGTCCCTGGGTGGAAACATCAGGCAAAAGTGGCTGTCAGCTCTGCTGTCCTTGGGCAGACCCATGGGTGATCCCTTCACCACCCCAACCCCACTGTTTGATCTGTTTTCCCCTTCCTTTCCTTCTTAAAGTGGATTTACTGTCTAAAAGGTTATGTGTTTTTACATCCCTCAGATACTGAATAAGCAATGGGCTAAAGGGGACTTTAGATATTAATTCGTAGTTAGATGGGAGTTGGACCAGGAACCCATGTTGCTGTGGAGGCACTGCCCCGGTACAGGGTCAAACCTTGAAGAACACGGTGACCCAGGAATGCTCTAGAGGGGACCCACTCTCAGTATCAGCTCCATGGGCCCTAACCCCTCAGGAGACTTGGGATTCTCCATGAGTTGGCTCTAACACCTGATGTTGGTTGGATATCACCGACTTGTCTAGATTCCTTCTAGCACCCCTCAGTCTGTCCATGCCTTCAATGTACCTGAGGGTATGGCTTTATGAGCTCCCCTCAGCACACTCAATCCTCCCCAGAGCAAGCATGGGTCTTGTGGAGAGGGAGGACAATTCTCTGAATGCTTGATTTATCCCCAAACTGTGAGACCAGGTAGGGCATGGCCACATGTCCTTGAGGGATAGCTTCCATAGCAGCAAGCAGAGTCCCTGTGTGGGCTGTGGAGATGGCAGCCCCACTCACAGGTCAAGTGTCCAGGGTCCCTTTCTGCCCTAGAGCTGTGGACTTGGGAGCCTTCACTGTCCTGCCCCTTACACCTGCTGGGCAGGAAGTCTAGGCCCTGTTCCTTCCTTCCATGCAAGCTGACAATAGGAAGCACAGATCTGTGCGTTCAGTGAGATCACCAGTCCTGTGTGTGGAAGTGGACGATGGAATGGGAGAAAAGGAAGCTGAAGACAGCAGGTTGCCAGAGGAGAGGACCATGAGGCCATCTGGCTGGCACCATTGACCCCCCAAAGAGCCGTCTTCATTTGAGCCCCTTGTGGCAGTGTGCACTCTAGGCCTTCTTTCCTGGCCACTGGTCAGCACAGAGTCCCCATGTCTGCTCAAAGCTCAGGACACTCACAGTCCAGGCAGCATTGTGGTCCAGCCTTCGGCATCCTCGAGGATTTCTGAGATTGGCCCAACTTGACAGGCAGCAGCCCAGAGCCATCTCCCCAGGTGTGGTCCCTGCACTGTTGGAGGGAGGAGACTTCTGCTTCTTGCCCCCAGCCCCTTCTCTCTGCAAGGGCCCCATGAGCATGTGGTTTCTGGCATCCTCCTGCATCTTCTCCTCCAGGTAGTAAAGCCAGCAGGTTTTTCCCGTGGGGCTTCCCCTTTCCTGCTGAGTCAGTGTTCACTAACGCCAGCTTTGTGCCTCATCCAAGCACTCATTTAAGATGGAAATGAGCTTTAAGAGGATGAGGCATCTTTGGAGAGCTGGTTACCTTGTTTCCTGGGGTGTCCTTCACACAAACAGATGCTGGTTTTCCCAGCTCTTCACCACCCACTTGCCATCCTCCTCCTGGGGATCTTCCTAGGGAAGAGACCTGCTTCTCAGGAGGAAGGAGCTTCCTCTTATCCCGGTCCCTTTGGGCACAGCCTTCCATGCTTCTTTATGGAAAGGGCTGTTGACGGCAGTCAGGGCTTTCACCGCCAGCCCCAGATTTCGTGGGGGGATGTATCTGGGCTGCACCAAAGCTGACGTTCCTCACTGGGTGGCTGCCTGCTACCTTCCTGGAGAAAAGGAAGAAATAAAACGTGTGCGCTTGTTCTGAACTGCCTGTCATCTCGTCCACGCTGTCTCTTGGTTACAATCGGATCATGCTGCCTCAGCTTGCCTGCAGAAAGACCCCTCGTGGTGACAGGGATGCCCGAGACAGGCTCCCCAGCACGGCCCCTGGGGACACAGGCCAGTCAGGGGCCCCAGGCCTTTGGCTCCCTGACAATCACTGTGGGCCTCCCTCACCGCCTACTTCAGTTCTTGCTCTTGGCCATGCAGGTTCTGGTGCCTGTGGTCACCCTCACTCTGCCCTGAGCAACAGGACCCCACCCACCAAGGCTCATGCCCCTTCCCTGGTTGTCAGCTGCAGAATCAGCTGGGCCTTCTGCTGGGGAAAGGAATGTAAGGTGTCAACAGTGGTCTCTAGGAGGAGAGGCTGCAATGGGAGGTGCTGCTGCAGTTCCAGTGGGATTTGGCATTGACATCTGATTAGGAGGGGCCACATTATTTCAGAATATTTTTATTGTTCTTTGAACTTGCAATGGAGGCACACAAGGGTGAGAGGAGGAGAGGAGTCTGCTAACTGCTGGCAGGGTTCACAGGTGCGGGTGGGGAGGAGCCTGCTAACTGCTGGCAGGGTTTGCAGGTGCAGGTGGGGAGGAGCCTGCTAACTGCTGGCAGGGTTCACAGGTGCGGGTGGGGAGGAGTCTGCTAACTGCTGGCAGGTGCAGGTGGGGAGGAGTCTGCTAACTGCTGGCAGAGTTCGCAGGTGCGGGTGGGGAGGAGCCTGCTAACTGCTGGCAGGGTTCGCAGGTGCGGGTGGGGAGGAGCCTGCTAACTGCTGGCAGGGTTCACAGGTGCGGGTGGGGAGGAGTCTGCTAACTGCTGGCAGGTGCAGGTGGGGAGGAGTCTGCTAACTGCTGGCAGGGTTCGCAGGTGCGGGTGGGGAGGAGCCTGCTAACTGCTGGCAGGGTTCACAGGTGCAGGTGGGGAGGAGTCTGCTAACTGCTGGCAGGTGCAGGTGGGGAGGAGTCTGCTAACTGCTGGCAGGGTTCGCAGGTGCAGGTGGGGAGGAGCCTGCTAACTGCTGGCAGGGTTCACAGGTGCGGGTGGGGAGGAGTCTGCTAACTGCTGGCAGGTGCAGGTGGGGAGGAGTCTGCTAACTGCTGGCAGGGTTCACAGGTGCAGGTGGGGAGGAGCCTGCTAACTGCTGGCAGGGTTCACAGGTGCGGGTGGGGAGGAGTCTGCTAACTGCTGGCAGGTGCAGGTGGGGAGGAGTCTGCTAACTGCTGGCAGGGTTCGCAGGTGCAGGTGGGGAGGAGCCTGCTAACTGCTGGCAGGGTTCACAGGTGCGGGTGGGGAGGAGTCTGCTAACTGCTGGCAGGTGCAGGTGGGGAGGAGTCTGCTAACTGCTGGCAGGGTTCACAGGTGCGGGTGGGGAGGAGCCTGCTAACTGCTGGCAGGGTTCACAGGTGCGGGTGGGGAGGAGCCTGCTAACTGCTGGCAGGGTTCACAGGTGCGGGTGGGGAGGAGCCTGCTAACTGCTGGCAGGGTTCACAGGTGCGGGTGGGGAGGAGTCTGCTAACTGCTGGCAGGTGCAGGTGGGGAGGAGTCTGCTAACTGCTGGCAGGGTTCGCAGGTGCGGGTGGGGAGGAGCCTGCTAACTGCTGGCAGGGTTCACAGGTGCGGGTGGGGAGGAGTCTGCTAACTGCTGGCAGGTGCAGGTGGGGAGGAGTCTGCTAACTGCTGGCAGGGTTCGCAGGTGCGGGTGGGGAGGAGCCTGCTAACTGCTGGCAGGGTTCACAGGTGCGGGTGGGGAGGAGTCTGCTAACTGCTGGCAGGTGCAGGTGGGGAGGAGTCTGCTAACTGCTGGCAGGGTTCGCAGGTGCAGGTGGGGAGGAGCCTGCTAACTGCTGGCAGGTGCAGGTGGGGAGGAGTCTGCTAACTGCTGGCAGGGTTCACAGGTGCGGGTGGGGAGGAGCCTGCTAACTGCTGGCAGGGTTCGCAGGTGCGGGTGGGGCCAGGTGGAAGGCACCCTTGGGCTGCAGGGCTCAGCCTAGCAGGCATCCTCCCCAGCACTGAGTGAGCCAGCCCAGTGCAGGGCAGGTGAAGGAGGTCTGTCCTCCCCACATTCCCTTCTCACGGTGGAGAGCACCGGTACAGAAGTCACAGTGCTGTTCACCTTGGCGTCTGTGGTGAGGCAGGCATGCCCTGGTGACTCAACAATGTCCCATCAGCACTCAGACCCCACAGCTGTGTGCAGAGGAGCGGAAAGGCCTATGGCAAAGGCAGCGCCCTCCAGAGCCTGGGGAGAGGGGTGCTCTGGACATCATGTCACAGGGAATAGAGGGAGAGGGCAGGGTAAGGGCAGGTGGGGTACGTGTGCCAGGACACAGCTGGAGTGAGGCAGTTAGAAGACAGGAGCAGATGGTTAAGAGAAGAGGGTAGGCATCTTGTGTGGGAGGGGCAGGGAGATACTTCCTCCAGCCTCAAGGAGAGACCCAGCAGTGCCTGTGCACGAGGCGAGGCTCTCAGTGCTGTGTGCGTCAGCAGGCGCCATGCACTCCAGTGCAGAACATGCCATGAAGCCAAGCTGACTGCATGCTGGCCAAGGAGGGGTATAGGAAGCTGGCAGCATGAAAGCCTAGGAGCACTCCCTCCTGATGTCAGCATCTTACAGGGACCTGCGGTCAAGCTGCTGAGTCAGCCACGTTCCCCCTCATCATGGGGTCTGTGCTGCTGTCCCTGCTTCCAGGGGCCACCTTAGCTGGCCCCCATCAGAGATGAGCCCTCCAGAGCTCTCTGCCACCAGAGAGGGGGATACAGCCAAGCAGATGAATGTGGCCATGTGGCAGTTAGGAAGCCACCCTCCTGACCCCAAGGGTACACTCAACAACCACACACAGGCATGAGTAGGCTGGACTGTGGGTGGGGCCTTGGGAAATGTGGGTGGAGCCTGAGTGGTGGGTGGAGCCCAGAGATGCAGCAGGAGACGCAGGACTCCCAGCGGCTCTGGGTTCTCTAGAGCGGGGGTCTCTAGATGTCTACAAAGACTGAGGGTTCTGAGATGGCTGTCATTACCTAGGTAACCAGCAGAGATGGCCTCTAAGGTGAGCAGGGTTGAGATGTTGTAGGTCTCTTCAGGGACAGGGGCTGGCTGGCAGGGCACCTGTGTGCCGCCATGGAGCTGCTGCTCACCCCCCAGGCTGAGCCCCTTCATGCTTGGAAGTGGACGTCCCTCCTGCACACGGTGCACAGCCCAGCCCAGCCCTTATCCAGCATCTCACCGTGTGAGGACAGACTCCATTTCACCATCTGACACCCCAGCAGCCTCATGGGAGGTGGAAGGGGAATCTGCCTCAGGGCCATCTGGGATCCTTGTGCCCGGCTGCCCTCCTGGCCCCCCTTGCCAGGCACCCTCCAGTCTGGGGCTCTCTTTGCCACATGTCTGGCTACTTCTTTTTCCTGGCCAGGCTCCAGAGCTCTCATCAGTGGCCTGTGGGTGCGTGAAGTGTCTCCGTTTCATCTGATTGTGGGCATCGAGAGATCCCACTGGCTCCTGCACCGTCCTCTCTGGGGGCCTGAGTTGTCCCTGAGCTCCCTTGTGGCTTCCCCTCACACCCATCCTCCTCCCTCAGCTTCTTCAAGGAGCACCCTCATTCTTGATGACTCCCTTGGCCAGAAGTCACTGTGTTCTAACTTTAAACAGGGGTCCCAAAATGGGAATGAAAGGAAGTGCCTGAAGGGCCTCAGAGTTTCATCTAAGTTCAGCCAAAAACTAGGTTTTATGCAGCAGTGAGTTTTGCTCTGGCTTCAAGCACACATTTCTTCTTGAGCGTTTTTGATGCTGCCTGTCTGGACAGAACTGGTCTCCCTGAGGATGCAGCTGGGAAGGCATAGATGCCCCTGGGCCGTGCTGGCTCCAGAGCGTCCCCACTCGGCCCCTGGCTGCCGCCTGTGGGTCGCTCCTGGACCCCGGGGGGACCAGTGTGGAGCACCCGGGCTGAGTGACTGTGGCCTCTTGGCTTGGTGGACCTCCCACAGGAGTGGGGAGCAGGGTGGCTCTGAGAGGGGCGGCAGAGGCACAGGTGCTCTTAGCCCGACCTCAGGCAGGTGGCCTGTGCGGGGCCTCTTGGGGCATTGAGCTCAAAGCTTGGGGCAGAGTCCAAGGCTGGCAGTCCGCCTGGATCCCCCGGGGTGCACTGCCCACAGTCTCCAGAGGCTGGCTCAGGCTCTTCTCTAAAAAATGCCCCCGTCCTTGTTTCTAGCTAATAGGCTGCATAATTGGACGCCAAGGGACCAAAATCAATGAAATTCGACAGATGTCTGGAGCTCAGATCAAAATTGCCAACGCCACTGAAGGGTCCTCAGAGCGTCAGATCACCATCACAGGGACCCCGGCCAACATCAGCCTTGCCCAGTATCTCATCAATGCCAGGTGAGCAGCCCCAAGGGCCTCTGAGATGTCGGGACAGGGACGTGCCAGCGGAGTTATGGTGCCTGGATGGTTGGGGGTGGGAGGAGGCTGAGTCGGCGCCACACTCTGCCTCCCCCTCTGCCTGCTCTGCCGGGGCCGGAAAGCAAGGACTGGATGGGATGGCGCCAGCCTCCGCCTCACTCTCCAACCTCCCACCTGAAGCGTCTCCAGTGCTGACCCTGGAGGTCAGAGAGGAAGGTGCTCCCGTGGCCCCAGACAGGCAGCCAGACCTGCCTCTTTGAGGCAGCAAATCCTGGAAGGCCTGACTTGTCCACTCAGAGCTCTCCAGAAAGAGGAATGTTTTGGGGCATTGCCATTTTGCCTCCTCTTTCTTCCTCATGGAAATGTGTAAGGATGGGCAGGACCAGTCCGTGGGTCCCTGCTGCACATGGGAGGGTCTGGAGCCACCTGGGGCCCTGTGACTGTGCCCCACTCAGCCTGGACCAGTGCCCCACCCTGCCAGGCAGGCCATCCACCAGCCCCTGCCGGCCTCTGACATAACAACACCCCCTCTTCCCTCCCCAAGGGTGTCCTGCTAGAGCCCCTAGCTGGGCTGGTGGGAGGGGTGGGGCAGGACCTCTGGGTGGACACAGCCCTGTGCTGGCCCTGGAACCCTATCCCAGTGCCCCTTCAGCCACCCGCGCTCCCAGTGAGTGGGTGAAAGCCCACCTGGAGAGCACGAGGACACCCCTGACTTTACCCACGGGCACCCCGCTGGGCTTGTGCCACAATTCAGAGTCAGTCTGGGCCTCTCTTCATCCCTGTGGCTTGACATGGTAACAGACATGGGGGGACCCAGGCAGGGTAGAGGCCCGGGGTCCTCCTGACATGTGACAGGCCTGGGGGACCCGGGCAGGGTGGAGGCCCAGGGTCCTGACGTGTGACAGGCCTGTGTGCTGCGGTCTCCAGCTTAGGACCTCCTGAGCCGACAGCCACCACCTGTCCCAGCGAGCACAGAGGCCTCGCAGCCTGGCCTCACGCCTGCCCACTGAGGAGGGTGTTTGTTGTGACCGTCTGTCCCTCTTCTGCCTTTGTCTGTTCTAGGCTGACGTCCGAGGTCACGGGGATGGGCGCGCTCTAATCCTACCCAGCGTCCTCCCGCCACGTCACGTCACTCCCTGCCAGGGCCCAAGCCCGGCTCTCACACTGTACAGCTCCCTTCCCTGCCTCACAGATACCAGTGGAGAGGTTTTCTGCATCAGCGAAAGGACCAGCCATGGATGAACACCCACGCACACAGCCGCTCTCCACGGAGGCTGCAGGCCCCACGATCCCCTTCAGTGTTACCCGTGACTGACGCTCCAGCCTGCCCATTCACCGGCATGCAGTGTTAATTATTTTAGAAATATTGTTCCTTGGTGTCAGCGTAGCTGTCTGTCGTAGGAGCTGGGTCGCCATCCCGACAGCACTCCCTGTCCACCATTCTCCTCTGCCATCCAGAACTGTTGCCTGAGACCCCTCCTCTCCCACAGCCCCGCCGTGCCGACTCGGTTTCCCCTCAGAGCCCGTGTCGTCTGGGCCAAAGTTTCTGCCCCAGGTTGTATGCTGGAATTGGGGGTTGCTTCTCCTGCCACCCTTGGGGAGTGCCCAGAGAGGAGGGTGGTGGAGGATGTCGGGGCTCTGACCCCAGGAGTGGGGTGGAGGGCAGGGCCTGCTGGGGCCCTGCCTTCAAGAGATGCCGCGTGCTGGGGAGGCCCTTGGGGAATCCCTCTGTGCGCCTCAGAGTTCAATAAATGTCGTGGCCCCTCCTCGCCGGCTCTGCTTTGTCTCTGTGTCCCCAGTGTGCCCAGGTCCCCACACACACTGCCCCTGGGGGGACAATGCCCTGAGCCACGTGCTTATCAGGGAAGCCTGGGCTGCTTCTCACACACAAATTCGATCTCATTCCCCTTCCACAACACACATAAGCTCTTCTATTTGCACTTTGGCAAAACTACTTAAAATGACAAACACAAAAATGCCATTCTTGCCCAGGCACCAAAATGCCAGTGCCTAGTTCATGAGACTTACTCCCTAGTAGCCCTTGTGGGTGCCAGAGGCCATGCCCAGTGACCTGCAGCGCTTCTGCAGAAGGGAGCCCATCCACTGTGCCCGGTGACCCCCAGTGCTTCTGCAGGATGGAGCCCGGCCACCGTGCCCAGTGAACCCCAGCACTTCTGCAGAAGGGAGCCCGCCCACCGTGCCCCGTGACCTGCAGCGCTTCTGCAGGATGGAGCCCAGCCACCATGCCTGGTGACCCCCAGCACTTCTGCAAAAGGGAGCCCGTCCACCGTGCCCGGTGACCCACAGTGCTTCTGCAGGGTAGAGCCCATCCACCGTGCCCGGTGACCCACAGCGCTTCTGCAGAAGGGAGCCCGTCCACCGTGCCCAGTGACCCCCAGTGCTTCTGCAGGATGGAGCCCATCCACCGTGCCCGGTGACCCCCAGCATTTCTGCAGAAGGGAGCCCGTCCACCGTGCCCAGTGACCCACAGCGCTTCTGCAGGGTAGAGCCCATCCACCGTGCCCAGTGACCCCCAGTGCCTCTGCAGGATGGAGCCCATCCACCGTGCCCGGTGACCCACAGTGCTTCTGCAGGGTAGAGCCCATCCACCGTGCCCAGTGACCCACAGCGCTTCTGCAGAAGGGAGCCTGTCCACCGTGCCCAGTGACCCCCAGTGCTTCTGCAGGATGGAGCCCGGTGATCCCCAAAGCCTGTCCATGCTGCACCCCCTTGGGGATAGTCTGCACTGCTCACTTGGCAGCCTGTGCTCACCTTAAGGAGCCTTGCTGTGCCCCTGCTCAATCCTGAAGCCCTGGGTTGACTCCAAATCCCTAACCCAAGCCCAGGGTGTAGGGGGAGCCCCCAGGTGATTGATCAGGAAGGACCCAGAACCAGGGCATGGGGGGAGCCTGCAGGTGATGGATCACGAAGGGCCCAGGCCCGGGATGGAGGAGGAGCCAGGCGCTGGGGAGGGCAGGACTGGAGGCTCCTGTCCCAGCTCTGCAGGCTCAGGGCAACACCTCCACACCTGGGTCCTGGTGCTCTTGGGACCTTCTAGAAGGTCCCTGGGCACACATGCTGGTGGCTTAGGGCTGAGGTTCCCACTGGTGGGGCTGAGACACTGGCCTTTCTCAGCAGCATCCATGTCATGGGGAATGGCCAGTCAACAGCACGGGTACAACTGACAGTGACAGACACCACGAGAAGAGAGAGATCAAAATGGGGTGATCATGGAAGGTACAGGCTGAGCAGGACCTAAGAAGGTGAGGAGTTAGCTCTGCACTCATCTGGAGGAAGGACAGCAGGCAGTGGAGCACTCCGGGGGGGGGGGCGGTGGGCACTCCAGGCAGGGGAGCACTCCAGGCGGGGAGCACTCCAGGCAAGGAAGCACTCCAGGTGTGGGGGGCACTCCAGGTGGGGGGCACTCGAGGGAGGGAACTCCGGGTGGGGGGGACTTCAGGTAGGGGGCACTCCAAGTGGGGCAAAAACTCCAGTTGGAGCTGGGGAGCACTCCAGGTGGAACACTTCAGGTGGGGGAAGCACACTAGATGGGGGGAGCAAATGAGGTGCAGGGGCAGCCAGAGCTGGGGTGGAAGGGAGCCCAGAGCAGGTGATGAGAGACAGGGGTGCTGGAATAGCAGTGTGGGGGTTGTGCAGAATTCTCAGCCCCTCAGGACTCAGGAGGACGGAAGACAGCAGAATCCAGAGCCCTAGCCGGGCGTGAGGGGGCCTGAGCCAGGGACTGGGACCCCAAAGTAGAGCTGGAGGCATCCTGTCACTCAGGGCAGCTCACAGGGCATGGACTGAGCACCTGTGTGGACCTCACCGGGACACTGGGCTCTCCTGTGAGGAAGACCCCACAAAGTGCCAATTCTCGGTTCTAAGGAATCAAGTGAGTGTGAGCCGCCCCACCCTGCACCTTCTGACTGGGTCTCCAGCAACCCAGCTCCCACTGCCCCTCCACACTGTGTGCACGGCTGCACCCACAACCACATGGCCAGGGCCTCCGGCTGAGGACACATTCGAGCTTCCAACAAGGGGCAGTGGGGCACCCCGGCCCCCGTTGGGGTGCATCCTGGGCATGGGAAATGTGGCTGTTAGTTTCTGGAAGCCTCTGGCCAAGTCTCTAGCCTGGCCCAGGGCCACAGGGTCACACCCTGTCACCTGCAATGAGTGTCCCCAAGTCAGCAGACATCCGTGCACCTCGGTGTCCTGTGGACACAGCAGGCTATATGCCCCCTGCCTCCTCAAAGACAGCCATGGGGTCTGCAACCGTCAGGAATGAGGCAGGAATTGGCTGACTCCAGTGGCTTTCGGTAATACTTGCCGTAATTGGAAAATAATTTGACACTCATTAAGCCCAGGGTACCCAGGGCTGTGTCAAAAGGGCAGCGTCTGCGTCCCTCGGCTGCTGAGTCTGGGAAATGAACAGACAACAGAAACTGCTCACAATGTGTGTGCCTCGAACACAGACAAGCACTACTCGATCATGTGCAGTTTTAAAGACATGGCAAGCCAACATTTTATTTAGGATATTTTCCTGCATGGGCTGCTGCCCGTGTAGTGTGTTGTGCCAGGTCTCACTAACGCAGGCTCCGCCACAGGAGTTTCCAGGCTGACAAGTGGTGACATTAAATATTAAAAGCTGAAAGAGCCCGTGCCTTAGGCAAAGTCTGGACTGCAACAAAAGCCCACCAGGAGCTTTGCCTGGGCCTTTTCTGGGCCTGGAAGGATGACAAAATAAGGAAGAAATTCTTAACAGGACTCACTTAGGATTGAACAAGTTTTACTGAGGATCTGAAGAAACTCCCAGGCCCCCACAAACCAGCTTTATTGGAGACTGAAGACATACCCCAACCTTCCATGACGTGGCAGGAGATGGATAAGGGTCAGCACCCGGCAGTTGGACTCAGCTTCAGTCAGCTCACCGAGGCTCCAGGGGACGGTCTCAGGACTCAGACCGCGCTGATCGGTGAGAAGTGAATCACTCACGTCTTCAGACGGACGCACACGTGTTCACAGACACACAGCTTAGAAGCTATGTGAGCTCTGGAAAACGTAAGTTTGAGTTGGTCTGGTGATAATTTCCAGGCCCTCTCCCTGTAACCGGTCACCGAAATAAAACTTCTCTCCCGGTTCATCTGCATCTCGTGCTACTGGGCACAGAGAATAAGCAGCCCGCCCTCGGCTTGGTCCGGCCCTTCCCGGCAGCTGGGTCGGCAAAAGGCCGGATGTTTGGCTGGTTTTGGAATCCGGCTTATACCAGCCTTTTGCCCCTTCTCTGCGTTCTTCAGTTTGAGTTAAGCTGGAACCGTTCCTGGACTTTGGGACAGTCTGCCTGGGAAGCCCCGGGAGGGACGCGCCGACCTCTTCCGTTCCCCCTTTTCTTCTGCTGTCAGTTCTCGTGTTTCGTTTTTCCTTGAAATGATCTTGGAATTCGGAATTGTTGGCCACAGCTGCTCAGTGTGTTTCTTTCATCCCTCTGTCTGCCGTTCTCCCTTTTGTCTCTATTTTTATTTACATTTTCCTCTTTTTCGCTCAATATTATCAGAACATTGTCCTTGGCTTATTCTCTATCTCACTGATTTCTGCCAGGATCTTTGTCATTTCCTTTTTCTTATTAATTTGGGATTATTTCGCTACGTTGCTTTCTTTTTCAATGACTTGATTTTGAGACTTCGTTCTATTCTCACTTGACTTCTGTCTTTTTCTTTCTTTCTTCCTTTCTTTCTTTCTCCCCCCAAGGTCTTGCTCTGTCCCCAGGCTTGTCTCTGTGGTGCTGTCAGACTGAACTGTCAGACTCCTAGACTCAAGCGACCTTCTCACCTCGGCCTCCTAAGTGGCTGGGACCTCAAGCACACGCCACCATGCCCGGCTACTTTGCTTTTTCATTTATTAGAGGCAGGGAGCCCAAATTGGTCTGCAGTTCCTAGGTTCAAGTGCTCCTCCCACCCCGGCCTCCCATAGTGCCAGGATGACAAGCGGGAGCCCCCGTGCCCAGCCTGCTGGAGAAGGTATTTATGACTCTGTGTATTTCTAGGTACCCTTACCTGTGTCCTGTGACTTTCCACATATGGTATTTTCACTGTCACTCATTCTAAATCGTATTTTCATTTCCCTCAGGAGTTCGACTTAGCCACGTTACCTAGTAAAATGTTAATAAATGTTCAAACACACGAGCTTCTCTTAGGTATCCTTTTAATATCCATTTCCAGATGTTTTTCATCATAGTTCAAATTCATAATCTCCGTGACACGGACCCTTTAGGGTTTACTGAGGCGTCGTCCGTGACCTGATCCAATGGCCTCTTTCTGTGAATCTCCCACGTCTGCTTGAGTAGAAGCGGATTCTCCCCTTGCCGCCTGCTCTGTGTGGCTCTCACAGCTTGGTGACTGCCTTGTCCTGAACAGCTTGGATGCTTTTTGTCTGATTTGATCCATGTGGAAGGCAGAATGGTGGCCCCCAAAAGACGTTCAAGTCCTAATCCCCAGAACCCACGAATACGGCGTGTTCCATAGCAAGGGGGATTCACGTTGCAGATGAGTTAAGGTTTCTACTCAGCTGACCTTAAAGAGGTAACCTGGCTTATCCAGGTGGGCGCGATTTAATCACAAGCCCTTAAATACTGCGGTGGTTGGGCAGAGGAATGACGCCACAAACACACCCAAATGTGCTGGGTGAAAAAACGGAGCAGGCAGCAAGGAGGTCCGTGTCGTGGGGGTGACAGAGCGGCTGCTGCCTTGGAGCACCGCGCTGTTTATGTGGCTCTAAAGGAACGCCTGGGACTGGGCGGTTGACTTGGCTCATGGCTCTGCAGGCCACACACGCTCAGCTCCAGCATCTGCTTCTGGGGAGGCCTCGGGAAGCCACAGTCACTGCGGACCATGACCACGGAAGCAGGCACCTCCCATGGCAAGACCCGGAGCAAGGGACAGAGAGGGCGGAGGAGCCAGGCTCCTCTAAACAGCCAGCTCTCCCGGGAACTAACTGAGCGAGACTGGGCTCATCACCAGGAGGATGGCGCTAGGGCCATTCATGAGACATCCGCCCTGTGACCCAATGCCTCCCCCAAGACCCCACCCCCAACACTGGGAAACACGTTTAACCCGACAGTTGGAGGGGACAAAACCTCCAAACCGTATCAAGCGGCCCACTAATGAGAATTTCCATAGATGGAAGGGCTGTCTCAGATAAGACCTGGGACTTTTGCGTTAATGCTGGAATGAGTCAGCACTTGGGGGACTGTTGAGAAGGGATGATTGTACTTTGCAGTGTAAGAAGGACGTGAGATTTGGGGGGCCAGGGGCAGAATGACATGGTTCGGATCTGTGTCCCCACCAAATCTCATCTCACATTGTAATCCCAGTGTTGGAGGTGGGGGTGACTGGATCATGGGGGTGTTCCCATGAATGGGTCAGCACCCTCCCCTCAGTGCTGTTCTCATGACAGTGAGAGAGTGAGTATCCTGAGATCTGGTTGTTTAAAAGCATGGTGCCTCTTCTACTCCCCACTCCTGCTCCAGCCGTGTAAGCTGTGCCTGGCTCTCTTCCCGCGCCCCCCGCTGTGACTGTAAATCTCCTGAAGCCTCCCAGAAGCAGAAACTGCTCTGCTTCCTGCAGAGGCTGCATACTGTGAGCCAATTAAAATAACTCACCCAGTTGTGGGTACTTCCTTATAGATGGCATCTCAAATCATTAGAGCAAAGTTGGACTTTTTAACAAATGGTGCTGGGGCAACTCAGTAGCTAGCAGGAAAAAGTTAAAATGAGTCCCACACTGTGGCATTAGATTGGTATATATCGGTGTTATGAGACATGTGATTGGTACGTATCAGTGTTATGAGACATGTGATTGGTACGTATCAGTGTTATGATCATGTGAATGGTACATATCGGTGTTATGATCATGTGAATGGTACGTATCGGTGTTATGATCATGTGAATGGTACATATCGGTGTTATGAGACATGTGAATGGTACGTATCGGTGTTATGAGACATGTGAATGGTACGGATCGGTGTTATGATCATGTGAATGGTACGTATCGGTGTTATGATCATGTGAATGGTACGTATCCGTGTTATGATCATGTGAATGGTACGTATCGGTGTTATGATCATGTGAATGGTACGTATCGGTGTTATGATCATGTGAATGGTACGTATCGGTGTTATGAGACATGTGAATGGTACGTATCGGTGTTATGAGACATGTGAATGGTACATATCAATGTTATGAGACATGTGATTGGTACATATCGGTGTTATGATCATGTGAATGGTACGTATCGGTGTTATGCACGTGAATGGTACGTATCGGTGTTATGAGACATGTGAATGGTACGTATCGGTGTTATGATCATGTGAATGGTACGTATCGGTGTTATGAGACATGTGAATGGTACGTATCGGTGTTATGATCATGTGAATGGTACGTATCGGTGTTATGAGACATGTGAATGGTACGTATCGGTGTTATGATCATGTGAATGGTACATATCGGTGTTATGATCATGTGAATGGTACGTATCGGTGTTATGAGACATGTGAATGGTACGTATCGGTGTTATGATCATGTGAATGGTACGTATCGGTGTTATGATCATGTGAATGGTACGTATCGGTGTTATGATCATGTGAATGGTACGTATCGGTGTTATGATCATGTGAATGGTACGTATCAGTGTTATGAGACATGTGAATGGTACGTATCGGTGTTATGATCATGTGAATGGTACATATCAATGTTATGAGACATGTGAATGGTATGTATCGGTGTTATGATCATGTGAATGGTACGTATCAGTGTTATGAGACATGTGAATGGTACGTATCGGTGTTATGATCATGTGAATGCTACATATCAATGTTATGAGACATGTGAATGGTACGTATCAGTGTTATGATCATGTGAATGGTACGTATCGGTGTTATGATCATGTGAATGGTACGTATCGGTGTTATGCATGTGAATGGTATATGTTGGTGTTCTGATACATGTGAATGGTATGTACTGGTGTTATGAGACATGTAAATGGTATATGTCAGTGTTATCATACATGTGAATGGTACACATTGGTTCTATCATGTATATAAATGGGTTTTCATCCAGGGTTCCTGGCTCATAATTCCCTTACCCCTCATTAGTCTTTTGTCACAAACTGGGTGCATTGGGCCACAAGGGAGGCCTCTCACCTTCTCCTGTCCTTCTTTCACTCTGATGTCCCCACCTTGCTGACTGTGGGTCTTAAGACCCTCCCCGGCCGGGCGCGGTGGCTCAAGCCTGTAATCCCAGCACTTTGGGAGGCCGAGACGGGCAGCTCACCAGGTCAAGAGATCGAGACCATCCTGGCCAACGTGGTGAAACCCCATCTCTACTAAAAATACAAAAATTAGCTGGGTGTGGTTGTGAGCGCCTGTAGTCCCAGCTACTTGGGAGGCTGAGGCAGAAGAACTGCTTGAAGCCGGGAGGTGGAGGTTGCAGTGAGCTGAGATCGTGCAACTGCACTCCAGCCTGGTGCCTGGCAACAGTCCGGGACTCTGTCTGAAAAAAAAAAAAAAAAGACCCACCCCTGAAAGGGTCCTACCCTAGACCCTGGGGGAAGGAATGCTGACGTCATGAAGCTTCCATGAAAATCCACCAGGAGAACAGGGTTCAGTGAGCTTTTGGAGCAGAACACATGGAGGTTCCCGGAGGCTGGTGCCCAGGGAGGACACCGGAGCTGCAGGCCCCTCCCACAGACCTCCCCACCACATCTCTTCGTCCGTATCCTTGGCAGTATCCGTGATAGTAAACTGGTCATGTAAACAAGGGTTTCCCTGACTTCTGAGCCACTGCAGCCAATTAATCAAACTCCACCTTGAAGCTGGTTGGTCAGAAGTTCCAGAGGTGCACACTTGCAACTGGCAGGAAGGAGGGAGTGTCCTGGGGACTGAGCCCTCACCCTGTAGGTGAAACTAGCTCTGGGCAGGCAGTGCTGGACAGTTGTTGTGGCCTGAGGGCAGAGGAGAAGCACACGTGGAGTTTCCCCGCACACCCCTCGCACCATACACGAGAATATCCCCACTGGATTCGGGCCCTGAACCTGAGAAATGAAAGAAGTGTTGGCAGACAATGCGGGTGAATTCCTCCACACCCTGGGTAAGGAAAGATTTTTCTAGGAATCAAATCAAAACACTAGTTTGACTCCATGAAAATAATAGCATTCTGCACGTCCCAGAACCCCACAAAGACAAAGGAAATTGAGAGACTGGGAGGAGGTGTGTGCCGCCCGCGTCACAGGTAAACACCGAATACTCCTTATATGAAAAGAATTCAATATTCGAGGGGGAAAGACCAAAAACTCAATAGAAAAATGGGCAAAAGACATGAACAGATCTTTTCTCCCAAAATATATAAATGATCTTTAAAGATGTGAAAAGTTGTTCAACTTCATTCAGAATGAGAAATAAAAATCAGAACTACACTGGGATGTCCTCTCCCATCTCTCGGAATGGCAGAAATTTTAAACAGTAACATGTTGCTACAGTTACGTGTTGCTGAGGCTGTGGCCTCTTGCGTGGCTGTTGCCGAGGCTGTGGCCTCTTGTGTGGCTGATGACTCCGAGCAGGCACAGCCACGTGGATTCATCTGATGAAACTCCATGTGTGACCAACCGCCTTGTGACCCAGCAGCTCCACGCTACGAATTCATGCTGAACAAAAACTCCAACAATATGAAGATTTGTAGGCACGAGGTCATTTGATGCAGCATAATTTGTGGTTGCAAAATATTGGAAAAAATTAAGTGCTCCTATATAGAAGTGTGTTGGCTAAACCAAGGTCCTTGCTCAGAGTCCCCTAATGCAGCTGCACAGAGAATGGGACATCCTCTATGGCCCGAGACGGAGACACTTCAATGTACGCTGTTAAGGGGAAAAATCAACGTGCAGAAGATCGTAGTGCCATCCGGGGCACAGAGAGAAATAAGAAAATAAGCACAGAAAAGCTAAATGCGAATTGACAGTGCCTGGCTGCCTCCAGGAGGTGGTGGGAGCCGGGCAGAAAGGACGGGGAGATGGGAGTGACCACATGTGAGCACATCCTCTGTGGCTCCACACTTCAGCACATGTCACCTCCTCCAAAACCGTAATCACTGAAGTCAGTGAGGCTGGGGAATGAAAATGGAATCGACACCTCATTTCATTTCAAATGGAGAATATAAGCATAGTGGATGCCAGGGAAGGGGAGGGCAAGACATTTTTTAACAGGCTGGGCACAGTGGCTCACACCTATAATTCCAGCACTTTGGGAGGCCAAGGTGGGCAGATCACCTGAGGTCAGGAGTTTAAGACCATCCTGGCTACTAACATGGTAAAACCCTGTCTCTACTAAAAATACAGAAATTAGCCAGACGTGGTGGCGGGTGGCTATAATCCCAGCTACTTGGGAGACTGAGGCAGGAGAATCACTTGAACCCGGGAGGCAGAGGTTGCGGTGAGCTGAGATCGCACCACTGCACTCCAGCCTGGGCAACAGAGCGAGGCTCTGTCTCAAAAAAAAAGAGAGAGATTGAACAAAGTATTTTTACCACATACTCATAGGCCAAGGATCCCTCAAAATTATAAGCAAATACTATAATATTATAATTATAAAAGTATATATTCATATATAATAATTATATAATTTAACAATATAAATAAATACGCTCTAGACAGTAGGTTTGCTTTTCACACAGGTAGGGATTAGCAACCCTGAAACTGCTTTCTGTGGATTCCAGGATGCAGCAGATAGTCAATTACACTGTGGCTGGCAGGAGCCGGGTCTCTGCTGTCTGAAAGGCGTTAGTGGCGGGAAGGTAGCGGAGCAGACACACAGGTGCACATGGGTCAGTGTGTTCTGGACTGACTGTGTGCCTCCCACGCTTGTATGTCGAAGCCCTTAGGCCTACTGTGAGTAGGTGTGGAGATGGGACCTGTACCGAGGTAATTAGGGCTAAACGGGGTCATAAGGGTGGAGCCCTAACCTGACAGGACTGGGGTCCTTCTAAGAGGAGGCAAAGACAGAGGCTGTTCTCCCTCTGCAAGTGGACACAGAAGACACACTGTTCTCCCTCTGCAAGTGGACACAGAAGACACAGGCTGTTCTCCCTCTGCAAGTGGACACAGAAGACACAGGCTGTTCTCCCTCTGCAAGTGGACACAGAAGACACAGGCTGTTCTCCCTCTGCAAGTGGACACAGAAGGCACAGGCTGTTCTCCCTCTGCAAGTGGACACAGAAGACACAGGCTGTCCTCCCTCTGCAAGTGGACACAGAAGACACAGGCTGTTCTCCCTCTGCAAGTGGACGCAGAAGAGGCTGTTCTCCCTCTGCAAGTGGACACAGAAGACTGAGGTTGTTCTCCCTCTGCAAGTGGACACAGAAGACACAGGCTGTTCTCCCTCTGCAAGTGGACACAGAAGAGGCTGTTCTCCCTCTGCAAGTGGACACAGAAGACACAGGCTGTTCTCCCTCTGCAAGTGGACACAGAAGAGGCTGTTCTCCCTCTGCAAGTGGACACAGAAGACACAGGCTGTTCTCCCTCTGCAAGTGGACACAGAAGACACAGGCTGTTCTCCCTCTGCAAGTGGACACAGAAGACACAGGCTGTTCTCCCTCTGCAAGTGGACACAGAAGACACAGGCTGTTCTCCCTCTGCAAGTGGACACAGAAGAGGCTGTTCTCCCTCTGCAAGTGGACACAGAAGAGGCTGTTCTCCCTCTGCAAGTGGACACAGAAGACACAGGCTGTTCTCCCTCTGCAAGTGGACACAGAAGAGGCTGTTCTCCCTCTGCAAGTGGACACAGAAGAGGTTGTTCTCCCTCTGCAAGTGGACACAGAAGACACAGGCTGTTCTCCCTCTGCAAGTGGACACAGAAGACACAGGCTGTTCTCCCTCTGCAAGTGGACACAGAAGAGGCTGTTCTCCCTCTGCAAGTGGACACAGAAGAGGTTGTTCTCCCTCTGCAAGTGGACACAGAAGACTGAGGTTGTTCTCCCTCTGCAAGTGGACATAGAAGAGGCTGTTCTCCCTCTGCAAGTGGACACAGAAGAGGTTGTTCTCCCTCTGCAAGTGGACACAGAAGACTGAGGTTGTTCTCCCTCTGCAAGTGGACACAGAAGACACAGGCTGTTCTCCCTCTGCAAGTGGACACAGAAGACACAGGCTGTTCTCCCTCTGCAAGTGGACGCAGAAGAGGTTGTTCTCCCTCTGCAAGTGGACACAGAAGACTGAGGTTGTTCTCCCTCTGCAAGTGGACACAGAAGACACAGGCTGTTCTCCCTCTGCAAGTGGACACAGAAGAGGCTGTTCTCCCTCTGCAAGTGGACACAGAAGACACAGGCTGTTCTCCCTCTGCAAGTGGACACAGAAGACACAGGCTGTTCTCCCTCTGCAAGTGGACACAGAAGACACAGGCTGTTCTCCCTCTGCAAGTGGACACAGAAGACACAGGCTGTTCTCCCTCTGCAAGTGGACACAGAAGACACAGGCTGTTCTCCCTCTGCAAGTGGACACAGAAGACACAGGCTGTTCTCCCTCTGCAAGTGGACGCAGAAGACACACTGTTCTCCCTCTGCAAGTGGACACAGAAGGCAGAGGCTGTTCTCCCTCTGCAAGTGGACACAGAAGACACAGGCTGTTCTCCCTCTGCAAGTGGACACAGAAGACACAGGCTGTTCTCCCGCTGCAAGTGGACACAGAAGACAGAGGCTGTTCTCCCTCTGCAAGTGGACACAGAAGACAGAGGCTGTTCTCCCTCTGCAAGTGGACACAGAAGACAGAGGCTGTTCTCCCTCTGCAAGTGGACACAGAAGACACAGGCTGTTCTCCCTCTGCATGTGGACACAGAAGAGGCTGTTCTCCCTCTGCAAGTGGACACAGAAGACACAGGCTGTTCTCCCTCTGCATGTGGACACAGAAGAGGCTGTTCTCCCTCTGCAAGTGGACACAGAAGAGGCTGTTCTCCCTCTGCAAGTGGACACAGAAGAAGTCACGTGAAGACTAGAAGGCGGCCGTACACAAGCCAGGGCAGGAGGCCTCACCAGAAACCAACCCGACAGCACGTTGACCTTGAACTTCTGGCTTCCAGAACTATGGAAAGGTTCGTTTGTGTTCTGCAAGCCACCCACGGGATGGTATTTCACCACGGCAGCCCCTGTACACAGAGGGGTGACAGACAGATGGAAAGCAACGGATTAATAATGAAGTAGGCGGATGACAGAGAGCGCTGTCAATCTGAAACTGTGATTCAGAAGGGAGGATTCAGCGTAGTTTGCTGGGGCCCAAAGCTTGAGGACGGCCACCTGGATCACAGGTTCAAGCTGCCCGAAATAGAAGCTTCAGTTAGCAGCAGCCTGGACTGCATCCCCGAGGGCTGCAAGCACTGCTGTGGAATTCCTGCCGGAACACACAGCCCGGACCCGGGGATGAGAAACGGCCCAGCAAACCCAACTCGAGATGCATTTGACAGAATACGTGGCCTAAACCTCTCAAAAACGTCAAGGCCAGGAAAGGTCAGAAAGATAACAGAGAGGAAAGAGGTGTGAGAATAACATAAGACAGGCCCGCACCATTCCCGCCTCTGCGAAGAGGAGGTGAGATCGTTCCCACTGTCAGGGGAAGCAGATTCTCTGGAGACCTGGGGAGATGCCAGGCAGAGCCTGGCCGGGGGCCCGCTGGGGCCAACCTCTGCAGGGGGCCCCGGCAGGAACCGCGTCTCGCTGAAAACGAACACCATGGAGGTCCTGATGCTTCCCAGCTGGGCTGTGGCCCCAGCCTAGGGCTCCTCTCACCTCTCGGGACGCCCGTGCATCCACAGCCTCAGGGCCAGGCTCCAGCACCAACCCAGTCCCAGCAGGCCTCGGGGCCTCCCTGTCCCACTAACCCCCTCAGTGACCTTGGACAGGGTAAGGACAGAGAGGGGTGGCAAACCCAGCGACCCCAGCGAAGCCTCACCTGAGTCTCCCAGGCACGTGGGGCCAGCAGGGAGGCCACGGAGAGGGGACAGTGACTGGCTCTGGGCCCCCGGGGACTGTCCTGCACTGGCAGCTGTGGGCAGCAGAGGGCGCCCCTGACCGTCCCTCCACGGTGCTGTGGGAGTCTGGCCAGCCTCAGGGTCCCGGGACATCCATTGTGGGAAGTGAGTGTCGGTGGGCAGGGAGGAGGCTGGGGGACCAGGGACTCTGGAAACGTGTCCCACACCTCGCATGGACCCCACCCTGCGCATCCCCAGCCTCCCTCCCAGAGCCCCCAGCAGCAAGGCTGAGGATGGCTCCTGCATCAGGACCCAGCAGGCTGCAGGTTGCTGTGACCTTGGGTCTGGGGTCCCAAAGCCAGGCTGCCTGCTCCAACTCCCACCACCACCTCCAGAGCCCACCGCCCTGCTCTGCCAACCCCAGGCCTCCAATCACTGCAGGGCCGCCTCAGACTGGCTCAGACCCGGGTTCTGACCCTGGGGTGCAGAGGCTGCTGGCCTGGCTGACCTCCTGCACCCTCCTCACCCCAGCATTCACTGAGCCCTCAGCCTGCTGTACTGAGGGCAGAGGGCACCAGCTCCTCCCCCAGCTCGGAAACAACCCTCAGATCCTGATGCTTTTGGGGTCCTGTGTATGGGGAGGGAAGTGGCCGCAGCCTGGAGCCCCAGACCACGGAGGTCGCCCAGCCGAACCCAAGGGTCTCTGCCTCCCAAGAGTCGGGGCTCCAGAGGCTGCACACCTGGGAGGGCCTTGCCCTGGGCCCACCTGCCTGGCTGTGGCCGGCTCCGGGGACCCCAGACCCGTCTCAGAGCAGGAAGGGCTGCGTCTTGCTCCCATCCTGTCTTAACCCCAGGCTCTCCGGCCACAGCCCTGTAAGGTAGGCTCTGAGGCATGTGCCCCTGAAGCCCAGAGGCCCCGAACTGAGATGAGGTCCCTTCCCATGGACCAGCCGCGTCCCACCGCCCACCCCTTTTGGGGTTTGATTGGCCCAGCGAGTGTTCCTGAGAACCCCAGATGTTACCCGAGCACTTGGCCGCAGGCTCTGTGCCTCCCGTGTGGGAACAATGAAAACCAGATGCTGGGAAGCCAGGCTGGGTGGGCGGCCCCTGGCAGATGTGCATGGCGTCCGTCTGCACTGGTCTCTGAGCCCTGGGCCTGTGGACTTTGGCCTCCTGGGAGCCCCAACCCTGTCCCTGTCACTCCCTCCTCCAGCTCCTGCCGACAGAGCGAGCGCTCTCTTGACAACTTGAGAAAACGGAGCTTCTGGGAGCCTGTGGCCTGGTCCGAGGTCACACAACTAGTGGGTGACAGAGCTGGGGCCTCACCAGTTCTCACTGACCCAGCTTTCCTGGTACATCCAGCCTGGGGTACACCATGCAGGATGCCAGCAGCTTCTCCAAGCCATGGTGTGGTCAGGCAGAGAGACAGAGGGTCTGAGTGGCCCCCTGCAGATTCTGTGGTCCTGGGTGGAAACTCTCTGGGTGTTTGAGGAGTGGGGTGACCTGCAACTGAGGCCAGCTGTGTTCGGCTCCCTGCAGAGTGGGACGGAGCCCCCCATCTTTCCGGGACTCAGCTGGAGTGGGCTGCTGGTCTGTAAGGGACCCTAACCCTTTCTTCCCTGCCACCCCAGCCTCATTAAAACTGCTGCACACTGGTGGCTGGGCGGGCCATGGAGCCTCGAAGCTGAGCCCCCTCTACCGGGGTAAGGCCCCGTGGGGCTCCCAGACCAGGTCCCAGAAGCCCCTCAGCCCTGCCCCAAGCTGCAAAAGGGAACTGGGAGTCTGAGCACAGGGCCAGCAGGACCCTCAGCATCGGGCTGGGAAAGGGGCTTGAAACCCAATGCTCGGGAGCCTGCCCTTCCCCCCACCACTTTTTGGGCCCAGAAACCATGAAGGGAGCACAGAGGAAGGGATGTTTGGGCTCCAGCCCCAGGGGGTCTTACACAGGGCCCCCGGGTCCGAGCTGAGTCACTCGTGCAGTGACACTGAGGCCCTCCCCAGCCTCTCTGACCTCACCCAAGGCTCCCAGTGCGACTCCCCGCCCGCCCCCCCCGCCCCACATCTCAGGGTCTCCCGCCAGGGTAGGCCGGAGCCGGAAGTGACTCTGGTCGGCAGGAATGCTCTGGCTGCTGGGGTCGCTTCAGGGTGGGCTCTGGGGACCAGGTGCAGCCTCCGCCTGGGGTCCATGCCGTCTCCTGCGGGCTCCCCCACTCCACTGAATTCTGAGGAAGAGGCCCTGGGAACGCAGCCAGACTCCCCCACAGCTCAGACACTTTCCAGAGTATTCCTGCCAGATGTTCTCCTCTTCCACGCAGGCAGAGGCCAGCGTGAGGTAACGGAAAAGCTTAACCCCTGCAGCCCCACGGCCTCCCAGCCGCCTTAGGACCTGGGACGTGGGGGACGTCCCCATGGTGTCCACATCCCGGTGCTGGGCCAGCCTGCTGCGGGAGCCCACGGTGTGTGGCCAGACAAGCTCATGGCTGTGCCCCCCCAGACTAGACTGCCAAAGCCAAAATTTCCCTGGACTTGAGGGTGACCCTGTCAGGGGGGTGGGGTGCTTTCTGCAGTCTCCAGCCCTTCTTGGTGGGCTCCCTAAATTAGGACCCACCCTCTTCAGGGGAAAGGGATTTGCTCTGGTTTCAAATGCCAGCAAAGGTCCCCAGAAATGTCTCCGCCCCTCTATTCAAGCCCAGCCTTCCCTGGAGGGGGTGCTGGACCAGCCCCTGATGGGGGCCAGGGGAACACAGGATGGGGAGTGATGCCAGCCTGGGAGGGGGCCCATTTGTGGGTCCTCCAGAGGCAGTGCCAGAACCCAGCATGACCTGAGGGAGCCCCCACCCCCATATTTCCCTGAAGCTGGGCAGCCATGGGCCCCACACTTTGCCTCCTGGGTCCCAGGTCTCAGGGCAGTGGCCTCTCCACCCAGCAAGGTCCCAGCGTCATCCAGACAGTCTTTGTGTGTGTGTGTGTGTGTGTGTCTCTTGGAAATGACTGCGCAGAACCAGAAAATGAAGCTCAGCTTATAGGCAATGGGACAAAATTGAATCAGGCCAGTGCACGTGGCCCCGGGAAGCACCAGGGGGCCCCAGCAAGCTCCGGGGTGTTACACGCAACGGGTTTGACGCTTCAGGAGCTGCTAAAGTAGAGGAGGCACCCCAGGACCCGGTGCCCCCCGACACAGGCAGGAGGGCTGGCAGGCACCCCAGGACCCCGTGCCCCCCGATGCGGGCAGGAGGGCTGGCAGGCACCCCAGGACCCGGTGCCCCCCGACGCGGGCAAGAGGGCTGGCAGGCACCCCAGGACCCGGTGCCTCCCGACGCGGGGTCTACCCTCCCTCTGATACCCAGAGTCTGCGGCTCCCAGCGGCACTCCCGGAACAAACCTGGGCTCACAGAGCTCCTGTCCCCGAAGGCTGCGGGCCGTGGGACTGTCCCAGACCCGTGATTTACAGAACAGCCCTGGAGTTTCACCTTGACAATGTGGCCAGGTCTTTCCAGTTGCAGGAAATTCGGCCAGAAACCTGTTTTCCTGTCGGCCAGTGTGTCGCTCCACTCTCCCCGGAAGCCTGTTCCCTCCAGACCTGACCAGCGACAGGCCTCCTGCTGCTGCCTGCCAGGAGGGAGCCTGTCTGCGGCCAAGGTGTCTTCCCTGGTCCCCCACACGTGCTGGGAGCCCCGCGTGTGGCTGTAGCACCTTCCCTGCAGCACAGGCTCCTGGGGCACCGCTGCCTCCCACCCCGGCGTCTTTTCTGTCTTCTGCCTTCTCATTGGTGACTGTTGAGGCCCGTGGTCAATGAGGCCCCAGTGGTCACCTGAGTGACATCCTGTGGGGAGAGCCTGACTCAGAGAGACCAGCATTGAGGCATCACACCTGCGCTGGACACCAGGACAGGCTGCACCTTCCCCACCCATGGCTCTGGAACCAGCCTCACCCAAGCCCCGAGAGGATCCAACCACAGGCTGCCTCCGCTGGCAGACTCATTGGCATTCGGCAAACAGGCTGGGTCCAGGCGCCACCCTAGTGCCCAGCGAATACATGGGCCAGCCAGACCCCCAGGTCCCTCAAAGGGAGGAGGGGATGGAACTGCGTTCACCCCGACAAAGGTGGGAGGGGGAGGGGATGGCCGCCAGTGCCCAGGTGCCGGGACAGGAGCTGAGGGCTGCGCCCCCGATTTGAGCTGTGCTCTTCGAGGGGCAGGTGTGCTTGGGTCTGTCCCTGTACCACGTCCAGCGGCCGTACAGGGCGGCCACCATGGAAACCGCATGTGTACCCCTGGAAACAGGGTCCTCCCGGATGAATCATGTTCTAATTTTGGAGGAAAATTCGCTGGGTAGTGGGAGCAGTAGAAAGAAATAAAAACTGTCTTTGTTCCACAGATGCTTGGAGGGCTTGGGCCCTCAGTGTTTCCAGCGAGGCCGCCTTCCAACACCACACCCCGGGAGGAGGCCTGGGAGGGCATGCCGGAAACCCCGCAGCCGCGGGGACGGGGGCACAGGCAGCCCCGCACCACCCACCCTCTGGGCACAGACCCTATCCCCTGCCCACAGGTGAAGCTGTCCTGCTCCCTCCCCGAAGACACTCCAACTTCTGTGGAAAAAGAGCTCCTGGGGTGGAAAATCCCTGGATGAGTTTCCTCCAAGCCTTTTCTGGGGGCGGAGGATGGACCTGCAGCCAGGAGCCAGCTGTGGGCCAGCGTCGGAGCTGGGGAGGCCCTGCCGGGCCAGCGTGGAGAGTGGAGGGCGGGCCCTGAGGCCTGCAGTCCTCCCCATGTCCACCCTGCTGCATGGGCCTCGTGGCCTCCGTGTCTAGAAAGTTTCCGCAGATGGGGCCTGGGTTTTTGGAGCCCGTGGAGAGCGGGTCCCCCACCTCTCGGGTGCCTGGGGTAGGACAGGGGGGCACCGAGGTGTCCAGCAGAGCTTGGCCCAGTGGTGGTCATGGGATGGGGATGACTGGGAGGCCTGGGGAGGAGAAAGTTTTTTTTTGAAGGGGGATGTGGGACCCTGCCCTGGGCTGGGGTTGGGAGCTCTGCATGGGTGGGATGGGACGCACTTGGTCCAAAGCACGGGTGGGGGGGCAGAAGCAGGGCTGGGGGCCAGCAGCCTTGGGATCCCTCCAGCCACCCGCTCGGCACCCACCAGAGCAGCACCGAGGCTCCACTGGCAACTTCATGGACAAAGGCGGGATAATTCCCCTTTTACCGTGCTTTGGAAGCACCAGGGCTCCCCGAGGGGCACTGGGGGGGCCCCTCCCCTGAACGCAGGGTCCCGATGGGGGTGAGGGTGGGGGTGGGGGGCAGGCAGTTTCCCGACTCCATTTCCCCCTCATGCTCCCCCTTCATCCCTTGCCTGGCCAGGTCCTGTCAGCAGAGGAGAGGCGGGTCCACCCACAGGAGTCCTGCCGCTGCCAGAGACCCTGCCACACCCTGCCGGGGAGGCTGCCTATTCAAGGCCCTCTCCTTCTCCATACTTCTTCCTCTCCCTCCTCCCACCCCCTCCCCGCTCTTTCCCCTCTCTCTACCCACCCTCTCCCTCCCCACACCTGGAGACTGACCCACTCAGGGCTGTGGACGATGGGCAGTGGGGTAAAGACCTGCTCCCCGCAGCTGCTTCTGGGATCTCAGACAAGGGACCCCACTGGGCCCAGAGTCCCCATTTGCGGAAGGGCCAGCAGGCCTGAGAAAGGGGACACCCAGGCTGCAGAAGGGGTTGTGGCTTGCCCCTTTTCCCCACCTCTGCAGTGCGTTTACCTCCCCCTACACACACAGGTGGGGCTGCAGAGCCCTGTCCAGCCAGACCCTCAGTCCAGCTCTCTGGGAGGCCCCCCAGGGCAGCGTTTTCCCAGCTCTGGGCTTTCTGGGATCCTGAAGCAGGCTGGGCTCCAGAGGGGAGTGCATGGGAGCAGAATCTCCTGCAGGGACAGCCTGGAAGGGGCTGGGGGTGGACATGTGCCAAAAACACCTGGGCAACCTCAGGAGAGAGGAGGGAAGGGGAGAGGAGGGATGAAGAGGGAGCAGGGGATAGGGACCGGGGAGAGGAGGGAGAGGGGAGAGGAGAAGGGAGCTGAGGGGGCGCCCCTGGTGTGGGCAGGGCGGGGGTGTGGAAATCCACCCATGACAACTGTCAGCTCAACCAAGACTGGGATTCAGGATGTTCTATTTTCATGCTTTCTGTGTTTTTCATATTCTCCCCAAGTCAGAGCATCACATACAACCTGGAAAGATCCCTGATGAAAGTGTGTAGAGGGATACAAACCAGGCCAGGGAGCTCACGCCTGCAGTCCCAGCACTTGGGGAGACCAAGGCGGGTGGATCATGAGGTCAGGAGTTCAAGACCATCCTGGTCAACATGGTGAAGCCCCGTCTCTACTAAAAACACAAAACTTAGCCGGGTGTGGTGTGCACCTGTAGTCCCAGCTGCTCAGGAGGCTGAGGCAGGAGGATCGCTTGAACCCAGGAGGTGGAGGTTTCAGTGAGCTGAGATCCCACCACTGCACTCCAGCCTGGTGACAAGAGCAAAATTCCATCTAAAAAATGCTCACAGCAGAAACACACAGAAGTATCAGCTCTGAATCCGGCTGGGTAGTGAAAGCAGATGTTGCTTCACGATTTTTAAAAATGCGCTGTGACGAACATGTATCTTCTTCGTAAGAGGATAAATCAAGTTTATTTTCAGCCATCATTACAGAGCTCCCGTGTGGCAGAGGCGCCTCTGGGCCCTGCCTGGGAGAAGTGTGGGGCCCAGGAGCTCAGGGTGCTGCAGCCAGGGTGTGGGTGGCATTGCCAGGCCGCCTCCACAGCTCACACGCAGCCCCCGGTGGAGTGGGCGCCCGCAGAGCCGATGGCATTCTGTGAACGGACTGAGGAAAACCAGCTCTGCATGGCTAAGCACGTCGTCGGCCGCTGGGCCCCGTGCGTCTGTCCTGTGTGACGGGGGGTCTGCAGTTCTTCCGTTTTACAGACTGGGTGTCAGCCACCTATGCTGCACACCTGTGGTGGGGCCCTCGTGCAGGGAATGCAGGGTTCTCGGGGTTCCCGGGGTTCTCCGGGTTCTCCGCGTTTGCTTACACAGTGTTCCCGTTTCTTATGCGGGGTTCTCGGGGTTCTCCGTGTTCTTGGGGTTCTCGGGGTTCTCCGGGTTCTCGGGGTTCTCCGGTTCTCCGTGTTTTTTACACAATGTTCCCGTTTCTTATGCGGGGTTCTCAGGGTTCTCCGGATTCTCCATGTTCTTCGGGTTCTCAGGGTTCTCTGGGTTCTCGGGGTTCTCCAGTTCTCCGTGTTTTTTACACAGTGTTTCCATTTCTTATGCGGGGTTCTCGGGGTTCTCCGGGTTCTCGGGGTTCTCCGGTTCTCCGTGTTTTTTACACAATGTTCCCGTTTCTTATGCAGGGTTCTCGGGGTTCTCCGGGTTCTCGGGGTTCTCCAGTTCTCCGTGTTTTTTACACAGTGTTTCCATTTCTTATGCGGGGTTCTCGGGGTTCTCCGGGTTCTCGGGGTTCTCCGGTTCTCCGTGTTTTTTACACAATGTTCCCGTTTCTTATGCAGGGTTCTCGGGGTTCTCCGGGTTCTCGGGGTTCTCCAGTTCTCCGTGTTTTTTACACAGTGTTCCCGTTTCTTTTCCCGAATCAGCAAACGCTCCTTGCAGATAAAACAGCTCAGATGGGGGAGCAGGAGCCCAGAGGCTGGGGCAGCACCTTGAAGCAGGTGGTACCCACAGCCACAGTGTGGATGGTATCAGTGGCAGGTAAAATTGCCGGTACAGTAACTGTGCAAGGCCAGCACGGCAGCTGGCGCCTGTAATCCCAGCACTTTGGGAGGCCGAGGCAGAAGCACCACCTGAGTCCAGGAGTTTGAGACCAGTCTGGACAACATCATGAGACCACCATTTCTACAAAACACAAAAAAACAGCTGGGCATGTTGGTGCATGCCAGCTACTCGGGAGGCTGAGGTGGCGGGATCACTGGGGCCCAGAGATGGAGGCTGCAGTGAGCTGGGGTGAGGCCACAGCATTCCAGCCTGGATGACAGAGTGAGACCCCGTCTCAAAGAATAATAATGATGAGAAGAACAGGTTGTTTACAACTTCTATAAAGTGCTTGTTGGGAAAATACTGAAGGGATCCAAGAACAGTCACTGTGAATTTTAAAGGTTTTCTCAAACGTTTCTTTAATATGGTTTTTGGTACGCACAGTGTGTGTATGTTTTAAAATTATAAGGCATTTAGGCTGATCTTAGGCAAGTGTCAACAGCTCCAGCTCTGGGAAACTCTTCTGGAACCTTCTGTGGGGCAGGGATTCCTCTGGCCACATCTGGAGCCCACCCCCCTTCTTCCCTGGTGACATCAGGGACGGCCTGTGTCTCTGGCTCCCTCCCACCTTCCCTCCCTCCCTCTGTCTCCCTCCATACACACACACACACACACACACACACACACTCGCGCGCACACACACACACGGCACACACGTGCACACACGCAGCACACACATGCACACACACGCACATGCAGCACATACGCGCGGCACACACACGCACACGGCACACACACACGTACACACAGCACACACGCACGCACACACGGCACATACGCACACACACACAGCACACACACGCACAGGCAGCACACACGCACACACGGCATATATAACAACGTTATTATGCACAATTGCTTTCCCATAGTACAAATTGAAATATCTTTGGCAAATACATATTTGTGAAGGAATATTTACATGAAAAATAACTTGGAGATCTGATGAAGCAGTGGATTTCCAGCAGGCCAGGAGGTCCTGTAGAAAGCGGTGGGTGGGGAGAGGGAGCCCGGCAGGTCTGAGTTCCAGGTTCGATTGGAAACAACCACACAATGTTTCAAGGAAACTCTTTGGTTTTCAGACTTTTAATCCGCCAGGCTGTAGTCCGGTCCTCCCTGACGCAGGAACTGGAGAACTGCAGGGACCTGCCCTCCCCCAGCCGGCGGGGTCCTTCCTGGGCTCAGAGCTGCCGCTGGAGACTGACTTTTCCTAGCGAAGACGGATCTGGAGGGAGAGACCCCAGCAGGGAGGCTGTGACTCACTGGGCCAGCCCCTCCTCGCCACGCCCTGCCCTCCCTCCCGCCCCTCCCGTCCTCCGTCCTCCGCTCTCACTCTGGCTGGGAGCAGAACTCAGCCTGGACTCCTGTCGCCGTCGGCACCCACCCTGCCCTGGTCACACCGTGTGGTGACCGCAGGCCGGAGACATGAGGGCGGCCCGCACTCTGCTGCCCCTGCTGCTGCAGGCCTGCTGGGTGGCCGCACAGGACGAGCCCGAGTCCCCAAAAGCAGTCGCCTTCCAGGGTGAGTGGGGGCTGGGGCTGGGGCTCCCGACTCCTGGCTCTTTGCTGCCCGCCCGGGCCAGATGCACAGGGTCCCTTCTGACCATGGAACTGCAGACTGGGGCCCTTGAGTCCCAGAGCCCCACTCCCGGCTTAGCGCAGCTGCTGCCCCACGAAGCCTCAGTCGGGGCCCCTAGGGGGTCCACATTCTTGGGGGGGATGGACGGCAGGCAGCCCGGCAGGGGCTCCCTTCAAGGCGGAGATGGTTCGAGCTGAGTCAGCTCCCCCACTGGGAACACCGTCCAGCTGTGAGTCCGTCTGACCCCTCACCCGGCCCTGAATCCTCACCCAGCGGTGACTCCAGGCCACAGCCCCTGTTCT
Organism: Callithrix jacchus; assembly: GCF_049354715.1. Classification (NCBI taxonomy): domain Eukaryota; kingdom Metazoa; phylum Chordata; class Mammalia; order Primates; family Cebidae; genus Callithrix; species Callithrix jacchus. The sequence continues at coordinate 51,576,692 of NC_133522.1, forward strand.
AGAGTAAGTCATGCCTCTGCGACTTCTAAATCCAGCCAGAGGCCTCACGTGAGGTCTCATTTGTCCAGTCCCTGCAGGGACACCCTGCCCTTCGGGGCGCAGGAGCCATCCGGGGTCTCTCACTCCACGCTGTCCCCACCGAGGGAGACTCCTGCTGCCTTTTCCAGGGGAGCCTCTCCAGGCCTGGGGCTCTGCGCTGAGGGTGGGCCGGGAGAGCAGGCCCCGCAGAGGCTCCCGGAACGGGCAGAGAGTGCAGAGGCCCCTCTCCTCTGTCTCTGGCCAGACTGCCCCGTGGACCTGTTCTTTGTGCTGGACACGTCTGAGAGCGTGGCCCTGAGGCTGAAGCCCTACGGGGCCCTGGTGGACAAGGTCAAGTCCTTCACCAAGCGCTTCATCGACAACCTGAGGGACAGGTAGGGGCTGCGCCTCGAGCTTCCTCTTGTGCTTCTGGGCCCTTGGAGGGGGGGCCAGGGGACCACGGGTGGCGTCGGCCTCAACCTCCCCTCTAAGAAGGGCGAGTGCTGCCGTGGCCAGAGCCCCTCTCGGCGCCTCCAGAGTGAGCTGGTTTGAGATGGGCCTGCTTGAGGGGGAGTGGCACCTGGCCAGGGGGCCCAAGGTGACAGAGACTGGGCTTCCGGAACAGAGGGCCTACAGGCCAACCGGGAGGGCTCAGGGTGCGCAGTCCTGCCTGGCACCGGGAGCCTCATACTCACCACCTGAACCCTGGTCATTCTGTGGACAGCGGGAGCCTCTGCGGGCCCTGAACCCTGTGTTCTGAAGGTCCCGGACTCGGGCCAGGAGGGTGTCACTCTGAACCCTGGGGGCCCCAGGCTTGGTTCTGCGCTTGGGACATGGCACACTCTGCCCCTCGTTCCTACACCCACATCTGTGGCCAAGGACAGGTGGGGGAGGCAGAGAGGGGGGTCCCTACTGTGGGGGCACAGGGTGGTGGGGGTGGGGCATGGAGAACGGGCCTCCCCCACGTGACAGCTCAGCCAGCGAAAGACCCCCAGTCTTCCCCGACCCTGCTGACTGGCCCTGGCACGAGTCCCCCGCCCACCAGAAGGGGCCCAGTCAGAGGCCACCGGTAACACCAGGGTGGACCCTCAGCCCCCTCTGTGCCCAGGAGGAGCCACTGGGACCGGAAACCCTGAGTGTAGTGGAAATGTCCATCCCTGGGAGGTGGGGGCAGCTGTGGTGGCACTGTGGGGGGGCAGTCACGTGGCCCAGCATCCCCCAATGTGCCCTCGCTGCCTTTGCTTAGGCGCCCCATGCCTCAGTTTCCCACCTGTGGAGTGGGGGTTAGTCATGCCCATGTTGCTGCCACTGCCATTCCTGCAGGAGCCTCAGTCACTCTGTCTGACTCTGTCTGCTGCATGGGTGTGTGGGTGGGTGGGGTGGAGGCAGCCCGCTCTTCTGGGCCTCTTGGGGGGACCCAGGGTACCCTGGTGGTGTCGGCTTCAACCTCCCCTCTAAGGAGGAAAAGGACTGCCCTGGCCAGAGCCCCTCCAGGTGCCTCCAGAGTGAGCGGGTTTGAGATGGGCCTGCTGGCAGTGGGGCCGAGGTGACCGAGGCTGAAATGCGGGAACAGAGGCTCCCACGGGGACAGAGGACAGAGAGGGGGCAGAGGGGGCTGCTCAGACCCACCCGGGCGCCCCCTCCCCCACTGCCATGCTGCCCACTGCAGGCCCCAGGACCCTGTCCCAGCGGGGCCACACGCTCAGGGCTCCTGGTCTGAGGGCCCGAGGGATTGGGGCACAGAGGGCCCGAGGGATTGGGGCACAGGCCACTTGCTGGCCACATCCACCTGCCCAGCCTCCCGGGAGGGCCAGCCTCAGGCCCACAGGGCAAGTCCAGCAGTGGGTCAGCCACGGCCAGGATGGGCGGCCTGTCTATCCGGGTGACAGCGTGCCCTGGGACGGGTGATGGTGGCATGAGGGGCCTCCCGCCTCACACCCGCTGCGCCTGCTCCTGGCAGGTACTACCGCTGTGACCGGAACCTGGTGTGGAACGCGGGCGCGCTGCACTACAGCGACGAGGTGGAGATCATCCAGGGCCTCACGCGCATGCCCGGCGGCCGCGACTCCCTCAAGAGCAGTGTGGACGCCGTCAAGTACTTCGGGAAGGGCACCTACACCGACTGCGCCATCAAGAAGGGGCTGGAGCAGCTCCTCGTGGGGTGAGTGGCCCCAGCTCCTGCCCACGCCGCTCTCACACGGGGACCCAGCCTGGGCTGGGGATTCAGCTGCAGCCTCTGTGTCCTCTGGGAGGCTGCACGGCCTCCCTGACCCACTTTGTGGGCAGGAAAGAGACAGAGACAGACACAGACAGAGAGAGACAGACAGAGAGACAGAAACAGAGACAGAGGCAGAGTGACAGAGAAGCAGACACAGAGAGGGACAGAGACAGAGAGACAGAAACAGAGAGACACAGAGATAAACAGAGGGACAGAGTCAGGCAGGCAGAGACAGACAGAGATGAAGAGACACAGAGACAGAGAAACAGAGAGAAAGAGATAGCAAAAGAGAGACAAAGAGGCAGAGAGACAGAGAGAAGCAGAGACAGAGACAGAGAAAGAAACAGGCAGAGAGATAGAGAGACCAGAGATAGAGACAGAGGGACGGGGAGATGGAGACACGGGCTACGGTGGCCTTCCCCGCAGCATCAGTACCAGGAGGGTTAGGAGCACTGAGACTAGGTCCCATTACCTGGAAACACGGGCTGAATTTCTTCTGCTCTCTCGGGGTTTTTCTGGACGGAGGGGTTTCCTCCATCTCAGTGTCATCCAGCTGTGGGGATGGCGGGGCCGCAGCCCCAGAGTCTCCGGAGGGGAACGTGGCCTCCCCACACCCAGCCCCTCCCGAGGCCGCAGGATCTCATTGGGGGGCTCCAAGGCTGCCCCATCCAGCGAGGATGGTCTCGGACGGTATCCCCAAGGTTGGTCTCAGAGGCCACACTGCCAGCGTGGGCTGGGCGCCCCCTTTCCAAAGGCTGTGCCCACCTCCCTCCAAGCTGGTGCCAAGCTTGGAGTCACCAGGGGAGCCAGGTCTCGTGCCATCTGCAGGGGGTGTGTGCGGCCCCAAGTGGAAGCCACAGACAGACACGACTCAGCTTAAATGAGCTCGCCCTCCGGGCCCAGATGCAGTGTCCCCAGAGCCCGTCCTACTGCCCTGATGCTGCCTCGCTCCTTCCACGCCCACTTCCCTCTCTGGGGCTGTATTTGGGGCCCTCTGGGGTTGCTCCTGCTCATCATGCCCATTTCCTGCAGAAGCCCCAAATGGCCGAGCTGCCTTGAGTTTAGGCAGCTTGTGGGTAGAACGAGGCAGGCGTCTCAGGGAGGGGCACACTCCCTGCCCCCTCAGCAACTGGTCGGTGGTTTTGCGCCCAGGGCACCCCAGGCACCGAGCCTCTTTTGGGGTCATGTCCACCTGTCCCAGGATGGTGTGAATTTTCCAAAGCAGTTTTGAGAAGTGAGACCCACAGAGCATCATTTCCCAGTGATGTTCTTTTCAGTGAGGCCACCTATAGCCGCGTCGGCAGAGAAACAGCTCCTCCGATGAGACAGGGCCCAGCACCCCCAGAGGGGCTTGGGTCTCCCTCCTGCTCCCTTGCCCGTCACCTGGTCCTGAGTCTCATAGTGCCCTGTCCCTTCCAGGGGCTCCCACCTGAAGGAGAACAAGTACCTGATTGTGGTGACCGACGGGCACCCGCTGGAGGGCTACAAGGAGCCATGCGGGGGGCTGGAGGATGCTGTGAATGAGGCCAAGCACCTGGGCATCAAAGTGTTCTCGGTGGCCATCACTCCTGACCACCTGGTAAGCCCCGCCCACCCCACAGATGTCCCCAAGCTCACAGAGTGGCTGCAAGCCACCCACTCCAGGCGGCCGGCACTGTCTTTTTGTCCCTGGGAGGGTGTGGGCCCTGCAGTGGGCCACCCTTGCTCCTGAGAAGCCAGCCCCTCCTGCCAAGGAGCCAGAGCACCCTGGCCCAGGCTCCCCTCTGGCCCTGTGGGCGGGGTCCCGGTCGTCAGGGGTCCAGCCCTGCTCAGCCCACTCTGCACGTTGCCCACAGGAGCCGCGCCTCAGCATCATCGCCACAGACCACACGTACCGGCGAAACTTCACAGCAGCTGACTGGGGCCAGAGCCGTGACGCAGAGGAGGCCATTAGCCAGACCATCGACACCATCGTGGACATGATCGTGAGGACCCCGCCCGGGAGCCAGGGAGGCCCTCAGTGGCCCCAGGTGGAAAGTAATTCTACGTTTCCCTTTCTCTTTACAGAAAAATAATGTGGAGCAAGTGGTAAGAGCCCTCCTGGCCAACCCCCAGCCATGAGTCTTCCTACATGTCCACACACACGTCCACCCGTGTGTCCAGAACGCATGTCCCCTGTGTGTCCACCCATGTTTCCTAGTCACATGTCCGCCCATGTGCTGGGGATGCATGTCCCCCTGATGTCCACCTACACGTCCACCCGTGTGTCCAGGACACGTGTCCCCTGTGTGTCCACCCATGTGTCCACCTGTGTATCCATGATGCATGTCCCCCTGACGTCCACCCACACATCCACCCGTGTGTCCAGGACGCGTGTACCCTGTGTGTCCACCCATGTTTCCCAGTCACTTGTCCACCCGTGTGCTGGGGATGCATGTCCCCCTGATGTCCACCCACACATCCACCCATGTTTTCTGGTCACTTGTCCGCCTGTGTGTCCACCCGTGTGCTGGGACATGTGTCCCCCAGTGGACTGGGATGTGTGTCCCCCTGCGTGTCCCAGCCACGTGTTCGTGGCTTACCCACTGACCTGTCTCCACCCTTCCCTCCACAGTGTTGCTCCTTCGAGTGCCAGGTGAGTGTGGCCACCCTGACCCCATGCCCTGCACCCTGGGAAGCTGAGTCTGGGGTCCAGGCTGATTGTCCCCTCTGCCTTGCAGCCTGCAAGAGGACCTCCGGGGCCCCGGGGTGACCCCGGCTTCGAGGTGAGTGGTCGCTCCTCCACCTCCTGTGTGGGGGTGTCCCTGCATCTCAGGGCCTGGGAGTGGCAGGACCGAAGGCTCCTGGACCCCCCGAGTCCAGCGGGAGGGTCCAGGTGGCAGATCCTGGCCTGTGCAGGGGGCGCTGGGGGCTTTTGGGGGCTTATGAGGGCATCTCTGCCCACCCTGCCCTCAGCCGCTCTCTGCTCAGGAGGACCTTTCTGGGGTTCAGAGGGTGAGAACGTGGGGTTCCTGGTTATATGGGGCTCACACAGGACGACCTTGAACATTAGAATTTGCTGCCGATATTTACAACTTGCCCTGAGGCGGCTCAGGGACCTCAGATTTCTGGCTTCTCCTAAAAACCATCAGACCCAGCAACTGTGGGCCCCTGAGTCCCATGGCCACGTCCAGGATCGAGCAGTGAACCTTCTGTGCCTGGGGGTCCACAAAGCCGCGCAGACAGGAACGGAGGCGGGGCTGGCGTGCGGGGTGGCACTCCCAGACCCAGGGTGACCAGGAGTGGCGGGGAAGCCGCCTGGAAGCCCTAGGATCCCCTAAGGCTGGATGAAGTGTCTTTTTAAAAACCTGTTTCATGAGCCAGCTTCTTAGAAAGAAACGGGACTGCTCTGAACCTTGACCTGTTTTGTGTTCCAGGGAGAACGAGGCAAGCCAGGGCTCCCAGGAGAGAAGGGAGAAGCTGGAGATCCTGTGAGTGCCTGACTGTGGGTGCGGGTGCTAAGAAGCTGGAGGTGGGGGAAGGACTGAGCCTCAGAAGCTTCCGGAAGAGTGGCATGCTTCTGAATGCCCATTTCTCATGGGTGGGAGAGAGCCTGGGGGTGCCCAGCCCAGCCATCCTTCCACACAGCACCAGGGAGGGGCCGGGTGGGAGGGGCCGAGGTGGTCAGGGCGGCACTGTTTCCAGCCTCAGATCCCATCCACAGACCTCCCCTCGCCCCCAGCTCCGCCTCGGAGCCCCCCTACACCACGGGGCCATGCCTCAGGGCTGCTCCATCTCAGGCTGACAAGGCCTGGGCTGGAGGGAGGGGTGTGGGGCTGGGCGGGACGCCTCCCCCTCCAGGGAGTCTCACCATCTCCTGTGTTCCAGGGAAGACCCGGAGACCTCGGACCTGTTGGATACCAGGGGATGAAGGTGCGTGCCCCGCTTTCCTGGCCCAGGCCCGGTGGCGCCCTCAGCCCTGAGCAGCACTAATGATGCCTTCCTCTTCCTCTTCTGCTGGGTGTGTAGGGAGAAAAAGGGAGCCGCGGGGAGAAGGTGAGACTGAACCTCGGGTTTGGGCGCAGACAGTAACCTCGACGGGAGACCACGTGCCGCAGACCCGCTCCACCCCACCACCGTCCCCTCTGTCTGGAAGGATGGACAAGGACCACCATCCGGGCGCCCAGCAAGGGCACCTATCACCTCCACCCACCCCAGAGGAGGGGTCCCACGGGCATTACCCTCTCCAGAGGGGGGTCCTATGGGCTTTACCCTCTCCAGAGCGGGGGTCCTACAGGGGTTACCTTCTCCAGAGCTGGGGTCCCATGGGCAGTTATCCTCTCCAGAGTGGCCCCCGACCTGAGTGATGGTGCGTCCTCAGGCTGGGGGCCCCTGTAGTCCAGGGCAGCTCCTGCCTCGAGTGGGCCTAAGCAACTCTGTCCTCCTTGCCCCAAACACTCCCTCACACCCACTTCCTGTCTCCGCAGGGCTCCAGGGGACCAAAGGGCTACAAGGTGAGTGTGGGTTTCTGGGACAGGAAGTTCTGCCTCCACGCCGGCACATCTGACCGGCATCTGACCTGCCATCATTTTCCTGCCTTACAGGGAGAGAAGGGCAAGCGTGGCATCGACGGGGTGGATGGCGTGAAGGTGACGCGGGAGGGTGGGGAAGGACGGGGTGAGGGTGACCTGGGGAGGGTGAAGAGGGACAGGGTGATGGTGACCTGGGGAGGGCGGGGAGGGACCGGGTAAGGGTGACCTGGGGAAGGTGGGGAGGGATGGGGTGGGGGTGACCTGGGGAGGGTGGGGAGGGACGGGGTGGGGTGACCTGGAGAAGGGTGCAGAGTGACGGGGTGAGGGGGTGAGGGTGACCTGGGGAGGGCGGGGAGGGATGGGGTGGGGGTGACCTGGGGAGGGGCGGGGACGGATGGGGTGGGGGTGACCTGGGGAGGGTGGGGGGGGATGGGGTGGGGGTGACCTGGAGAAGGGTGGGGAGGGATAGGGTGAGGGTGACCTGGGGAGGGGTGGGGACAGATGGGGTGGGGGTGACCTTGCGGGAGGGCCAGGGGGAATTGGTGTGGACACGTGAAGGTGACACCAGCAGGAGCGTCTGCCAGGTGGGGCTTTCCAGGGAGGGCGTGGAGGAGCCACAGCCGCAAAGGCCGACGGGACCTACCTGCTCACCCACTTGGCCATCAGACTTTGTGGTTTTCTTCCTCTCTCCAGGGGGAGACGGGGTACCCAGGCCTGCCAGGCTGCAAGGGCTCGCCCGGGTTTGACGTAAGTCGCTTACTTCCTCTCGCTGGAGTTCTGAGGCTGGTGCTCTAGGCCGCCCGCGTGCAGACTCACTTTCGACTTCTATCTGGGCTGCTGCCAAGGGCTGCCATGGCGGCCTCATGCTGCCCTCTTCTCTCCAGGGCATTCAAGGACCCCCCGGCCCCAAGGGAGACCCCGGTGCCTTTGGGCTGAAAGGAGAAAAGGTGAGTGACTCTTGGCCCCCGAAAGGCGTGGCCTTCACTGTGGCCAAGCGCTGAGTTGGAGACCGCTCCTGGAAGCAAGCCCTGGTCTGAGCAGCTCGGCCGCCCATGCAGCCTCGGAAGGGAGGAGCTGGCAGAGGCTGGAGGCAGGCAGGGGACCGGCGAGGACAGTGCCCAGTGTGGGGACAGTGGCAGGGAAAGGGGACAGCGTGGGGACAGCGGCGGGGACGGTGCCCAGCATGGGGACAGGGGACAGCGTGGGAACAGCGGCAGGGAAAGGAGACAGTGTGGGGACAGCGGTGGGGACGGTGCCCAGTGTGGGGACAGCAGCGGGGACAGTGCCCAGTGTGGGGACAGCGGCGGGGACGGTGCCCAGTGTGAGGACAGCGGCAGGGACGGTGCCCAGTGTGAGGACAGCGGCAGGGACGGTGCCCAGTGTGGGGACAGCGGCGGGGACGGTGCCCAGTGTGGGACAGCGGCGGGGACAGGGGACAGCATGGCGACAGCAGCGGGGACAGGGGACAGCATGGCGACAGCGGCGGGGACGGTGCCCAGTGTGGGACAGCGGCGGGGACAGGGGACAGCACGGCGACAGCGGCGGGGACGGTGCCCAGTGTGGGACAGCGGCGGGGACGGTGCCCAGTGTGGGACAGCGGCGGGGACAGGGGACAGCATGGCGACAGCGGCGGGGACAGTGCCCAGTGTGGGACGGCGGCCATGGTGCTCCTGCCAGGGGCCTGCCCTGCAGCCCAGGGTTCTTCAGGCCTCCGCCATTGGTCCCCACACCTGCTGCTGGCTCTGCGCAGATGGGACCCCACCGCGTCCCCTGCAGCCTGCAGGTCGCAGCCCAGAACGGCCCGGTTCGTGCGGAAATCAGAACTGGGAATGGGCCGAGAGTGGCTGCAAGAAGGCGAGAGCGTGAGGCGGGAGAAGGAACTTTCTAGTCTGACTTAGAGCTGAGTCCGTGGTTGCTGGTGTTTTCTCCAGAGTTTCTTTGATGAAACCAGAGGTGCTGGGGAAGACGAGGGTGAATGCTGACCGCACCCCAAACCTGCTCCCACAAGGAGCTCCTGCTCCCAGCAGGCAGTTTCCGAATCTCATCTTTACATTCCCAGATGACCCTCCAGGCTTAGATTTGAGTTTGCCAATTCCCCGGCCTGAAAAGCTGTGGCTTCTCTAGCGGGAGCCAAGCCCTGCCCCTTAGACAAGCTGGCCCTCAGCTGGCCTCATAGGGAACAAGGCTGGAACTTTCCAGGAGTTTTAGTGCAGGGCTGTGGTGGCTCGGGGTGCCGGCGGGTCCAGGGCAGGGAAGCTGTTGGTCAGCAAGAGCGGCCTGAAGTCTGGGTGAGGGCCCTGGATGTAACCACTGGAACAAGCGTGTGACCCCCCATCTTCTTCAGGGCGAGCCTGGAGCCAACGGGGAGGCAGGGAGACCTGGGAGCTCAGGGCCACCTGGAGACCTGGTGAGGATGTGCACAGCCCCCGCCGACACCGGGCACGGGCCAGGGAGGGTGTGGGAGATGGAGCCACCTTTCTACCCTTGTCCCCCACAGGGTGAGCCAGGAGAGCCTGGTCCCCCAGGAGAGAAAGGAGAGGCGGGCGACGAGGTGAGTTCCCCAGGGTCTCTCCACAGCCCCGAAACCAAACGCAGGGGTGCACCAGACTGACTAACACCGGCTTTTCTTCCTCTTCCTCCCAGGGGAACCCAGGACCTGACGGTGCCCCCGGGGAGCGGGTGAGTGGGGCAGGGCGGCCTGTGCGGTTGGCCTCACCATGTCGCTGTGGGCATGGCCTCCACGGCCCAGTCGGTCCTCCCAGCCATGAGATCCACAGCGCTCCCGTCCAAGCCAAGTGGGTTTTCACCTCCGCTCTCCGGCTGGTTTTCATTCTGTGGAGAGCACGGCTTGCTCGGTCCTTCCCACGGTCTCGGAGTGGGTGGGACCTGGGGACCAGGAGACTCCGGCCTCTGGAACCAAAGGGCATGAGGTGGAGGGACGGCCCATCCCAGGGGTCCTGCTGAGGGAGTCACCTGGGCCAGGCCTCCAGCCCCACCCCAGCCGGGCGTGAGTTCCAGTAGCTGAGTCTTCTCCCCTCCGTGTCTCTCCACTCAGGGCGGCCCTGGAGAGAGAGGACCACGGGGGACCCCAGGCACGCGGGGACCAAGAGGAGACGCTGTGAGTCATAGTTCTTGGACCCGGGACCCCACGGGTCGGCAGATGCTGTGGCCAGGTCAGGCCTTCAGAGCCACAGGATGTGCCACAAAGTCCCCGTGGCACCCAGACTCGACCTACCCCTTCCCACACCATCCGGAGGGCAGCCCCTGAAGCCTGATGCTGGGACCTGTTTGGCGTGAAGGTGCTGCCCTCCAGGTCCGGTGCCCACCTTCCCACCAGGCCGAGTCCACCTTTCTGCATCCAAGCTTTGGTTCTTCTTTGGAATAATTTTTCTTTGTTAAAATTGCCAGAGTGAGGAAGTTGGGTCAGAACCCCAGATGGGAAGCTAGGCCAGCAGGGCATCTGCTTGGGAAGTATTGACAGAGACGCCCTGCCCCAGAGCCGAGATGCTGGCAGCCTCAGGGCCACCTCCCACCTTCAGTTCCACGGGCCGTGGGCCTCGACAGGCCACCCCACAGCCCAGCCTAGGGGTGCAGAAGCACCTGGCCTTTCTCCTTCCTGTTACGTGACCTGGGGCGTGGCAGCTGGCAGACTTGGTGTGTCTCAGTCCCACCTGGCTCAGGGACAGTGAGGGCCTGGCAGGCAGAGTGAGGAGGAGAGAATGCCCCATATGCCTGGCTGGGCCACCAGGCCTCAAAGGCTGCGCCCCTGGGTACCTCCTTGTCCGAGACTCAGGACACGCAGCTCCCGTGCACTCTGACAGTTGGCCAGGGCTCCAGCAAGGCTGGGGAGCTGAGCCACGGCCAGGGCAGCCACACAGGGATAGGGATTTGGGAGGCGGGGGCTTTCTGAACCCCTTCTTGGGAGCTCCCAGAAGCACAAAGCCCCCATGGGGGTTTGGGGGCACATCAAAGCAGGGGTCATGTGACTTAATGACTCAGACCACCTCCCAAACCCACCCCTCTGAGATCAGGAAATGAGACAGAGGGCCAGGCAGAGCCCAGAGGAAGGGCTGGCGACACAGCTCTGGCTTCCCTGAGGGCCACGAATCCGTGGCTACAGAGACTTGCCAGGTCAGCAGAGCTCACTGGAGAAGCTGGGGTGCAGGCAGGGAGGCCTCTGGGGCCCAGGAGGAGCGGCGGCCTCCTGAATGAAGACAGCCAGCCACGCCAGCAGCCACGCAGACAACCACACGTGTGTCCGGGCAGCTGTCCTCCCCAAGGATGGCCCAGCCCCACACTCACGGCTTGTTTGTCCCCAGGGGGAAGCTGGCCCGCAAGGCGACCAGGGACGAGAAGGGCCCACTGGCATCCCCGGAGACCCGGTAGGAAGCCCTATGGGGTTGGAGGGCGTGGGCCCATTTGGGTCTTGGAGGTAGATGTGTTTCAGCAGCTCACGCACTGGGAACTATTCATTTACATTTGAGGGCGTCTGCCTTCCTGTAGACCTCAGGGGTGTCCCTGCGTGGGAGCCGGCTGCAGTGGGGTGAGGCGCAAGCCTGGGCCGGGCTGGGTGTAGATTGGTGAGGGCAGTCCCAGCCCCCAGGGGCATGACCCTCAGATGCTCAGCCCCAGGTGGAGGAGCACCGCCTGGGGACTCCGTCTGGGGCAAGGGCGCCTCACAGTGGGGAAGAGGTGCTTGATCCCCTGGGAGACACTGTGGGGGCTTGGTCAACATTTGTTTCTGGGTCAGGAGCCAGGCATGACTGTGGCTGGAGGGAGACTGAGGAGTGTGAGCCTATGGAAGTTTCCAGAATTCCAGGGTGCAGGGATGAAAATTCACTTTCATTCAGAATTCTGGGGTGCAGGGATGAAAATGCACTTTCATTCAGAATTCTGGGGTGCAGGGATAAAATGCACTTTCATTCAGAATTCTAGGGTGTAGGGATGAAAATGCACTCTCATCTCATTCAGAATTCTGGGGTGCAGGGATGAAAATGCACTTTTATTCAGAATTCTGGGGTGCAGGGATGAAAATGCACTTTCATTCAGAATTCTGGGGTGCAGGGATAAAATGCACTTTCATTCACAATTCTAGGGTGCAGGGATGAAAATGCACTTTCATTCAGAATTCTGGGGTGCAGGGATAAAATGCACTTTCATTCACAATTCTAGGGTGCAGGGATGAAAATGCACTTTTATTCAGAATTCTGGGGTGCAGGGATGAAAATGCACTTTCATTCAGAATTCTGGGGTACAGGGATGAAAATGCACTTTCATTCAGAATTCAGGGGTGCAGGGATAAAATGCACTTTCAGAATTCTGGGGTGCAGGGATGAAAATGCACTTTCATTTAGAATTCCGGGGTGCAGGGATGAAAATGCACTTTCATTCAGAATTCCGGGGTGCAGGGATGAAAATGCACTTTCATTCAGAATTCTGGGGTACTGGGATGAAAATGCACTTTCATTCAGAATTCCGGGGTGCAGGGATGAAAATGCACTTTCAGAATTCTGGGGTACAGGGATGAAAATGCACTTTTATTCAGAATTCTGGGGTGCAGGGATGAAAATGCACTTTTATTCAGAATTCTGGGGTGCAGGGATGAAAATGCACTTTCATTCAGAATTCTGGGGTGCAGGGATGAAAATGAAGTTTCATTCAGAATTCTGGGGTGCAGGGATGAAAATGCACTTTCATTCAGAATTCTGGGGTGCAGGGATGAAAATGCACTTTCATTCAGAATTCCGGGGTGCAGGGATGAAAATGCACTTTCATTCAGAATTCCGGGGTGCAGGGATGAAAATGCACTTTTATTCAGAATTCTGGGGTGCAGGGATGAAAATGCACTTTCATTCAGAATTCTGGGGTGCAGGGATGAAAATGAACTTTCATTCAGAATTCCGGGGTGCAGGGATGAAAATGCACTTTCATTCAGAATTCTGGGGTGCAGGGATGAAAATGCACTTTCATTCAGAATTCTGGGGTGCAGGGATGAAAATGCACTTTCATTCAGAATTCTGGGGTGCAAGGATGAAAATGCACTCTCGTCTCATTCAGAATTCCGGGGTGCAGGGATGAAAATGCACTCTCGTCTCATTCAGAATTCCGGGGTGCAGGGATGAAAATGCACTTTCATTCAGAATTCCGGGGTGCAGGGATGAAAATGCACTGTCGTCTCATTCAGAATTCCGGGGTGCAGGGATGAAAATGCACTCTCATCTCATTCAGAATTCCGGGGTGCAGGGATGAAAATGCACTTTCATTCAGAATTCCGGGGTGCAGGGATGAAAATGCACTGTCGTCTCATTCAGAATTCCGGGGTGCGGGGATGAAAATGCACTTTCACTTCGTGCTAAATTCCCTTCTCCGAGACTGTGGAATCGCTGAGCACAGCTCGAGGCCTTCTGTCTCTTCCCCCTGAAAATGCACTTTCACTTCATGCTAAATTCCCTTCTCCGAGACTGTGGAATCGCTGTGCACAGCTCGAGGCCTTCTGTCTCTTCCCCCTTCTGGAGACTGCCTCGATGGTGCCGCACTGTGGTGCTGCCCACAGGCTGGGCTGGGCCCTTTCTGCCTCGTCTGGGGGCTTGCTGTCCCTCATGGATAGGAAGTCCTCCACATGGTCACACCCGGTGACAGCAAGTCTGTGCTCTCCAAGCTTGTCTGCTTCTGTGGATGAATTGACCTTACGGCCCCACGTGGGCAGCTGCCCATCCACCGAGCACAAGGCCAGACCCTGGGCATGGCGGCTGTCTGAGCCGCTAGTCACTTGAGCAAGACAGGGCCTAAGACCCAGGGAGGTGGGAGAGGCCGTCCCAGTGCAAGTCACGCTTGTGTTTCTGTGTGCGAGGTGAAACCGTGCTTTTGTGATGCCTGTAGGTGTTACTCAGCTGTTGAAAACTGCTGAGTCACGGATTAGCATCCGGCAGGGCTTGGCAGGCGGGGTCTGGGCCGTTCGTCTGCCTGGTCCTGCGTGCCCCTCGTGGCAGGGGCAGAAAGGGCTCCTGACACCTTCCTGGGGAAGTGCGCAGCCTCCGCCCCGGATCCTCTCTGCCCTTCGAGCTGCAGCCAGTGTCCAGCCCGAGGCTGACCTGTTGTGTGGTCACCCCAACGGGGCCGAGTGCAGGCCACCGTGAGTGGACGTGGCCAAGTAGCCGTGGCAGGCTGTGGAGAGAGGGTGGCCTGGGGCTGGGTTTCAGGCTCGGAGGCTGCTCAGGACCTTGGCAGCAGGAAGCCCAGAGCCAAAAGTCTCAGTGGGAGTGATCGTTCAGAGGCCAGGACCTGCCTGGAGAATTCTGGCCACACCCTTCCTGGTTTATAGTCACTGTAAGATAAAACAAAGCAGCCCTCAAGAGCTGCGGTAGGAGAGGATGTCCTGTAAGCAGGCTGGCCACGGGGCCTCCAGAGCCTCCAGTGCCGTGGGGGGAGGTGCACAGGCACTGGCTGGTCCGGTGCCAGGGATCTGGGGAGCAGTTCCCCCCAACGCCTGAGGCCAGGGCACCCTCTAACCCGTTGCTCACAGTTGCCTGGCCAAGGCAGGCACTTGTTCACCTGGAGCCTCCCTGGGGCCTTTCAGGGCTTGGGGGTGTAGACAGGTGGCTTTGGAGCTCCCGGCTGGCCTCCCGGACTCTCCCTGCTCAGCCCTTGCCAGCCTTACCCCTCCTCTCCACACAGCCCAGCTCGGGGTTGTGTCCCCCATCGCCCTGTGGATGCCAGAAGGGGCTGGGCCCTCAGTGCGGTCCTGGGAGCTGCCCCCGTGAGCCGCCTCTGCTGCCGCTCTCTCCTGGTGTCTGTGCTGTGGTCTGACTGTGCTGTGTTTCAGGGCACATTGGTGAGGTCCAGGCCTCCTGCCTCCCACTCACCTGGCCCAGGATACTCCCCTTTCCATCCTCCCTCCTGCCCCCCTGCTCATGTTCCCAAGGCAGGGTCTCAGGGTACCAGACTAAGCCCTGTGAACCCCAAGTTTGGTGAGTTCTGGGCTTCTTTGAGGCCCCTGTGCAAAGTCCCCAGTTAAATGTCCAATCCTGATGCTGCCAGGCATGGGCACGCGGGGTGCAGGGGCCTCACAGCCAGGGCTGGGTGCACGTGGGGTGCGGGGGCCTCAGGGCCAGGGCTGGGTGCACGCGGGGTGCGGGGGCCTCAGGGCCAGGGCTGGGTGCACGCGGGGTGCGGGGGCCTCACGGCCAGGGCTGGGTGCACGCGGGGTGCGGGGGCCTCAGGGCCAGGGCTGGGTGCACGCGGGGTGCGGGGGCCTCACGGCCAGGGCTGGGTGCACGCGGGGTGCGGGGGCCTCACGGCCAGGGCTGGGTGCACGCGGGGTGCGGGGGCCTCAGGGCCAGGGCTGGGTGCACGCGGGGTGCGGGGGCCTCAGGGCCAGGGCTGGGTGCACGCGGGGTGCGGGGGCCTCACGGCCAGGGCTGGGTGCACGCGGGGTGCGGGGGCCTCACGGCCAGGGCTGGGTGCACACGGGGTGCGGGGGCCTCACGGCCAGGGCTGGGTGCACGCGGGGTGCGGGGGCCTCACGGCCAGGGCTGGGCGCTTGCATAGCTGAGGTAAAGAGCGGTACACCAGATGCCACCTATATAATACACTAGATGTCTGCCTGGTGGACTCACGGGTCAGGCTGGAGAATGGGCCGCGTCAGGTAGTGGGAAGCTGTAAACGTTTGAGACAGAACCACCGGGAAAGGCCCCACTGGGAAGCATCAGCCCAACCACAGGCCCAGGGACAGGCGTTCGACCAGCTCATGGCTGGGTCCCGCAGGGCCGGAGGCCAGTGGCCGTGTGCACACCACTCCCTTCTCACGCCCACGCTGGGAAGTGCTTGGGGCCCCTGGGCTCAACTCTGAAGGGCAGGGACTCTGCTGGAGTTGTCCACGGAGCAGGCCCTCGAGGGTGGGGTCTGGGGCCAGCTCTGGAAATGGACCTCACAGGGGGTCCTCACGGGATGTGGGGACTCAGGGAAGCCCAGCAGGCAGCCTCAATTGCAGGTGGGGGCAGGGCGAGTGGTGTCCAGGCTCAGCCCACAGAGAGTCCTGTTGGGGGAAGGGCCTCGGGGACCAGGCCAAGTCCAGAGAGGACTGTGAGGGAGGGCAGTCTGGGGCCACTCTGGTGGGACGGGGGGGCAGGTGGTCTACAGCCTGGGAATCAGGAGCCTCACCCCACCAGCCAGCCAGGTGCCCACGGAAGTCACCTGGGAGAAGCTTCAACACTTGTGCCCAGGCCCTTTGTCAAACCCAAGGGTGGGCCTGTCTCCCCGTGTGCTGACGGGACCAGGGCCTGAGCCTGGGGACCCTGATGGCTCATGGCCTGAGGCCCTCAACTCAGGGTCAGGGGCGGCCCAGGCCTGGGGGCTGTGTGAGGCCTGTGTCCCACGTGCCACATCTGTCTCTCTACAGGGTGAGGCCGGCCCCATCGGACCTAAAGGCTACCGAGGAGATGAGGGCCCCCCAGGGTCCGAGGTGAGACCCACTCCCCACCCACCCATGCCCACCAGGGAGGCCTGAGGGTCCCAGAAGCCACTCTGCCTGGTGCTGGCCCTGCGCCCTCTGGGGACTCCATGGCGCTGGGTGTCCTGGCTCCCGTTGGGTCCTCTCCCGGCCCCAGGAGGGCCCTGCTTCCCTCCAGGGTCACCACGTCTCAGCCTGCTCCCCTCATACCTCCCTCTTCCTCCTCAGGGCGCCAGAGGAGCTCCAGGACCTGCTGGGGCCCCTGGAGACCCCGGGCTGATGGGCGAGAGGGTGAGTGTCCAACAGCTCGGGCCCTGGAGAGCCCCAGCCCCTCACCATGAAGTTGCCTGGGGTCCCCTGACTGGGCTGGGAGCGCCCCAGCATCACTGGCTCCTGGCCACAGTCGGCAGCGGAGCCAGAGGCAGCTTCGAAGGGCCCCTCCTGCCTGGAGGTCCAGGTCCCAGGGTCCATGGGGAGCAGCAGGGTGGTCCCAGGGCAGGGAGCCAGCATCCAGGCTGACAGGGGCCCTGCCTGCGGGTGCTGCTCCCGGCCTTTGCTGGCCAGCTGGTACCCCAGGCCAGGTGATTCACTCGGTGACAGCTCCTCTCCTCCCCTAGGGTGAAGATGGCCCCCCTGGAAATGGCACGGAGGGCTTCCCCGGCTTCCCCGTAAGTTCCCAGGCACTGAGCCCACAGGGACATGCCCCAAGCTGCCTCCGGTACCCTCTTTGGTGGGCTGGGCAGTCTTGGGTGGGTGGGTTGGCCTAGGAATTCTATGATGGATTCTGCCATCTCAGGCCCTTCCAATGAGCCCCCCTCACGGCCTCCCCTCTCGATCAGAACCCAGCATCACTGCCATGCTTTTCTGTGGCAGGGCTATCCGGGCAACAGGGGTCCTCCTGGGATAAACGTGAGTACACCCTCAGCGTGGGTACACACATTTCACAGTCACAGGGACACACACATGTGAACATACATGCGCAGAGGGTCTCCCGAGCAAAGATACGGGGTACACAGGCACCCATGGCTGCCCCACTGTCTGTGGCCACGGCCCCAGCCGGCATCGGCTCCAGAGGAAGCCCAGGCTGGTGGCCAAGGCCCGGTGAGTCTCCCGTTGGGGTGCTGCCTGTGGGGGCCCCACACGGCCCTGGTGCATTATCCCCTGGTGGGCAGGGCAGGCCCAGCCCCAGAGGCTGCCCCAGGCTCCCTATTCCACTCTGGAACCCAGTTTCTCCAGCCAAGGAAATGTGTGTGGTGGGGAAAAGGAGGGGGAAGAGTGTGCAGAAAAGGAGGGGGAAGAGAATTGGGGAAGGGAAGGGGAAGAGAATTGGGGAAGGGAGGGGGAAGAGAGTGGGGGAAAGGAGGGGGGAAAGTGTGGGGGAAGGGAGGGGGAAGAGAGTGGGGGAAGGGAGGGGGAAGAGAGTGGGGGAAGGGAGGGAGAAGAGAATTGGGGAAGGGAGGGGGAAGAGTGTGGGGGAAGGGAGGGAGGAAGGAGGGGGAAGAGTGCCTGCCTTATCTTCTTTTTCCTTTTAAAATTTTGTCTTCCTAAAAAGAAAATAAAACCCTTGTTAACCCAAGTACTCTCCTGTCCCTGCAGGGCACGAAAGGCTACCCAGGCCTCAAGGGGGATGAGGGGGAAGCCGGGGACCCTGGAGATGATGTAAGTGTGGATGAGGGGCAGGGCCGGCCCCAAGGCAGCCTGGGCCACAGAGGGGTGGCCCTCGGAGGGCAGTGGATGGGCACGGCCGGGGGGCTGCATGGGCCCAGCTGCTGGACGCTCTGTGGACCGGGCCGGTGTGCAGATGCCCAGACGGTCCACGGTCTGTTGAGACAACACGGTTTTCTCCCAGAACAATGACATTGCACCCCGAGGAGTCAAAGGTGCGAAGGGGTACCGTGGCCCCGAGGGCCCCCAGGTCAGTGGTTGGGACCTGGGTGCTGGGGCTTGGGAACGCTGGAAGAGGTTGGGAGAGTGGGAGGCAGCAGGAGGGAATTTTGGGGAGCACGTCATCTGGGAGGTTAGGGCTTTGGCAGGTAGGAAGTGCCAGTGGTGCCAGGGTGGGGTGGTGGCCAGGGAGACAGTGGGTCCTCAGGATGGGGCCCCACCTTGGACGGCCGCCTAGACCACCAGTGTGCAAAGCGTCAGCTGCCCTCACGGAACCCTCACGGGGGGACGGGGTGGGCAGGGAGGGGACAGGGTGGGGGTGGATAGGGAGGGGACAGGGTGTGGACAGGCAGGGAGGGGACAGGGTGGGGGTGGGTAGGGAGGGGACAGGGTGGGGACGGGCAGGGAGGGGACAGGGTGGGGTTGGATAGAGAGGGGACAGGGTGGGGGCGGGCTTGTGCAGTGGGCACCTCACCCTCAGAGCTCCTCTACTCTGTTTCTTGGACAGGGGCCCCCAGGACATCCAGGACCACCTGGGCCAGATGTAAGTGGGGCTCTGTGAACGTCGCTGGGGGTGACCACTGCGGCCTCTGTCCCTTGGGGTGTGGGTCCGTGGAGGCTCCTGTAGACACTGCTTACAGGTGGGGGTGGGTTGTGGAAGAGCTGGTACCAGGTGGGGGGACACGTGACAGCCATGGGGGACCCGTGAGGACTGTGAGGGGACCCATGGTGGTGCTGCTTCGTGACCATGTCAGGGGTCCAGCCCAGTAGCATGTAGTGGGCAGAGCTGGGCACACCTGCAAAGAACTCCCTGCCTAAACCCATCCCTATGGGGGGCCCCAGGAGGGTGACCTGGAGAGCCAGCAGCCCCCACTGGGAGGGGCCCTCCATGGTCTCAATACCCTCATCTCTCCCTCCCCAGGAATGCGAGATTTTGGACATCATCATGAAAATGTGCTGTGAGTATCTCGACTTAGAGAAACTGTCCTTACGGAGAGTGGGACGCCAGCCCAGCGGCTCCACTCTTAGGGGGGGTCTCCGCTGCTTGGGAGCCCCGGGGTCTCAGCGCACAGCCGTGAAGGAGGAGGCTCCTCAGCCAGCCCCTACCGGCCTCTAAAGCCCCCCCAGACCCCCAGACCCCCAGTCCCCCAGTCCCTGGGTCCCGCACAGGCTGAGAGCCCTGGCATCAGGCGGGGAGTGTGGCCGGGGAGGTGGGGAGGCCACCCCGAGAGCAGGAGTCTTTCTGACGCACGGGACGCGGCCCTGACTGGTCTAACTGACTTTCTCTTCTCAGCTTGCTGTGGTGAGACCCACGCTCCAGCTCCTGAGAGAATGGTTCCCGGGGGCAGAGAGCGAGGCCTGGGTCCCACGCATGTCACAGGATAGCGAGTGTCACCCGGGTCCCCGCCCGTGGCTCCCTGCGCCTGCCCACCCCCTCTGGGGCCCGCTCCAAGACAGCAGGGTCCTGGGTGCTGGGCTGGGCCTCATAGTCTTTCGCCCTTAACCGAAATAACCAGGAATGGGTTGGGGGTCCCGGCTCCATCGTTCTGGCCCACAGGCCCCACGCCAATCCTGGCCAAGCGAGGCCAGCCCTGACCAGTCCTGACCAGCCCACCAGATGGAGGGGCCATGGGAGGGGTGGGCTCATCCTGGGCCAAGCCAGGCAGGACCCCACCATGTCAGGGGAGGACACGGCAGCCAAGGAGGGGCCAGAACGGTGGAGGGGCGGGGACTGGGCGGGGACTGGGCAGTGGAGGGAAGGGGCCTGGGCAGGGGGAGGGGAGAGGCCTGGACAGTGAAGGGGCGGGGCCTGGGCGGTGGGTGGGCAGGGCCTGGGCAGTGAAGGGGCGGGGCCTGGATGGTGGAGGGGAGGGGCGTGCTCTGCTGACACCACCCTCACCTGCAGAATGCAAGTGCGGCCCCATCGACCTCCTCTTCGTGCTGGACAGTTCAGAGAGCATCGGCCTGCAGAACTTCGAGATCGCCAAGGACTTCGTGGTCAAGGTCATTGACAGGCTGAGCCGGGACGAGCTGGTCAAGGTGAGGCGGCCTCTCCCTGTCCAGCTCCGCCATGCCCAGGTGCACCCGGGCCCTGCCATCCAGCCCTGCCAGGACCAGACCCCAGCCCCCCGAGCAGCTGCATCCATCCCTGTGACTTCCCTGCTCATGACGGGGATGCCAGGCAGGCGCCAGCCCATCCAGGCCCCCAGCTCCATCTGGCGAGGCTGGCACAGTCCACACAGGTGCCTCGGATGAGAGACGGCACCTCCTCCCCTCCTTGAAGGGCGGGTCCTGAGTCCTGGGGGTGGCTTCAGGGCGTATCCCTCATGGACGGAACCCGGGAGGGGGGTTCATCCACCAAGGAGGATTGGTTTGCAGGGGACCCAGGTCCCAGGGCCCATGCCACCCTCTGGGCACCCGCAGCCAACAGAGACACCCTGGGGCAGGCCCCGTGCTTACCCTGTGCCTGTTCCACAGTTCGAGCCAGGGCAGTCGTCCGCGGGTGTGGTGCAGTACAGCCACAGCCAGATGCAGGAGCACGTGAGCCTGCGCAGCCCTGGCATCCGGAACATGCAGGAACTCAAGGAGTGAGTGCCCCACACAGCCAGGAGCGTGGCGTCTCCAAGGGCTTTCCCATCCCTCACCCCTCACCCCAACCCCTGGCCCCATGGCGGGCCGGCCCATCCCTGGGGAGACTGGGCCCTGACCCCAATCTCAGGTGGGCTTGGCACCGCAGCAGGGCTAGGTCCCACAAGCCCCCCATGCCTTTCACTGTCCAGAGCCATCAAGAGCCTGCAGTGGATGGCAGGTGGCACCTTCACGGGAGAGGCGCTGCAGTACACGCGGGACCAGCTGCTGCCACCCAGTCCTCACAGCCGCATTGCCCTGGTCATCACCGACGGGCGCTCTGACACCCAGAGGGACACCACGCCACTCAATGTGCTCTGCGGCCCTGGCATCCAGGTGGGGTGGCCACCACCAGGCTGCACCTGCCCCACCTCGGCCACCCTGCAAGCCAGGGTGGCCTTCTCCCCAGGGAGAGGAGGGCAGAGCGAGTGTGCCGCACCGACACTGTCTGTCCCCGTAGGTGGTCTCCGTGGGCATCAAGGATGTGTTTGACTTCGTCCCGGGCTCCGACCAGCTCAACGTCATTTCCTGCCAAGGCCTGGCACCCTCCCAGGGCCGGCCAGGCATCTCACTGGTGAAGGAGAACTACGCAGAGCTGCTGGAGGATGCCTTCCTGAAGAATGTCACGGCCCAGATCTGCATAGGTGTGCACAGGATGCCCAGGACAGGAGCAGCGAGCTCTGTCCCACACAGAGGCCTCCCCACAGCTCCCTGTGACCTCCAGGGCATGGGCACACCTGTGCTTGGCCGCCAAGGTCCTGGGACATCTTGTGGGGTTACAGGTGGGGCAGTGGGCTCATGCTACACGGCTTTTCTCTTTTGCAGACAAGAAGTGTCCAGATTATACCTGTCCTAGTGAGTACCTCAGTGGCCAGGGTGCATGGGGAGGAGGGTGCATGGGGAGGAGGGTGCCATGGCTGGGTTGGGGGCTCTGGGAGGAGGGGGCTCTGGGAGGAGAGGCCTTGCAGGGGGCCCCGATAAGAGGAAGCTCTGGAAGGAGGGAGCCCCAGCAGGAGGGGGCTCCAGAAGGAGGGTTCTCCTGAGGAAGGGGGCCTGGGAGGAGGGGCCCTAGGGAGGAGAGTGAGTGAGCACCACATGTGGTGCCCTCTGGGGAGCTTGGACTCCCTTCGGCCGGCCGGCCCCCCACGGCTGCATCCCGGCCTCATGCTAATGCTGCCCGCCCTGCCCTCAGTCACATTCTCCTCCCCGGCTGACATCACCATCCTGCTGGACGGCTCGGCCAGCGTGGGCAGCCACAACTTTGACACCACCAAGCACTTCGCCAAGCGGCTGGCCGAGCGCTTCCTCGAGGCGGGCAGGACGGACCCGGACCACGACGTGCGGGTGGCAGTGGTGCAGTACAGCGGCACGGGCCAGCAGCGGCCGGAGCGGGCGTCACTGCAGTTCCTGCAGAACTACACGGCCCTGGCCAGCAGCATCGACGCCATGGACTTCTTCAACGATGCCACCGACGTCAACGACGCCCTGGCCTACGTGACCCGCTTCTACCGCGAGGCTTCATCTGGCACTGCCAAGAAGAGGCTGCTGCTCTTCTCAGACGGCAATTCGCAGGGCGCCACGCCTGCAGCCATCGAGAAGGCAGTGCAGGAGGCCCAGCAGGCAGGCGTGGAGATCTTCGTGGTGGTTGTGGGCAGCCAGGTGAACGAGCCCCACATCCGCGTCCTGGTCAGCGGCAAGACGGCCGAGTACAACGTAGCCTACGGCGAGCGCCACCTGTTCCGGGTCCCCAACTACCAGGCCCTGCTCCGTGGCGTCTTCCACCAGACGGTCTCCAGGAAGGTGGCGCTGGGCTAGCCCGCCCGCAGGCCAGCCCAGACCCTGTCCTCCCACCCTCCCACCCATCCTTAAACAGTGAAATGGGAGGCGAATTTTCCCCACCCGCCTGATTCACTAGATTTGTTTGGAAGGAACAGCTTGGAAAGCCAGGATGCAGCGTGCCCGCTTGGCGCAGCGCCCTACGAGTCTCAGCCCTGCGCTGGCGTCTGCCTGGGCTCCTCGCCCCGCTCTCCCGCCCTCCCTGCCTTCTGCCCACCCGCTCCTTCCTGACGCATCTGTGCTGCCTCCCACCTGCCTGAGCCATACCCGCCTCCCCCTCCTCTGTCCCCATTGCTGGCTTTTCCCACCAACCCGGCAGAATTCCTCACCTGACATTTAATTTACATGTAAACTCAAAGCAGGCTCCTCCTGTCAGCTGATGGCAGCACTGGACTCTGTCTCGACCCCCAAGGTCGGGGGCTGTTGTAGACACAGATCTCGG
The DNA here is from genome assembly GCF_049354715.1 of Callithrix jacchus. Classification (NCBI taxonomy): domain Eukaryota; kingdom Metazoa; phylum Chordata; class Mammalia; order Primates; family Cebidae; genus Callithrix; species Callithrix jacchus. The sequence goes on from NC_133522.1 coordinate 51,599,656, forward strand.
CCACTCAGCCCTGTCTCCTGAGGGTCCTGTGGGACCAGCGTGGACCTCAGCCCACAGCCCTGGGGGCTGCTGCTGACCAGCACTGACCCCGACTCAGAGCGCTCGCAGGGGCGGTGGCTGCACTCAAGACCCTCGAGATTAAAGGTGCTAACCCCGTCTGCTCCTGCCTCCCGCAGAGACCGGGGCCGGGGCTGGACTGAGAACCCCATGGTGCCACAGAGGCCCGTGTCTTCCTAGAAACAACGCAAACCTCTCCTCACAATAGCGATGTGTTCGATGTTTTCTCCGAGGCCCTCTTTCTACGTTCGTGTTATTTTTGCTCCTTCTGTGTTTTCTCTGAACCGTATCCACGTCAACGACTTTTCCAAATAAAGGTTTTCACTCTTCTCCCTGGGGTTCCCCACGAGGTAAAGTCCCACTGTGTGCACCAATGGAGCAATCATAGGAGGTCAGGGCATGCATGCCCACCCCCATCACCACCCATCCCAGGCCCCGTGCCCACCTTCATCATCACCCATCCCAGGCCACGTGCCCACCCCCATCAGCACCCATCCCAGGCCACATGCCCACCCCCATCACCACCCGTCCCAGGCCACGTGCCCACCCCCATCACCACCCATCCCAGGCCCCATGCCCACCCTCATCACCACCCATCCCAGGCCCCGTGCCCACCTTCATCACCACCCATCCCCGGCCACGTGCCCACCCCCATCACCACCCATCCCAGGCCACGTGCCCACCCCATCACCACCCATCCCAGGCCCCGTGCCCACCTTCATCACCACCCATCCCCGGCCACGTGCCCACCCCCATCACCACCCATCCCAGGCCCCGTGCCCACCTTCATCACCACCCATCCCCGGCCACATGCCCACCCCCATCACCACCCATCCCAGGCCACGTGCCCACCCCCATCACCACCCACCCCAGGCCACGTGCCCACCTTCATCACCACCCATCCCAGGCCACGTGCCCACCCCCATCAGCACCCATCCCAGGCCCCGTGCCCACCTTCATCACCACCCATCCCAGGCCCCATGCCCACCCTCATCACCCATCCCAGGCCCCATGCCCACCCTCATCACCACCCATCCCAGGCCCCGTGCCCACCTTTATTATCACCCATCCCAGGCCACGTGCCCACCCCCATCAGCACCCATCCCAGGCCACATGCCCACCCCCATCACCACCCATCCCAGGCCCCGTGCCCACCTTCATCACCACCCATCCCAGACCCCGTGCCCACCTTCATCACCACCCATCCCAGGCCACGTGCCCACCCCCATCACCACCCATCCCAGGCCACATGCCCACCCCCATCACCACCCATCCCAGGCCACGTGCCCACCCCCATCACCACCCATCCCAGACCCCGTGCCCACCTTCATCACCACCCATCCCAGGCCACGTGCCCACCTTCATCACCACCCATCCCAGGCCACATGCCCACCCCCATCATCACCCATCCCCGGCCACATGCCCACCTTCATCACCACCCATCCCAGGCCACATGCCCACCCTCATCACCACCCATCCCAGGCCACGTGCCCACCCCCATCATCACCCATCCCCAGCCACATGCCCACCTTCATCACCACCCATCCCAGGCCACGTGCCCACCTTCATCACCACCCATCCCAGACCACATGCCCACCCTCATCACCACCCATCCCAGGCCCCATGCCCACCTTCATCACCACCCATCCCAGGCCACATGCCCACCCCCATCAGCACCCATCCCAGGCCATGTGCCCACCCTCATCACCACCCACCCCAGGCCACGTGCCCACCTTCATCACCACCCATCCCAGGCCACATGCCCACCCCCATCAGCACCCATCCCAGGCCATGTGCCCACCCTCATCACCACCCGTCCCAGGCCACGTGCCCACCTTTATCACCACCAGTCACAGGCCACATGCCCACCCCCATCACCACCCATCCCAGGCCACGTGCCCACCTTCATCACCACCCGTCCCAGGCCACGTGCCCACCTTTATCACCACCAGTCACAGGCCACATGCCCACCCCCATCACCACCCATCCCAGGCCACGTGCCCACCTTTATCACCACCAGTCCCAGGCCACATGCCCACCCCTATCACCACCCATCCCAGGCCACGTGCCCACCTTTATCACCACCAGTCACAGGCCACATGCCCACCCCCATCACCACCCATCCCAGGCCACGTGCCCACCTTTATCACCACCAGTCCCAGGCCACATGCCCACCCCCATCACCACCCATCCCAGGCCACGTGCCCACCTTCATCACCACCCGTCCCAGGCCACGTGCCCACCTTTATCACCACCAGTCACAGGCCACATGCCCACCCCCATCACCACCCATCCCAGGCCACGTGCCCACCTTCATCACCACCCATCACGGGCCACATGCCCACCCCTATCACCACCCATCCCAGGCCAAAATCAGGGCTGCCCTTGGCTAGAGCTGTCCATTCACACCCCTTATCTGCCTCTGCATCAGTGACATGGAGACCACGCAGTGTCTGTGGACAGGGAAGAGCTGGGGCCAACACCCTGGGCTGAGGGGTCAGGAGCAGATCAGGCCTTAGTGGGCTGGGACCAGCCACATTCAACAAGGTAAACCACAAAGGCCAACCTCGGGTTCTAGGCTTGGTACTGAAATACCCCAGAGAGTTGGGACCCTGCAGGGCCCATAGGAAGATGTCCTGGGAGGCTCCACATTTGGGGCAGAGCAGGGGGATGGCAGAGGGTTGAAGGCAGAGGGCAGAGGTGGCGACAGCTCATCCTCAAAAGAAAGAAGTTCATAGCCCATGAATTCCAGAACCCCAGGTGTCCAGCTATTCCTTAGGCCACTGGGGGGCTATGACGATGATGGGTCAGAGTGCTGGGCTGGAGGAGGGCGGCAGAGACTGGCAGCAGGGCGAGAGTGGGGCCTCCCAAAGTCCACCCGTGCCTCCGAGGCACTGAGACCTCACCCTCACGTGGACGGACCCCAGCGAGCCCCCCAGGTGCTGCAAGCAAGGACCTGCCTCACTGGACACTTCACACTCTGTGGCCACCAGAGCTGCAGGAAAATGCTGGGGCCCTTTCGGTTTCAGGTGGAGAACGGAAGGAGAGAGGGGCCCGGGGCAGATGCAGTGAGGCAGTGGCCCAGCCCCTCCTGGCTACCCTGTGGGCTTCCTCTGCAGCCTCGGCCCTGGCGACAAGGACTGGGCTTGGCCGGTGGGATGTTCCCTCACGGCGCCAGGGACCACGCTCAGGCTGCCCCACAAGCCCCCGCAGAGGCTTCCTCTGGCCGCAGCCCCCACAGGGCCAGGCCCAGGCCTGCTCTTCACCACCCCAGTTTCTGAATGCAGCCAGGATACCCTGAGCTGGCCCTTGCCCTTGCCCTCGCCCCGGCTTCCCCCACCGTCAGCCAGGTGAATGATTCCATGGCACCTACCTGAGAGTGTTGTGGCCAGGCCCAGGCCCCTGGTGCCCATGTGCCCCATGGCCCATGCCTGGTGGATGCTGGGAGGAGGCCAGGGAGGTTGGAGGGGAGTGGCCTGGACCGAAGGGGGCCCAGGGGTGCTGGTAAGAGGGTCTCTCCCAAGCACTTTCTATGGGGCCCCTTCCCCTCCATCTTCCCTGCACAGACCTCTCCGGGTCACCCCTGGGCTGCACGCTGAGTGCAAGGGGCCCTTGTGGTGGGGCCCCTGCTCCCAGGTCCCAGCTGGGTTTCCCCTGGGCCTCACCTCCTCCTCACCTGCAGGTGTTCCCATCCTCCAACGCCTGGGGTCACCAGGGACTCCAGGCAGGAAGGGTTGTGGGAGTCACCAAGGCCCCGGCCGCCACACAGACCCCCACAGGGGCTGGGGAAGCTCCTGGCCTCAAACTGCGGGGGGCCGGGTTCCTGTGTGGGGCTGACACGAAGGTCCCAGCCTCTCATTTTGCAGAAACTGAGGCACAGGAGAGACATACTCCCATGGCCAGTCAGCGTGGCCCCTGCACGCCCCTCGGACTGACACTTAGCCAGGCCCCGGAGACCCCCCCCACCCAGCCTCAGCCACTGGGGCCCCTGCTCCCAGACCCCCAGACACCATGTGCACCTCCTGCCTCAGACCTGGAGGCCTGCCGGCCCCAAATAATCAGAAAATTTAACAAGAAAAGTGCCTTTTCCAGGCTGGCAGGACTCTGGGCAGGCCCCGCAGCAGCCCCCTGCCCTGTCACAGCCACCCCTGCCTCCCAGACACCGAGACCCCGCCCTCAGTCCCAGCTCGGGGTCATCACCACGCACCCCACATGTCGGGATGGCAATGCTGGCTGAGCCCCTGCATCCCCACAAGAACCCCTCAGGGGCCCTCTGGCCTCTCTTCCCACTCCTCCCAGGAGCTGAGGCCCTGACACTCTGGGCTTCAGGGTCAGGAGCAAATCAGGCCCAGATGGGCTGGAGCTGGCCAGATACAATGAGGTCAACCCAAGAGGACCAGCCCAAGGCTCTGCATTCGGCACTAAGGCACCTTCACCAAGGAGCCTCAGGGCTGCTGTGTCCAGCGTGTGCCCAAGGCCCTCCTCCTGAAGGGAGGTGAGAAACCACAAGTGTGAGTGTCCCTGTGCATTCATCCGTCCTCACACTGCTCTAAAGAACTGCTCAAGACTGGGCTATTTACAAAGAAAAGAGATCTCATTGACACAGTCCCACATGGCTGGGGAGGCCTCAGGAAACTTACGATCACTGTGGAAGGGGCAGCAAACTCGTCCTTCTTCACACAGCGGCAGGTGAGAGGGAAGCGTGAAGGAGGAGCTTCCAAATGCTCATAAAGCCGGCAGATCACAGGTGAAGTCACTCACCATCACAAGAACAGCATGGGGAGGCCACCCCGGGCTCCAGCCACCTCCGTCCCGCAGCGGGAGGGGATTACAGTTTGAGATGAGATGTGAGTGGGGACACAGAGCCAAACTGCATCCCCTGCTTCAAGAAGGGGAGTGCCTCGACCGCTGAAGTATCCTCCAAGCCAGCGGCCATGCGCACTTCTCACCTGTGGCCTCCCAGGTCAGGAGGAGACGCTAGAACCCTCTCCTTTGTTCTATGGAGCTCAACTGTGAAAAAATCGTCGGGAAAGAAACCTTGGCCCATCAGGCCCACACCTGTTCCCGGTTTAGAAAAGCGATGTGATGCTTCAGATCAACACAAGGAGTCCCCTGATAGGAGGGCAAAGCCCGTCGTCACCCCAGTACTGTGAGTGGTCAGAGGCCCAGGTGGCCCCATGCTGTCCACAGCATGGCTCCCTGACTCCTAGCTCAGAGCAAGCTCCTGCCCCTTGCTGGCCCCTCCTGTCCCGGTGCAGGAGGAGCTGGGACCCACTGGCCTCAAGAAGGCAGGGGGTTGACAGGAGAGGCAGAACCCTGGGAGCTCAGCCCCTCAGGAGGGTCCTCCCCTGCACCCACCCATCCTGATCCAGAGCCACGGGGGCAGTGCTGGCCCAGGCTCTCTCCTTGCGAGCCTCTGGCTGCAGTTCCCTCCCAGGAAGGGTCCTCAAGGGAAAAGTGACCCAGGGGGTCTGAGGGGGTATTGAGACCTAGCAGGTGTCTCCCCAGCCCACCTCCCAGCCCCCAACAGCTCCCCTGTGAGGCCACCCTAAAAGCTACCCTAGATCCAGTGGCCTTGGCTAGGGACATACAGGGCCTATTCACCCACCTCAGGACCTCTATGGCTGAGTGCCATCCCAACCACCATCCATCTCGGGGGGCTATGTGGACCGAGGCTTGGGGCCACTTTCCTTTCTCTTTCTGCCGCTGCACTTGGCGGCCATGATGGCCCAACGTGAGGTCCACTCTCCTCCGCACTGATGAAGAATGATGCCAGCCGTGGCTCTGCTGTGAACCCTTCCTGGACAGCACGTGCCGGGGCCCTTGTGAGCCCTTCCCGGACAGTCCTCACTGTCTTCGTTTCTGTGTTGTGTCTCCTTGTCGTGTTTCACTTTTAATCTCCTGAGATGTGTTGTCTCTAGTACATGTTTGCAGACAGCAGTACTCGTGTTTCCAAACCCGATCCGGTCATCCTTGCTCTTTATGGAAAAGTTAAACACATTCATATTTCAGACAACTGACATTTGGCCTTTTCAACGCAGTTTTTATGCCATGACTATGGAAGCGTGGAGGGGTTGTTTCCATTCCATCTAAGGATGGCTGGCCCTAGGAAGCGTGGAGGGGTTGTTTCCATTCCATCTGAGGATGGCTGGCCCTAGGGAGACCTCCGGGTTGGTGCGATGACCGAGCAGAGGTGTCCTACCACCCTCCACGCTGGCTGGTCCGGCAGCACTCTCTGCAGAGATGTTTCTAGACAGTGGCACTGCCCACACAGGAGGCAGACCACACCCCTCTCTTTCCCACAGCTCCAGGTGGTGATGCCTCAGGCCCCGGAGCACATTTTGGGAACCACATCTCAAGTGAAGGTGAACGTTCCCTCAGGGACCTGAGTTAAACTGTGAGAGACACCCCTACACACCCCCGAAAGGCTGAAGCTGGACTGGCAGCAGTCATAGAGGACATGGGTGACTGCGGCCTTCCTGTGAGCTGCAGGGTACGGCTGTTTTTTCACGCTTTAGAATCTCCCCAGCTGCTTCTCAAAGCCAAGCGCACACTTGCCCACCCCAGCCAGCTCCTGAGCATTCACCACTGTCAGTGAAATACAGAACTCATGTGCAAGTCCAGAAAGACACCCACAGATGTTCACAGCAGCTTCTGTCAGGTCAGTGGACTGGGAGTAGCTGGACATCCATCAGCAGGAAAGCAACCAGCAGACTGTGGCTGGTCCATCTGTGACAGCACCCAGCAACAGAGGGCAGGCAGCAGAAGGCACAGTGTGGGGGTACCGCATGGAAGAAGCCCAGAACCAGCAAAGCCAAGCACGGTGATAGAATCAGAACAGCAATTCCCTGCAGATATGGGCTGGATGGGTGCCAAGGAATGTTCTGGAGTCCTGGAGAGGCATCTATCCTGGAGCATGGGACACAGGCCTGCATTTGCCTAAACTGTGAATTGTACCTGTAGAATCTACACATTTCCTGTATGAACAGTTGACCTCAGACAGAGTGGCTGCCACTGTTCCCCTTCTGGCAACCTCCTCCTGTCCCTCCTCGCTCCCCATGGGCAGCCCGGCTTGAGGCTCCACCTCCCTGGCGGGATGTGCACTGGGAGTGCCTCCCTCCTGGTTTTGCTGGCGAAGCTCCTCAGCCTTTTTGCAGCCTGAATACAGTGTGCATTTATCATACAGAGATGGCCCTGGGACACCCCAGTGACCACACCCCACATGACTCCCCCTCTGGATCGTGACTGTGCTGGGACCTCGCTCCTGGACGGTGCTGTATTATACGGCATGAGGGGCTTTGCAGTTGTGATTAAGTTCCCTTATCAGACTTCAAGCTGGTCAGAGGGAAGCTTGCTTATGCTGGATGGTCACCCCCAATCAGATGAGCCCTTAAAAGACGTCAGATTCTTCTTCCAGCCGTAAAGAAGCAAACAACCTTCTTAGGAACTGCCTATGGGGGGCACATGGCAAGAACCCAAGAGTGGCCAGCAACAAAAGGGGCCTCAGCCCTGCAACCGAAAGGAACTGAGTACTGCCACCACCCTGCGAGCTTGGAACAGGAGCCCAGGCCTCCGGTGAGGGGTTGACACACTGATTTCAGCTGTGAGAGAGACCCTAGCACAGGCCCCAGCTGAGCCGTGACCAGGCTTCTGAGCACAGAGCCGGTGAGACGGCATGTTGCTGCTGCTCTAAGGCACGGTGATAGTGCTTCCATCAGTGGTTGTGTCAGAGGATGAAGACACCTCATCTTAATCCCCAGTCCTGTGAGCTCTTGCCATATTTCTATGTCGTGTTTCACTTTCAATCTATGGAGATGTGCTGTCTTCAGTGCACGTTTGCAGACAGAGTATTCATGTTTCCAAACCAATCTGATCATCCGATCATCATATTTCTAGTAGACTTTCCCTCCCTCCCACAACCCCTTTCTCCCGGAATGGAGCTGATCTTCACCCAGGGTGGGGCCCCCCTTTCTCCATGCAGAGTGGGGGTAGCTCCTTCCTCACTGCTTTGCATATCGGCCATCCCCCCACCAAAGTTCTCCTGGGAGGCGAGGCTTTCCCTCCTGTCAGCCCCGGGACCGCCCGCCCCATGCACAACCCCAAGCGGGAGCAGCAGAGGTTGCGTCCATGCAGTGTGGTCCATCCTGGCCTTCCCAATCTTCATACTCTCCCCCAGAGAGGACAGGGCAGGAGCAAGAGCCTCCAGCCCTCCACACCCACCCCACCCAGCCAGCAGCAGCGGCTTCCACCTCGCCCAAATGCAGCCAACGGGCTTGCTGCTCAGAGGTTTTGCGAAGCCTCGCTTCCCAGCTGTTTGGTCCACGTCACCGAATCGCCTGTGTCATTCCTTCAAGCTTCATCCGTGTCCTTTGCAAACCCAGAGCTCCTTGGAGAATCACCCACAGCCCAGTGTCCCTTGGAGCAGTTTCCTCTCTTCCCCTGCACCTTCTGTGAGGACCGATGGAAACACATTTTGAGGCAGACGCAGCCTCACACCCAGCAGGAAGCCATCTCCCTCAGAGTCTGTCCCCAGTCCCAGCTCCTGTCTGGCTCCTCTCACTGTCAGACACCGCCCGCCCGCGACTCTTCGGGTCTGCTCACCCACGCCCCACCGTCTCCACTTCGGTTGGGTTTGGAGAATAACAAGCTGACCACGGTTCAGCCTCGAAGTTACATTCCCAGAGTGGACCTGCGGGGTTGAATAACCGCAGCTCCTCGCAGCGTCAGCTGCTGCCTCAGACTGAACGTGGCATCTCCGGGATCCCTGGGTTGAAGCTGTAACCCTCAGCGTGACCACATGTGCAGGTGGGACTTCTAAGGGGTAAGTCAGGCCACGTGAGGTCATAAGGGAGAGTCCTGGTCTGACAAGAGGGTGCTCAATCACTGGCCTTGGAGAGGTCACTCCTGTGAAAAGGTCACTTCCTTGAAGAGGTCGCTCTGTGAACAGGTCACTCCCTGATGTCACTGTGTGAAGAGGTCCCTCCTTTGGAGAGGGGACTCCGTGAAGAGGTCCCTCCTTTGCACAGGGGACTCCGTGAAGAGGTCCCTCCTTTGGAGAGGTGACTCCATGAAGAGGTTCCTCCTTTGGAGAGGGGACTCCGTGAAGAGGTTCCTCCTTTGGAGAGGGGACTCCGTGAAGAGGTCCCTCCTTTGCACAGGGGACTCCATGAAGAGGTCCCTCCTTTGGAGAGGTGACTCCGTGAAGAGGTTCCTCCTTTGGAGAGGGGACTCCATGAAGAGGTTCCTCCTTTGGAGAGGGGACTCCGTGAAGAGGTCCCTCCTTTGCACAGGGGACTCCGTGAAGAGGTCCCTCCTTTGGAGAGGGGACTCCGTGAAGAGGTTCCTCCTTTGGAGAGGGGACTCCGTGAAGAGGTTCCTCCTTTGGAGAGGGGACTCCGTGAAGAGGTCCCTCCTTTGCACAGGGGACTCCGTGAAGAGGTTCCTCCTTTGGAGAGGGGACTCCGTGAAGAGGTCACTCCACCAGGAGGTCACTCTCTTGAAGGGGTCGTTCCCTTGAAGATGTTGCTCCTTTGAGTCCCCCTGCACACAGTTTCCCAGACTCGGCAGGACACCTGCTCCCTCTTCCCTTAAGCTCCTTGGGTGCCCAGGAGACCGTGAGACTCCGGTGCGTGTCCAGGTAACTGTCGAGGGCTGAGGTAATGCACAGCCCCCACCCCCACAGAGCTGAGCAAATCTGTGGGCACACAACCTGGCACAAGGGAAGCAGCTGATGTGTGCATGTGCCACGGTCAGACTCCAGCAAGCGCCTGTCATCAGGTCACCTTCTCCCTCCTGTGGGAAACCCCTTTTCCCAAGGACACTTGTGCAGGGTTGGACTTGGTCCCAGCCCCTGCCCTGCCCACAAGCTGCCCGGGTTGCCAGGGTGTGTGGGAGGTGAAGCATCATTCCAGCGGCCCCTCACAGTGGCTGAAGCCAGTCCCCGAGCAGACCCTCCCCCCAAGCCCTCTCAGAAGGGGGAACTGCAGCTGCATCCCCACCTGGGAATCTACCCCTGAGCCTGGCTCCATGGAGGGGCCGAGACCCCCACCTGGGAATCTCCCCCTGAGCCTGGCTCCATGGAGGGGCCGAGACCCCCACCTGGCAGTCTCCCCCTGAGCCTGGCTCCATGGAGGGACTGAGTCAGGTCTCAGCCCACCACACAGCCCCATGGGCACCAGCTCCCCACCAGATGCAGGTGAGGTGGACGGCAGCCCTGAAGCGAGGTTGTGTGAGCAGATCAGACAGGGGGTCCGCAGTTGGCTGAACGATGGCTCCAAAGACGTCAGAATGTGGGAACGTGGCTCTTACTTGGAAAGGGACTCGCAGGCCGGATTCAGGCAAGGAGCTCAAGGAGGAAGGGAACCTGGGCTGCCAAGTCAGCCAGTGTCATCACGGGTCCCAGTGAGGGGAAGGGGGTCAGAGTCAGAGGGGAGGGCGGAGGAGGGGCCGGGAGCCGAGGAGTGCAAGGGCTTCCAGGAGCTGGAAAAGGCAGGAAAGCGGATTCTCCCTGGAGCTCCAGGAGGAGCCCGTCCTGCCGGCCCCTTGGACTTCCAACTCCGAACTGTGAGGAGCACATCTGTGCCCCTTTATGCACCAATATGTGGGGATTTGTTAGGGAGGGCACAGGCATGAAGCAGGCATGGGACCGTCTCCGAAACGGAGCCCCCCTTCCCGTCACCTCCCTCACAGCAGGGTGGGCTGGGCCGCCCCAGGAGTCCTTTCCCAGAGACGCTGGTGAAATCGTCACATCGCCTTCTGCTGACATGGCCTTTCTGTGGGGTCAACAGATCATGAATCAATGTGTTTTTAACACTGAAGTTTCAGTTGTTTTGCTCCTCAAACCCTGAACATGGATTATATCACTCTGGCTTCTAAACATTTTGGATTCTTCAGAAAACACTCGGCCAAGGAGCACGGGGGCCCGCCCTCCCGGGCGGCTCTCTCCTCAGCTGAGACAGGACGCTGTCTCTGGAGAAGCCATGGGCGCGGACCCCGCAGCCTGTCTGCTCCAGCGCGGTCACCGCTAAGACTCCCGGCCGTGCGATGCCTGACCACTGGTTCCCGAGACATTGCTGTCCAGTTCGAGGCTCCCTGGAGGGAAGTCATAGAAGGAACAAGGTGGGCAGGGCCGAGCTGTCCCGACCACAGCCACCAGCGGGCACAGGGCTGACGCCACCAGCGACCCCACAGCCCTCTCCCCTGTGCCCTGCCGGGACCGCCTCACCCCGGCCCTGAGCACTTTTTCTTCTCAAGGATCAGTCCACACAGCAACATGGCCTTGCCCGATCCCGTGTCTCTTTAGAAACCCTTGTTATTTTTCATCAGCACCTTTGCTTCCATTTATGAAACTCCTTGAATGCTGAGAGCAAACCGTCCAGTGACCAGCCCAGCTCCATCCCCCAGGCCAGTCGCTGTGGCCTTTCCCCTGCTCACTTCAGTGGCTTTACAGATAGAATGTTTCAGAGCGCATTACGGACTTACAACACTTACAGGTAAATACTCAGTATTTATCTCTAAAACATGAGGGCTTTCAGCTGGGTGTGGTGGCTCACTCCTATAATCCCAGGAGGCGGATCACCTGAGGTCGGGAGATCGAGATCAGCCTGACCAACATGGAGAAACCCCGTCTCTACTAAAAATACAAAAACTAGCTGGGTGTGGTGGCAGGTGCCTGTAATCCCAGCTACTCAGTAGGCTGAGGCAGGAGAATCGCTTGATCCCAGAAAGCAGAGGTTGCAGTGAGCCAAGATCACGCCACTGCACTCCAGCCTGGGTAACAAGAGCAAAACTCCATCTCAAAAAAAAAAAAGTGCTTTCTACACATGCATAACACCATTACTGCACTTCGCCAAGTTAGAACTCACTCCCAAGCATCATCTGACACCCAGGGCACACCTGCACTGCCTCGGTTTCCCAACACTGCCTTTACGGCTGCCTCTCTTGCTCTAAACTTCGCATGAAATTAGAAGTTTTCATCCCGAACGGTGCTAAGGGGGATGGCAGTCTGGAAGTGCCTGCAGGGATTTTTTGCCTTTGTGTGGTTATGTTTTGAATGAGATATGTAGTTCTCTTCATTTTCAACTTCTCTTCAATATTGACATTTTTTCTTTTTAATTTAGTTTATCGGTTCAAATATAAACAATATTGACCTGGTTAAAAGTCAGAGATCAAAGTGTCCCTGGAAAGGCCAGGCTTCCCAGCCTGTGTCTGCGCCCCACTCGGCTCTGTTCCCAGTGGGAGCCCATTCAGTTTCTGGTTAATTTTTCAGTTTCTTTTTGTGGCACCTTTTTTTCTACAAAAGATAGAGCACCATAGTCACAGACGTGTACTCTACAGTGTCAGGTAGTAACATGTTGGAGATAACTCTCTTCCCTGCAGAAGTGGGGTTTCCAGGCTGTGGATCTACCAAAGTTTCAAGAGCACCTCACAGTAAGACATGGGGGTGGTTTCCAATCTTTGAGGATACAAAGAAAACCAACATACTGGTGCCACCCACATGCCACCTAGCATCACCCACATGCTGGCATCACCCACATGCCAGCATCACTCACATGCTGGTGTCACTCACATGCCACCCAGCATCACCCACATGCTGGCATCACCCACATGCTGGCATCACCCACATGCCAGCATCACTCACATGCTGGTGTCACTCACATGCCACCCAGCATCACCCACATGCTGGCATCACCCACACATCATCTGGCATCAACCACATTCCATCCAGCATCATCCACATGCTGGCATTACCCGCATATCATCCAGCGTTACCCACATGCCATCCGGCATCACCCACGTGCCATCCAGCATCACCCACATGCTGGCATCACCCACATGCCATCCAGCATCACCCACATGCCATCCAGCATCATCCACATGCTGGCATCATCCAGCATCACCCACATGCCATCCAGCATCATCCACATGCTGGCATCATCCAGCATCACCCACATGCCATCCGGCATCACCCACATGCCATCCAGCATCACCCACATGCCATCCAGCATCACCCAAATGCCATCCAGCATCATCCACATGCTGGCATCATCCAGCATCACCCACATGCCATCCGGCATCATCCACATGCTGGCATCATCCAGCATCACCCACATGCCATCCAGCATCACCCACATGCTGGCATCACCCACATGCCATCCGGCATCACCCACATGCCATCCAGCATCATCCACATGCTGGCATCATCCAGCATCACCCACATGCCATCCGGCATCATCCACATGCTGGCATCATCCAGCATCACCCACATGCCATCCGGCATCATCCACATGCTGGCATCATCCAGCATCACCCACATGCCATCCGGCATCATCCACATGCTGGCATCATCCAGCATCACCCACATGCCATCCGGCATCATCCACATGCTGACATCATCCAGCATCACCCACATGCCATCCGGCATCATCCACATGCTGGCATCATCCAGCATCACCCACATGCCATCCAGTGTCATTTCCCACTTTGCTCTCATGTGCACCCTCAGGACAAGTCAAGGGAAAGCATCTGAGACTTTGTGGGGGCTGGCCCATCTCCCTCCACAGGGTCATGCTCTTCTGCATGACAGCCAACAGTGTCCGACTGGGCCTTCCCTCACTATTCCTGCCACGGAAAAGGCAGTCAGTGCAGTGGCCGTCACCCAGGGGCTGGGACGTGCAGCTTCAGAGCCCCAGCCTGCGTGTCTCTCTCCACAGTGAAGCTGGGCCCATGCCTGTGTGGGGAGGCCGTGCTTGGCTACCGTTTCTGAGAAAGGCCTGTTCATGGCTCTTGCCCATTGTCTTGTTGTCTTGTTTTTAATTCTCTATTTCTGGAAACTACGTGTAATGTAGATTCACCCTTTGTGACAATGTACAAGTGCTGGTTTACAATTTACCACTGGTCTTTTGATTTTGCTTTTTTTTGGGAGGAGGGGGTTGGCCAAGGTATTTTGTACTTTAATGTAGCTTAATTTCTTGGTCATTTCTTCCGTTGGTACAGAATCTTGAACAATATTTTAAAAGGATTTCCCCATGCCCACGTTACAGAGCAATTCATGTGCTGTCTTCTGGTATTCATGTGATTGCATGTTTCCCGGGCAACTCGATGACCCACTGGGGTGTGTTCTGTGCTGTGCAGCCCCGTGTGACAAGGGAGCCAAGGTTCAAGGAGGCGTCCAAGGCACCCAGCACCATCTACTGGCAAGTCCGTCTTCCCAGCCTCAGAGCCGCCTTTATCCACATACACTGCACATGCGTGTGTGCGCCTCTTCTGGGATCTTCTAGTCTGTCCCGTATTCATTGATTCCTCACCAGAACCACACTTCTAATTGTAAGCAATTGACTCTACTTTTAATATCTGCCAGGCCCAGCCCCAGAGTCCCTGCCCTGCTCATCTTTGTCAGGATGCTCCTGACTCTTATTTATTTTTTCTTATGGAACTTTAGAATACACTTGTCTAGCCCTGGTGGAGAGGGAGAACCTTTCGGTATTTTTATTCATAAATTAACTTAAAGAGATCTGACGACTTCACGATACTGAGTCTTCCTGTCCAGGAACAGGCCCTGCTTTTTCATTTGTTTCAGCGCCTTTTGGGTTAAAGCTTTCTTCTAATAGATCTTCTCATGTCTGGCTGTGTTGTCCAATTCCTACTATTCTTTGTTCATTGTGTCTATGAGGACGACTGATATCTCCATGTAATTCATATCCTGCCACTTTAGTGAATTCTCTTATTGTTTTAGTATTACAGTTTCTCCATCAATTGCCTTGATTTTACCAGAACTACAACCTGCAATAGAGATGGTTTCACCTCCTTTTTCCAGTTCCTGTGCCAGTGCCGGTGCATGTGTGTGTGTGTGTGTGTGTGTGTGTGCATGTATGTGTGTATGTGTGTACAGGTGTGTGTATGTGCATGTGTGTGCATGTATGCATGTGTGTATGTGTGTACATGTATCTGCATGTATGTGTGGTGGCATGTGTGCATACATATTGTGTGCGTGTGTGTGCATGTATGCGTGTACATGTGTGCACGTGTGGGGGCGTGTGTGCACATATGTGCTTGCAAGTGTGTGTATGTGTACAGGTGTGTGCGTGTGTGTATGTGGGGGCATGTGTGCATGTGTGTGTACATGTGTGTGCATGTGTGCATGTGTGTATGTAGGGCATGTGTGTACATGTGTGTGCATGTGTGTATGTGGGGCATGTGTGCGTAAGAATATGCAACCTGTTCTTGTTCCTTTGTGTACATGTGTGTGCATGTGTGTACGTGTGTGTGCATGTGTGTACATGTGTGTACATGTGTGTGCATGTGTGTATGTGGGGCATGTGTGCGTAAGAATATACAACCTGTTCTTGTCCCTTTGGCAGAAATGCTAAAAGTGTATCCCACTAAGACACAGTTTTTCTATTTGTCCATAAAAACGAGGAAATAAAACTTGTTTTTCATAGATGGAGATGCTGATATAATTTTCTTCTTAGCTCCCTTTGAGATCCTGGAAGCCTGGTGATTTGGGGTCGGGGTGGAGGGGAACAGTTCTGATTTTTCTATGTGAATATGTCTGCTTAGATTTTCTCTGTTTACTAGTTAATTTCAGTCAGTCATATAAAACTATCTTTTCATTCAGGTTTTTCAGTGTTAGAGTAATCTTCTAAGATTTTTTCCCTTCTTATAGGAAATCATTCGGTAATCAGGCAACCAAGAACATTATTCTGACAGTTATCAAAATGCTAAGATGTCTGTGAACTGGATGATGGCATCGTATCAATGCTAAATTCCTGATTTTGGTCATTGTACTGTGGTTATGTAAGAGAATGTTCTCGTTCTTAGGACGCACATACTGAAGTATTTAGAGACACAAATAATGCTGACTCTCCTCAGTGATGGGAAGAGCTTTTGTTTAGTAGTTTCAATAAGCAACTCCACAAATGTGCAAGGGCTGCAACGTTTTTAACAAAGGTTCCATTTGGAATAAATTTACTAATACCACTTAAGTAGGAAAATCAGGTGTGTAAAGTAAATATTCCAACACGTAACTAGCATATCTTGGTGTGTATTTCTACAGCAGTTCAAATCTGTTGTTCTCTGAACACCCAGAGTAACCCAGAATGTTGTCAAATGGAGGAGGAAGCCACAGATCCAGCCTCACACAAGCTGCAGACCAAGTTTCTCTTGGGAAAAAGTGATAAATATTATGAAATTACTGACTCCCCCCACAACAAAGTTTGAAAACATCAGGTTTTACTGGTAGTGTATGGCCGTTTTATTTCTTCACACGCTCATAGCTATGAACATTGTACAAAGTCCTTGGGTGGTCACATACTTTCAATTCTTTCAGTGGCTGTGCTGTATGGTAGCTACCTTAACTTTTTCAGAAATAGCCACACTGTTTCCAAAGTGAGTGATTCTACCATTTAACATCCCATCAGCATTCCGGTTGCTTCACACCCTCAGCAACACTTGGTCTGATTAGCCTTTTAAACTTTGGCCGCTCTCACAGATGTGTAGTGGTATCTCACTGTGGTTCCATTTGCATTTCCCTAGTTGCTAATGCTGTTGAGAATTTGTACCATTCATATTTTTTGTTGTTGTTAAATGTCTCTTCAATCACTTGCCCATTTTTAAAAATTGATAGTTTTCTTACTATTGGGTTTTGAGAGTTTTTAATTATGTTCTGAAAAAAACAACTTAAATCAGATGCATGATTTCAATTTTTTTTTTGCCAACCTTTTTTTCATTCTCATAACAATGTATTTCAAAGAACAGAAGTTTTAAATTTTGATGAAGTCCATCTCATCATTTTACTTAATGAATCATGCTTTTCATCTCATATGTAAGAACTCTGCCAAGCCCAATATTTTCCTCTGTAAGTTTCATAGTTTTCAGTTTTAAATGGTCTGTTTTGAGTTAATAATTACATATGGTACAAGATATGGATCGAAGTTCATCTTTTTTCAAGTGGGTGTCTAATGGTTCCAGCACAATTTGTTGACAAGACTATCTTTTCTTCACCAGTTTATGTCAGCTCCTCAGTTTGAAAAAATTAGTTGTGAATACACATGTATTTATTTCTGGACGCTGTGCTGTTCCATTGATGTATTTGTCTATCTTATGCCAATATCACTGTGTCCTGATTACTGTGGCTTGGCAAGTCTTGAAATCACATAGTGTTAATTTTCCAATGCTGTTGTCCTTTTTCAAAGTGGTTTTGGCTATTCAAGTTTCTTTGAATTCCCATATTAATTTAAAATCAGCTTCTCGATTTTTATAAAAATAGCCTGCTGGAATTTTGATTGAATTGGCAGACCAATTTGGGGATAACTGACAACTTAACAATAAAATGAACACAGTTGACTTAGTTCATTCTGTGTTGTTATAAAGGAATGTCTGAGGCTGGGTAATCTATAAAGAAAAGAAGTTTATTTAGGTCATGGTTTTGCAGGCTGTATAAGAAGCATGGAGACGGCATCTGCTCAGCTTCTCTTGTGCTACTTTAAAACATCGTGGAGAAGGTGAGAAAGGAAGCAAGAACATGCAGAAGGGAACCGAACCTGAGGTGCGTCCTTGATAGCCACCCAGTCTCTCAGAAACTGCTGCTTTCATCCAGAACCAGTCCAGTCACCACACAGACAAACATCCAAACCGCGGCAGTGGTATAATTCTCCATTTATTTGGATCTTATTTATCTCAGCAATGCTTTGTGAGTTTCAGTGTACAGGTTTTGCTCATATTTGTGTAGATTTATACCCTAAGTGTATCATATTTTATGCCACTATCGTAAATGGTAATTTTAAATTTCAATTTACAAGTACTTGTTAGTAACCGATAGAAACACAATTAAGTTTGGGATCGTGAGCCTGCATCCTGCAACACTGCCAAACTTAGTATCTGTAGCAGCTTTAAAAAGATTCCATTGGATTTTCTACGTAGATGACCACATTGTCCATGAAAAAAGACAGTTTTGCTTCTGTTATCCCAACCTAGATGCCTCATTTCTTTTTCCACCTTGTTGCACTGGCTGGAACCCCTATTCCAATAGTAAATAGAAGTAGGGACAGTGAGCACCCCTGTGCTGATCTCAGAGTCCCCCACTAAGTCTAATGTCAGCTAAAGCTCTTCAGAGATGCCCTTTAACAATCTAAGGTACTTCCCTTCTATTTTCTGTTTGTTCAGAGTTAGGGTTTTTTTCCAAATTTTAATAAAGAACAGATATTGGGTTTTATCAAATGCTTTTTGTGCATCTTTTGAAATAATCACAGGTTTTTCTTCTTTTCCAGTTTGTTAACATGGTGAGTTAAAGTAGCTGATTTTCAAATCTTAAACCAATCTTGTAATGTTTCATGTATTTACGAATTTTTAATGTTTTGTTTTGAGATAATTGTAGATTTCTATGCAGCTGTAAGAAACAATAAAGATTCTGTATATCCTTTACAGAGTTTCCCCCAATGGTAGGATCGTGCAAAACTATACTACACTGACACAAACAGCATATTGACATCAACGGGACCGTGATAAAGAACGATTCCACCACCACGAGGATTTTCCGTGTGGCCCTTTTATAGCTACACCCACTACTCTCCCATCTCAATCCCCTCCACTACTGGCAACCGCTAATCTATAGTCCATCTCTAAAATTTCATCATTTCAAACTCTTATGTGAATGCAGTCATACTGTCTGATCTTTTTGGATGGATGTTTTCACTCAGCATAATTCTGGGAAAATTTATCCAGGTTATTTCAAGTATCAGTAGTTCATTTCTTTTTATTGCTGAGTAGTATTTCATGGTATGAGTGTACCACAATTTGTTTAACCATTCATCTGTTGAAGGACATCTAGGCTGTTTCCAGTTTTTACCTATTATGGATAAAGCTACTATAAGCATTTGTGTATAGCTTTTTGTGTGAACATAAATCTTCATTTCTCTGGGATAAAAGCCCAGTAGTGCAAATGTTGGGTCATATGGTAGTTGTATGATGCTTTTTTAAAAAACTTCCAAATTGTTTTCTAGAGTGGCTGTACCATTCCCTCCAGCATCGTGTTAATCCAATTTCTCTACACCTTTTCAGAATTTCGCATTGATTATGCCTTTATTTTAACTATTCTGATAGACAAGTAGTGATATCTCAGGGTTTTCATTTGCATTTCCCTGATGGATAATAATGTTGATGCATTCTCATGTGACTATTTGCAATTGATTCATCTTCTGTGGTGAAATGTTTCTTCATGCATTTTGCCCAGTTCCTATTTGCATTGTTTGATTCTTTCTGTTGACTTTTGAGAGTTCTCTATATATCTAATACTAGTCCTTTGTCAGATAAGCGATTTGCAAGTATCCTCTATAATTCCGTAGTCTACTTAACCTCTTAATAGAGTCTTTCACTGAGCAAAGGTTTTCAATTTTGATAAAGTATAATGTATAATTTTTTTCCTTTTACGTATTGTGCTTTTGGTGTCATCTAAGAATACTTCGTCTAGCACTGGAGCCTGAACATTTTCTATTTTTCCAAA
Source organism: Callithrix jacchus (assembly GCF_049354715.1). NCBI lineage: Eukaryota > Metazoa > Chordata > Mammalia > Primates > Cebidae > Callithrix > Callithrix jacchus. The sequence goes on from NC_133522.1 coordinate 51,619,211, forward strand.
AGTTTTATACTTTTATATTTTTCATTTGGTTCCACGACCCATTTTGAATTAATTTTTATAGAGGTTGTGGCTTAGGTCAAGACTCACATTTCTGCTTATGAACATCCAATTACTCTCATACCGTTTGTTGAAAAGGAGTTTTCGTCTGTTGAATTGCTTTTGCACTTTTGTGCAACATTGAGCACTTTTTCAGCTCTGCCCTCTCTTGCTTCTCTCCTTCTGGGACCCTGGTGGCATGAGTGTCAGATCTTCAGTCAGTCCCATAGGTCCTAAGGCTCTATTCTTCTCTTGTTCTTCAGATTGGGTTATTTATATTGTTTTATCTTCCAGTCCACTGTTCTTTATTTCCCTCATTCTCCTCTCTCTGTCTCTCTCTGTCTCTCTGTCTCTCTCTCTCTCTCTCTTCTTTCTCTCTCTCTCTCTGTCTCTCTCTCTGTCTCTCTCTGTCTCTCTCTCTCTCTCTCTCTCTCTCTCTCTCTCTGTCTCTCTCTCTCTCTGTCTCTCTTTCTCTCTTTGGCAGAGTCTCGCTGTGTTGCCCAGGCTGGAGTGCATTGGCATGATATCAGCTCACTGCAACCTCTGCCTCCGAGGTTCAAGCAATTCTCCTGCCTCAGCCTTCTGAGTAGCTGCTTTATTCTTCTCTTGAACTATCTACTGAGCTGTTTATTTTGGTTACCATAGTTTTCAATTCTAAAATTTTCATTTGGTTCTTCTTTACATCTTCTATTTATTTGATAAGACTTTCTATTCCATTGCTTTGCTGAGGCTATTTTTTTTTTAAGAATTTTTTAAATTATTTGCTGAGGCAGTCTTATCATGGCTATTTTAAACACTTTGTTATATAATTGTAATATCTGTCATCTCAGCCCTGGCACTTCTTGCTGCTTTTTTTCATTCAGTTTGAAATCTCCCAAATTTTTGGTATGGTTAGTAGTTTTTTATTGAAACCTGGACATTTTTGTATTATGAGACTCTGGATCTCATTTAAAAACTCGTTTTAGCTGGCTTTCTTTGACATTGACCTAGCAAAGGGAGGGAGGGAGGCACGACCTTGTTACTGCCAGGTGGAAATGGAAATCAAAGCTCCCACTAAGGCCTCTACTGGTACCCAAGAGGAAGGGGGGAGAGCTTGCTAATTCTGTATGGTGGCAGGATTTCTGGCTCACCATGTCGTCTCCACTGATTCCACTCCAAGGAAAACCTCTTTACTGCTGAGTCACGGTGGAAGTCCTAACTCCTCACTTGGCCTCCTCCAACATCACCCCACTGAGGAGGTGAAGGCACACTTTATTGCTGCTGAGCAGGAGTGGAAGTTTAGGTTGTTTGTGGTTTCCACTGAACTGTGACGTGTGGGTGTCATGCCTTATTATCAGTTGGCAGGGATAGAAATACTAGCTCTCTACTTGGCATGTGCCATCACTCTCATCAGGGTGGAAATTCAGGCTGCCCGGCTTGGACTTTGTTTGCACAGGTGAAAGTGAGGCCACAAAGTGTTCTGTCTTCCTAGGTTGCTCCTATCCTGATCCTCTGGCTAGAAACAGTAAATTCTTGCTGGGGATGTTTTTGTCTGCCCTTTGGTGTTTCCAGGTGTCCAGGTTTTTCGGCCCCATATCCGGGAAACACAAGGGAAATGGAGAACCCAGGGAGCTCACCACCACATCGCTCTTCAATTCCCATGTTCCTCACTAATCCACCTTCTTCTCTCAACCTTTCAGAATCTTCCTCCATTTTACACAGAGTTTCCAGGGTCTTTTTGTTGTACTTAGCAGGAGGACTAGGGAAAAGTATATCTACTCCAGGTCACAGAGAGGAAGTCTGCCCCATGTGCTTTCATTGCTGTTATTTGGTGCATTAAGATTTCATGATTGACTGGGAAAGTGGTTCACGACTGTAATCCCAGCACTTTGGGAGGCTGCTTGAGCCCAGGAGCTCAAGACCAGCCTGGACGACGTGGTGAAACACTCTCTATAAAAATACAAAAAATTAGCTGGGCATGGTGGTGTCCACTTGTAGTACGAGCTACTGAGGAGGCCGAGGTAGGAGTCAAGGCTGCAGTGAGCCGTGATTGCACCACTACACTCCAGCCCGGGGAATGGGAGTGAGGCCTTGTCTCAGAAAAAAAAATTCATCATCTACATACAGGGCTGTTTTAACTCACTTCATAATTTGTGCCTTGAATTAATCTGTCTTTGTTTCTCTCGGTTTTAATGTGCCCTTTCTGAATCACTTTGTTTTGGATGAACCTATTTGCCTGGGCTTTACATACATATCCTGCAGTAGGTATTTTAATTTGCATTTGACACGCTTATTTCTGTGCCAGCATTTTACATTTTCTATGTATAATGTTTCCTTTATTTTCTAACTCTCATGGTATGAACTTTTTTCAGAAGTGGGATGTTTTCATTATGGTAACTGAAAGGGTTACACTGTTCAATTTTCCCACTTTTTTCTTTCGTTTATTATACCATGTATTAGTCGGCCTGGGCTACCATAATGAAGTACTGCAGACCAGGTGGTTTAAACAACAGAAATTTAGTTTCTTTCACAGCTCTGGAAGCTGGAAGTTCACCAAGGTACCAGCATAGGTGATTTCTGGTGTAGGGGAGGATCTCTTCCTGGCGTGAAAACAGTTGCTTTCTTGCCAGGTTCACACACAGGAGGAGGTTGTGAGGGGAGAGAAAAATATCTGGTGTCCGTAAGGACACTACTCCTATCAGATCAGTGCCTGACCCTTGGGACCTCATTTAACCTCAATTACTTCCTGTTCTAAATATAGCCACACAGGAAGTTAGGGCTTTAACATACGAATTTGAGAGGGGGAGACACAAGCATTCAGTCCCTAAAGCAGCCGACACTCTTTTCATAGATTTAGCACATTTAGACAATGTCTATTGAACATCTACTTTAAAAGAAGAAAATCAGCAGAACTTCCCTCTTACCTACTTTCTGATTTTCCCTGATTATAATTCTCTCTCTCTCTCTCTCTCTCTCTCTCTCTCTCTCTCTCTCTCTCTCTCTCTCTCAGTGCAGTGGCACGATCTCAGCTCACTGCAACCTCTGCCTCCCGGGTTAAGCAACTTTCCCGCCTCAGCCTCCCGAGTGGCTGGGACTACAGGTGCATGCTGTCACACTCGGCTAAGTTTTTGAAATAGAGATGGGGTTTCACTGTGCTGTCCAGGATGGTCTTGAACTCCTGAGCTGAGGCAATCCCCCCGCCTCAGCCTGCCAGTGCTGGGATTACAGGCATGAGCCACCACACCCGGCAAATTCATTCTTGTTTTTATTTTAGTTCTTCATGTGGCTCCCTTTACAACTGTTACTTCTTGATTTATTTTCCAGCTTAGAAACTATCTGTGTCTTCCCACCGCGAAAGGCCAGTAACCTAATACACTTACACTCCTTTCCCCAAACTTCCCGATTTGTTTTATTAATTTCACATCATAAAGATTTATGTTATTTTCTTCCAAGACTATTTAAAAGTTGACACTTGGCTTTACTAAGCTGGCAACGCCAGCCCCAATCCATAAGGAATCACCATGGTTCTGATGGCGGCGGGAGGAGGCAAGCTGAGAAAGACCCCAATTTCTCAGTAATTCCCACCTCCCTTCCCAGCTCCTTCAGCCCTCTCCTGCTGGAGGAATCAATGTGGCGCGGTGAGCTGGGCGTTCCCTAGTGCTCTGACTTCGGTCTTCTCCCACAGGTAGCGTGGAGCAGGCACTGCCTGATGCAAGGAGCTGGGCTCCCTTCCTCCACTTTCAACAAGAAAGGCTGCTGCTGTTTGTCTTTCCGTGCTCAAACCTTTGTCGTTCACACCCTTGGGGGTGAGGGTAGTGAGACAGAGGGCCTCGCGCAGCCCCCTAAACCAGAAACCACGGACAGTTCTTCACAAGTACAGAGTGGTCCTTGGGGGTGAGGGTAGTGAGACAGAGGTTGTCACGCAGCCCCTAAACCAGAAACCACGGACAGTTCTTCACAAGTACAGAGTGGTCCTTGGGGGTGAGGGTAGTGAGACAGAGGGCATCACGCAGCCCCTAAACCAGAAACCACGGACAGTTTTTCACAAGTACAGAGTGGCTGCTATGGTCCGTAGAGTGGTGAAGAGGAAACTGGGACTAGGGGAGGTGACTTGACTTCCTCCAGGCCCTCGGGCAGTGGACGGTGGAGCTACAGCATGGAGCCTTCTCCCTTCTTGTTCTGTACTTTTCCCTCTCCAGTAGGATAGAGACAGAAACATTCTCAGACCACAAAATTAAGACAACTTCATTCAGCAGAGATGTCTTGGGGGGAAGAGCTCTCACTTTCTCTGTAAAAACTCACTGACAAGTACTGAGACGGAGGACAAAAGTGTTGGCTCCCATTCTCCTCACTGCGGCCACTTCAGAAAAGGAAGTTGGCATAGGTATACCTACAACAGACTGAAGAGTTTACAGTCACTAGAGGAAACGCAGGAGGGAAGAGAAAATGCTGAGGCTGTGGGGTCTTGGGGAGAGCAAAGTGGATCTCACAAGTCCAGGCACATCTTAGTGTTTTACAACATGAATCCCCTCCGCCAGCACCCCATGTAGCAAAAAGCTTTTGAGAAGTGCCACAGTGTAGAGTCCTGCACCTAGGTAAATGTAGGACAGGACTGGCTACAGCATACAGACACTGGTCATAAGACACAGAGTCAGGAGTGAGAGGCTTCATGAACTAGAAGAAATCCCCCAGGAGAACCCCGGATTGTAACATGACTAGACTCAAAGTCAAATGTATCTGGCTCTTTGAAGGAACAGTGGAACTGGAACTTGACAGCTTCATTGCCCGAGTCATTATTGTGACAGAGGTGGCACAGTGCTGAGGTGAAGAGCACGGGCTCCGGAGCTGACCTACATAGACTCAGATCTCAGCCGTCAGGGCCTCCACTTGCTCACCTCTGGCGTGGGAGCAATAATATCACCCATGGCAGAAGCTGTCCCAAGTGTTCAAGTGATCTTTGCAACGCACTTAGACCAGTGCCAAGGCCACGGTAAGTACGATGGGAAGTATTTAGGTAAAATCCGTAAAGCTGGATCTGTCTATCCCACGGCTGAGGGATGCAGTGAGGAGGGATGACAACCGCTCACTACCCAGGCTGCTCCATGAGTAAAAGCTGTAGCCATCCACCACTGAGGCTTCTGTAAGGCAGCATTCCTAGGTCAGATTCCCACTTCTTTTGCCTGCATGCTGCTTTCTTGTGGTTTCTGTCTCCTGCTCAGCATATCTGTTCATCTTTTGCCAGTTGGGTCTGAGGTTTCCCCTAAGGCTTGTGTTTGATCTCTTCTCCCAGATGGTTCCCAAATGTGGCGGAAGAGGCTGTGAGGTCAGCTGCCATCGTGCTGTTCAGACTTTCCTCTGTGGTCGAGCACGTACAGGATGGCTGAGCTGAGGCCATTCCAGGAGATTGAGGGGACAAGTACAATAGGAAGTCCTAGACACACAACTTCCCATGTGTCAAGCTGGCTCCCACTAACTAGGGACACAGAAATGACCCTGCAGTCTACAGGCACACATCGGGAAGGGAACTGGAGCCATCACCTGGATTCCATGGTCTGCCGTCTCCTCCAGGCAGCCTTAAATCCCACCTGCTCAGGCTCGCAGGGCAGAGTCCTGGCTTCACATGCATAATCTGGGGGTAGGGGACTCTTTAAAGATTCTGGCCGGGCGTGGTGGCTCAAGGCTGGGCGCGGTGGCTCAAGCCTGTAATCCCAGCACTTTGGGAGGCCGAGGCGGGTGGATCATGAGGTCAAAAGATCGAGACCATCCTGGTCAACATGGTGAAACCCCGTCTCTACTAAAAAAAAAAAAAAAAAAACACAAAAAAAAATAGCTGGGCATGGTGACGCGTGCCTGTAATCCCAGCTAGTCAGGAGGCTGAGGCAGGAGAATTGCCTGAACCCAGGAGGCGGAGGGTGCGGTGAGCCGAGATCGAGCCATTGCACTCCAGCCTGGGTAACAAGAGCGAAACTCCGTCTCAAAAAAAAAAAAAAAAAAAAAAAAGATTCTGATGCCAGGCCCAACGCAGACCAAGTCGCTCCCACCGTCTGGGCTGGAGCCCAGGCCCAGCTAGCTTTGGAAAGAACCCAGGTGACTGAATGAGCTGCCACTGACTTGGAGGAAAAGCAGCCCACGGGCTCGGGCCTTGCGGGATCTGGAAGCTACAAAACCAAAGAAAACACTCTGTTCGAACACCGCGTGGAGGACGATGCCACCGGGCGGCACACGGACATTCCTTCCGAGACGGAGATGAGCTTCCTCCCGGGCTTTCTGGAGGCATCGGATGGGAAATCCTTGCAACGCCACCATGTCTCCCAAACCAGCTTCCGAGGAACGAAAAGCACTTCGGCATTGAGCCTGGGGCAGGAGGGGCTTTCACAACCTGCCATGGGCCCAGAGATCGAGACCCTCCTGGGCGGGGCTTGGGCTGCTGCTGTCCGTTCTGCTCCCGCCAGCCTCGGCCTTCCCAGGAACCCCGCTCCTCGGAGCCTGGGCTCCTGCTTCCACCTTTGTTCCCCTGGGGGCGTGAGGGTGCCACCGCACAGGGATGGGGACCGCTGGGGGCAGCAAATGCCCGGAGCCTCCGCAAACACCGCAAGCCGAGCAGCCGCAGAAGCGCCGCCATGGCTCTGGTCCGGAAGAGAAACCCCTCCCAGAATCCCACGCTCCTAGTCCTTGCATCTCATTGGCTAGAGAGGCATCACGTGTGCATCTCCGAACCAATCACAGTTCAGATTCACGGGGAGCGGGAGATGCGGGGCTTCCCGTGGCATCTCTCTTTGTCCACCATAGGCGGCCCCTGCCTCAACCTCCCAGATGAGGGGAGCCTCTTGCTGGTCCAGAGCCTTCCGCTGGGCTGCTCGATGACCGCTTGGCTTGGCCACCTGGGCCCGCAGGTGTCAGTTTGCCCACGTGGAGCTGTGTAGTCCCCAGGGCTGGCCAGACAGGCTGTGCCCGCTCCCACTGGAGGAGAGTTACCAGCAGGGTAACTGAGGTACAGGGCCGGGGCCACCGCTGGCAGTGCTCAGTCCCAGCTTGGAGTCGCCTGCATCGCCCCCTCCTCTGGGGCTTCGGGGGTGATGGCATCACCCCCACCAGGTGGACGGCATTGTCTCAGTGCCCTGGTTCAGCCACGTTCTCCAGTGGATCCTCTTCCTTCCCGCGTGTCGCAGATGAGGCAGCGAGGCACGGCGAGGTCAAAGGTCGTCGCCCAAACCAACGCGGCTGGAGCTGAGGCGCCCATGTCAGCATCCAGGGTGACTGCATTCCGGGCACCTCGCCGTCCACCCACGGCTCCGCGGTCTAGGGCGGGTCTCAAGATGGCGTCCAGGCCAGGCCTGTCAGTTATCTGTGGTCATCTCAAGTCTTTCTTAACTGTCGAGAGTTTGGATGGACTCAAGCTCTCTCAAGATCAGGAATTTTAAAAAAGGAAAGAGTCCACCCAGGTCTAAATGTAGGCGATGTTCCTGACGTGAGCAACGGAAAAAAAAGGGACACCCCAGTAGGGAAGCTTCTGATTTTCATCTCAGTGGCAGGGACCAGGGCAGTGTGGACTGAGGAGCCTGACAGCGAGGCCTGGAGTCTCCAGGAGGACTTCAAAGCCATAAAACTTCCTCTGGTTGGTTTCTGTCGTCACCAGTGTGCCTCACTGCAGTGACAGGCGAGGCAGTAAAACTTATCTTCAAAATGCCTTGTTTAAAAGGCAGCCAAGAAAGGAAAACCGGAGAATGCAACCCATTCATGCTGATGTCAAAAGAAGAGGCAGTTCCAGGAAAGAGCCTTTGAAGGAGCAGGAGAATGGAAACACAACGTAACATGTGGCCCGGGACGTAGCATGGGAAAGGCCTCACTTTTCCATAAGCATCTGGTTCAGACTGTCAGTGTCATGTGAGAAGAGACACCATAGTACTGGACCGGGGTCTTGTGGGCAGTCTGTGCGGGGCTGTGCGTGACCATAACCCTAACTCCCTCAAGCCTTACACTGCAGTGCCGAGTACCCCAAAACCTGAACCCAGAACTACCTGCATGTGCACTCAAAGGTGTGTGTCAAAAGTGTGAAATGAAACAGTATTTTAAAGCATTAAAACTAGAAACAAAGATAATATCCATCAGTAAGGAAATGACTAAGTAAATTCCAGCACATTCACACTGGAGAATGACATGCAGCCGTTGAAAAGAATGGGAGCGCATCAGGGAGGATAAGTCCAGACTTTATGCGGCCCTGTCACGCTCAACAGAGTGGCAGAACTCTAAAAAGACCGATAATACCAAATGTGATGAGGATGTGAAGCAGCTGGAACTCTCATACACTCCCGGAATGCAAAGTGAGTCCATCACTCGGGAGAACAGGCAATTTCTGTTAAAGCTGTGTATACATCTCTTCATGATACAATAATTTCACTCTAAGCAAACAGAAACATCAGTGAAATGCCCAACAAAAATTCACAGCGCCTTTATTGATAACGAGCAAAAAGCTTGAAGCAGCTCAGCTGTCTGCCACTTGGCTAGTGGGGGAATAACTGTGGTGCAGTTCATCAATGGGATGTTATACTACAGTAAAAATAGGCAATAGAGACACAGGACAATGTGGATGAATCTCACAGGCATCATCAGAGCAAAAGAAGCCAGGCACAATCGAGTGCATGCTATTAAACTCCAGAACTGCAAAAGCCCAACTGTGCTGCTGGAAACGAAAATCATGGTCTTCTCTGGGAGACAGTACTGACTGGGAAGAATAATATCGGAAATGTTCTATGTCCCTATGTGAGTGAGTCATAGTGTAAATATATCAAAAATTTATTGTGCTGTACAATTGAGATTTGGGCATTTTGCTCTATGTAAGTTATTCCTCATAAAAAAAAAAAGAAGACAAAGTTAATGATTAATTTTCATCTTTATTGTGCTTTCAGTATGCTACCAACAGTGAAAAAGCATTACTTTTGTTTGCAAAACAAAGTATGAGTGTTTAAAGCTCTAAATTATAAGGTAAACCTATTTGTGTTCACACGAGAAAATACTCATGACATACCATTGACTGGAAAGGAAAGTAGCAGAATGCCAGATACAGGGGATTTCTGCTTTATATTAAGATGAGCAAGACTGTTCCCATAAGAACAACAAGAGAAACTCAAACAAAATAAAAATTGTCCTTTTCTAAAAGATCAGGGGTCGGGAGGGGGCAGGGGAGGTGGGTGGGTCAGGCAGCGGCATGGAGAAAGCCTTCATAACTGAATTCCAGAAAGAAATAAGCATAGGCAAGAAAGAGAGACATGACAGTTCCCAGGCTTCCTGCTGAAGTCTGAGGAGGACCAGCTTGCTGTGGATAAGGAACTTCATGGGAACAAAGGGCGGTCAGCTGAACTTTGGGTGGCAGCATGAGCTGATGGGACAAACTGGAGTCTAGAAAAGCCACAAGGGCAAGGGTAGAGCACCTAACCTGAGCTATTCTCCTTCCCCACTCCACGTTTTGTCATAAACTTAGCAGTGGAGGAAGGGTGGCTAAGCAGAAGGAAGCCGCACTGTCTCATACTCGCTGTGATTAATGGATTCCACTGCCTGAGTGGCTGAAAGTGCACCCAGCCCCTTCTAAGACCAAACACTGACAAGTCTGAAAAACTGTATCTCAGGAATTTGAAGTTGAGTAATCACAGGTTACAGCTGTGACTCTTTTGTCTCAAGGAGATTCTAGGAGAAAGCTGAGCGACTGGCTTCTCTCCTCCACTGCATTCTGAGGAAAGGAAATGCATGTCTAAGGAACCAAAACAAAAATGTTTAAATCTTCATTATCATTTATACACAAAATGCCAAACAATAAAAGTATATAAAACATGCAAGTAAGCGAAATGTATGGTTTATACCTAGGATAAAATAAAATCTTATTTTAGAAAGAGATGATCATCAGATTTACCAACAACTGGGAAAAGAAAATGCTAAAACAATGATTTCAAATGCGGGTGAACAAATGGTGTACTTCAACAGATGAATGTGAATACTAATAGATCATATGAAAGATGAAAGTCAGTGGGTGGACTTGAATTGAATAATGCAGAAGAAAGGATCAGTGAACTTGAAGGTCACTGGAAATTATTCAGATTTTTTCCTCAAGACAAAGGAAAAGGTTTTTCAATATATGAGCAGAACTTTTGCAAAACATGGGATTATAACAAGCAGTCTGAAAATGTAACCATGTCAGATCCAAAAATGAGAGCGAAAATGACAGAAAATGGAAGAATTAGCAGCTCAGATAAAATGGATAAAAACCTGGAAAGACAGACCTTATCAAAACTAACCCAAGAATAAACAGAAAATCTGAAATGGAGTTTATACTTTAAAACTTTCTAAAAAAGAAGACTTCAGATTCAGATAGTTTCACTGGTAAATTATACCAAACTCTTAAGGGATAAGTAATCTGTGTAATTCACAAACCCTTTCAGAAGAAACAAAGGAAGAGGGGATGCTTCCTAAATCATTTTATGAGGCCAGAATAATCCTGATACCAAACCTTTGCCAAAAAAAAAAAAAAACAAAAACAAAAAAAAAAAACAAAACCCTACAGACCAATCAATATCCCTCATGAGCATAAATGTAAAAATTAATAAAATGTTAGCAAATCAAACAATATAGTAAAAGAGGCGATTTATCATGACCAAGTGAGGCTTATTCCAGGAATGTGATTCAAAAATCAACAGATGTTTTTCACCACATTAATAGGTTAAAGGACAACATTCATAAGATAACCTAAACAAATTCATTTAAAAAGGAACAAAATTTAATATCTGTTCAAAATGATAACTTTCAAGACACGGGGAACATAAAGTAAGATCCTCAACTTGTAAAATTACAGATAACACCATGGTTTATGAGGAAATGCTGCATGCTTTCAACCCAAGAGTGAGAACAAGGCAAGGATGCTGGCGTTTATTCTGTCTATTCAATGTTGTGCTAGAGTCCCTAGCTAAGTGCAATAAGGCAAGATAACCAGAAATCATAATGATAGGAAAGGAACATGTTGACCTATTTGTTCATAGAGAACATGATTTCATGTGTAGAAAATCCTAAGTATTAACAACAACTAATTATTAGACCTAGTAATGAATTGAGCCAGAGCTCAGGATAAAAATCAATACATAATCATCAAATGAATTTTTATACACTCGCAAAAAGCAGTTGGAAAGTCGAGACGAAACATCATTAGTAGTATCAGAATAAAGCAGTAATCACCATATTTATAATTAACTTTAATGGAAGGTGTGCAAGACCTGTTCACCGAAAACTATAAAACATTATTGAGAAAAATTCAGGAAGACCTAAATAAATGCAGATATGTCTATGTTCATGGACTACAAGGGTCCATACTGTTAAGATGTCAATTCCCTCCTTTTTTTTTTCTTTTTTGAGACAGAGTCTCACTCTGTCAGCCAGGCTGGAGTGCAGTGGTGCAACCGTGGCTCACTGCAACCTCTGCCTCCCAGGTTCAAGTGATTCTCATGCCTCAGCCTCCCGAGTAGCTGGGATTACAGGCACACACCACCATCCCTGGCTAATTTTTGTATTTTTAGTAGAGATGGGATTTCACCGTGTTTGCGAGGCTGGTCTCGAACTCCTTGCCTCAAGTGATCGACTTGCCTTGGCCTCCCAAAGTTCTAGGATTACAGGTGTGAGCCACTGCACCCAGCCCCTCCCAAAATTAATATACAGATTCAATGCAATCCAATCAAAATCACAGCCAACTTTTTAAGAACAGAAAGTCTCAAGTTGATTCTGAAATTTACATGAAAATGCAAAGGACCTAGTAGCCAACAATTTTTGGAAAAGAATTTAAAAATCAGAGATTTTGCACTACCTGAATTCAAAACTTAGTAAAGCACTGGTAATTATGAGAGTGTAGTATTGGTATAAAGGCAAATAAATAGATCAGTGGAACAGAATACAGTTCAAAATGGACCATCACTTATATAGCCAATTTATTTTCAACTAAGCCACCAAAGCAATTCAATGGGGAAAAGAAATGCTCTTCAACCGACTGTGCTTGAAAAACTGGTTAACTATTAGGGACAAATATTGATTTGATCCCTGCCTCAAACCATACATAAAAATTAATTCAAGCTGGCACAGTGGTGCAATTCTGTAGTCCCAGATACTAGAGAGACTGAGGCAAGAGGATTCCTTGAGTCCAGCCTAGGCAAAATAGCCAGACCCTGTCTCAAAAAAAGAAGAAAAAAAAATATATATATATATATGTATATATACATATATATAACTTTAGTTCAAAAGCTTATACATACAGATAGATAGATAGATAGATAGATAGATAGATAGATAGATAGGGATGTATAAGCTTTTTAACTAAAGTTTGTCCCTCCTGTCAGGAACTTACAAATTCAGCCCTAAATATGTAGTGCTTGACATGTGGCTTCCAGGCCAGATGTGACCCCAGTGAGGTTATCACAGAGCTCAGGGAACATTTTCAAAACATGACCCAGGATCTGACATCGCTTATAAACAGCTTTCATTTAAGGGAATCTGCTGGATGGAGAACGGTCTGGCCTGCCAGGATTTCTGTGAGAGATTTGGTCTCTTCCTTTGCTATGAACTTTCTCCAGTTCTGTTGACAGTCACCTCAGTCGAGCTACAGAACCAGTGTTACATACCCAGATAAGCAACTAGGTCAATGGGGCAGCTGAAACCCACACATCCAAAGTGTTAAGTCAGTGCTTTTTATGTGAATTCATCGTCTTTTTAGAGCCATTCTTCAAAATGTTTTTTTAATCCACTGTGTAACACCCTGCCTTTAAGCAAATGAGCGTTATTCATAGCCACAACCAAAATCCACTTGGAGACTGCCGTTCACCCCAGTGCTGGAGGAACCCAGCTGACCCCCACAACAGCAAATACTAAAACCTCGCCCTCATTCTTCAGCACTTTCTGAGGGATTTCTGAGGAACATGACTGGGACGCTCTGGAATGAAGTCACAGAGTAAGCCAGGGACTGAGGATCTGGCTTCCTTCCTTCTATAAATCTCACTGTCAGAAAAAGGAGGTAGCTGTCACAGCAACCCAATCCACCTGTGGTGCAAGTGGAAGCCTGACGCACCTCCCAGCCGGCGATGCACTCAGGGCTGTAAGTACTCGTGCGGAGGCAAATCTCTCCCCGATCTCCTCTCTCAGCCCCTGACAATTTGGCGCCTGGGCGGCTTTAGTTTCGTTGTTTGCAGTATCACATCACCAGCCTCAACCCCCCTCAGCAAGCTTGCACCAAGCACCTGCCCTGCATCTACTATGTACGGACGTCTCCATGTGCCCCCATAAAGATGATGATATCTTCATTTTACAAATGAGCAAAGTAATTCTGAGAGGTATTGTGTAATTTGTTCAAGACTGCACAAAATCAGTGATGATTTGGAGTCCAATCCAGGCCTGCCCAGCTCCAAAGTCTGTTCTTTTTCAAACAAACCTGTCATTCTCCTTTATACTGCATTATCAACAATGATTAAAAAAGAAGGCAGACTCCATGACCTCGTGACTGTACAGCCAGTTAGGGAAGAAAGAGCATCATCATGCAGTAAAGTCCCCTGGTTGCTCTCCCCATCCAAATTATCTAAGATAGCAATGACCACACTTGTGGGAAGAGGGGTAGAACCACAGGAGAGCACTTAGTGATGAGTCCAATGAGCCTTGGTTCTCATTCTGGCTCTATGCCAATCTTAAATGTGGTCTCAAGGAGCTCACCCACTTTCCTTACCTCAGATATAAAGCAGAGTTCAAGTTTTAAGCAGAAAAAATAGTATTCAGTTCCCCATACCCCACACACACACTCATACATTAGAGTTTAGCTATAGAATCTCAGGGATAAGGATGGAATAACCTATAAAGGAACAACTAGATTAGCAGACTTCTCATCAGGATGAATAGAATCAAGAAAACAATGAAGAAACAGCTCCAACTACAACCTGTTTTATACCCAGCTAAGGTTTCACTTAAGAGTGAGGGTATAGTAAGAATAACTGAATGTAGAGATGTGACCTAAAAGAATGAACTGTTGTTTTCAACTGGAGTTTAGAAAAACTGTAGCGGGCTCAGAACAATCTCTCCAGGCAACAAAGAGCTCTCAAAGCAAGAAACACCCTCAGGGCAAAAGTAAAACCCAGAGAATTGTCAGCAAAATGTAGTCTCAGAGTAAAGATGAAGTCACTCGTGTGACACAAAATTATTAAGATTTTTGGTAGCTGGAAGTTGGATGCTGCTGAAATTTTGTTAATTTGGGAAGTAGACAGCAGGCAGAAATCTAATGTGCCTTGATAAGGCTACTGGTTACAGTTTAAAGGGAAGTAATTAAAATGTTCTTGGAAGTGGAGGAAAAGGAAATTCTTGTTACATGGTGTGGAAGTTTGGCAACACTGTCACCTGAGGGAATATGGAAAATAGAAAATATTCCTAATAAACTGATGATTTAGCTAAGGTGATTTCTGGGCAGGGGGTGTTGAAGGTGCTTCCTGTATTCTTTCAGCTGCCTGTAGTAAAATTCAAGAGCAAAGAGGTGAACTGAGAAATAAACTTTTCAGTTTTCAAGTAAAGTTTAGAGAAATTATAGAGGAACAACAGTCTGGCTTGCCAGAATGATTCTCAAAGTAAAATAGAGCTTATGGATAAAAATCAAATCCAGGTCACTGTTCAGATAACATGGTCTCAGAGTAATATAAAACCATGGGTGTGACTGTAAAATCCCTCTGCTGTGGTCTGAATGTGTTCCCAAAATTCATGTGTTGGCAAAGTGATCCCCAGTGTGGTGGCATTGGGAGGTGGGGCCTGTTAAGAGGTGTTTAGGTCATGAGGGCTCCATCCTCATGAATGGATGAATGTTGTTGTAAACAGGGCTTTGGGGAGCGGGTTGGCCTTCCCTTCCACTTTCCACCATGTGAGGACACTGCAGGAAGCCCTTCACCAGATTCTGGCACCTTGATCAGGGACTTTTCAGCCTCCAGAATTGTAAGAAATTAATTTCTGCTCTTTATAAGTTACAGCCTGTGGCATTTTGTTATAGCAGCACAGAAGGACTAAAGACAGCCTCAGAAATATTTAAAGTAATACCTCAAAGACCATTTCAAATAAATGACTTTCTAAGGATCTTACAAGTGTGCCTTCTAGACCTTCTAAGAATTTTAAGATCACTGTCCCTCTGTAGCCCCACAGGTGACCTAAGGTACAGAAGAATCTTTTCTAGGTATAGGTTTTAGCTAATGCAATTCATATAAATTAAACACCACAATGTTTCTAAAGGAATCACGTCAACTTTGTCTAAAAGGAACAGAGTCGATATCAACTTACAAGAGGTCTTTGGGCCCCTGAACTTCTGCAAGAAGGAAGTAGGTAAAATGATAACAATAAACCTCAAACACTGGCCATTTCTTATGAAAGATAAAAGGTGACTCCGAGGGTGGCAGAAGCACTCACAGAACAGCTAAGAGAGTAGGAGTGGGGAGGCCTTATCAAGGAGCTGGTGATGGATGCCTTGCCAGATGCCAGACTTGCTATGAGCCAGTGACTGCTCTTTGCTCCCCATTTTCTCCCTTCTTGAACCAGAGTGTCTATGTGGTCATCCCATCCCTGTCCCACATTGTATGTCAGGTGTGTAGGTGGAAGATAACTTGCCTCTCTTTTCATAAGTCTTCAGAACAAGAGGAAGTGCACTTGAGGAACCAACCCTGGGGAGTCTTACACCTGGACCTGATTAGGAACAAGAGCGTCAGCTTCGAGCAAGAGACGGAAACCACAACAGGATTCAGCCATCGTGGGAAGACTTGGGAGGAGATGAATGTATGTGGCTTGGGGTGGAAATGTAAACAGCTCTTGTCTAGGAAGAGACTGTGGCAGTTTTAAAAGGTGAGTGCAAATTATTTGACATTTCTCCCTAAAGAGGCGGCAGTCTACAGCCCTTTCTTCTGAAGGCGCTGAGCTGTGCCGACGGAGCTTTCCTTCTGTATCTAAGTGAACGTGTGGCTCCTTCCACCAAGAGAGCCCAGTGGAATAACACCAAGTGATCTCCACAGCCGGACCCCCACAGAAGGCCATGCACACCTTCTGCTTGAGGCAAAACGCTTGTTCTTGGTGCTCTGGGCAACCTTGCAGGAAACGTCTTGAAGCTGCCATGTGGTGAGGAAGCTCCAGCCATGCAGGCAGGTCATGTGTAGGCGCTTCAGTCCACAGTCCCAGGTGAGCCTCTCCTTCGCGTCGCCCCAGCCTGGATACTAGACATGTGAGCAAAGAAGGGTCCAGGCGATTCCAGCCCTCAGCTTTTTCAGGCTTTCCATCAGGGAATGCAGACATCCTACAGCAGAAACAAGCCATCCTGCTATGTTTTGTCTTTTTTTTTTTTTTGTACTTTAGGTTCTAGGGTACATGTGCAGATCATATAGGACTGTTGCATAGGTACACACATGGCAATGTGGTTTGCTGCCTCCATCCCCCCATCACCTGCATCTGGCATTTCTCCCCATGTTATCCCTCCCCAACCTCCCCACCTCCCCCGCACTGTCCCTCCCTTGGCTCCCCCCAACAGACCCCAGTGTGTGATGCTCCCTGTGTCCATTTGTTCTCATTATTCAACACCCGCCTATGAGTGAAACATGCCGTGTTTGATTTTCTGTTCTTGTGTCAGTTTGCTGAGAATGATGGTTTCCAGATTCATCTGTGTCCCTACAAAGGATGCGAACTCATCGAAGCCACCCTGGTCCAGGCACTCGGGGCCATGCAGCACATCCGTCTGGTGACCCCCAGGGACTGAGTGACAAGGACACCATCTCCTTGGGGTCCTGTGGCCGGCCCACAGCCACAGCATGACCCACGTGAGCTGGGCCTGGATGCTGCCCCCCCAAGGCGGGGCTGGGTCCGCAGGGTTGTGAGCCGAGGCTGCAGGCTCCCTGCATGTAGCCAAGGCTACACATGTGCTCCCTGTAACCTGGCAGTTCCCCTGAACAAGCACATCATGGGGACACAGCTGGGGAGGGGCTTCTTCTGAGTTAGAAGAAAGGAAATGGGGCCCCTAGAGAGTGTCTGCCAAGCCCTGCTGGGCGCACGGACACAGGGTGGCATGGGAGGCAGAGTCCCAAGCCTCTGTGTCATCGCAGACCAGTGGGGACAGCAGCTTGATCACCTACGCTGGAGCCGCCAGGGTTCCAAGCTCCAGAGGAGCCCACCACCCACCTCCCCCAGCCTGGCCCAGCAGAGCTGGGGCTCCAAACACCCCCTGGGTGGGGCTTCGTTCAGATGGAGCGTCCAGAGTGATAAGAACCATCTGCTTTCCTTCATGGGCATGGGCACCCTGACATGGGCTCCTGGTGCATGCCCAGGCTTTGCTGGGAGCAGTCCTTCAGCCAGTGAGATTAGCAGAGGGAGCAGTCTCTTTCCCTAATGCCCGCCTTCCACTCCGGGAGTACCGCTTCTCCCTGGAGGGCTCCCGGGTGTAGGAGCCACGGATGGTCTGCAGGCAGATGAGGACGCCCTGCCAGGGAGCTGCGCTTTCCCCAAAGCCACGCAGCTATCAGGCTCCCTTGGCCAAAAGCAGGTCAAGGGAGGGTCTCCAGGAAGTCAGGAGCCTGAGGCTGGGCAGGGCTGCAGACAGTGGGGTCTGCCCTGGGGTGATGCAGAAGGGAGAGGAGCAGACACTTGAGGCCCACTATGGTGGGATTCCTGCACAGCACAGCAAGCTACTGCCCCACCCTCAGGTGCCACCTCACTCACCCTCACAGCAGTCGTGTGTCTCCTGCTACATGGGGAGGCTGAGACACAGAGGGGCACCCACACGTCAGGGTTGGCCGCCTGGCTGGGCCCCTGCCCACGGTGCTCCACGGGGCAGGCTCAGGGCCCTGCATGGCAGATTGGATCAGGCCTCCAAGCCAGGTGCCCACAGAGTCAGGCAGGGACATTGGCCTCGGGAGCCCACACCTTCCAAGTCCAAACCCTACATCCCCTCCACCAACCACAGTCACCTCCATGGCCTTCAGTCATCAGGGTTTGAGGGTCATCATTGGGTGCCTGAGGCCAGGATGACCCAGCCACACCCCCAAGTGACCAAGCACGCCCCTGTCCCCCAGGACCAAAAGACTCTCGCCAAGACACAACACAGCCACAGGAAGGAGGCAGATCCTGCGGCCAGACCATCACCCACTTCATCTCTGCACCCACACACGCGCCCACACACGTACAGCCACAGACACCCATACACGCTCCCACACGCATGGGCATGGCCGCAGACACCCGCACACGCACCCATACACACATGTACAGCCGCAGACACCCATACATGTGCCCACACTCACAGGCACAGCCGCAGACACCCACACACATGCCACATGCATGGACATGGCTGCAGACACCCACACACGCTCCCACACACACATGTACAGCCGCAGACACCCATACATGCTCCCACATGCATGGGCACGGCCGCAGACACCCTCACACGCACCCATACACACATGTACAGCCGCAGACACCCATACACGTGCCCACACTCACAGGCACAGCCGCAGACACCCACACACATGCCACATGCATGGACATGGCCGCAGAAACCCACACACGCTCCCACACACACGTACAGCCGCAGACACCTATACACGTGCCCACACTCACGGGCACAGCTGCAGACACCCACACAGGCTCCCACACACACATGTACAGCCGCAGACACCCACACACACGCCACATGCATGGACATGGCTGCAGAAACCCACACACACTCCCACATACACATGTACAGCCGCAGACACCCATACACGTGCCCACACTCACGGGCACGGCCACAGGCAGTCTAGCCACAAGCCGAGGACTCCCCAACCCCTACCCTGCATAGCTCTGGGTCCCCCATGGAGCCAAGGAGGTAAAGTCCAGCAGGAGGCCCTCAGGGGACAGCCCTGCATGCCAGGTCTTGGGGTTCAGGCAGGAGCTGAAAGCCACACGATTTGGACTCTCCGCCTCCCTCTGGGAATCAGCGATGCTCCCACAGACCTTCTCCCAGGAGCGTGAAGGTGGTCGCAGCACACTCCGGCCAGATCCCCTCACTAATGTTTCCCGTTCTTCCTCAGTTCTGACAGCATAATCCCCGCCGCTCTGAGAAGTGAGGACAGGGAAGGAGCCTGATGCCCTCACCTCAGAGCAGCCCGACCTGTAAAGGGGGCTCCCCTGTGTCCTCCGCCTCCAGGCAGGCAGCAGGCTTGTGTCACAGCAGAGCCCAGTGGCAGCTGCAGCCCCTCAGTAGGTCCCAAACCCACTGACACCTGCCCTGGGCGGGTCACCCTTCACACCCACTGTACCCCTGAGTCAGCCGCTGCTGCTGGGCTGAGCTCCCGTGTGTCTGTTGGCCCCAGCCGACTGCAGGCCAGCTGGGCTTTGGGAGGCAGGGGGTAGCGTTCCTCCTTCCAGAGACTCTGGTGCAGGGTTCACTTTACTTTTAATTTTTTAAGCAATATATATCTATTAAAATGAAAGCGTTTGTATTATATTTATTCTTATATTTATATTATATTGAAACAAGCAAGTTACAAACAGAAACCTACAGAGAATCCCATTTTTCAAAACAACGTATTGGTGTACAGTTTCAATGAGAAGAGAATCCTTTTCTTTTCTTTTTTCATTTTGAGACGGAGTCGCTGAGTCTCTCGGTGTCGCCCAGGTCGGCGTCTCGCCGTGTTGCCCAGGTCGGAGTCTTGTGTTGTCGCCCAGGTCGGAGTCTCGCCGTGTTGCCCAGGTCGAGTCTTGTGTTGTTGCCCAGGTCGGAGTCTCGCCGTGTTGCCCAGGTCGGAGTCTCACCGTGTCGCCCAGGTCGAGTCTTGTGTTGTCGCCCAGGTCGGAGTCTCGCCGTGTTGCCCAGGTCGGAGTCTCGCCGTGTCGCCCAGGTCGGAGTGCAGTAGCTGGATCGTGGCTCACCACAGCCTCAAGCCGTCCTCCCACCTCAGCCTCTGGAGTAGCTGGATCACAGGCGTGCGTCACCACACACTGCTATTTTTGGTAAAGAGGGGACCTCACTGTGTTGCCCAGGCTGGTTTGCTACTCCTGGGCTCAAATGATCTGCCCACCTCGGCCTCCAAGTGTTGGGCCTCCACGCAGGAGCCCCTGGCTGGCTGCACAGACCATACGGTGGAGGAGGCACAGTGGGTGGGTGGTGGGCAGCTTTCCGACGCTTTCTCATTTATTTTTTGTGCTCCTTTGTAGACACTTCCACATTTTCTTCTTCTTTTCAGCCAAGAGTACAGTGTTTTTATTTGAGATATAATTCACATACCGTAGAATTCACCACTGTGAAGTGTACAGCGCCGTGGCTTTCTGGTACATTCATGCAGACGTGTGCCACCACCACGCTGATGCCAGCACATCTTCACTGCGTAGAAAGGAGCCCACAGCCACTCACTCAGTCACTCTCAGGGGCCAGGGAACTCATTGCCCACTTGCCACCCTGGGTTTATGTGCTCTGGGTGTCTCAGACACATGGGTCACGTGATCCGTGGCTTCTGTGGCTGGCTTCATCACATAGCATGTTTCCACGTTCACCCACACTGTGGCACGTGTCAGTGGCTCACTCCAGCTGTGGCTAAGGAATGGTTTCCTCTGCAGCTGTACCACGTGGCGTTCAGTAGGCACTTTTCAGCTGAGCACTGCTGCCGAGCCTTTGTGGATGTCCTTTGCAGATCCCTCGGCCTGGACCGAGGAGAGGAAGAGCAGGTCTCATTTAGCGCAGGCGTCGAGGTGAACGCGAAGCAGCACCTGGCTGTGTTTACCTGCATCTCCCTAACATCTAACAATCTGCAGAACTTCCACGTGTGGACTGGCTGTTTGTAATTCTCCGGGGCAATGTCTCTCGCCAAGTCCTCTGTTCACTTTTAAGCTGGGCTGTTTGTCTTTTTATTACTGGGTTGTAGGAGTCCTTCGTATACCCTGGATTATAGTCTGGTATGAGACATGTGATTTGCAAATGCTTTTCCTATTGTGTCAGTTATATTTTAATTTTCCCAAATGCCTTCTGAAGCACAAAATGTTTGATTTTTATGAAGCCTGATTTATCTTTTTTTTTTTTTTTTTTTTGTAGCTTGTGCTTTTGGTGTTGTAACTAAGAAACCGTGACCTAACCCAAGGTCCTGAAGAAGGTGCCTGTGTTAGAATTCTATGAGGTTTACAGTTTCTGCTCTGGCATTTAGGTCATTGATTCATCATAAGTTAATTTCCGCATCTGGTGTGACGTGGGACATAAATCCATGCTTTTGCAGGTGACTATCCAGTTGAACCCCCACTGTTTGTCAAAAAGACTTCTCCCACTGAATACACATCACCCTTGCTGCAAACCAATTGACTACGTGTGCAGGTTTGTTTCCGGACCTACTGTGTGCAGGTTTGCTTACAGACCTACTGTGTGCAGGTTTGCTTCCGGACCTACTGTGTGCAGGTTTGCTTCCGGACCTACTGTGTGCAGGTTTGCTTCTGGATCCTACTATGTTCTGTTTTCCTGTGTGTCTGTCCTTAAGCCGGCACCTCCCCACCCTGATTACTGCAGCTTTGCAGTAAGCTTTGAAATTGGGATGTGTGAGTCGCCCAATCAGTTCTTCCTTTTCCAGATTGTTTTGACAACGCGGCATTCCTTGAATTTCCAACACTGGGATCACAGTTCCACACGAGACTTGGAGGAGACACAGGTCCACACCATAGCTTGGAAGACGGGGCTGCAAGCCACGGACACCAGCAGAAGCTGTGCTCGGAGCTGGAGCTGGAAAAGGTGAGGACAGTGTCCCCTGAGCCCCAGGAAGGAGGGGTACAGTCCTGTAAACACCTTGATTTTAGTCCAGTGAGACCCACGGCGTACTTTACTAAATGTAAAGTAATAAGCGTGTGCTGCCTCAGCTTTCATATTTACTTATTAACTTGTTTGGGTAACAAAGAGGGTATGCAAAAGATTCACAACCATCTGAAAAGTGCTTAAAACCATCAGTTACCACAAAAATACACATTTAAGTCACAATGAGATACCACTACACACTCACGAAAATAATCAACCTTAAACCATGTGCTAAGCACTGGAAACATTCGGAACAACCAAACGCTGGGCTTCAGGGGCGCGGCTCACATCCCAGTGCCAGGCTTTGGAGGGGGCGGCTCACACCCCAGTGCCAGGCTTTGGAGGGGGCGGCTCACACCCCAGTGCCAAGCTTTGGAGGGGGCGGCTCACACCCCAGTGCCAGGCTTCGGAGGGGCGGCTCACACCCCAGTGCCAGGCTTCGGAGGGGCGGCTCACACCCCAGTGCCAGGCTTCGGAGGGGCGGCTCACACCCCAGTGTCAGGCTTCAGAGGGGTGGTTCACACCCCAGTGCCAGGCTTCAGAGGGGGTGGCTCACACTCGAGTGCCAGGCTTCAGAGGGGCGGCTCACACCCCAGTGCCAGGCTTCAGAGGGGTGGTTCACACCCCAGTGCCAGGCTTCAGAGGGGCGGCTCACACCCCAGTGCCAGGCTTCAGAGGGGCGGTTCACACCCCAGTGCCAGGCTTCAGAGGGGGTGGCTCACACTCAAGTGCCAGGCTTCAGAGGGGCGGCTCACACCCCAGTGCCAGGCTTCAGAGGGGCGGTTCACACCCCAGTGCCAGGCTTCAGAGGGGCGGCTCACACCCCAGTGCCAGGCTTCAGGGGGGCTGGCTCACAACCCAGTGCCAGGCTTCCGAGGGGGGACTCACACCCCCAGTGCCAGGCTTCCGAGGGGGGACTCACACCCCCAGTGCCAGGCTTCCGAGGGGTGCTCACACCCCCAGTGCCAGGCTTCCAAGGGGGGACTCACACCCTCAGTGCCAGGCTTCAGAGGGGTGGTTCACACCCCAGTGCCAGGCTTCAGAGGGGCGGTTCACACCCCAGTGCCAGGCTTCAGAGGGGCGGCTCACACCCCAGTGCCAGGCTTCAGAGGGGCTGGCTCACAACCCAGTGCCAGGCTTCCGAGGGGGGAGTTACACCCCCAGTGCCAGGCTTCCGAGGGGGGACTCACACCCCCAGTGCCAGGCTTCCGAGGGGGGACTCACACCCCCAGTGCCAGGCTTCCGAGGGGTGCTCACACCCCCAGTGCCAGGCTTCCAAGGGGGGACTCACACCCTCAGTGCCAGGCTTCCAAAGGGGGGCTCACACCCCCAGTGCCAGGCTTCCAAGGGAGGGGCTCACACCCTCAGTGCCAGGTTTCCAAGGGGGGGCTCAAACCCCCAGTGCCAGACTTCAGAGGGAGGGCTCACACCCTCAGTGCCAGGCTTCCGAGGGGGGGCTCACACCCCCAGTGCCAGGCTTCCAAGGGAGGCTCACACCCCCAGTGCCAGGCTGTGGAGGGGGCGGCTCACACCCCCAGTGCCAGGCTTCCAAGGGAGGCTCACACCCCCAGTGCCAGGCTGTGGAGGGGGCAGCTCACACACCCAGTCCCTTTGAAAAACCACTTCGCAGAACCCCCCGATGCTAAGCACCCCCTCCAACAGCACCGCAGTCCCGTGCCTAGGTGTTTATGCAACAGAAATGAGTGCTTGGGTACCACAAGGACCCGCGATGAGGGTTCGGAGCAGCCAGAACCTGGTTGCAGCCTGGCACCCGTCGAAGCTGACCAGACCCGCGGTCTGCAGCCACACCACGGGCCACTCCACAATCAAAGGACTGTGAGGCGCCCATGCGTCGATGCTTATAGAGAATCCAGACACAAAACAGTGCCTGCGGTGTGTCCATCCACATCCACTTGCTCTGAGACGGTCAAGGCCAAGGCTAGGAGGCCCGAGGGGAGCCGGGGGGACCTGCCCGGAGCCAACGCGTGGGATCTGTGCTTTTTCCTTTGGAAATGAGATCTCAGCTTTAAACTAGTCACAGATACCCACTAAGAATTCATTCTTTGCAGTACAGTAACTCTGATTAGGATATCAACGAGTCAATACAGAACGTAAATATTTACTCAGTCCCGGGAAGCCACGTAATCACCAAGTGTGTGTAAGGATTCCCACTGACGTGAGATTAGAAAGGACTCTGGATTCTCTGTGCCGGGGTTGACCATGGAAGAGGTCCCCGAGGAAGCAAAGCCCCTCCCCTACCTAGCTGCACGTGGACTGGAGCCACCGCTCCCCTGGGGTGTAGACGGGCCTCCTCAGTGTCCACCAGGTCCAATACCTCCATGTCTCCTGGGGTGTAGACGGGTCTCCTCAGCATCCACCAGGTCCAATACCTCCATGTCTCCTGGGGTGTAGACGGGTCTCCTCAGCATCCACCAGGTCCAATACCACCACGTCTCCTGGGGTGTAGACGGGCCTCCTCAGTGTCCACCAGGTCCAATACCACCACATCTCCTGGGGTGTAGACGGGCCTCCTCAGTGTCCACCAGGTCCAATACCTCCATGTCTCCTGGGGTGTAGACGGGTCTCCTCAGCATCCACCAGGTCCAATACCTCCACGTCTCCTGGGGTGTAGACGGGCCTCCTCAGCGTCCACCAGGTCCAATACCACCACATCTCCTGGGGTGTAGACGGGCCTCCTCAGTGTCCACCAGGTTCAATACCACCACATCTCCTGGGGTGTAGACGGGCCTCCTCAGTGTCCACCAGGTCCAATACCACCACATCTCCTGGGGTGTAGACGGGCCTCCTCAGTGTCCACCAGGTCCAATACCTCCATGTCTCCTGGGGTGTAGACGGGTCTCCTCAGCATCCACCAGGTCCAATACCTCCACGTCTCCTGGGGTGTAGACGGGCCTCCTCAGCGTCCACCAGGTCCAATACCACCACATCTCCTGGGGTGTAGACGGGCCTCCTCAGTGTCCACCAGGTTCAATACCACCACATCTCCTGGGGTGTAGACGGGCCTCCTCAGTGTCCACCAGGTCCAATACCACCACATCTCCTGGGGTGTAGACAGGTCTCCTCAGTGTCGGCCAGCCTCCAATACAGTGCTGTCCTTCAGCGCAGTCTTAGGGACAAGGTATGGGGCAATATTGTCTTAAGTTCACAGCAACAAATAACTTTCTTACTATGGTCAGCTGGAAAATTTCACCCTTGTCAGCAGACACACAAAGCCCTTCCGTGGTTCCCAGTTAAAAGGAAACACAGGAGCCGGCGGCCCAGCTGTGAGCATGAAGCCCCGAGGCCGTGGCCGCACTGACCCGGCCTTCCAGCCCAAGGCCGGCAGAGCACAAGCCCAGGGGGCAAAGGCTCGGTGTCTGCAGAAGTCCCTCTGGGGGCCGCAGCCCGACCACTCTAAGGGTCCTGGGAAGTGCCACCCTGCCAGACAACTGAATCCAGGGCCCAGCCACGGTGGTCAGGGGAGGGCGTGGAGGGAGCGAGGAGGGATCTGGGCACTGGAGGGATCACCAGGTTCGGGGACTGCAGGCGGAATTCAGACAGCGGGGTGGGGGCGCATCACCCCCAAAGTGAGCAGGGGCCGTGAAGTGAAGCCTGACAGGCACTTTGCCCTGAGGACTGCGGGCAACTGCCATGGGCATCTGGAAACACCCTCCCCGAGGGATGAGGCTGCCCAGCCTGTGGCTGCTGGACAGAAAACACAGGTTCCACCACAGAACCCGCAGACACGGCCACAACAGGCCACACTGCTCGGGCCCACACTCTGTGGACCCAAACGGCTCTGCATCCCCTCCTCAGGGGCAGGCGTCAGGGCCTCAACCCCAGAGGCCGCCCGTCGGTTCTGCTCCATGGACAGTAGGCAGGCCCTGGCCTGTGGTGGGGTTCACAGATGCTCCGGATGACCCCACCCTGCACCGTCCTCCAGCGCCCCACACCACAAACGGCTCTGGGCTAAAATGAGGCGCCGCCCACAGAGCGTCCCACTTCCTCGGAAAGCTGTGGTCTTGGCTCGAGGAGGCTCCAGATGGCTCCCATCCGGCCTCTCCGCCTACGTGCGGCCGGCATGCAGGGACAGCGTCCGGGACACAGGCTCCAAGCTGGGCCTGGGGCTGATTTGAGATGCTGACGGCTTCCTGGGGCGCAGAGGCCCATCCTGCAGACAGGGAGAGGCAGAGGGAGGGAGGGCAGTGGGGGCGTCTGGCTGGGTGAGCCTTGGAGGTCAAATCCAGGCCTGGATGGAGGAAGAGGGTGAGGGACTCAGCCCTGATGGGCAGGGTTTTCTGGAGAATGCAGTGGGTGAGGGGACCCTGAGCCAGGTGTGGGCAGTGGCTAAACACAGATGTTATTTTTAAAATTACATAAACTTAACAATTAAACACATTATGTTAAACACAAAGGTGTCCTCCGTCTCTGTCTGCACGGTGGAAACACCACGGCGAATTCAGGAGATTCCCCGACATGGCATATTCACAGCTGGAATCAGCGGTAGCTGGGAATCCCAGCTGCTCTTCCTCAGGGCCAGTGGGGAAATTTACCAGCATGGTGGGCCTCACCCCAGCCCACCACTGCCCCCACCAGCCAGACCTTCCCTCCTGTCCATTCCGTAGTGCAGAGCCACCCCGTCCTCCGCCCTCCCTGCAGCCCCTCCCAGGGAACTCTGTGTGTCCCTGGTCCCCTCGGCCTGCATCCAAACCAGGCCCGCAGGGGGTCGCACGGCTGTCCTTGGCCTTCAGCTTCTGACCATCTCTTCTCTGCGGCCAGAACCCCTTCTCCAGCACCCGCGCACACTCAGGCTCCACCCCAGACCTGGTGTGTCCCCCAGAGCAGCTCTGCCTTTGAAATCTTCACCTGGGGGTGTCCTCTGTGATCACCCTGCTCCGCCTCTGGCGCCAGTACCTCGGACTGCCCAGCCTCTCCTCCTGAGGAGTCAGTCCCCTCTGGTTTCCATCCCTCCCCACCCGGTGGGAACACGGCCACTCACTTCCAGGTGGGCTCAGCAGCTGAGCTCAGTCCCCAGGCCAGGGAAACGGGCTGGGCACAGGGACCAAGAGGGCCTGTGCAGGGATCATGCTAGGGACAACAGCACTGTGGCTGCACCTTCCAAGGCCTCTTCTCCGTCACAGGTGGCCATCCAGCTGCGGCGGGGGTCCCAGCACCTCCCAGGTCCCTCTTTTCCATTCCCCACAGCGTGGGCTCTGAGCCTTCCTCCTGCCACCCATCCCCACCCAGCCCAGCTCCCCTTGTTCTCAGCAGAGGATCAGGAAGCATGAGCCTCGCTTGTGTGTTTGCTGGTGCCCAGGTGGTAGGACTGGGCTGTCTCCACACCCAGTGTCACTGTCAACTGTAATAATCCCACATGTTAAGGGCAGGGCCAGGTGGAGATCATTGAATCGTGGGGGCCGTTTCCCCCATACTGTTCTCCAGAGAGTGAATAAGTCTCATGAGATCCGACGGTTTTATGAAGGGGAGTTCCCTACACAAGCTCTCTTGTCTGACACCATGTAAGAGGGTGACTTCGCTCCTTCACCTCCTCTGTGGTTGTGAGGCCTCCCCAGCTGTGTGGACCTGTGAATCCATTGAGCCTCTTTCCTTTATAAATTACCCAGTCTCGGATATGTCCTTACCACCAGTGTGAGAACAGACAAGTACATGAGGGAAGGTTGGCCCACACGCTGCCCACTGATGTCATCTGTTTAAAGTTGATTCCTCGAAAATCAGCTGTGACAAAAGGAAGGATTCCAAACTCAGGCCCCCTGAGCCAGCATGTGTGGTCCAGTAACCAAAGCACAGTGTGCCTGTCAGCCAGTAGGACCAAGGGCTGGTGCCACTTGGCATCCAACCCCGAGTCAGAACCTGAATTCAGACCCCGAACCAGAGCCTACATGCAGACCCCAAACCAGAGCCTCCACCCAGACCCTAAACCAGAGCCTCCACCCAGACCCTAAACCAGAGCCTCCACCCAGACCCTAAACCAGAGCCTCTACCCAGACCCCAAACCAGAGCCTCCACCCAGACCCTAAACCAGAGCCTCCACCCAGACCCCAAACCAGAGCCTCTACCCAGACCCCAAACCAGAGCTTCTACCCAGACCCCAAACCAGAGCCTCCACCCAGACCCCAAACCAGAGCCTCCACCCAGACCCTAAACCAGAGCCTACATGCAGACCCCAAACCAGAGCCTCCACCCAGACCCTAAACCAGAGCCTCCACCCAGACCCTAAACCACAGCCTCCACCCAGACCCTAAACCAGAGCCTCTACCCAGACCCCAAACCAGAGCCTCCACCCAGACCCTAAACCAGAGCCTCCACCCAGACCCCAAACCAGAGCCTCTACCCAGACCCCAAACCAGAGCCTCTACCCAGACCCCAAACCAGAGCCTCCACCCAGACCCTAAACCAGAGCCTCCACGCAGACCCCAAACCAGAGCCTCCACCCAGACCCCAAACCAGAGCCTCCACCCAGACCCTAAACCAGAGCCTCCACCCAGACCCCAAACCAGAGCCTCCACCCAGACCCTGAGCCAGAGCCTCCACCCAGACCCCGAGCCAGAGCCTCCACCCAGACCCTGAGCCAGAGCCTCCACCCAGACCCCAACCCCGAACTTTCTCCCACTGTCATCTGCTTCGCCAAGAGGTACCTGACTAAGCTGTACCTTGGAGATGGCCACAGATAAAATTAGCTCAGTGGGATTCCAGCATCTACTTACTGTAAACCCTAACTTCCTTCACAGGTAACTCTGCAGGCAGATCTGGTCTGGGAGTTTCTGCCTTTCTCACAGGCAGAGGCTGATCCTCCAATCCTCCTCTCATTCTCAGGTTCACAAAGCTACGTGACATTCAAGCAGGAAAAACCCAAATACAGCCACACTCAGACAGACCACAAACAAACTTCTGAAAACTAAAGACAAAGGAAAATTTTTTCAATGCGAAGAGAAAAATTATCTATTTCTTATAAAAGAACAACTGAAATGGCCACAAATTTCTCATTAGAAACCATGGAAGCAGCCGGGCAGAGTGGCTCACGCCTGTAATCCTACCACTTTGGGAGACCAAGGTGGGCGGATCACCTGAGGTCAGGAGTTCAAGGCCAGCCTGGCCAACATGGTGAAAGCCCATCTCAAAAATTAGCCAGGCATGATGGCACACACCTGTAGTCCCAGCTAGCTGAGGCAAGAGAATTGCTTGAACCTGGGAGGCAGAGGCTGCAGTGAGCTAAGATCACACCACTGCACTCTAGCCTGGGCAATAGAGAGAATGAAGCTTTGTCTCAAAAAAAAGAAAAAAGAAAGAAAAGAAAAGAAAACTTTGAGACAGAGTCTTGGCTCTCTGCAGCCTCTGCCTCCCAGGTTCAAGCAATTCTCCTGCCTCAGCCTCCCGAGTAGTTGGGATTACAGGTGCCCTCAACCATCCCCAGCTAATTTTTGTATTTTTAATAGAGAAGGGTTTCACCATGTTGGCCAGGCTGATCTTGAACTCCTGACCTCAGGTGATTTGCCCACCTTGGCCTCCCAATGTGCTGAGATTACAAGCATGAGCCACCCTGCTCAACCTGGCACATTTTTTAATTGCTGAAAGAAAATAATTATCAGTTCGGGATTCTGTGTCCAGCAAAAATATCATTCAGGAATGAGGGTGAAATGGAGATATTCTCAGATGAAGAAAAACTAAGAAAATTTGCTGCCAGCCAATGTACCCTAAAAGAATGCCTAAATGAGTATTTTTTCAGGTAGAAAAACATCAGGAATGAAGGAAGAGCAACAAAAATAATAAATATTGAGGAAATGTAAGAGACTGCTCTTCACTTCAGTTCTTTAAAATGTATTTGATGTTGAAAAGCAAGTATTGTAACATTATTGGGTGGAGTTTCATCACACACAGATGCATCAACAAGGACCAACCACAGCATGGAAGATACAGGTCCAGGAAACCACGGTGCCAGGAGTTCCACAAAACACTTGAAATGCTGAAATACTGATTCTAAGGAGACTGAAAGGTTTTGTCTGCATATGGAAATCCCCAGAAAACCAGTCTTTTACAGAGCTATCATCAACAACATAATAGGTAACTAACTTAAAATACTGAAAAATGTTCAAATAACCAAAACAAAAAAAGGAATGAAAATATAAAAGAACCAAAAAAATGGTGGAAATAAGCAGAAAACAATATATAAATATGCTTGAATCTGAACATATCAATAATTACATTAAATGTAACTGGTCTAAATTAAAAGACAGAGACCAGGCACTGTGGTTCATACTTATAATCTCAGCACTTTGGGAGGCCAAGGCAAGAGGATCACTTGAGAACATGAATTCAAGACCAGCCTGGGCAACATAGTGGGACCCTGTCTCTATGAAAAAAAAACAAACAAACAAACAAAAAAAACACAATTATCCAGGCATATAGTGTGTGCCTCCTGAAAAACAATTATCAGGAGGCCAGGGTGTGAGGATCGCTTGAGCCCAGGAGGTCAAGGCTGCAGCGAACCATGATCATGATACTGCACTCCACCCTGGGCAACAGTGTGAGAACTTATGTCTACAAAAAAACTAAAAATTAAAAAAGAAAGATTGTCACAATGAATTTTTTTAATGACCCATCTATATTGTACCTCAAGAAACTCACTTCAAAGATAATATTGATAGGTCAGTGTTAAAAGGATGGAAAGAGATACATCATGCAAGCACAAATTTTGACAAAGTGAACTGCCTATATAAATATCAGATAAAGTAGACTTAGAGAAAATAAAATTATCAGAGACAAAGAGGAAAGTTACATGATGATAAAAGGGTCAGTTCACCAAAAAGATATAACAATCCTGAGCATGTGCACAACTAACAACACAGCTTCAAAATATGTGAAGCAAAACCCGTGAGACAGAAATGGAATAAACCGGAATTATAGTTGAAGACCTCAATACTTCTGTCCCAGAACAAATAGACAAAAAATCATGACAGACATACAGCTGAACATCTCCATCAACCAACTTCATCTAATTGAATTTATGGAACACTCCACCCAAACAGAGCAGAACACAAATACTTTCCAAGTGTGCGTGGAAATTTTACCAAGACAGGTGGGCGATGCCCAGAGCCAAAATATCTTAGGCAAGGTGTCTCATGCCTGTAATCCCGGCAGTTTGGGAGGCCAAGGTGGGAGGATCGCTTGAGGCCAGGAGTTCGAGGCCAGGAGTTCAAGGCCAGCCTGGGTGATATAGTGAGACTCTGTCTCTATTTTTTTAATCTTAAATAAATCTGAAAGTATTGAATCATACAAAGCATGTTCTCTGATTATAATGAAATGAAACTCGTAATCAT
Organism: Callithrix jacchus; assembly: GCF_049354715.1. Lineage (NCBI taxonomy): Eukaryota > Metazoa > Chordata > Mammalia > Primates > Cebidae > Callithrix > Callithrix jacchus. Next base: position 51,650,378 of record NC_133522.1, read on the forward strand.
CACAGAGATAACAGGAATATCTCTAAATGCTTAAAAGTTAAGCAGCATACCTCTAAATAATCCACAAAGAGAAGGTCTCTAGGGAATTTCAAGATAATATTTAACTGAACAAATATGAAAATATATCAAAGCCTGAAGTATACAATTAAACTAGTGCTTGGAGGAAAATTTATAACACTAAATGTTTATATTACAAAAGAAGAAAGATCTCAAAAGAGTGATCGAAGCTCTCACCTCAAGAAGTTATTTTAAAATAGCAAAATAAACCCAAAGCAAGTAGAACAAAGAGAAAAAAATAAAACAGAAATCAATGAAACTTAAAACATGATGGAGAAAATCAACGTAAAGAAAGCTGGTTTGTGAGACAATTAATAAGATCAATGAAACTTTGGCAAAACTGACAAAAAATGAGAGAATAAACAATATCAGGAATAAAAGAAGGGATATCAAAATTATAGACCCGTAGACATTAAAAGGAAAACAGAATACTACAAGCAAATCTACAAAGAGACATTCAACACAGTGGATGAAATTAAAGGAAAACAGAATACTACAAACAAATCTACAGAGAGACATTCAACACAGTGGATGAAATTAAAGGAAAACAGAATACTACAAACAAATCTACAGAGAGACATTCAACACAGTGGATGAAATTAATCAGTTCCTCAAAAACAGCAAGCTGCTGAACTGTCTCTAAGTGGAATAGAAATCCAAGTTGCTCTAGAACTCTTAAAGAAATGGGATTTCTTTAATAAATTCCTAAGTTAAAATGCCCTCCAGAAAAGAAATACCCAGACCCGGATGGTTTCACCATCTGATAAATTCTACCAAACATTTAAAGAGGAAATAACACCAATTCTATCTAATATCTTCCAGAAAATAGAAGACAGAGCACTTCCTGTGTGATTCTATGAAACCAGCATTACCCTGACACCAAAAGAAGACAGAAACAACATTTAAAAACTGCACGCTAACATTTGTCATGAACAAAGATGCAAAAATCATCAACAAACTGTTAGCAAATAAAATACAGAAATATGTAAAAAGATTTATAAACCATGATCTCACAGGATTTATTCCAGGAATGCAAATGCCTTTTGACAGTTGACGGGGTGAATGAACTGGGAATTCTCTCGAGGGAATACTACCCGGCAATGAGAAGGAGCAAGGATTGAGATACAGGGGGCAAACCCCGCAAGTGCCGTGGGGAGGGTCTGAAGCCTCAGCCTGTTCCCACGTAAATATTGATTTAGAAAAGAATTAGAAATGTAGGCACACAGTTATTCCTTTATATAATCATATATAATATTATAACTACTCACTTATAACCAGAAAGATATGTACTCAATATAACCTTTAATTTTACTAATAACTATGGGGTTATGAAACATGGAACTGAGGTGACATTGTGAACAAAGTGATCCTAAGGCCAGATGCTCTAAGCCCTGTCACACCCGCATAGGGCTGCTGGAGGGCACCTCGGGTGTGCAGCAGTGCCAGTGCTGGGAAAGTGCCCAGTGTTTAGCCAGTAAGGGAAGGAGATATCCAAAATTGCTGAGACATCTCCTTCCTGGGGAAGTTAGGAGAAAACTCCGCTTCTCCAAGCTCTGTCAGGGAGGCCCACAGACATCCGGGGGCTTAACTGCCTCTATGTGATGCTGTGCTTCAGTGATCATGTTCCGTGTCCACTCTCACGCTCTGCTTCTGCACCTAGTTTCTCTTCTTCTCAGAAGATAAAAATTAATGTCCTTGACATTTCTGACAAATATGTGAAGAGCGCTGACGCATTAGCTTTTCTCCTCGCCTCGGCTGCTTGAAAGTCCTGGGCCCCCTGTCTCCAAGACACGAGTTACCTGACCCTGCACTGACCACCATTACCTCACCCTGCCTTCCCTGACCCCTGCTTTGTACTCAATAAAAGTCAGTGTCCAGGCACTCGGTGCCACTGCAGGTCTCCACACTTTGATTGGCAGTGGACCCCCAGCCCAAACTCTCTTTTCTTTAACTCTGTGTCTGTGTCTTTTATTTCTACAGTTTCTTGTCTCCCCACCAGCAGGGAGGAGCTCACAGAACCCTATGGGGCTGGGCCCTATAGAGACATGCAGCAATTTAATGGATCTCAAATGACTTACACTCCATGAAAAGGCCAGTCTCTCTCTCTTTCTCCCTCCCTCTCTCTATATATGTGTATTTTGTCCTATATATTTTTATTTACATAATATTCTTAAAATAATAAAATTATAGAGATAGCAGAGGACAGACAGGTGGTTGCTAGGAGTGAGGGTTTGGGGCAGAATGTGACTGTAAGTGGATAATGGAAAAGTCATTTGTCCCCATTGTGATCATAGGTACACAAATCCTTAAGTTTATGAACTATGAACAGAAAGCATACCTGTAAAAAACTGACAAAATCTGAACAAGATCTGTAGTTCAGTGAACAGTTTGGTCCCAATGTCAGTTTCTTGGTTTTGATATGCTTTGATTTTGATAGTTATGGTTGAAGAGCATATGAGAACTCTGTACTTTCTTTGCAACTTCTCTGTGAGATCTAAAGTTATTTCAAAATTCAAAAGTTAAAAAAAAAAAAAGACTGGGTACGGTGGCCTCTGCCTGTAATCCCAGCACTTTGAGAGGCCAAGGTGGGAGGATTGCTTGAGCCCAGGGGAGGCCAAGGTGGGCGGATTGCTTGAGCCCAGGAGTTCAAGATGAGCCTGGGCAACATGGCATAACTTCATCGCAACAAAAACTACAAAAAAGTTTTAAAAAAAAAAAGAAGAAGAAGAAAAGAAAGGGAGAAATAATTAGAGCAGATACTGCATAAAAGAAGATACACATGCAGTTGTCCAGTGAGCTCAGAAGCCACCAGCCCCATCCACGATCGGGGACACACAGAGAACCACACAGCCAGAGAGACCACGGCACACCCACAGCAATGGCAGAAACTTCCACACTGACCGTAACAAGTGTTTGCTGAGGATGCGGAGGAACCGGAACTCTGATGAACCCCTGATGAGAATGTCAGATGGTGCAACCTCCCTGGGAAACCGGCAGCTTCACAGGAAGTCAGACATGCACCTGCCTTCTACCCCGGCCATTCAAGTCCACTTTTACCCACAAGAATGGAAGGACATATCCTCACCTAGGCTCAGGCATGAGTTCACAGCAGGCTTTGTGATAATGGACCCCAAACCAGAGCCACTGTGGCATAGCCATGCCGTGGGACATTCAGCCATCATATTTGGTTTTTATTTTTTACTTTTTGTTTTTGTTTTTTTGAGACACTCTCACTCTGTCACCCAGGCTGGAGTACAGTGGCACAATCTTGGCTCACTGCAACCTCTGCTTCCTGGGTTCAAGCAATTCTCCTGCCTCAGCCTCTGAGTAGCTGGGACTACAGGCACCCACCACCACACCTGGCTAATTTTTGTGTTTTTAGAAGAGATGGAGTTTCACCATGTTGGCCAGGCTGGTCTTGAACTCCTGACCTCAGGTGATCCACCCACCTCGGCCTCCCAAAGAGCTGGGATTACAGGCATGAGCCACCACCACCACCAGCCTGGCAATCACATTTGAATTTTGAATCTCAAAAACAAATGACGAGGCCAGAAGAGTGCGTATTGTCTCATTCCACGACATGAAATCAACACACAAACCCATCTACAGTGACAAAGTGCAACCGGTGATTGTATGAGGTGGGGTGATTTGTGGCGAATGGGTATGAGGGATCTTTTGGGGTGAGGGATCTTTCTGGCGTGTTGGATGTGTTCCTGTCTCGATTCTGTTCATGGTCACACAGTTGTATACATTTGCCAAAATTCATCAAACTGTACACTTTAAGTGGGTGCATCTTCCTGTATGTAAACGGCGCCTCCCCAGCAATGATTCTTCAAAGTTCTCCATTTATAACCTCATGGGCTTGCTGTGACTCTGTGGCCCCTGACAGCAGCCTGCCCACCGTCCTCCACGCCCTCTGCCCTGCTGACCAACTTCTTGTCCACCTTTCCACACTTGGCCTGGCACCACTGACAGCCCCTGCAGCGAGGGCAGTTAGGGCCTCCTCCCCTGGCACCACTCGGGAAAAGCTAACCAGGGCCACTGGAAAGGCTTCCTGGCTCCGAAGATGGATTCCCAGGAAGAGGCGTTCGCACTGCGCCCTCCTCTGTCCCAGAGCGCCCCAGGGCCTCTCGCCAAGCCCAGCTGGCCGCATCTGTGCAAAGCTCCTCTCCGTGCCTTGAGTAACTTCCCAGCCAAAAATGGGAAGGAGTTGCATAAGCAGACATCCGCGGATCCAGCTCCCGAGAATATGCAGGCAGCTGCACAGGACCGTCAGGAGACACCTTGAGAAGAAGAGATGGCTGGAGGGCCAAGCCTGGCCGCTCGCCTGGCCTGACACGTTGTGCAGCTGCTTGTCAGGGGGTCAGGAGAACACTGAACAGGAGACTGGGGGAGGCAGTTCAGCTTATTACACACGTGAACTCTCATTACATACATGAACTCTCATTACATACGTGAACTCTCATTACACACATGAACTCTCATTACATACGTGAACTCTCATTACACACGTGAACTCTCATTACACACATGAACTCTCATTACATACATGAACTCTCATTACATACATGAACTCTCATTACACATGCGAACTCTTATTACACACGTGAACTCTCATTACACACATGAACTCTCATTACACACGCGGACTCTCATTACACACGTGAACTCTCATTACACACATGAACTCTCATTACACACGCGGACTCTCATTACACACGCGAACTCTCATTACACACTCGAACTCTCATTACATACATGAACTCTCATTACACATGCGAACTCTTATTACACACGTGAACTCTCATTACACACATGAACTCTCATTACACACGCGGACTCTCATTACACACGTGAACTCTCATTACACACATGAACTCTCATTACACACGCGGACTCTCATTACACACGCGAACTCTCATTACACACTCGAACTCTCATTACATACATGAACTCTCATTACACACGCGAACTCTTATTACACACGTGAACTCTCATTACACACATGAACTCTCATTACACACGCGGACTCTCATTACACACGTGAACTCTCATTACACACATGAACTCTCATTACACACGCGGACTCTCATTACACACGCGAACTCTCATTACACACTCGAACTCTCATTACATACATGAACTCTCATTACACACGTGAACTCTCATTACACACTCGAACTCTCATTACATACATGAACTCTCATTACACACGTGGACTCTCATTACACACGTGAGCTCTCATTACACACGTGAACTCTCATTACATACGTGAACTCTCATTACACACGTGAACTCATTACACACGTGAACTCTCATTACACACGTGAGCTCTGATTACACACATGAACTCTCATTACATACGTGAACTCTCATTACATACGTGAACTCTCATTACACACGCGGACTCATTACACACGTGAACTCTCATTACACACGTGAACTCTCATTACATACATGAACTCTCATTACATACGTGAACTCTCATTACACACGTGGACTCTCATTACACACGCGGACTCATTACACACGTGAACTCTCATTACACACGTGAACTCTCATTACATACATGAACTCTCATTACATACGTGAACTCTCATTACACACGTGGACTCTCATTACACACGTGAGCTCTCATTACACACATGAACTCTCGTTACACACGTGAACTCTCATTACACACGTGAACTCTCATTACACACGTGAACTCATTACACACGTGAACTCTCATTACACACGTGGACTCTCATTACACACGTGGACTCTCATTACACACGTGAACTCTCATTACATACGTGAACTCTCATTACATACGCGAACTCTCATTACACACGCAGACTCTCATTACACACGTGAGCTCTCATTACACACATGAACTCTCATTACACACATGAACTCTCATTACACACGTGGACTCTTATTACACACGTGAACTCTTATTACACATGTGAACTCATTACAGACTTGAACTCATTACACACGGAACTCATTACAGACTTGAACTCATTACACACGGAACTCATTACACACACGAACTCTCATTACATGTGAACTCTCATTACACACACAGATTCATTATACACGCAAACTCTGAACTCATGCACACATGAACTCTACACATGTGAACTCACACACGTGAACTCATTACACACGTGAGCTCTCATTACACACGTGAGCTCTCATTACACACTTGAACTCATTACACACGTGAGCTCTCATTACACACGTGAACTCTCATTACACACGTGAACTCTCATTACACACGTGAGCTCTCATTACACACGTGAGCTCTCATTACACATGTGAACTCTCATTACACAGCGAACCGTGTCTTCCAAGGGGATCTCATCACATCAGTTCTTTGCACAGTGGCCTACTGCTTCCTCCTGGGGAGGGGATTTGCTTAGCCATCTTTTCCCTTTCTATAGGTGCGTTCTTCACAGGCGTGAGGCACACAGGTGTTCCCAGTCAGGAGAACGTTCCCTTTTGCATGCACACCTGGAGACAGCCCGTCCTGAGCGGGAAATGCTGGGCTTGAAGAAGGCTTCATGGGGCGTGATGATCTGCTTATTTCCAAGGAAAAGGTGGCCCCAGCCAGCTTTCCAGTCCCACAGCCTGGAGGTCCAGGGGCAGGCGCCCAGCCAGGACCCATCCTGCTGGGGGCCCAGCACCGGCAGACCTCCCAGCACCCGACCCAGACTCTTGGGACCCGGCGCCTTCGTCCCTGGAGGTCAACAGACCAATGTCCACTGGGTGTCTGCCCTGGAGGAGGGGCTCCGAGGCACAGCCCACAGCTCAGCTTGAAGAAATGATGCCCTCATGGCGGACCCTCCCCCACACAGCCAGAGAACGAAGTGTGTTTGTACCAGAGGGCTTCTGGCTGCCGCACCCCACTCATCGAGCACCCACCACCAACCCACCCCCACCAAACCCTCCACCGAGCACCCCCACCACCAAGCCCTTCCACTGAGCACCCCAGCACCGAGCCCCCCACACCGAGCACCCTCCCAACTGAGCACCCACCACCAAACATCCCACCACCAAGGCCTTCCACTGAGCACCCTCTCAACTGAGCGCCCACCACCAAATATCCCACCAAGCCCCTCCACTGAGCACCCACCACCAAGCCCCCCACCCATCAATTCCCCCCACCAAGCACCCCACCACCGAGCTCCACACTGAGCACCCTGCCACTGAGCACCCACCACCAAGCCCCCCACCCATCATCCCCACCACCAAGCACCCCCCACCAAGCCCCCTCCCCTGGGCTGCCGCAGATCTCACTGTGCCCTCAGTGGGGGCCCAGAGGAGGGTCCTGGGAGCACTGGCAAGTGGACTGCACCTTGACCATCCTGACCAGCCTTTCCACACATGGCTACTGGACAGCTTCCCACCAGGGTCCCCAAATCAAGCCCAGGTCACCCACAAGTCAGGAGCACTGGCTGCACCCTGGCAGCCCTTGGCATCCTCTCCCATTCAGCGTCACGGTGTGCTGGGGAGCCGGGCCGGCGACACTGGGGTCTAGGAAGAGGGTCCTGGCCCTGCCACACACAGCATCAGAGCCCCAAGGTGGCACAGGGAGAGGATGGTGAGGCCGACAGCTGCTTGTGTGGAATCCCGGCAGGCCCCGTCAGCTCTGGACTCAGACCCCGCCACTGTGCTCACAGACTTCCCACTGGGGAGCTATAATTTAATTGTTGTAATTAAAACCATATTATGTGAACATGTGGGGGTTTATCCTTGTGAATGTGAAATGGATCGATAAATCAGTATTTTCAGATACAATCAATGTGGATAGACATAATCTTGTACAAACAGAAGGTCTTCTCAGTTCCCAAGGCCTGTGGTCCTGAGACCACAGTGTGGGGAGCGGGTTCCTTGGTCACCGTCTGGCTTGGCAGCACCTCTGCCCAGGACATCTACACCCAGAATCCTGCAAGAAGGAGCCTCAGGGAGATGCCCCAGCCTCAGGAGCTTCCAATGCTTTCTCAGCATCTTGTTCCAAAGGAAAACGCCAGCCCTTCGTCTCCAAAGATCCGAATCACCTGGTGTTTCCCTGGCCTGGCACCATGACTTCCCGCATCTGGCACCAACCCTCCCTCCTATCTCCATGGTTTCTCCCACTCTTCATCCTCAGAGCCCTGTGGAAAGACGTACTCATGTGCCTGAAGAAAGACGCCAGGCTGTGGAGCCTGTGACGTCCTCAAACTCATGTCACCAACACTGGGACTGACATCTGTTCTCCCGGGTTCACAGGCTGGAGGCTTGGCCCCCAGGGCAGCTGTGTCTGGAGATGGGGCCTCTGGGATGTGATGACACTAAATGACTTCGTGAGGATGGAGCCCCGGTCAGCTATGGCCGTGGCCCCAGTGGACGCGGGTGCACTTAGCCACCTGCCAGCTGGGAAGAGGCCTCAACAAGCCCAGCCCTGCAGCATCGTGGCCTTGGACTTCCAGCCTCCAGACTGAGAGAATGATCTGTGGTCCCCTGCTGCAGCTGCCACAGTAAGACACCGGCCACACCTGGCTTCTCCACGGCCCCTGCAGCCACGAGGAGAAGGCCACCCTCTCGAACTTCACCAACACTGGCGCTTTTACCTTTCACAATCAATTGCATCAAGGCATAACTTGCATAAGAGAAAGTGCACATCTTCAGGGTAGCGTTCGATGTCTTCTTGCAGGTGCAGCCACTGTAAAAACGCAGCCACACGGAAGCTGTGGAACCTGCGGTCACCCACAGCCCTGCCTCTCAGTCCTGCCAGCCACCCCGGCCTCTCCCGGAGTTGCATGGAAATGGAATCTTGCACTCTGACGCCTCCGTGCCGGCCCAGCCCTCCACGATTCCTCCTTGCTGCTGCGCGGGGCAGTCACTGGTCATGCACAGCTAGGCAGGGCCAGTCCTGGGAACAGACCCCTCCCACTGCGTGGGTTCCCTCTGGGGGTGGATGGCGCTGTTGGCACATTTTGACGGTTACCACTAAAGCTGCCGTGAACATCTCTGTACAAATCATCATGTAGAATGAGTTTCATTTGTCTTAGGGAAATCCTTGAGTGTGGAACAGCTGAGTCATCAGGTAAAGGTAAACTTAGCTTTTTATGAAACTGCCAAGTGTCTGTGACACATGGATTCCCACCACCACTGTGGGGTCTGTGGCCCGAAGCCACCAATGCCAGGTGTCTTGTTAATCTTAGACGTTGCAGTGGGTGTGTATTGGTGTGTATGTGTGGTTTTAACTTGCATTACACTACTTAGGCTACACACACACACATACGTACACACATGCACACCCACACCCACATGCACACGCCCCACACATGCACACCCACACCCACACACACACCACACACATACACATCCAAACACGCATCCACACACACACATGCACACACCCACACACACACCCCACACACGCACACCCACACCCACATGCACACGCACACACCACACACACGTACACATCCACACACACATGCACACACCCACATACACACCCCACACATGCACACCCACACCCACACACACCACACAAATACACATCCACACACGCATACACACACACACATGTACACCCACACCCACACCCACATGCACATGCACACACCACACACAGGTACACATCCACACACACATGCACACACCCACACACACCCCATACATGCACACCCACACCCACACACACACCACACAAATACACATCCACACACGCATACACACACACATGTACACCCACACCCACATGCACATGCACACACCACACACACGTACACATCCACACACACATGCACACACCCACACACACCCCACACATGCACACGCACACACCACACACACGTACACATCCACACACGCATACACCCACACACATGCACACACCCACACACACCCCACACATGCACACCCACACCCACATGCACATGCACACACCACACACATGTACACATCCACACACCCATAGACCCACACATACATGCACACACACACCCCACACATGCACACATGCACATACACACCCGCACACGCATGCACACGCCCCACACATGCACACACACATGCACACACCTGCACACGCATGCACACACCCACAGACACACACACACCCACACACGCACGCACACACCCAAATGCACACGCACACACCACACACGTACACATCCACACACGCATACACCCACACACACATGCACACACACCCCACACATGCACACCCGCACACACACGCACACACACCCCACACACGCATACACGCACGCACACACCCGCACATACACACCCGCACACACACGCACACACCCACTCACCCACACACACGTTTGGCATTACACCTATACCACCCTCTTATTTACTGTAGCTCACACCCCCCACACATGCACACACGGACGCACACACCCACACATGCACACACGGACACACACACCCACACACCCGCACATGCATACACGCACGCACACACCCGCATATACACACCCGCACACACACGCACACACCCACACACCCGCACACACGTTTGGCATTACACCTATACCACCCTCTTATTTACTGTAGCTTTATAATAAGTCTTAAAATTAAGTAGTTTGAAAGATACTTTGTTCTAAGATTATTTTATCTATTCAAAGCCTGTGCATTTTAGAATCAGCTTCTCAATTCCATGACAAAGACATTGATTGGCATCACATTAAATCAAAATATCAAAGACTTCATGAGTTTTGAGGAAAAACTCTAAGCCTAAAAGTTGAGTTTCCTGATTCATGAATACAATGTATTTCTCTCCCTTTTAGACCTTCAGTCCTCAGCAGTGATTTTTCGTGTGCGATGTACTGATCTTCTACTCATTTCCTTGTTTCTTTCTTCTTTTCCTGAGACGGGATTGCTCTCTGTGGTCCAGGCTGGAGTGCAGGGGTGCGATCTTGACTCACCGCAGCCTCAGCTTCCTGGGCTCAAGTCATCCTCCCACCTCAGCCTCCCCAGTAGCAGGGACTACAGGCACCTGCCACCCCACCCGGCTAATTTTTGTATTTTTTGTAGAGACCAGGGTTTCTCCACAACACCGAGGCTGGTCTTAAACTCCTGGGCTCAAGCAACCCAGCCACCTTGCCCTACCACAGCGCTGAGATTACAGGTATGAGCCACCGCCCCCGGCCCGTTTTCTTAGATTTATCCCTAATACATTTTATTTGATGCTATAACAAACAACGGGCCCTTTAAATGTCTTGTTTTCCACCTATTTCCTGCTAGCGTATGCGACAGGGCTCCCAGGTCAGCCCCATGCAGGTCAGCCCCATGCAGACACAGAGCGCAGCGGAGAGAAACGCCCTGACAGCACCGCCCTGTGGGCCCTCTGACCTCCAACCCATGACCTCCAAGCCCTGCGGTCAGTTCTGTGCCCAGGCCTGGTCTGTGCTGGACGCCCCCCGCAGCCCGCTCTGGCTGGACTTCAGAAGAATCCCCAGCTCCCGCCCCACATGGCCACATCTGGCCCAAACATACACATTCCTTTCCCTAAGTTCCTTCTCTGAATGGAATCTGGCTCCCCACAGCTCCTCCTCTGCCCCCCACAGCCCCGCCTCCCTCTGCCCCCCACAACCCCCGCCTTCTTCTATCCCCCCACAGCCCCCGCCTCCTTCTATCCCCCCACAGCCCCCGCCTCCTTCTATCCCCCCACAGCCCCCGCCTCCTTCTATCCCCCCACAGCCCCCACCTCCTTCTATCTCCCCACAGACCCCACCTCCATCCCCCCACAGCCCCCACCTCCTTCTATCCCCCCACAGCCCCTGCCTCCTTCTATCACCCCACAGCCCCCGCCTCTCTCTGCCCCCCACAGCCCCCACCTCCTTCTATCTCCCCACAGACCCCACCTCCTTCTATCCCCCACAGCCCCTGCCTCTCTCTGCCCCCCACAGCCCCCACCTCCTTCTATCTCCCCACAGACCCCCACCTCCATCCCCCCACAGCCCCCGCCTCCTTCTATCCCCTCACAGCCCCCGCCTCCCTCTGCCCCCCACAGCCTCCACCTCCTTCTATCCCCCCACGGCCCCCACCTCCTTCTATCCCCCACAGCCCCCGCCTCCTTCTATCCCCTCAGAGCCCCCGCCTCCCTCTGCCCCCACAGCCCCCACCTCCTTCTATCCCCCCACGGCCCCCACCTCCTTCTATCCCCCACAGCCTCCACCTCCTTCTATCCCCCCACGGCCCCCACCTCCTTCTATCCCCCCACGGCCCCCACCTCCTTCTATCCCCCACAGCCCCCGCCTCCTTCTATCCCCTCAGAGCCCCCGCCTCCCTCTGCCCCCCACAGCCCCCACCTCCTTCTATCCCCCCACAGCCCCCACCTCCTTCTATCCCCCACAGCCCCTGCCTCCTTCTATCCCCCACAGCCCCTGCCTCCCTCTGCCCCCCTCTGCCTCACACAGGCCCCTGACCATCCTGCAGGTTCAGGACAAAGTGGTTCCTGGCCAGCCCAAGCCCCCTGCACGCTGGCAGCTGAAGGCACAGCAGCAGTTCTCCCTGAAGAAACGGCTTCCCCCCACCCTCCACTCTCCATCCTCGGCCTTTCCTAGACTGCTCGTGGAGTCTGGGTGCCTTCTGAAGGGGCTGAGAACCGCTTGGTGGTCTGGACCCTCCCTTGGGGGCTTCTGAGCCATGCAGGTCGGTCCTGCCTTGGAGACCTCAGGCTGACATCCCCTCAGAGCCTCCCCCGAGCCAGAGCCCTAGAGCCCCGGCAGGCAGTGCTGGGAGCTGGGGAGGTGGTTCTTGGGGTCGCAGGAGGAGCGCCTGGTGAGCTGGGAGGCGCCGGGACAAGAGGCGCTCGGAGGGGACCAGCTGTGGACGTCTCACTGCAGCTCCTGCCCGACCCGGATGGGCCTCTCTGCTCCATGTGCTTCTCCAGAGGATTCAGGCTCTGTGGCCCTGATGGCTCTGCCTGACTAGCACCTCGGGCTGTTCCTTGAACCCCCTGTACCCTGGGGTGAGGACAGGAGTATGTATTACTTAGGGATAAAGCTAAGAAGATAGGCTGGCTGGGGTAGCTCACACCTGTAATCCCAGCACTTCGGGAGGTCGAGGTGGGTGGATCACCTGAGCCCAGGAGTTTAAGACCAGCATGGGGGTGAAACCCCAGGTAGACCGTCTCTACAAAAGTACAAAAATTAGCCGGGCATGGTGGGAGCTGGGTCAGACCTGGAAGTGGTGCCCATCACTGTGCCCCTCTCAACAGGGGGAGCCTGGGAAACCAGTGCAGCTGTGTCCCCACAGGCAAGTGGGCAGCGGGGGGCCTGGAGCCCCCATCTGGTCCCCCACCTGCTGTCCACACAGCTCAGCGCACGCGGCCTCCCGGGGCCTCCTCTCTGCAGGGGGAGTGCGCCCATGCCTGACCCTGCCTGCTGATTCTCTGAAAGCTTCACGCCCAAGACTCCCCGGTGACCCTGGACAGAGCCCCCAACCCACCGCCTGACGGGCCGGAGACTCCATCCACCAGCAGAGGCGTACCCTCCCGCATGGCTCTGCCTGTCTCCCGCACGGGGCCCTTCCATCCGCAGGACGCCTTGTCTCCTGTTCTTTTGTGCAGGCCCATTGAGGATGACATCAGTCCTGAGCTGCGGCCTCGCAGCCCTGAGCAAAGTGGGCCAAATGGGAAACAAACAAAAGAGAAAGAAAATGATGGTTTTCAGCTAAAACCTGAGTTCACATCGTGACAGATCTGCAGCTGTTTAGAAAAAGGCTAATTCTCTCCCTTGCCTATTTTTTATTAAATGGCCAAATCTGTGGCTACTGGGTTGCTTATGCTGACTGCAGACACTGTGTGTGAGTCCAAGAGAGGCAGCCCCTCACCCTAACTCCGAGGAGCTCCTACGTGAGATTCCCTTTCACCAGCTGAGAATCTCCAAACGCAGCCTTCACCAGAAGCCTCTCTGAGAAACAAGGGTGAGTAAGTGGCCTCAGCCGCTGCCTTCAGAGAGGCTCGCCAGCTAACCGCCCGGGCGCCGCGACAGCCCCACAGGAGCCAGGAACTCGGGCCAAGAATCGGGCCAGGCGACGCCCTCTCCTCCGTGGGGGCTTAGTCATCACCCGCGCTTGGCAGTGGTCTGTGGCCCCCTCAAAACGTTTCCATTTATGGAGAGACCGAGGCCTTCCCAATGTGCGCACAGATGGGAAATCTCAAATCTCAGGGCTTCTCTGGGAGCAGCGGAGGTCAGGTCCTGCAGGCTGCATGGATGGTCCCCTGCCCAGCCAGAGCTTCTGTGAGCTGCTGCTCTCCTGCCCAGCCCCTCCACCAAGTGAGGAACGTGGACCCAGCAGAGGCAGTGCCCACTGGTTCTGTTTGTTTAAAGTCTGGGCCTGAGAGCCAGCAGGTCTCACTACACAGGACCCACCCTGCCCAGGGCGATAGCAGACAGAGGTATAGGGAGCCCCCACATTGCCTCTGCCCCAACCCAGGGGTGCACTTGTGCCAAGGCTGGGTGGCCACGGTGGCCCCGGACGTCTGCAGCCAGGTAAGCAAAGGCAACATGCTTAAAACCCACCCCAGGCCCACACCTGCCTCATACGCACCACGGTGCACACACCTGGCAAGGCCCAGCATCCAGAAACTGCCTGCTCCACAGCTTCTCTAGGACCACAGGACCACAGTCCCCCAGCACCACTCAGTACTTCAGTGGCTTCGGGGCAGAGCCTACAGCTCCCTGTCACTCCCCCAGCCAGCTGCAGGCACAGAACCTCAGCTTCCACCACCCACAGCCCCAGGAGGGGATTCCCACCAAAGGCAGGTGTCTTTCCCCTGAGCTCCATTCTTCAGTGGCTCTGTGGACAGGCTATGTAGACATGGAGGCTCGCCTGAGCCCGTCCCTCAGTGTCTCTGTGGACAAGTGGTACAGACATGAATGTTCTCAGCCCATCCCTCAGTGTCTGTGTGGACAGGTGGTGTGGACATGGATGCTCTTCTGAGTCCATCAGTGTCTGTGTGGACAGATGGTGTGGACATGGACGCTCCTCTGAGTCCACTAGTGTCTCTGTGGACAGGTGGCGTGGACATGGACGTTCTCCTCAGCCCGTCCCTCAGCGTCCGTGTGGACGGGTGGCGTGGACATGGACGTTCTCCTCAGCCCGTCCCTCAGCGTCCGTGTGGACGGGTGGCGTGGACATGGACGTTCTCCTCAGCCCGTCCCTCAGCGTCCGTGTGGACGGGTGGCGTGGACATGGACGTTCTCCTCAGCCCGTCCCTCAGCGTCCGTGTGGACGGGTGGCGTGGACATGGACGTTCTCCTCAGCCCGTCCCTCAGCGTCCGTGTGGACGGGTGGCGTGGACATGGACGTTCTCCTCAGCCCGTCCCTCAGCGTCCGTGTGGACGGGTGGCGTGGACATGGACGTTCTCCTCAGCCCGTCCCTCAGCGTCCGTGTGGACGGGTGGCGTGGACATACAGTTGTTTCTTTCTCCTCGTTGTTCTTTTTCCCACATGGAGCTGTCAAAAGGAAGCAGTTGTTTTCAGGTTTACTTAGTGGTGCTGTATGTTTAATACTCTGAGGTTTGTGAAAGTCAAGGGATGCTTTGTCTTTCTAATTTAAGGGGTTGCTTCTTGGCCCTGGACTGAAAGTTGGGTTCACCAGCCCCACCTGCCTTCAGCAAGAACAAGGAGCTCTCACACACCAGGGTCACAGAGGCCCCAGAGCAGCCACATTCAGAACTTTCTGAAGGTTAAAGGCTTGCATGGGTGAAAGTATTTACTAAAAAGTTAGTAAGTCACGTTGAAGAATGCAGTTTTAGAAGTTCTTCCAAGAGAGCCTCCACCTCACTGTGTACAGGCCACAGGGCTCTGAGGGAGGAGGGCTGCGGACCCGCTCTGGACCTGCAGCCTCGGGTGCTCGGGCAGGCCACCGTTCCCCACCCTGGGTCTCCGTCCCCATTCGCCATGGGACCCGCAGTTCTACAGAGGGTTAGGGAAGGATTGTGGTTTGAAGGAGGTCGAGCTGCAGCATGGGGGGCTGTCCCCTCCCCCAGCTGCTCTTGTCCACCCCCGAAGGCTTGCCGAGCTCTGCATTTGGCTCTGACTGGCTTCATTTGGCCTTGCCTCTCCAGTGAGGAGGTGACCATGGAGAAACGAGGATCATGAGAACCCATTTAGCCAAAACTCACAGTGGAAGTGGGTCACAGGGCGACCACAGTGAGTCATGCTGGAGAGGCTCAGCCCCTGCCTCCCTCGGCCGCCTGGGTCCTCTGGGGATTTCCACTGGAAAGTCTCTAGTTCTGACTCAAGGAGGATGGGGTGGTCCGTCCCAGTGGGAACACGTAAGGAAGTCAATGGAATCTATTTGAAATAAATGTTTACTAAGCGTTTCTGAATCTGTTTGCCAGACTTTGTTCATCATCTCAGAGTAGGCAAGAGGCCACGTAAGTGTGAATGGTATTGGAGGAAGTTCTCATGCGAGAGTGCCTTCCAGGTCTCGAAAGACGGTTGAGTTGGAAACGGATGGCGATGGTGGTGGCACACTTCAGACATGGGGAAGAAACGAGAGAAATGAGGGACAGGGACCTCATGCTCTGTCCTTGGGGAATAGAAAGGTCCCTTTGACAGGGAACCTCCAGTACCGGCTGTGTCACTGACTCCTGAACTCAGGTGCTCCAGGAAGAGAGCCACCTTTGCAAAAATTATAGCAGTGGGGAAAGTGTACAGTGAAACAGGTCACACCCAACCAATCCCATGTCACCTTTAACCTCCAAACTGCCCTGGTCAACGCTGGGCTTGGCAAGCTATCGTTTAACTGATAATACCCCTTTCCCAAAACTAAACTACCTTTTTAATCCTAATGAACGATGATCAGGTTAGGAGGGCACAAGATTTGCCGGGTCCCCCAGTGACTCCGGCAGATGGCATGATTATTGTCAACCAGATGTCTGTACCGGCTTTCCATTTCTGATGACTGATTGTCCGTCTCTGACCTGTGACTCCTGGCACAGCTGCTCCTGCAGCCCCCACCCAGAAGTGGACTCAGTGCATGAGGACCGTTTCCCACACCCCATGCCTGCATCCCCAGCCAATCAGCACACCCGTTCCCCTGACCCCTGCTCACCAAACACTGTTGAAAAGCCCTAGCCTCTAAATTTTCAGGGAGACAGATTTGAGTAGTGACTCTGTCTCCCACGTGGCGTAGCCAGCCCCATGTAAATGAAACTCTTTATTGCAAAACCGTGGTCTCTGTGAATTGGTTTGTCTGTGCAGGGGGCAGGAACAACCCCCCAGGCAACACTTTCCTCCTTCCTGACTTAGAGGTGCCCTGGTGCCACTGCCATCCCAGAGCCCCCAGGCTCCATCTCAGGGCTGTGCTTGGGGCACTCTCTGCCTTAAACCATCCAACCACTGTCAGTGTAGACTCTTCCTTGGTGGAGGCATCTCATACCCACCCACTTTTTCCCTTCCCATATCATGTTAGGCCCTATCCAGGACCCCTATTTTGGCTATTGTAAACCATTCTTAGGTTTTCTTCAAATCAGACAGGAATTTCCCTAACTCTCAGCTTCCCTGTATGTAGCACAGACTCAAGTTCTGGGTTTGCAGAAAGGTGCAGGAAAGGGTGAAATCGAATGCTCAGCTCCATGGGAAGCTGAGAAGTGCCACTGCCTCTTGTCTGGCCAGAAGCGTGTGCAGGTCAAACTGAGTCAAGGTTCGATGAAGGGAGCTGAGCACCCTCCCCATGCCCTTCCTCAGTGTCCTCTTCACTCACCCCATCGAGCACTGTCTACAAAAGGAGAAAATGCAAATTTGAAGGAAAGATAGCTAAGTGGAGCCAGCATTTTGGTAACAAGAATCAGCCATTGCTTTGTTTGTGATATTTGTTTCTCATTACGCTGCGAGAAGCACATGGAGAAATACACAGCACTTGGAATTGTTCTAAATCTTGGGACAAAGGCTCTAACTCTTTAAGGCTTAACCCTCAAGACCCTGGAGATTTCACTAGGAACCTTCCTCAGGTTGTTTTCTGGCTCATGCTGCACAGAGCAGGTTGGAGAGACAGGCCACATGAGCTCAGGTGTGTAGCCCTGGTGGGTGCTGCCTCTCACAGGGCTTTCTCCTTTGCTGTGTCTTCCGTAGCCACCCCACTCCTCATCAGTTGTGGGCTATAGTAAGTCCTAGCAACAGAGGCTGACACAAGCAGCTCTGCTTCCACCACATGTGGTCATTCAGCTCCAGGACTGCAGAGCAGAGTGGCCAGGCGTCTAGCCTGGAACTCAGGAAAAGAAGGACCGTGGCCCATTCCCACCTGCTAAACTGCAGCTCTCAAGCCCCATTAAAAAGTCTTTAGACAAATTAAATTTAGCATTAATTTAGCATGAATTGCTTACTTGCTCAAACAATCCATGAATCAGGCAGCACCCAGAACCTCTAGAGGTCCAGCAAGTTCCACCAGCAACATGAGCAGGCAGCGCTCACAGACAGAATCCGGAAGTGAGGCAGAAACAGCCTGACTGGCTGCAGCTGGACGCCTGCCTCATATGGGTGTGGTGTGATCTGTTGGAGCCTGTGACTGGCTGAAGCTCAGCCACTTGTTAAAAGAACACCAGAAGCCCCTCAACCTGCAATAAGGTTATGACCCAATAAATGCATCATAAGTAGAAAAAAATCATGAGTCAAAAAAATGCACTTACTGTCCCAATAAACCCATTGTAAAATAACAAAAAAAAAAATCATACATCAAACCATGATCAGGGATCAGCCGAACACAAACCGTGGTCAGGGATCAGCGAACAAACACAAACTGTGATCAGGGATCAGCCAAACACAAATGGTGGTCAGGGATCAGCCACACACAACCCGTGATCAGGGATCAGCCGAACACAACCCGTGGTCAGGGATCAGCCGAACACAAACCGTGATCAGGGATCAGCCGAACACAACCCGTGGTCAGGGATCAGCCGAACACAAACCGTGATCAGGGATCAGCCAAACACAAACTGTGATCAGGGATCAGCCAAACACAACCCATGGTCAGGGATCAGCCGAACACAAACCGTGATCAGGGATCAGCCAAACACAAACCGTGATCAGGGATCAGCCAAGCACAAACCGTGATCAGGGATCAGCCAAAAACAAACCGTGATCAGGGATCAGCCAAACACAAATGGTGATCAGGGATCAGCCAAACACTCTGCTCAGACTGTGACTTGTTTCCATCCAGAGTGACACTGCAGTCCACACACATGGAGGTGGCTTCAGGACAAACTTAATGTAGCAGCAGCCATGACCCAACCTAGGACCCCACATGTGCCTGCAGCCCCACGGAGGTCCTCTGACCCCAAATATGCTCAAGAAGAGGCTAGGCAGCCTGGACCTCTCACCTGAAGGGGAAGCCAGAACCTCC
The DNA here is from genome assembly GCF_049354715.1 of Callithrix jacchus. Lineage (NCBI taxonomy): Eukaryota > Metazoa > Chordata > Mammalia > Primates > Cebidae > Callithrix > Callithrix jacchus. The sequence goes on from NC_133522.1 coordinate 51,669,780, forward strand.
CCACCCATAGAGCAGAAGTTCCGTGCCTGCCCAAGTCACCTGTACCCAGCAGGAGGGGGCCCTGCACTGTCGGCACCAGAGGCCCCAGGAAGCCCAGCAGCATCTGGGGTGTAGGTTCCACTGGCTGGTTGTGGAAACACCAGCAGATGCTGAGAGTGCTGCCCGGCCTGCCTGGAGCCATCCAGGATCTGTGCCTGCGCAGAAGGCACACCCGCCATCTCTGCTCCCTCTACTCAACTGATTTCACAGGACTCAAGGGAAAGAGGGGCCGCAGCGGTGTTTTTTACAACAGCCAAAAGGTGGAAGCAATTCACGCACCCCAGTGGATGAACAGTGAAAGAAAAGGTGTCTGTCCGTGCACGGGAGTCTCACTCAGACACGAAAGAGAACCAAGGCCAACGCTGCAACACAGCCGGAGCTGAGGCGGGCTCTGCCGACACCAGAGGCTCCCGTTGCAGGATTCGTGTATACGACTTGTTCAGGACAGGCCGCTCCACAGAGACAGAAGGCAGGCTGGGGTGCCAGGGGCCGGAGGGGTGAGGACTGGGCACGGGAGCATCTGCTTCCTGAGGACCAGGCTCCCTGTTGGGGAAGTGAAACGTCTGGAGATGGATTGAGGTGAGGGCAGCAGAGAGGGTGAAAGTAGCAAACGCTGCTGAGCGGAAGCACTTCGGGAAGGTGAAAACGATGGGTCTTCCATTTTACCTCAATTAAAAAGGTTAAAATGATGAATCCTAAATTTTATCTCAATTAGGAAGGAAGGAAGGAAGTGAGGAAGTGAGTGACAGAGAGAGGGAGGGAGAGGGAGGGAGGAAGGGGGAGGGAGGAAGGAAGGAGGAGGGAGGGACGGAGGGAGGGAGAGAGGAAGGAAGGGTGGATGGACCCGGAGGGAGGGAGGGAGGGAGGAAGAAAGGAAGGAAGGAAGGAAGGAAGGGAGGGCAGACAGACCCAGAGGGAGGGAGGAAGGAGGGGGGAGGCAGGAAGGGGGAGGGAGGAAGGAAGGAAGGAAGGAGGGAGGGGAGGAAGGAGAAAGGGGGGAAGGAGAGAGGAAGGGAAGAAGAAATGAAGGAAGGAATGGGGAAAGAGAGAGGCCTGTTGGGGCCTTCCATGGTGGGTGCCTGACACTGGTCATCTGAGGGCGCTCTGCTCCCCTGGGAGGCATGGAGGATGGCACAGGGGGTGCCTGAGAGATGGAATAAATGTGCCGAGGCCCAGAGAGGGCACCCAGCCGCTTTACAGGGAGGCAAGAGCCAGGGACTGCCCAGGTGACCAGTTGGCAGCTTGGCTGAGTCCCGCCCACGGTGCACACTTGCCTGGCCCCGTGCGTGCACCCTTTCCTCGGGGCCTGGCTGCAGGGAGACAGCCTCACCCCACTGCTTGGGAGTGCATTGGCAGTGCCTGCACCCCCTCCACCCTCAATGTGGGTCCTGCTGGGTGAGCTGGAGGCTGCCTCTGGCTGTGAGCCTTTTCCTTCTGTTTCCGCCGATTGCTGATGCTCTGTGCTAACGGAACCCTCCCTCCCACATACACCCGCCCAGCGGTGCCGTGGCTTCTCCCTGTGGCTGCCGCTGTGCCAGAGCTAACAGTCATGCGGTGTGTCTCCAACCCTGGCCATCAGGTCATGTGGAGCTGCCGCTCCTGGCCCCGAGACGAAGCCCACCCCTCTCCCCATGGAAAAGCCAGCTCCTCTCCGGCTTCCTGTGGGCGCTGGGCGTGGGCCGAGGGGCCGTGGCAGAACGGAGCCAAGTGTGTTGCATTCACCCACTCAGATGCTTTGGAAGACGGTCTGGATTTTTGTGGAAACTTTATTTTTTTTACTTTCCCTCTTGTTTCTCTGGTAACCTCAAAAACAAACACACACAGCTGTGTCACCTGGCTCCCTGCTACATTTTTCCAGCAGACACCTAGGGCTTGGACTCCAGAGGTCCAGGCGCCAAGTTCACTCTCCATTAACCCCTCCGGCTCTGTTCAGGCCGCACCCCGGCCCCGCCACAGAACTGGGTGGGAAATGCCTCTCCAGGCCCCCAGGAGAAGGAACGGGGCTGCTGTCTTGACCCCACAGAAGAGTCTTCTCCCCAGACCTCTGCTGGCAGGAAATGAATCAAACGAGAACCAGCCCAGCTTCCACATCAAGCTGAAGATTCCTGTCTCTGGTGTGTGCTGCTGGGAAGGCAGGGAGCCTTTATTCCAGCCTTCTCGTTGCAAAATTAGGAATCCAGGAGCAAAGAGAAAGCCATACCGTGAAGGAGCGGCAGAGCCAGAATGGGGAACCCTCATTCCCAAATGTCTTCCCACCCAACCCTCCGACCTGGCAGCGCCTGTGCAGCCAGAGCCCCGGGACCCAGAGCAGCTGCTCCTCTCACTCTGTCCCTGCTGACTTGTCCTATTTCTGTTCTAAACAAAGAATTCCATGTTTCTACCCAGTTTTGAAACCCAAGCACATATTCTGACAACACAAATTTTCCCAACATACAGCGTATCAGCCAAGTTCCCCATCCTTCATGAAGTCACCAAATGGCTGTTCAGCACCTACTGAGAGCAAAGCGCTGTGGTGGGGCCGGGGGCAGAAGGCCTGGTGCTGCCCAGGGAGCTCCGCCCCTGCCCTCCGACAAGCCGACGTGGGAACAAAGCAACGCAGGGTTGAGCTGATGTGGGGACCAGCCGGTGCGGGGACAAGATGACCTGCCCAGCAGGCCGCAGCGCGCGGCTCGTGTAGAAAGCTCCCCGACCCTCCGACCCTCAGCAGTGTTCTGCAGGGTGAGAACGGCTGTTGCCTTGGCCTCTGAGCAACACGCAATTTAATATTTACGTCCTTATTCTGGCCAGGCGCTGTGGCTCACACCTGTAATCCTAGCACTTTGGGAGGCTGAGGCAAGTGGATCACGAGGTCAGGAGTTCAAGACCAGCCTGGCCAAGATGGTGAAACCCCGTCTCTACTAAAAATACAAGAAAAATAGATGGACATGGTAGCAGCCATCTCTAATCCCAGCTACTTGGGAGGCTGAGGCAGAGAACTGCTTGAACCTGGGAGGCAGAGGTTGCAGTGAGTCGAGATCACACCACTGCACTCCAGCCTGGGCAACGCAGTGAGACTCTGTCTCAAAATACATATATATGTCCTTATTCTTACACCCAAAGGAAACCATAATATTAAACAATTGTTAAAATCTCCAGGCGTCCACCAGGCTGTGCAATCCCAGCCGCGTGGCTGGGCCGCTGTTGGCAATGGTTCTGCCCCTCTGGGCTCTGCTGGAGGGAAGGATGGTGGCCTCTGGAGCTGGCCCTTGTCCTCTAAGCAACCACTTTATGTTACCGGCCATGCACTGGATGAGAGCCTAGACGGAGGTGATAGACAGTGCTTTACAACATGCATAGGAAGGTTGGGGGAGAGAATTTCAAGCAAAATAATAATTTGAAAAGCAGCTTCTGACTCTCCCATCCAGGAGCCCTTTAGAAACGTATCTGGGCTAGAAATTCCCCACCCTCTTTAAATATGTGTGCAGGCTGGGGGCCAGGGGAGAGGCTGAGCTGCTGCAGAGAAGCCGCCCAGCCTTTGTGGAAGTGGGAAGCCAGCAGGAGCACAGGGGTGTCTGGCTCCCCTCCTGCAAGGGACCCAGGCCCAGGACATGGGGCCAGAGGGAGGGAGGGCCTGGGGCTGTTGGGGCATAAACACCCCATGCTCCAGTCTCTGTGAAGGTGGGTCCCTGGGCCCACAACCACAGCTGGGGGCTCCAGGACTTACGGCTCTGCCACAGTCCCTGCTCCCATCCAGGGTCTCCCCTCCAGCCCCATATGCCAGATCGCAACCCATGAGGCCTCCCTGCCGCATGCTGGAGTGTGAGCGACACATAACTCCCTTCATCTGGCTGAGAAGGCGCTCTGCTGTGATCATCCTTCAGTCCCAGACAGGACCCTCTCAGTTCCAACATGACCCTAAGAATGAGGCGCTTGGCCAGAGACCTCCCTCAAAACACTGAATAAAGAAAATCACTGGAATTCATCTTTAAAATGCCACCCCTCAGAAGAAAAAGAGAGTGCTGGCTCAGGCCCTTCCAGAGGCAGAGGCGGATGGGGCTGCATGTGGAGGCATCTGCGGAGGGAGGGGGAGGGAGCAGCTGAGCCGGGAGTTGGTGGGAGTGGGGCCTGCGATGGCAGCACCTGTGGGAGAGCTCAGCCTGGAGGCTGACGGGGCTCTCCAGCCCAGCTCACTATTGTATGGGGTCCTGTGTGTCCCGAGAAAGAGCGGGGCATGTAGCCAGGCTGCAGTGGTGGAGGAGCTGGGGGTGGAGGAGTTGGGGGTGGAGGAGCTGGGGGTGGAGGATCTGGGTGTGAAGGAGCTGCCGTGGTGGAGGAGCTGGCAGTGGAGGAGCTGGGGGTGGAGGAGCCAGGTGTGGAGAAGCCGCTGTGGTGGAGGAGCTGGGGTGGAGGAGCTGGGGGTGGAGGAGCTGGCGGTGGAGGAGCCAGGTGTGGAGGAGCCAGGTGTGGAGGAGCCGCTGTGGTGCAGGAGCTGGGGTGGAGGAGCTGCCGTGGTGGAGAAGCTGGGGGAGGAGCTGCCGTGGAGGAGCTGGCAGTGGAGGAGCCAGGGCTGCCCATCATTCCACTCCCTGTGCAGCACACTCCCAGCTGCCCCACTCATTCCCCTGGGCATTGCCCAGAGCCACTCCAAGGCTCACACCGGCCTCTCCTCCCTGCTTGGGGTCTTGAGGCACCCCTCTGTCCATTCCTACATCCCCTACCCATGGCTCCTCTCACCCAGGCAAGTCTCAATGGCTCCCCAGGGGCATGGCCCAAGACCTCCTGCGGCGGATGCTGCCACACACATTCACAGGTACAAGGGCTCACCAGGCACCAGGTGAGCCGCCTGGGTTTCACATGTGTACCCCCGGCCAGTGCCTCCTGCCAAAGCAGTGGCTCCTCTTCTTGCCTGCTGGTCCCGGGACATAAGGAGTCCAAATGCTCTGGTGGCAGATGGAAGGTTGGGTCCAGTGGGACTCTGAGGACAAGACCCTAACCCTGCAAAGCTCAGAGGTGCAGGGCAGGAAGCATCACATTCTCCCAGGGCTGCCAGGAGCCACGGGGAGCGGGCACTTCTGCTCCCAGCCTTGGGTTCCTGGAACCATCAATTCTTCCCAGTGGGATGAAGCACATAGGAGAGCCTGACAATGCACAGACAGGAGCCTCCTCGACCCCGGCAAGCCCCAGTCTTCAGCCCAGACCCTGCACCCCACAGGAGCCTCCCCCATCAAAAGCCCCACTCTGATAGGGGACCTCGCTGCTATTTTAGTCTCTGATGAACAGATTCAGACTCTGTGTCCAGTTGTCTCTGAAACGGCTGAGCCTCCTCCTTTCCCCAGTCCACAGCCACCCGGTCAAACAGTGGGTGATTTTCTTCCTGCCCATCAACCCATCTGCATGTGTGTGTGTGCATGTGTGCATGGGTATGGGTGTGTGTATGTTTGCATGTGTCTGTGTGCATGCATGTGTGTGGGTGTACATATATGCATGTGCACATGCACATGTGTATGTATATATGTGTGCATGTGTGTGTCCGTGCATGAGTGTGCATGTGCGGGGGTGTGTGCACACGTGCACGTATGCAGGTGGGGGTGTATGCACATGTGTGCATGTGTGTGGGGGTGTCAATACATGTATGTGGGTGTCCTTACATGTGTATGTGTGTGTGCATGTATGTCTGTGCATGTGTGTACTGCATGTGTGTGCCTGTGGGAGGTATGCATGTGGGGCATGTATGCACGTGTTCATGTGTGTATGGGTGCCCATACATGTGGGGGTGTCCTTACATGTGTGTGCATGTATGTCTGTGCATGTGTGTACTGCATGTGTGTGCATGTGGGAGGTATGCATGTGGGGGCATGTATGCACATGTGTTCATGTGTGTATGGGTGCCCATACATGTGGGGGTGTCCTTACATGTGTGTGCATGTGTGTCTGTGCATGTGTATACTGTATGCTTGTGGGGGGGTGTGCATGCGTGAGGATATGCGTGTGCATGAGGGTGTGTATGTGTGTGTGTGTTCGTGGGTGTCCATACGTGTGTGTGCATGGGTGTCATTGTGTGTGTGTGTGTGTGTGTGTGTGTGTAGGGGTGGAGGAAATGCTGAATGTGCCTTCACAGTGACATTTCCAACTTGAAGTTCGTACCATAGGGTTTATTCTCCTCTTCCTTCCCTGCGTGTCTAATGCTTCCTCTCCAGTCAGGAGAAACCCAAAGGAATATAAATCATTCTATTATAAAAATACATGCACGCATGTGGTCACTGAAGCACGAACCAAACGCCCATCCGTGAGAGACTGGATAAAGAAAAGGTGGCGCATATACACCATGGAATACTATGCAGCCATAAAAAAGAACGAGATCATGTCCTTTGCAGGGACATGGCTGAAGCTGGAAGCCATCATCCTGTGCAAACTAACATGGAAACAGAAAACCGAACACCACATGTTCTCACGGATAACTGGGAGCTGAACAATGAGAGTGTGTGAACACAGAGAGGGGAACGTTACACACTGGGGCCTGTCAGCATGGGGGGTGTGGGGAGGGAGAGGACTAGGAGAAATGGCTAAAACATGCTGGGTTTAATACCTAGACGACGGGTTGACAGGTGCAGCAAACCACCACGGCACACTTTCGCCTGTGTAACAAACCTGCACATCCCGTACATGGACCCTAGAACTTAAAATTTAAATAAAATACTCCCAGCTTCTGCGTGTGTTTCTGTGTCTGTGTCTTCATCTCACAGCTTCTGCGTGTGTTTCTGTGTCTGTGTCTTCATCTCACAGCTTCTCCGTGTGTTTCTGTGTCTGTGTCTTCATCTCACAGCTTCTGCGTATGTTTCTGTGTCTGTGTCTTCATCTTACGGGTTCTGTGTGTGTTTCTGTGTCTGTGTCTTCATCTCCCAGCTTCTGCGTATGTTTCTGCGTCTGTGTCTTCATCTCACAGCTTCTGCGTATGTTTCTGCGTCTGTGTCTTCATCTCACAGCTTCTGCGTGTGTTTCTGCGTCTGTGTCTTCATCTCACAGCTTCTGCGTGTGTTTCTGCGTCTGTGTCTTCATCTCACAGCTTCTGCGTGTGTTTCTGCGTCTGTGTCTTCATCTCACAGCTTCTGCGTGTGTTTCTGCGTCTGTGTCTTCATCTCACAGCTTCTGCGTGTGTTTCTGCGTCTGTGTCTTCATCTCACGGGTTCTGCGTGTGTTTCTGCGTCTGTGTCTTCATCTCACAGCTTCTGCGTGTGTTTCTGCGTCTGTGTCTTCATCTCACAGCTTCTCCGTGTGTTTCTGTGTCTGTGTCTTCATCTCACAGCTTCTGCGTGTGTTTCTGCGTCTGTGTCTTCATCTCCCAGCTTCTGCGTGTGTTTGTGTCTGTGTCTTCATCTCACAGCTTCTGTGTGTGTTTCTGTGTCTGTGTCTTTGTCTCTTCTTCTTACGTGGACACCAGCCTTCAGGTTCGGCCACCGAATCCCACAGAGCTACAAGACATTCTGGTTCCTGGAGCACTGACTGTGAGTCAGATGTTAGGTAATAAAATTCTCTCTGCACAAAGAGAAATTGATCAAAGATGTCTACTTTGTAATTTCGGAGATTAGAACTTCCATGGCTCTTTGACTGAATGAAGCATTTCGCCAGGTCTCAGTGGCCTTGGGAATCCTTAATAAACACCCTACTGCTGGGTCTCCGTGCTGCGGTGGGGCAGATGGGTAGTGGCAGCAGGAGCTCTTGGTCCTTCTCGGCACAGGGGTTTCCGACAATGGGTAAGAGCGTATCTGAAACGAGCAGGTGTGTTCCTGCTTCTAGGGAGTCCCCAGAACATGGCAGGTATCCACAAAGACCTTCCAAGCGGACAGCTCAGCTCTTCTCCATGCACCAATAAAGATCATTCCAGCCAGGGGGACTGGACCTGCCCCTGGGACACCTATGGGTCTCCTGCTTGGGTCTGGGTGCCCCAGTGAAATGACAAAGCCTCCAGGTGGACCCAGGGAAAGGGGTGAGGAAAGGGCTTCCTCACGGTGCTCCAGAAACCGGGCACCCGGGCCAACAGCCTCTGCTCAACATGTTCACTCACTTTGCGGGGTCCCCAGTCTCTACAGAGGGCAGCACCAATCCAAGGCTCCTCTCTGCTTGACAGGACTCAGTGGTGACAGGGGACATGGCGGGGAGTACACGGCCTTCCTGCCTCCCCCTGGGGTGGAACTGCATAACTGCCAATCTCATGTGTTGAAGTGGTCACTCCCAGTAGTCATTGGGGTAGCCCTAATCCAGTCTGACTGGCATCCACATAAGGAGAGGGGCTGAGACACAGACACAGCCAGAGGGAGGGCCACGCTGGGACATGGGGAGGTGATGTCTGCCCACCACTGGGCGAGTCCTGTCCCTGGAGCACCATGGTGAGGCCGTGGGGCAGCCACAGGGGTATCCACACCAGGCGAGACACAAGGTCCTGAGAGATGATGGGCTTGCGGGGTCCTCCACCCTGTACCTGCCAAGGCCCTCAGTGTGCTCTGGGTGCCTCCCGCACCAGCCCTTCTCCTGCACTTTCTCCTCACTGGGGACTAGAGGGGGACACCCAGAGCAGCCACCACAGGCACCCTACGTGGCCAGAAGGGCTGCCAGTGCCCAAGACCCCAGAGAAAGCACCAGAACAAAAGCCATATTCCGGGGTGTGTGCACCACAGGCTTAGGCTCCGAGGGGTGGAAGTACCAGGGTGGAGAGGCACCTCCAGCAAAGATCCCGCATGGCACAGGCTGAGCTGTGGTCTCTGATGAGACCACAGAGTGGCCAATACGTTCCCAACAGCTTCAGGGCTGTGTCTTCTGGGGACTGTGGCCAGTTTCAGGCTTAGCCCTCACCCTCGTGGTGGCTCCGAGGCTGGCAGGGCCCAAAGTCGGCCTGTCCTGGGCAGGCACAAGGGACCCACAGCAGGGTCACCCGAATTCCCCACACCCAGCTCAGAGACTGAGCCAGGCACCCGCATTCCTGAGGGTCCTCACCTGGGGAAACGCTGGGGTTGAGGCTAAGGCTCAGGACCTGACTGAGCAAAGGCCCTCAGCCCTCATGCCCCTGAGGAAGGGTCAGAAAACTCCTGATGAAGTTTGAAGAGCCGTGGCCCCTGAGGCGTGGAGGCCTGAATGCCACTGAGCCAAGTTATTTGGAAACAAGGAAGGTGGCGTCTGGCACCACTGTCCATGGGACGCAGTGGGGTGACCAGGCCCTGTAGGGGTACAGAGAATGTCCAGGGGACCCACGGGCCTGCGCTTGCAGAAGAGACTGCAGACCCACAGAGCTGGAACTTATCAACTAAACCCAAGGATTCAGGGTCCCAGATGTGGAGTCAGAGCCCAAAAGCTGCTCTCAGTCGTTGGGACGAGTCAGGTCACCCTCCCTGCCCTCAGCTCTCTCCTGGTCCAGCGGGGACTGGGGGTCTGAGGAGTCTACAAAGCCATGAGCTCCCTGCTCAGACACTTACCCTACACATGCCGTCCCTGGCAGCTATGTTCCTAATTAGAAACAGACGCTGCATGTGACTCAGAGGAAGCCTGCACCGCCCCAGCTCACACAGGCCCTCCTTGGAGCCTTAACAAGGGTCTAGCTTCCTGTGAGCCCCCGCTCTGTCCCACTGACGTGTCAGCCACATCGCTGAGCTCATGGGCCAGGGTGTCCTGGAAGGTTCTGTTCCCACACATGTAGCCAACAGCATCTGGCTGCACACGCACACATGCATGCACACACATGCACACGTGTGCACACACATTTGTGCACATATACACATGCAAACACATACACATGCGCACACACAAAAATGTGTGCACACACACATGCGCATGCACGTGCACATAGGTGCACACGTATACATGTGCATGTGTGTGTGCACATACACATGTGTGCATATGCCTGTGTGTGCATGTGGGCATACTCACATGCACTTACACCTGCACGCACATACACACACACACACACACACAGTGTGTTCCAACCAGCCCCTAGCGGCCACCCAGGACACAGGATCATAGTGCACTGCAGTGACCTCTCAGGGCTCCCAATACCTAGTTCAGGGCCCCCTGCAGAGGCAACAGCGGGACTCCCTCACTCCCAGGGAGATGCAGCCCCTGCTCTGTGGGCTCAAGAAGGGGTGTGGCATAGGGTGCTGTGGGGGGCCACGGAAGTGCTTTTTGGGTGCCTCAGGGGATGTCGCAGGGGCTACCTGGGTGTGCCGAGTGGTGGGCCACATGGTGCAGTGTGCTGCCTGCTCCCAGACTTGTCCCGTCAGCATGGCCGCCCCCCATTCTCCTCCTCATGTCCCCTCCTCCTCCCTGGAAGCAGGTCCAGATGTGAGGTTCTGGCCATGTGGCCACCGGCTTCCCAGCAGATAACCAGGGAGTGCCAGTGAGCATCTCTTGGGGATGGAGAAGCACATTCAGTCGAGTGTCAGGTGAAGTCCCAGGCACAGGTCCCAGGCCCTGGGGGGGGTCACAGACAGCAGCCCTGGGGGGGTCACAGACAGCAGCTAAGCCTGCAGGGCCCAGGGCGGTGCGGCTGCTGAGGCAGGAAGGTGACAAGGGGCACTGGCAGGAAGCCCCCGGGCGCCTGGGCTGTATGTGCAGTCAAAAGCGGCAGACTTGTGGCCTCTCCAGCTCCCACTGCAGCCCAGCCTGCCGGCCAGGGGTCCAGGGCTCAGCCAGTCTCATGTAGCAACTACAGCCTGGCCCTGGGCCAGAGGGCTGGGCGTCCCCATTCGCACTTGGCTGACAGCCCACCCATTCCCGGTTCCCGGCAGCTTTGGGACTGTCTTCTGGGGACTGTGACTGAGCTCACCTCGGCAACAGGCCCCCAGACCCTCACAGGAGCCCCCAGATGCTTCCAACCCTGCGACTTCCCTTCTGTCCCCACCCGAGGTGCCGTAGGACTCCCGTCACGAGCCCAGGTCCACCCAGTGACCTCCCACCTATGAGGGTCCCAACCACTCTGCAAATGGGATGTCACAGTGCAAGGGTGACACCAGGGCACAGGCCCAGCCACCCAGTCTCCTGCCCACTGCCCAGGAGAGGACACTCAACAGGACTTTGAAACCAAGCGAGCCAGCACAGACAGTACAGAGCCCCAGAGGCCTTGGGGTCAACAGGATGAGGAAGGCGCTCGAGGAGTGAGGCCACACGTCTGCCCTGCGCACGGCCGTCTCCTCTGGGCACCAGGACCTCCCCCCACGTTCAGACACAGAAGACCTGTTATGCAGAAAACGTGGGTGTCTGACCATTACCAGTCACCAATAGCCCAAATTCCTTCCCGATAAATGTGCTGTGACACATTCACCTGGACGCAGCCACCTTCGGAACATTTCCTCCAAGTGATGAATGAGACCTCACAGCCCAGACTCCGGAAAGTGTGTCGTTAACAGGAACGGCCATGGTGGTTTAGCTGGCCTGGAGGGTGGGCACAGCCCTGCATCCACCCAGCAGTGAGGCAGGGACATACTGTGAAGCCTCCCCCGTGCCCCACTGAAGACTCCCGTCCCCAGCCCTATGGACTGAGGGGTGGGCCCAGAGTGGGGAACGGGGAGCCTCAGGGTCTCTGCAGCTGGGGCCTCCCAGTGCTCCCCCAGGAGGTGACCTGGGCCAGGGCAGCTGACTCAGAGCCGCAGATGGCAGGGAAGCACCCGACAGCCATGGAAACTTACCAACAGCAGCCACCACTTCACAGCTGGCGGGGGGGTGGGGGGCAGCCCAGGGACCCCACGGCAGGTGTAGTGTGGACGCCGCCCAGCCCTCCACAGCCCAGAGAGCAGGTGCAGCCACCGGGAGGGCTAAGGATTCAGGGCTGAGCAGGAGGTGCCGGTGGCTCTCAGAGCGCAGGTCAGGGCTGTTCTCAGCAGCCCCTGACAAAGGACAGGGAGAACCTTCACACTTCACAGAGGAGCCTGCAAGACATGTGTGCCCACCTCATGGGTGGGAAACTGAGGCACCAGGCAAGTGACTTGCCTCAGGTCGGGTAGAGGAGGAATGGGGGCCTCTATGGGTCTCCCCCAGGCTCTGAGCAGCTGAGCTTGGTTGGCCCAGGCAGCCTGAGAGTGGGGGCAACGGGAACCTGGATGGCAAAGAGGGGGTGACCAGCCAGCTCCCCCAACCCCTTCACAGACCCGTTCACTGTGCAGGTCCCCAGAGCTCAAGGTCCAAAGGCCGCCCCTCGAACACACTGCGTCTTCGCTGTCCCTGGAGGCTGCTGTGTGTGTCTGTCGTGAGCAGTACAAGGACAGAGGAGCAGCAGCCCCGAGAACAGGCCAAAGCGGGGGTGGGGATCTTGCAGATGGGACCTCAGGGGCTCCCGTCAGGAATGGTTTTCAGGGTCAACAGCCCGGCCCACCTATGCCAGGCAGCTGCTCAACCTGCGTCATTCACAGCTTGTACAATGGCACTCGCTTCTCAGCCATTGTGGAGGTCCTGGGGGCGCTGCAGCCAGTCCCGGAGTGAGCAGGTCTGGAGGGGGGGGAGCTGCAGCCAGTCCTGGAGTGAGCAGGCCTGGAGGGTGGGGGGAGCTGCAGCCAGTCCCGGAGTGAGCAGGCCTGGGGGGTGGGGGGTTTGCAGTCAGTCCCGGAGTGAGCAGGCCTGGAGGGTGGGGGGGCTGCAGCCAGTACCGGAGTGAGCAGGCCTGGGGGGTGGGGGGGCTGCAGCCAGTCCCGGAGTGAGCAGGCCTGGGGGGTGGGGGGGCTGCAGTCAGTCCCGGAGTGAGCAGGCCTGGAGGGTGGGGGGACTGCAGTCAGTCCCGGAGTGAGCAGGCCTGGAGGGTGGGGGGTTTGCAGTCAGTCCCGGAGTGAGCAGGCCTGGAGGGTGGGGGGGCTGCAGTCAGTCCCGGAGTGAGCAGGCCTGGAGGGTGGGGGGACTGCAGTCAGTCCCGGAGTGAGCAGGCCTGGAGGGTGGGGGGTTTGCAGTCAGTCCCGGAGTGAGCAGGCCTGGGGGGTGGAGGGGCTGCAGTCAGTCCCGGAGTGAGCAGGCCTGGAGGGTGGGGGCGCTGCAGTCAGTCCCGGAGTGAGCAGGCCTGGGGGGTACTGTGCCCCCTCCCAGCAGGAACCCACCCACTTGATCAGGGTCCACCAGCAGCCACCTGGCCCTCCCTTCCCCATCTGGCCCTTGCTCCCCAGAAACGCTCCCAGTCCCAGCCTGCCCCACGGGCTGGGCCTTGACAGCAAAGCCAGGTGGGCTGGCTGGTCCTCTCACTTTGGGCCTCTGTGTCCTTGGGGGTGCTGAGCCTGTTTAAGAAGTCCTGTTCTGCCGAAAACATGGGTGTGGAGACTGCCCACACCGACTGCAGAGGAGAGAAACTCAGGAGGACTCGGGACCTGGCAATGCCAAGAAAAGGACCCCCTCCTCCTGGAAGGAGGCCACTGGGCTTCCACTCAGGTGGGGAGGCCAGGTGACCAGACGGTCCTGGAGCATGAGCTGAGGTCAGAGGTCATGCTGGCAGAGATTGGGACTTTGAGCATTCGTGTGGACAGGGTGGGGTGCCTGAAAAGGGGGGTTCTCTGAGCTGGTGGGGGGACCCTGGAGAGCTGGGTGGGGTGGGGGACTCAGAGTCTTGGCCAGTGGGACCTGAGCTTGGAAAAGATGACCTGGTCAGCCGGGCAGGCAAGCTGCTTCCAGCCCACAGGGCTTCATCGCCATCCAGGTCTTCTCCCCAGGAGGGGAGACCCTGGGCCGCCCAGCAGCCTCCCCTGCCTGCCCCCACGTCCACAGTGTGGGGAGCTAATAAGTGAGTTGGGTAGTTGGGTGGGTTGAGCGGGAGGTGGCCACACGTCGCTGGTCTCCCCTCAGCCGCGTGGGCTCACAGAGAGGAGGTTTGTGGGGTGAAGTGCCTGCGCAGCCGTCCAAGGCCTGTCTCAGACCCTGGGGGAGGGCAAGCAGCAGCCTCCAGGGAGGCCCGACTCTGGGGAGAAAGCGAGAAGAAGCCTCTGTGGCATTTTGGTTAAACCAGCCCCAGAAAATCCCACCCCCGCAATTTCCGTGGGCCCTGGAATTGGGCCCTCCCGAAGTGGCTTCCAGCTCACGTCCCCACCCCTCCCTCTGCCGCCCACCCCACCCTCCACACGGGCTGCGAGCTCCTTGTTCCAGCTCTCAAGGCTGTTAATTCTCAGGCAGCTGGTTCTGTTTAGGGCTTGACTCGCCAGACGATTTAAAACATTCTTCCTGCCCAAAAGCGGCTCCATCAAAGGGAAGTGAGGCTCCTCTGCGGCTGATGTCACTGAGGCTTCCAGGACTTCAGCCCACAGAGCAGGAGGGCTGAGGGCAGCATGAGCGCCTCAGACCAGGGCAGGGGCTGCCCAGGAGCCAGGAGGACCAGTGCCCCCAGAGAAACTCAGCGGGGCATGCCGCCCCTCCTCCCCATCTCAGGACAAGGCCTCGTGTCCTGGGCCTGCAGGGGGAGAAGCTGAGGGAGCCGGTCCTGCACCCTGAGGATGCGGAATGGGCGTCCCGCCGCAGGCAGCTCCTGGGGTCCCTTCCAGGCTGTTTTACTAATTCGCAGGGATACGTCATCCACGTCACTCGCTGCAGGGGCTGTGGGCCAGTCCTGGTGGCTGTGGAGCTGGGGGGCTGCTTCCCACCCCGCACCCACACATGGGGCAGAGGAGGTGTCAGCAGCAATCGCCTGGCTTTGAGGCCGGATGTCCAGTCCCTGCGTCTGAACCCACCCAGCTAGCTGTGGCCCCAGGCCCCTAGTGCAGCTATGGGGGAGGACCCAGCGCCCTGTCTTGAGCTCTTCGATGTCCCCTCTCCTCTAAAACTGGAGAAAGGTCACAGGCAGTGTGACCGCCCAACACTGGCCCTGTGGCTGCTGTCAGCATGCTCTGACCCTGCACACCAGCAGCTTCCTGTGAGCAGCCCCAGCCCCATCTGCTCCCGTGCCCGCATCTGAACGTTCCTGCCATCCTGAGGGCTGGGGGAGGGCTGCCCTCCAGATGAGGCACAGTGGTGCCGGGGAGGGTTAGTGAGAATTGCTAATGGCCAAACCCAGAGGCTGCACCGGAGGCCGGGTCCACAGGGGAGCCCTGAAGGACGGGTCCCTGGGTGGGGCGGGAGTCAGGAAAGGAGATGTGCATCCTGCGTTTTGCCGTCAAGCTGACCCCGGCATCAGAGTGAACATACAATCCTAGTACCGTGAGAATAAGCTCGTTAGAGGTAGACCCTGGGCTTTGTTAATGTGTGTGAATGTGTTAAGCCTCTCTTAAAGCAGTCACAGGACTTCTCGCCTCTCCTCTCCATCGAGGACACTTAGGTGCCTCTGGGTTTGGCTGAGTGAGGTTTTTGCCCCATCATGTCAGCCGGCACGCACGGGCACCCAGAGGTGCTGACACCCCCCCACAGTGAGCCGGGCAAACCTGCCTGCAGCTCCCACCGGCCCAACCCTGGCACCCTGGGACGTTCCTCACAGGGGGCAGCTCACCCGACTCAAGTGTGGTGAAGAGTCCCCAGTGACAGAGGAGGACGGTGACATAGCCAGGGCACAGGTGTGACTCCCGGGCCCTGCCCCTGTGACTGGTCATTTGGGTGCTTTTGCCCCACCATCCCAACCACTGTCATCATGGACCAGTCAGTGGCACTGGTCTCCTCATTCGGGCTGACCTGGGCTGAATGGGGGCCTTCAAACTTGGTCATCATCCCAAATAAAATGACAGGCTCAGCCACACCACCTTGAACTAGAAAACAGGCAAACAATAGAGAAAATCAGCAAAACAAAAACTGACTCTGAGAAGATCTGACAAGATCAATAAATTTGACACAACACTATCTATACTGATTTTTTAAAAGAGAGGAGTCACAAATTATTAAGAGAAATTAAATAGGAGACACTACGAATCTGGCAGACATTAAAAGGACAATAAATATGAACCAACTTTATGCAAATAAATTTAGACAACTTATATAAAATAAACAGATTCCTTGAAATATACAACTTATCGAAATTAACTCCAAAACATTCCTATAGTGATTAGAAAGCTGAATTCATTGTGTGAGAGGGCTGCACTGGAGAATTCTATCAAACATTTAAGAAAGAAGTAATACCATTTCTGAATAACTCTTTCAGAATATAGAAGGGAAGGGAACATTTCAAAATGTATTTGATGAGGCCATAATCATCCTGATACCCAAACCAGACAAGAAAAAGAAAAGAAAAACAGATCAACATCCCAAATGAACATAACACAACATTCCTTAACAAAGTGTTAGCGAATTGAACCTGCCAATTTATACAAAGGGTACTATACCATAGCCGACTGGGCTTATGTCATTTTGGCTTAAGATTTTTTAAATCAAACAATGTAATTTGCTATAATAGCAGAATAGAGGTGATGAGCAATTTGATCACCCCAGTAAATGCAGAAAGCATATTTGACAAAATGCAATGCCCGTTTGTGAAAGTGCTCTAAGAAAACTAGGAATTGAAGTTAACTTTCTTTAAAATAAAAACTAAAAAAAAGAAGTTAACTTTCTCATCATAATAAAGAGCAACATCACCAACAACCACCAAAAATACCCTATAGCTAATACCATATTTGTGCTAAAGAAAGAAGACTTTCTCTCTAAATTCAGGAATATGCTAAGGATGTCCATTTTCACCATCGCTATTTGACATTGTACTGGAGATTTAGCTAGTGAATAAAGGTGAGAAAAAGAAGAAGAGGTGTATTGGTCTGTTCTCACTTGCTATAAAGAACTGCCCAAGACTGGGTAATTTATAAAGGAAAGAGGTTTAATTGACTCACAGTTTCACATGACTGGGGAGGCCTCAGGAAACTTACAGTCGTGCAGAAGGGGAAACCAACACCTCCTTCTTCACATGGTGGCAGGAGAGAGAAGTGCAGAGGGGAGTAAAAGCCCCTTATAAAACCATCAGATCTCCTGAGAACTTACCCACTGTCATGAGAGTGAGAACATCATGAGGGAACCTCCATGATCTAATCATCGCCACAAGGTTCCTCCCCCAACATGTGGGGATTACAATCAAGTTTATAATTCAAGATGATTTGGGAGTTATCAGACATGAACCTTAAAATAAGTATAATTCATGAGACATTAGAAGATGAGATAGACAATTGTATTTTAAAAAGTAATTGATACTGAAGATAAAACAGAAATTCTAAAAGTAAAAAATGCAATAACTGTTGTTAAAAGGATTAGCAGCAGATTAGACATAGGAGAAGAGAGAATAACTCAATTTGAAAATAGGTCAAAAGGAAATGGGCAGACTGAAGTTGTCCTTCAGAAAATATAGAAAAGTGCATTAGAGATGCAACACAGATGATGAAAGGCTCTAGTGTGTGTAAAATTTAAGGCCCAGGAGGAAAATAAAGACAGAACGGGGCAGAGGCAATATCTGAAGAGATCGTAGCCAAGAATTTTTCTAAAACTGATAAAAGATATCTTACCACAAATTCAAAAAAAATCTACACAAAAAGGATGGCATACCTAGGTACATCATAGAACTGTAAATCAAAGGTGATAAGAGAAACTTGAAAGAAACCAGAGCCAACAAGCACATTTTCTTTAAAGAAATAACAGAAAGGCAGATTTTGTTCCACAAATCTGAAAGCCGGAAGATAATGGAATGTCATCTTCAGAATATCAAAAGAAAATAACTGCAAAGCTGGAATTCTTTCCTAGGGAAATATCTTTCAAAACTGGCGGTTAAATAAAAGGCTGTTGAGACAAGTGGAAACTGAGAGCATGTATTGCTAACAGACCCACACTAGGCAGCCTGTAAAGTGGCCCCCAACGATCCCACCTGCTGGTATTCTTGACCTTGTGTAATCCCCTCCCCCTGAGTGAAGGCTGGACGTAGTGACGCACTGCTAACAAACAGATTCCAGCGAAAGGGATGAGATGTCGTTCGAAGACTAGCCTAACGAAGCTGTTGGCTTCCCTCTTGCTGGGCCACCAGCTCCATCTATCATCCTCTCTTGCCAGCTTTCTCTCTCAGAGCTCCCACTCTGGGGCAATCAGCTGTCTGTATTGCACATGGGGGGCTGTAGTGAGAAGCTGGTGTCTCCAGACAGCAGGGGCAGAGGCCAGCCACAGCTGCACGAGTGAGCATGAAGGTCATTCTCCCCCACTCCAGCCTTGCAGGAAGGGCTAACGGGAGGCCCTTTCGCCTTATACCCTTTTGTGCGTTTTGAATTTTGCACAGTGAGCATGCATTATCTTCTCAAAAATAAACAATAATATCATAATAATTCAGTACCAATCACTAGTAAAATACAAAAATTAATAACAAAAGGCAAAGAACAGTAACTGTAAACATGCACCTAACAAAGAGGGCACTCTGCAGGTGCACACAGCCTTCTCCCATATCGGACGGAGGCCCCGCCTCCAAGATAGAAGATGGCAGTCACCCAGGACTCCTATCCTTTCTCCCTTAAGAGAGTTTTTCAGTGCCAGTGAGGAGCATGTTCAGAGATTTACCACACCCTTATCCACCCAGCACGAATGTGTATGTCTTCAGCTGCATGGCCTGACCTTTAAGATCAGAGGCTACATCTTTCTATGATCCAATCTCTTGAAATGGTCAATGCTTGCCTTTCGGAGAGGGTGGTGGGGTGGACAAAGGTTATGGGAATGGGAAACGGTGATGGCATCAGTGGTCGTGGTGGTTGTGGTGCTGATGGTGACTGAAAAGAGTCACCAAATCTTTGTGGCTCTTCTCACTGGGAGCTGGAACCTACTTCTCCATTCCCTGAATCCTGGCTGGACTTGTCACTTGCTTTGACCAACAAAATGTGGCAAAGCAACATATTGTGACCTCTGGGCCCAGATCTCAAGAATCTTTGCAGCTTCTGCTCTCATTCTCTTGGAATAGTGACGCCAAGTAAACAAGTCTGAGTCAGACTTGCAGAGACGTGACATGGAGGAGAACCAAGGCACCCTGCTCTACAAGACTTATAGGTAATGCCATCTTAGGTCATTTGGCCCCTCCAAACCTTCAGCTGATGGGCACCACATAATGAGTTTGGGTGCACCCTACAAGACCTATAGGTAATGCCATCTTAGGTCATTTGGCCCCTCCAAACCTTCAGCTGATGGGCACCACATAATGAGTTCAGGTGTACCCTACAAGACCTATAGGTAATGCCATCTTAGGTCATTTGGCCCCTCCAAACCTTCAGCTGCTGGGCACCACATAATGGGTTCAGGTGCAGCCTTCAGATGAGCTGCCCAGCTGAGCCCAGCCCAAAGTGTCAACCCACAAAAGAAGAGCAAATTAAATGGGTGATTATTTTAAGCCATTAAGTGTTTGGATGGTTTGCTATGGAGAAATAGATAACTGATTCAGATTGTGATAGGGACTGTGGTGACAGTAAGGGTGAGGGTAATGGTGATGGTAGCAGTAGTGACAGCAGTGGGGAGCTCATGGTGATAATGGTGGTGGTGGTGATGGTGATGATGGTTGATGGAGGTGACGGTGGTGGAGGTGATGGTGGTTGGTGGAGGTGATGGTGTGGTGGTGATGGTTGGTAGAGGTGATGGTAGTGGTGGTGGTGGTAGTGGTAGGATGATGGTGGTGGTGGTGATGGATGGTGGAGGTGATGGTGGTGGTGACGGCTGGTGGAGGTGATAGTGGTGGTGGTGGTGGTGGTGGTGATGGATGGCGAAGGTGGTAGTGGAGGTGATGGTGGTGGTGGTGCTGATGGTGATGGTGGTGGTGGTGGTGATGTTTGGTGGTGGTGATGGTGGTGGTTGGTGGAGGTGGTAGTGGTGGTGATCTTTCGTGGAGGTGATGGTGGTGATGGTTGGTGGAGGTGATGGTGGTGGTGGTGGTGGTTGGTGGAGGTGATGATGGTGGTGGTCGTGATGGTTGGTGGAGGAGATGGTGGCGGTGGTGATGGTGGTGGTGGTGGTTGGTGGAGGTGATGGTGGTGGTGATGGTGGTGGTTGGTGGAGGTGGTAGTGGTGGTGATCTTTCGTGGAGGTGATGGTGGTGATGGTGGTGGTGGTGATGGTGGTTGGTGGAGGTGATGGCGGTGGTGGTGGTGATGGTTGGTGGAGGTGATGGTGGTGGTGGTGGTGGTGGTGGTGATGGTTGGTGGAGGTGATGGTGGTGATGGTGGTGGTGGTTGGTGGAGGTGATGGCGGTGGTGGTGGTGGTGGTTGGTGGAGGTGATGGTGGTGGTGGTGGTGGTGGTTGGTGGAGGTGATGGCGGTGGTGGTGGTGATGGTTGGTGGAGGTGATGGCGGTGGTGGTGGTGGTGGTGGTGATGGTTGGTGGAGGTGATGGTGGTGATGGTGGTGGTGGTTGGTGGAGGTGATGGCGGTGGTGGTGGTGATGGTTGGTGGAGGTGATGGTGGTGATGGTGGTGGTGGTGGTGGTGATGGTTGGTGGAGGTGATGGTGGTGGTGGTGGTGGTGATGGTTGGTGGAGGTGATGGTGGTGATGGTGGTGGTGGTTGGTGGAGGTGATGGCAGTGGTGGTAGAGATGGTGGTGGTGATGGCAATGATGGTGGTGGTAGTGATGGTGGTGGTAGAGATGATCATGGAATTACTGGTGGCAGTGACAACTCTGGACCCCCTAAGTCATCAGAGAAAAACTGAACTTTGCTTAACATGAATTGTGTGTGCTTTGTTGCACTACAGTTCTTTGAAACTGTGCGTTGTCTTTGGAGTCACATGTACCTCTGAGAATCTAATTAAATCTCCGGGTCTTCTTCCCAGGAAGAAGACAGAGTTTTGTTCAGACTTTGGGGACTTGTGGCACTACACTCTGGGTTGGACCCACGGTGAGAAGCCCCATGCTGTGCTTACCTGGCATTCTCATGTCACGACAGGTCGTGTCCACCACCAAAGTGTTTGTTACTGTGACCTTCCTGAGCCAGCAGGGAACCGAGCTGCATGACGTTCGTGTGACCCCTTCAGTTAGCACTGCACGGCTGCTTAAGAGGGAGGTTTTATTCAGGCACAAATATTTTGAAGTATTTATAATCAAATCCCACGTCATTTACATAACCTCCAAGGTGGGGAGGGGAAACACACCACCCCGGACTGGGAGATAAAAGGCCAGCAATTTTCTTCCCGGCCACTTGTCCTCCTCCGGGAGCCTCGGTCTCCTCTCTGTGGGACAGGGCAGGCTCCCCTGGCTCCTCCTGGGTGCAGGACCGATGAGGCTCTCACTCGCAGCCTTTGTCCCCCGAATTTCCTGCTACCTGGTGTCACCCCAACCGGGCCCCGAGCACACTGCCTCTGGTCCTGGTTTCCATGGAAAATGTCAGCTGTGGTCCATGCCACGTTCTCCAGCACCCTTCGTTATGGTGAAACCAAAAGGCGAAAATAACGTTCTCAGCAGCCGAGGAAACTGCTGAGGTTACTACGTGGTGACTCTGGCTTAATCAATAAAAGCCCGAGGATCTGCCACCGACTCTGAACACGCACCCTGTGACACAAACTGACTCATGTCCAACTGCCCGTGAATGGCGCTTTTGCCATTTCTCATTTTCTTCTGAGTTGTCCCTGGATAGAGCTGTGATCAAGTGGCTGCGGAGAACGTTATACTGTCTGCCGGCTCCGTGAGTAAGCAGGGGAAAGTCTGACTGCAGAGGCATCTTCTCAAATGTCCGTGAGTAAAAGGCTGCAAACCCGAGAGCAACACCCCGCCCCGAGTGGCCCACGTGGTGTCCGGAGTGTGAGAAGGCCATGAAGAGCTTCTCCACACAGAGCCACTTAAGGCCTGCCTCAGCCTGGGAACGCATGGGCGGAAAAGGAGCAGCACGACTTCCTCCTCCTCCAGGCCAGGCCCGTGAGCACCCACAGCCCAGATAAAGTCCCTTCTCTAAAGGCATGCATGTGTCTTACTGTAGCTCCCAGTTAGCCCCTAAGCGTGAACACACACCCATGTTGCTCCCCTCCCACGATCTCCCCACAAACAGGATGGAACGCAGCCCAAAACTCACAGTCATGTGACCTTGGCATGAGCTTGGTAGTTAAGAACCATGCCTGGAGGTGCCCTGAGCACTGGCCACCAACCTCAGCAGTGCCCTTTGTGGTGCTGAGGGATGGTGTCCTTGGGGCAGCCTGCAGCCGGCTCAGGGCCAGACTGGGGCCTCGGGTCCTGGGAACCCCGGTTGAGGCCGGACTACCCCAGTGCCCCTCCGCAGCCTGCTGCACCCACCACTCAGAAAAAGAGCAATCACCCAACTTCAGTCTCAAAATGAGAACACTGAGAAGGGCGTGATGAGGGGAAGCAGGCCCGAACCCACCAGCAAGGCTAGAACGCCAGCCCCACCCGAGTGGGACACACAGAAGGGAACCCTCCTTACACAAGGAGGCAGTAAGAGCCACCACGTGGCTGCCACACTCAGGCACACTTAGACACAGACACGCACACTTACACTCAGCCTCAGACACAAACACACAGCACACACTCCCACTCAGATACAGACACACACCACACACACAGATGCATACACACTCAGATGCAGACACACACCACACCACACACTCACAGATGCATACACTCACTCACACTCAGATGCAGACACACACTACACGCTCACAGATGCACACAGGTGCAGACACATATCACACACACAGATGAGATGCACACACACACTCACTCAGATGCAGACACACACCACACACTTGTACTCAGTCTCACACACCACACCACACACTCACAGATACACACTCACTCACACAGGACACACACCACACCACACACTCACACTCAGATGCAGACACACACCACACCTCACACAGATGCACACACACAGATGCAGACACGCACCACACCTCACACTCACAGATGCACACACACTCAGATGCAGACACACACCACACCTCACACTCACAGATGCACACACTCAGATGCAGACACACACCACACAGTTGTACTCAGTCTCAGACACACACCACACACATTCACAGATGCACACACACTCACACTTAGATGCAGACACACCACACCACACACTCACACAGGACACACACCACACCACGCACTCACACAGGACACACTCACACTCAGATGCAGACACACACCAAACCACACACTCACAGATGCACACACGCTCACACTTAGATGCAGACACACACCACACCACACGCTCACTCACACAGGACACACACACAGATGCAGACACACACCACACCACACACTCACGCAGGACACACACTCACTTGCACACTCACACCACCCACTCAAGGGCCCGCTGCGGGTGGCAGAGGACAGATGTGCTGCCGTGGGAGGTGTGGGCCATAAAAGGTGGTGCAGGCACAGCTGGCAGGAGCTGTGAGGTGGTCTAGCCCAAGTCCAGACACCAGGACAGACTGGAGGCCATTAGCTCCCAGGCTGGGGCCGGGGTGGACTTTGCAGGCCCTGTGGACGCCAGGCAGGGCCATTTGGGGATGAGCTCAAGGGCATCTGGTGGACGGTGGCTTTCCCCTCCCTACACTGGGAAGTTCCCACCGCCTGGCCACACTGGGAGCACAAGACACCGCCACAGACTCCCACCCCAGCCACCCTACCATCCACCAGGAAAGAAGACAGATGAGCAAGGGCCTGTCCTCTGGAGCAGAGAGAGAAGGCCCTGAAGACCAGGGGGCATCCACAAGGGCCACTGGGCAGCTCAGGAACCCTCTCCTCCGGGGAAGGGGCTAAAGCAGCCATTTGCAAACCTGCTCATCCGAAGGAGGGCCTCACCCCAAACTGCTCCGCCCCCTCCCAGAGCCCAGGGTCCTCTCCCCAGCCCAGCCTTCACCTCCCCTCCAGGAGGAGCCCTGGCCCTGGCTGCTGGACTGTGACCAGGGTGGGGAGTGGGGATCCCAGACACAGCCCTACCAGGGACCCCTCTCACTCTGTCCCCTGCTGGGCTCAGTTGGGGACCTCACGGTGGTCCCAGGGCCCAGCACAGGCACCCCTGTGGAAAAGGCTGGCAGGGGTGGTCACCGCATGCCCGGGCCCTGCCCGAACCCGCGCCCAGACTCTGCTGTCCCTGCCGCTCTGGCTCCCCCCGCCTCAGGCCCCCGGGAGCAGCAGTTTCTGCAGCGGCTGTTGACCAGGGGCCTCTCGCCGGGGGCCACACGGGGTGCGGGAGGAAGCCCGCACCCCGCCCCCAGGCAGCTCCTACGGAGGGCGAGTCCTAGGGCCCCCTCGGTCCGGCGTCGGGGGCGCGGTCCCCAACACCCAGAGCCCCGGAGGTGACACAGCCCCGCCAGGTCGCCCGGGAAACGGGGCGGGGACGTGAAGTCCGAGCAGCGCCCGCGGCGGGCAGGGGATGGGGAGGGGGCTTGGCCCGGGCTGCCGAGGGGTCCCCGCCGCGCCGCCCCCCGCCCCGCCCCCGCCTCGCGTCCCCGAAGGTCCCCCCTCGCCCCGCCCATCCCATCTGCGGGGCCGCAGCGCCTCCTGGTGTCGGGTCGGGCCGGGCCCGGCGGGCGGGGCGGGTATAAAGGGGGCGGCCGCGGCCCGGTCCCCTCCCTCCTGCTTCCTCGCGCCCGCGCCCCGGGCCGTCCGGACCGGAGCCTCCTCGGGACCAGGTGAGCGCGTCCCGAAGCCCCCAGCCTGGAAGCCGCTGGGCCCGCGGCGGCGACCCCGAGTCTCGGGAAGGCGACGGCTGCGTCCCTCGGGCCCCGGGAAGGGGACTCCGGCCCCAGGGACGGCGCGCGGGGGTTCGGGCTCCTCCCCGCCCTGGCGGCCCCGCGTCTCCGGGTCCGAACCCTCGGCCGGCACCCGGGGCCACCTCCCCGCGGCCTCTTCTGGGGCGGAGCCCGCCTGGACGGGGTGGGGGGTTCTTCTCCGCGCCCAAGCTCCATGCTGGGACCCCCGCTCCCCGGAGGACCCCGGCACCGCGCGCCTCCCCAGGGCCTGCGTCCAGCTCCCGCCCGCGGGGAAGACGCCCAGCTGAGCGGGACCTCCCGGGGCGCAGGGCCTCTCCCGGGTCCGGAGGGAAGCGTCGGGGGGTGGGGGCAGGAGGGCCTTGGGTGCCCGAGGGCGGGACGGGGAGGGCGGGGACGCGAACGCGGGTGGAGCCGACGCCCCATCGCCGCGCCCTCCCCGATGGGAGCCCCTAGGCCGGGGAGAGACTCAGGCCCCGGAGAGACCGCGGATGGGGGCGGCTCCACCGCGAGGCGGGACCCGGGCTGACAGCGACCCCAGTCCCCCCCCCCCGGCCGCCCACACCCGCCCTGGGGCTCCGCGGGGGGCGGTGGTGGAACCCCCAGCCCAGCGCCCCGGGCCCGGGGATCGCTGCCTGTGAGCGGTGCCCCCCCCGGCTGAGCCCGCCGGGACCCTCCCTGGACCAGGACCTGCCCTGTGGGGTCGGTACAGGGAGCGGAGGGGCCTGCGGTGCGCGAGTTCCCTTCTTCTTCCGGCTCGGAGGCCCCGCACGCGTCCACTCTGGCGATGATTTTAAGGAAGGCCGGGCCGGGCGCGGTGGCTCCCGCCTGTTATCCCAGCGCTCTGGGAGCGCCGAGCATTGAGCCAAGGTCGCGCCATTGCCCGGAAAAAAGAAAGAAAGAAAAAGTGCCCAGTGAGATGCTTTGGTTTAAACACTGCCCTGCACGCTGACTTGCTGCCTCCTGCGGCCTCTCACGCTGTGCAAAGTCGGGGCCCGGCGCGGGCCCCCCTCAACAAGCAGGGGTCCCGGCGCTGCCCATGGAAGGCCCTGCGCAGCCCTCGGGGCGCTCGCTGGACGGGGCTGCCCGGGCCGCCCAGGATCCGAACCCCAGCCCCGCCCAGCGGCCCAGCCCGGCCCGCAGTGCAGGCTGCAGGGGCAGAGGCCGAGGGAGTCCAGCTCCCAGGGTGCGGACTCTGGGTCCGGAGGGCGGAAACCTCGGAGGCGCGTCCCAGAAGTGCCGAGGAACCTGCCTCCGCAACGGATAGGAGCACTTTCTTCTCCCGCTTCACGGATGAGGAATGATGCCTCGTTGCGGTTTTTCTGCACGTCTTGGTTTTTGTGCAGCTCAAGGTTATTTGGGCTGTTTAATCACTGACCGTGTTAGCGTCAATTTCCTCGTGTTCCTAATGGACGTTCTTGTCAAACTGAAGCCCATGGAGCACCAAGTCCCATCGCTCCTTCCCGCAGCCGCTGGCAGCCACCATGCCACTGTTTCCATGAATTTGGCCACTTAGGTGACTCATAGGAATGAAAAAGTATGAAATTTCTCCTCTTATCACTGGCTTATTTCACTTGGCGTAATGGCCTCCAGATTCGTCCACGCTGTAACATATGTTATCACTTCCTTCCTTTTTAACGCTGCGTAATATTCTACTGCATGGGTGTACCTATTGTGTATCCATAGTCATCTGTCCCTGGACACGTGGGTTGCTACCATGAATGACGCAGCTGTGAAGACAGGCATACGGATTCTTCTTCCAGATCCTGCTTTTGGTTCTTTTCAGTGTGTACCCAGAAGTGGAATTGTGGATCATTCGATTTTTTAATATTTTTGAGGAATTGCCTCACTGTTTCCCACAGTGGCTGCACATTTTGGTTTCCCACCAGCAGGGCACCCAGGTCCAGTTTCTCCACATCCGCACCAACAGGTGTCATTTTCTGGGATTTTTTTTTTTTTAATGTTAACCATCCCAGTGGGTGAGGTGGTATCTTATTGTGGTTTTGACTTGTATTTCCCTCATGATTAGTGACACTGAGCATCTTTTCATGTGCTTATCGGCCATTTATATATCTCTTGGGAGAAATACCTGTTTAAGTCCTTGACCCATTTCTGAATCAGGTCAATTGTTTTTGCTGTTGAATTTTAGGAACTCTTTATATATTCTGGATATTAATGTCTTATTAGATACACATTAGATATTTTCTCTCATTCTCTGGGTTGTCTTTTTACTCTGTTGATGGGTTGATGGTGTCCTTTCACTAGATAGATGCAAAAACTGTTTTTAAATGTTGGTGTAATCCAGTTTATCTATTTTTTCTTTTGTTGCCTGTGCCCTTCTCATCATATCCAAGAAATCATCACTCAAACCAACGTCATGAGGGTGTTGCCCCATGTTTTCGTTTAAGGGTTTTAAAGTTTTAGGTCTTAAAACCTAAAGATCTGGGTCATGGATCCATTTTGAGTTAATTTTTATGTGTGGTATTAGGTAAGGGTCTAACTTCATTCTTTTGCATGTGGATATCTAGTTTTCTCGGCACCATTTGTGGAAAAGACTGTCTTTATTAACGGTCTTGGCAGCCTGGTTGAAAGTCATATGTCCAAGGGTTTCTTTCTGGGCTCTATTTGATTCCGTTGGTCTACACGTCTGTCTTTACGCCAGTGTCTCACTGTTGATGACTGCAGCTTCGTAGTACGTTTTGAAATTAGGAGATGTGAGTCCTCCAGCTTTGTTCTTTTCTTTAAGGATTTTTGTTGATTTTTGTTTGTTTGTTGTTTGTTTTGGCTATTCGGGGTCCCTTAAGATTCCATATTTGGGATTTGGGTGATATTGACATCTTAATAATATTAAGTCTTTCAATCTATGAACAAGGATATCTTTTTTAATGTCTCCTTCAATTTCTTTCAGAAATATTTTGTAGTTTTCATCGTACAGGTCTTTCACCTCCTAAGTCAATTTTTAAGTATTTTATTCTTTTTTATACTATAGTAAATAGAATTGTTTTCTTAATTTCCTTTGGATTATTCATTGTTAGCAAATAGAAATACAACTGATTTTTATGTGTTGACTATGTATTCTGCTATTTTGCTGAATTTGTTTATTTGTTATAACAGTTTTGTGGAATTCTTAGGGTTTTCTACATATAAGGTCAAATCATCAGTGAACAGAGACAACTTACTTCTTTCTTTCCAATTTGAACGCCTTTTATTTCTTTTTCTTGCCCAATTGCTCTGGCTAGAACTTCAGCATAGTGTTAACGGAAGTAGTGAAAGTAGGCATCCTTTCTGCATTTCTGACCTTAGAGGAAAAGCTTTCAGTCTTTCACCACTGAGTATGATGTTAACTGTGACCTTTTCATGTAATATGGCTTTTATTATGTTGAGGTAGTTTCCTTCTGTTCCTAATTTGTTGTATGTTTCTGTCATGAGAAGCTACTGAATTTTGTCATATGCTTTCTCTGCATCAACTGCAATGACCATGTGAGAGCTTTTTTTTCCTCCTTCATTCTGTTAATGTGTATTACACTGATTGATTTTTTTGTATGTTGAACTATCCTTGCATTCCAGAAATAAATTCCATTTGGTCAATTCACTAAATTCCATTTAATTGTATCAAATGATACTGAATTTAGTTTACTATTAGTAGTATTTTCTTTAGGATTTTTGAATCAATTTTCATAAGGAATTGTAGTTTTCTTCTCTTGCAATATCTTTGTCTGGCTTTGGTATCAGAGTAATGGTAGCCTCACAAGAGTGAGTTCAATAGTGTTCCCTTCTCTTCAGGTTTTTTGAAAAAATTTTAGAGGGTTTGGTGTTAGTTCTTTATGTGTTTTGTAGAATTCACCAGTGCAGCCATCAGGTCCAAGGTTCTTTGTCAGGAGATTTTTGATTATTGATTCAATCTCCATAAGTCTGTTCAGATTTTCTATTTCTTCATGATTTTGTCTTGATAGGTTTTGTGTTTCTGGAAATTTTTTCATTTTATCTGTGTTATTCAAATTGTTGGTGTGTAGTTGCTCATAGTACAGTCTTACAGTGTTTTTTATTTCTGTAGAATTGGTAGCAGTGTTGCCACTTTCACTCAGTTTTGGTAATTTGATTTTCTTCTTTTTTTCCAGTCCATCTAGCTAAAGGCTGGTGAATTCTGTTGATCTTTTCAAAGAACCAACTTTTGTTGTAATTTATTTTCTCTATTCTCTGTTTTGTTTATCTTTGCTCTGATCTTTATTGTTGCCTTCTCTCTGCTAGCTTGGAGTTTCATTTGTTCTTTTTCTAGTTCCTTACATTGTAAAGTTAAGTTCCTGTTTGAGATCTTTCTTTTTTAAGGTAAGCATGTATAGTCAGGGGTCTTCCCCTTTGCACTGCTTTCAGTGTCCCACAAGTCTTTAAATGTATGTTTTCATTACCATTCATCTCTAAGTATTTTATAATTTCCCTTGTGATTTCTTCTTTGATCCTTGGTTATTTAACAAGGTATTTAATTCCCACAAATTTGTGATTTTTTAAATGTTCTTGTTACTGATTTCTAACTTTACTCTCTTGTGGTCTGAAAAGGTATCTTGTATAATGTAGACCTTTCAAAATCTGTTGACACAGACATTGTTGTTGCAACTGCCGCCATCATTGCAAGTCCTTCTCCCTCTGGTTGAAGTGACTTCCAGGAGATTTAAAAGGCTGGCACCCTTTCTCCCTTCATTTTTCTATGTTCTCCTTTTGAGAGGTAGACACTGAAGACTAGCAGGTTCAAAAGCTACCATATATTTGGAGAAAATTAAAAAGTCGTGGTATTTGCTCAGGGGAAGTCACAGGCTCAGAAAAGACCTAAAAAGACGTTAAGTTTACACTTTATGTTGATCCTTAGCACAGAGACAGCCTGCAACAATCAAAATGATAAAAACAAGAAAAACCAGCAACATCTGGGGAGGTAAGAGATTCTGATTTTACAAAACATACAAAGAAACTTTCTTATTTCAAAGAAAAAAAAAATAAACCAATAGAAATTGTCAGCGAAAAAGACTTGGTGGTAGATCTACTAGACAAAGGCTTTGAAAGAACTGTCTTAAAGATACTCAAATAACTCAGGGGAAATGTGGAGAAAGTCCAGAAAACAATGTAGGAACAAATGAAAATGTCAATACAAAGCTAGAAAATTTAAATAGAAACCAAAAAGAAATTCTGGAGCTGAAAAGTACAATAACCGAAATGTAAAATTCACTAGAGAAATGCAAAGGCAGATTTCAGCAGGCAGAGTAAGGAGTCAGGGAACTCGAAGTAGGACAATGGAAATTATTGAGTCTGAGGAGTAGAAATAAAAAGACTGAAGAAAGGTGAGCAGAGCCTAAGGGGCCTGCAGCACACCATCAAGCAAACGAACATGAACATGGTAGGAGCCCCAGAAGAAGAGAGAGCAAAGGGAGCAGAGAGACTATTTAAAGAAATAATGGCTGAAAATTTCTGAAATATGATGAATGACATGAACATAAACATCCAAGAAGTTCAAAAACCTCCAATCAGGATGAACTTAAAGAGACCCACACTGAAACATTCTAATCAAATTGTCAAAACCCACAGACAAAGCTCTTGAAAGCAGCAAGAGAGAATGACTCATCACATGTAAGGAACCCTCAATAAGACTATTAGCAGGTTTCTGATCAGAAACTTTGAAGGCCAGAAGGCAGTGGGCCAATATGTACAAAGCGCTAAAAGAATAAAAAAACTGTCACCTGGGTGCAGTGGCTCATGCCTGTAATCCCAGCACTTTGGGAGGCCGAGGTGGTGGATCACAAAGTCAGGAGTTCAAGACCAGCCTGGCTAACATAGTCAAACCCCGTCTCTACTAAAAATACCAAAAAAAAAAAAAAAATTAGCCAGACATGGTGGTGGGCACCTGTAATCCCAGCTACTTAGGAGGCTGAGGCAGGAGAATCCCTTGAACCTGGGGGCAGAGGGACAGAGATCATGCCATTGCACTCCAGCCTGGGTGACAATATGAGACTGTCTCTAAAGTAAATAAATAAATTAATAAATACTGTCTACCAAGAAGCCCACATCCAGCAAAACCATCCTTTAAAAGTAAGGGACAAATTAAGACATTCTCAGATCCAGAAACACTGAGAGGGTTCATTACACTAGACCTGCCCTATAGGAAATGCCAAAGGGAGTCCTGAAGGTTGAAATAAAAGGATGATGGACAGTAACTCAAAGTTGTATGAAGAAATAAAGATCTCAGCCAGGAATAGTGGCCGACACCTGTAATCCTATCACTTTGGGAGTCCAAGGCAGGAGGATAACTTGAGCCCAGGAGATCAAGACCAGCCTGAGCATCATAGGGAGACCCTATCTCTACAAAATAAAAATAGTTTTAAAAATTGACCAAGCATGGTGGTGCATACCTGTGGTCCCAACTACTTGGGAGGCTGAGGGGGCAGAATTGCTTGGGCCTGGGAGGTTGAAACTACAGTGAGCTATCACCAAACCACTGCACTCCAGCCTGGGCAACAGAGCAAGACCTTGTCTCTAAATAAATAAATATCTCAGTAAAGGTAAATTATAGACACCTATAAAAGTTAGTATTGCTGTAACAATGGTGTGTGATGCTTTTTGTTTTCAGCATAATTTAAGAGACTAATTATTTTAGAATAACATTAGTTTATGGTTTTGGCCTTATAATATATAAAGGTATTGTAGCAAGAGCGGCCACGAATGAAACCTCTCAAACACCGAACTGGGGAAGGAAGTGGCAGTTTATTCAGCTGGGAGCTGCAGCTGGCTCAAGCCTTAACAACCGAGCTCCCTGACAAGGAAAATGTTGGCCCTTTAAAAGGCTTACAGTCTAAGAGGTAACATGTGGGAGGGTCGTGATCCATTAGGCAAGTGTGGGAGACATGACTAGATAAGGGTCTAAGCAGTTGAGCAAGAACAATGCCTTCTGGGGAAAATTCCTCCATACCATGTCAGTGATCTATAGCTAAGACTGTGGTTAAGAGTAGGGGTTTAATCTTTAACCTTTAGACCTGGCTGGTGGCGCCAACTGGTCCTTCCACTGACCTCATCTGCCGACTTTTAACTTTTACTTCCTCCTTTTCTCCAAGCACAGGCTCGGAGAAGTGGGTCTCCTTCCTCAGTATAATTTTGTGACATAACTAATAGGGTTTATAACTAAAAGGGTTGGGGGCAGAGCCATTCAAGGAGGAGAGTTTTATTATGACATTGAAGCTAAACTGGTATTAATCCAATTTAGACTGATACCATTTTAAGATGTTAAATGCAATCCCCATGGTAACTACAAAGAAAATAACTAAGGAATAAATAAAAAAGGAAATGAGAAAGGGATTTAAATGTTTCACCCCCAAAAAAAATTAAACACAAAAGAAGACAGTAATACTGTGGGGGACCAAAAAAAATCTATAAGGCATACAGAAAACAAACGCAAAATGAAAGAAGTCCCACTTTATCAGTAATTACTTTAAATGTAAATGGATTAAACTCTTTGTGTAAAAAGACAGGGATTGGCAGAGTGGATTTAGAAAGCCAAATTCAAAGAGATTCACTTTAGATCCAAAAATATAAATAGGTTGACAGTGAAAGTATGGGTAATGGTATGCCATGCAAACAGTAACCAAAAGAGAGCAAGAGTAGCTATACTAATATCAGGAAAAACAGGCTTTCAATCAAAACGGTTACAAGAGGAAAAGGGCATTATATATTAATAAAAGGCTCAATGCAGCAAGATACAATAATTATAAATAATTATGCACCTAATAACCATCCATCAGAATATTTATATCTCACATTGGGAAGATTGTTGCTGGCTCCTAGTCACTTCCAGCCTGCACATGTTGCTTTTGTTGGAATGATGGTCCTATGTGGGAGCTCAGTATCAAGAGTACAGGCTTGAGCCCACACTGCCAGACTTCAGACATCAGCTATTAGCTGAGTGCCTTGGGCAAGTCACCTACCCTAGGCCTTGGTTTCCTCAGCTGTTGGAGTGTGGATGACATAGTACCTGTGTCCAAGGCCACAGGTCCAATGGTGAATGGGAAATGAAGAGATTTAGGACAGTATCTGGTACTGAATAATTATCGATTTTTCATTGACATTTTATACATTCTGTTTTCTTCAAAGACCCTTTGGTTCATGTTTTGCCCTCAGATACTTACTTTTCCTGCAATTTATTTGGTGTAGCATGTGAGGTAGGATTAACTTTATTTCCAGTCACAGAGTGAGCCCGCATCCCAGCCTGCTTCCACCATTCTGAGAGCCCACCGTGTCATAGCCTAAGCTCTCCTGTGTTGTTAAGGTCTCATGTGTTGTTAAGCTCTTGTGTGTTGTTAAGCTCTCGTGTGTTAAGGTCTCGTGTGTTGTTAAGCTCTCGTATGTTGTTAATCTCTCGTGTTGTTATGGTCTCTTGTGTTAAAGTCTCGTGTGTTGTTAAGGTCTCGTGTGTTAAGCTCTCGTGTGTTGTTAAGGTTTCATGTGTTGTTAAGCTCTCATGTATTGTTGTGCCCATTGTTGTGTGCCCATTGTTGTGTGCCCATTGTTGTGGAATCAGCCGGTTCCAGCACCAAAACCAACACTGTGATTTTATTGTTTCATTTGCACTTGATAGCACAAGTTTTCTCAGCACTCTTTATTTTTTATTTTGCTCAACTACTCTTGCTTTTACTTCCAAGTGAAACTTGGATTCATTTTGCAAACTCTTATCTACAAAAAAAGCAAAAAAGATTTCTTGGAAATTTTAATTAAAATTACATTCAATTATAGATTCATTTAGAAATAAGATATTTTTAAATATCAGTTTAAGATAGTGGGATGGTTTCTTATCCAAAACAAGGCTTGTTTCTCCAACATATTCCTAAAAAAAAAAAAAATGAGTTTTTTCCTAAGTCCTGCACATTTTTATTCAGTTAATTCCTTGAGTTTTTGTTGTTTTTATTGCTAGTGTAAATAGCATTTTTTCTGCAACATTTTCTAACTAGTTGTTACTGATAGAAGAATATCAATAACTTTTTGTCTATTGAGGACTAAGTTCTGGTTTTCTTATCTTGCCTATATTCCTATCTAAGGGGTCTGGAGAGTCATGCCCTACAAACTATCATTCTCATCAAATGGGTTTTATCTAACACTATATGTCATGACTTACTTTCCAGTCTGACTCTGGCATAACATTACGTGACAAAGAAGAAAATCAAAATATTTTACCCCCAAACATGTTTCTTTGCCACATTTTGCAATGGCCCTGCAAAGCCATCCTTTCTTGGAGAAAATTTGCATATGTAAAGAATAGTAACATAGCTAGATCTTTTTCTTCCAGGCCTTCCCAATCCTGAAGAGATTAAGAGTCTAGCACATTTTAAAGATCTGAATAGGAAACATTTGTCATCTATTATTTCTAAGGGCAGCCACTAGAAGACTTCAAAAGAACCTTGGCCTCCACAATCTTTTATCTTAACCTGAATATTTCCTTTCTATTAATCCCAGATCTTTAGACAAACTCAATCAATTGTCAACCAGAAAATGTTTAAATTCTCCTACAGCCTGGAAGCCGCCCCTCCCCACTTTGAATTGTCCCGCCTTTCTGGACCAATCCAATGTATTTCTCAAATGTATTTGATTGATGACTCATGCCTCCCTAAAATGAATAAAAACAAGCTGCACCCCATCTACCTTGGGCACATGTTCTCAGGACCTCCTGAGAGCTGTGTCATGATCATTCATGTTTGGCTCAGAATAAATCTCTTCAAATATTTTACAGAATTTGACTCTTTTCATCGATAATATATTTATGGAAGTGGCTCACTAAATTCATTGTCCTTCTCTCCCCTGCTTTCTCTCTCTCTCTCTTTCAAAAAAACTTTGTTCAGTTGATTTTCTGGGTAGAGGATCATATCTTTAACAAGGACAGTTTGTCTCTTCTTTTCCAACATTTATACTTTGCTTCTTTTTACTGTCTTATTGCATTGGCTTCCAACACAACACTGAATAGTAAAGTAAGATCAGCATTCTTTCCCCCACCCCGGTTTTTTAACGCACCATCCTTCTCGTGCAGGAATTTTTAACCCAGGGTTAGATCTATGAATGAAATCCCCAAATTCCTGGACATAATTTCTGTATGTGAGTATCTAGGCATTTCTGAAAGGTGAAATTGTCTAGACTCTTTTTTTTTTTAAAGATGGGGATTCACCATCATGGCCAGGCTGGTCTTGAACTCCTGACCTCAGGTGATCCACCCACCTTGGCCTCCCAAAGTGCTAGGATTACAGGCATGAGCCACCGCACCCAGCCTGTCTAGACTCTTAAAAGGTCCATGACGACAAAGATAAGAACCACTATTTTAGCTTTTCCTGTAAAATATGATACGAGCTCTTGATTTGAAATGTATACCCTTCATAATGTTATTTCTACTCCCAAATTTCTTACTAGGTTCTACCTTGTCTGGTTGTTGTTGCTTCTTAATTAGAAGTGGATGTTTTGGGGACCTGCTGAAGCAATTGCATGTTTTCTTCTTCTTATGTTGATGTGACATTAACATGTTCCCGGCCGGGCATGGTGGCTCACGCCTGTAATCCCAGCACTTTGGGAGTCCGAGGTGGGTGGATCATAAGGTCAAGAGATCGAGACCATCCTGGTCAACATGGTGAAACCCCGTCTCTACTAAAAATACAAAAAATTAGCTGGGCATGGTGGCGGGTGCCTGTAATCCCAGCTACTCGGGAGGCTGAGGCAGGAGAATTGCCTGAACCCAGGAGGCGGAGGTTGCGGTGAGCCGAGATCACGCCATTGCACTCCAGCCTGGGTAACAAGAGCAAAACTCCGTCTCAAAAAAAAAAAAAAAGTCCCCTAGTGTTGGTGGCATCACTGTGTTTTTAACCAGCTTCCTATTGTAGTTCTGGTATACTGGCCCTTAACATACTGTTGGATCTTAGTTTTTAAAATTGACTAGGATTTTTGTGATACTGTTATGGGATCTTTAGGGTGTTACTTTTCTGGCCTGAAACCTCTGTGGCTGGTGGCATCTTTGCCCAAGTCCTTGTCCTGTGTGCAGGAAGAATGGGGTACGCAGACAAATGGAGGGTGAGCCAGACAAAGAAGCTTTACTGAACGTTAGGACAGCTCACAGACCCGCAGGGGGCAGCCTCTCTCTGTAGGCAGGTTGTCTTTCGAGTGTTCAGCTCTCAGCAGAGAGGAGGCCCTGGAGAGGGTAGCTCCTCTCTGCAGCTGGTCGTCCCATCCTCTGCCCTGCTCTGAATGAGCCTGAGACTTTTATGGGCCTCACAGTGGGGAAGTGTATGCTGATTGGTCCATGGGCAGCCATGGGCAGGCCTAGAGAAAAGCACCATGAATTCCCCTCCAGTCCATAGGACTGGCAGCCTGGCCCCCAGGCTTCAGGCCTGCCCCAGCAGGAAGATGGGGCTTCCCTGGGGACCCGCCTCTTTCCGCCCAGCAGCCTGTCTGCCTCCTGAAGCCATCCATGGTGCTCAGGCTGCTGGCACCAAGGGGCACCTGCAGGCCAGCACCCAGCTGTCCTCAGCACCCCCTGCAAGCTTCCCCTCCTGCACTCCTCAGTGCCCAAAGTCTGCAGGGGCCAAAGCAGCAGGGGGCTGGCATGTCAGCATGGCCACAAGCATGCACATGCCCAGCCAGGCTGTGACAGCACCTCGGCTCAATCCCAACTCTGCTCTGAGATCAGAGTGGGTGTCTGGAGCAGGAAGAGGCTGGGCAGCAGGAGCAGACACCCAAGCCTACAAGGGCAAGAGGGGCCTTCCCTTGCCCTCCAAGAGTGCAGGATGCCTGGGTCCGCAGCCCTAGTTTTGGCTGCTGCAGCTGCGCCGGGGTGGGGGCAGGCTCCTGCCTGCTCCAGGGAGCATGAGGCCCAGATCACAGCCACGACTTAGGCAGCTGCAGTTGTACCCGAGGAGCTCCCGCACCACCAGCCTGGAAGGAGCAGGGCTCCCACTTGTCCCAGCTCCTGCTGACTCCATGGAGCTTGGCACCTGGCCACACTCTCTCACCCCAGGCCTTTGCCGGACCAGGGCCTGCATCCCAGGCAGGGGCAACACCACTGCAAGCTCCCCTTCACCCGGCATGCCACCCGAACCAGCCTCATCGCAGCAGCCCCCAGGAAGGCAGTCTGCGGGGTTCCCTGTGCCTTCCCTGAGCAGCCAGCACGATGGCAGTGGCCACACCAGATGGCCCACCACTGCCATCGGCAATATTCATAGTGATATTTATCTGTAGAGTTACTTTTAGGGATTTTTTTAATCAAGCTTTGGTCACGGGGTATGCCAGGTCTAAAAATGAATTGGGAAAATGTTTGTCTTTTATGTTCTAAAACAAGTTAAATCGCATAGAAGCGCTAGTCCTTGACAGTGTGAAAGAACTCACCCACAAACTGCTTGAGCTGGCATTTGGGAAGGGACTTCGTTCCTCCCAGGCTGGGTGGCTCTGGCCTGGGTCACCTCATCATTGATGAAGCTGCAGAATCACAGCAACCCTTCAGGGTCCTCTCCTGGCAGCCCCTCCCCGGTTCCAGTGCTAGGACACGCATCCCGTCTGCACCGATGGGAGGGCAGCACTCAGACCCCTGCATCGCCCCTGGATCTACAAGCTCTGAACCAGGCCCTGTGCCCGCTCCACCCAGCTACTGCCAGCCCCACTCTTCGGAGCCAGCAGGCACATGAGGCCCTTCCTGAAGGCCTCCTGGAGCTGGAGCTCAGGCCAAGCCACAGGACGCCAGGGAGGACAGACCTGCAGAAAGGAAAACCAGGCTAATGACGGCCATGTCCCCACACTTGACAGCGTCCTCCCTGCTCCTTATGAAAGTCCTGTTTAAAGGGAATGGAGTCAGGCTGGAGAGTGCCTAGCTCTACAGGGAGCCCGTGAGGGGAAGCTGGGATCTTTCACCTGCCCTCCCCTCTGAGCTGCTTCCGGGACAGCCCCAGGCGAGGGGGAGGCTCCAGACAGTGGTGCTCCATTCCCTTCTGTGCCAGCAGCCCAACTGCCTACTCCACCCAGCTCTGGAGGGCATGGAGGGGCCTCGAACACCCAAATCCCACCCAGGGCAGGGTGAGAGGGCACAGCCCTCAAGACCAGATGCTGGTGACGGTGTGTGCCAGGCACAGACCCTGCTTCCTTGAAGACTGAGGGCAGTGCCCCCAATCCCACCGACCTTGTGTGTGCACCTGCCATGGGGAGGGGTGCAGGAGGGGGGCATAGGGGCATCTGCAGTGACCCTACCCTCCTTGCAGGACTTCAAGGCCACGGCTCCCGCCAAGATGCTCCAGGGTCCGTGCTCCGTGCTCCTGCTCTGGGGAATCCTAGGGGCCATCTGGGCCCAGCAGCAGGAGGTCATCTCGCCAGACACTGCTGAGAGAAACAACAACTGCCCAGGTGCCAGGGGTTGAGGTCCGGGGGCTCTGGGCATTCGGGGGACAGTCGGGACCAGTGCCCAGGTGCCAGGGGTCGGGGGCTCTGGGCATTCGGGGGACAGTCGGGACCAGTGCCCAGGTGCCAGGGGTTGAGGTCCGGGGGCTCTGGGCATTCGGGGGACAGTCGGGACCAGTGCCCAGGTGCCAGGGGTTGAGGTCCGGGGGCTCTGGGCATTCGGGGGACAGTCGGGACCAGTGCCCAGGTGCCAGGGGTTGAGGTCCGGGGGCTCTGGGCATTTGGGGGGACAGTCGGGACCAGTGCCCAGGTACCAGGGGTTGGGGGCCAGGGGCTGTGGGCATGCGGGGGGGCAGGCAGGACAAACCACAGGTGCGGGACCAGGAGACGGGCTGGAACAGCAGTCCCTCCCGAGGCAGGCTCAAGACGGGTCCTGTGCCCCCACAGAGAAGACCGACTGCCCCATCAACGTGTACTTCGTGCTGGACACATCAGAGAGCGTCGCCATGCAGTCCCCCACGGACATCCTGCTCTTCCACATGAAGCAGTTTGTGCCGCAGTTCATCAGCCAGCTGCAGAACGAGTTTTACCTGGACCAGGTGGCGCTGAGCTGGCGCTACGGCGGCCTGCACTTCTCCGACCAGGTGGAGGTGTTCAGCCCGCCGGGCAGCGACCGGGCCTCCTTCATCAAGAGCCTGCAGGGCATCAGCTCCTTCCGCCGCGGCACCTTCACCGACTGCGCCCTGGCCAACATGACCGAGCAGATCCGGCTGCACGGGAGCAAGGGTACCGTCCACTTCGCCGTGGTCATCACCGACGGCCACGTCACCGGCAGCCCCTGCGGCGGCATCAAGCTGCAGGCCGAGCGGGCTCGTGAGGAGGGCATCCGGCTCTTTGCGGTGGCCCCCAACCAGAACCTGAAGGAGCAGGGCCTGCGGGACATCGCCAGCACACCACACGAGCTCTACCGCAGCGACTACGCCACCATGTTGCCCGACTCCACCGAGATCGACCAGGACACCATCAACCGCATCATCCAGGTCATGGTGAGCCACAGGCCGCGGGCGGCGGTGGGCAGTCCACCCACTCCAGGCCTCAGTTTACCCGGAGCCCGAAGGAGGAGGCTCCGGGCGGGACCTGGGCCACTCAGGTGTCCCTTGACCCCACCCGGACTCAAGGTGCAGCCACCCCAGAGCTAACCAGCACTTCCGTCTTTTCTGCAGAAACACGAAGCCTACGGAGAGGTGAGTGAGCGTCCTTCCTGCCGGTGCTAGCAGCCCCTGATACAGCAGACATGAGCACGCCAGGCTGCCAACTCCTGGCACCTCCAGGCTGGACAGATGAGAGGAACAGAGGGAGCCCCCTGCTCCGTGTTGGACCTGAGGCCTTTGAGTCTGGACAACTGGCTCCTGGCCAAAGCCAGGCTGTTTAGATCCCCTGGGGATCAGCGTTAGGGTCACCAACAGAGCACGTGTTATAAGGAGCTGTCGAGGGTCGGGCCCCCAGGCAGGCAAGATCCATCCACCCTGGACTCAAGGCCCCAGCCCAGCCCAGCACGTTGGGGGGAAGGAACTGGCATCATCGGGGTCCCGGCCTTTCTTCCCTTCTGTTTTCTGTCATGGCTTAAGCCAGCCTTGGTTTTCCAAAACTTGCCTAGAACACTTGACAGAGAACCAAACTCTGGCTTGTCCCTAGTGGGGGCGGAGCCTCACAGCGCCCCACGTCTGCTCCCTCACCCCAGCCAGGGGTCTCAGGGCATCTCAGCATCTCCTTGGCCCCTGCTGAGGGTCGTGGGCTACACGTTCTGAGTCCTGCCCTGCCACCTGGGGACTGTCCCACCCATGTAACTGTCTGTCTCCGCTTCCTCGTTTCAGTGCTACAAGGTGAGCTGCCTGGAGATCCCTGGGCCCCCAGGCCCCAAGGGCTACCGTGGACAGAAGGTAAGACGCCCAGACTGCCCGTGGGATCTGCTCACTGGGAAGCCCCTGATTTATTTTGAAATCCACATTCAAGGGCAGCTGCGCCTCAGATGGTCTCAATACTTCTAACCCTAGAGAAACTAAAATTCTTTCTTTGTCTAATTCCTTTTAGTATATTGAGAAAAGTAGAAACTTAAAAAAAATTAAGATATGCCATTAAAATGCTTTTGTAAGCAAGCATATTCAGGTAAGTAAATAAAATGTGAGATGCATCACAGTTAACGATTGCTCATTAATATGTATGGGCCTCTTTTGTGGTTTATTACATAAGTGGTTTTAGGGAGTCTGGTTTGAATGTCCCTGCGATTTGTAGGGCTGTTGGGCCCACAGGGTCGTGGGGTGTCCCTTATGCTGTGCTGAGGTGCAGGATCTGAGCAGTAAAGAGACACTGAAGAACTGGTGAAGAGCAGCTGGACTCGGGGGGCCACGCCACCTATGAGCAGGGACAGGCGAGGCCCTGAACATGCAGAAGTATTTGTATTTATTAGGAATAGGCAGGGGAAGGGTCCTAAGTCAGGTCATTTGCTACAGGCTTAGTGATAGGGCTACATAATCACACGAGTCACAAGCGAGGGGGCCACCCCATTATGTCACCTGGGCAGAAAGGTGGGTCGTGTGCAGTAGGGGTCCATGCCGTGTGCAGTAGTAGAGGGTCGTGTGCAGAAAAGGGGTCCACCCCCATTAGGTCACCCAGGCAAGGACGTGGGCTGTGTGCAACAGGTGTCCTGCACAACACTTCTTATCCGGGGGCTGGAGACTTCAAAGGGTTTCTAACAGAAGGATACTGCAAGCCACTGCAGTGGGAGCTGACAGACTTGTGCTCTTCCCTTAAGATATTTATGGGAGGATGATTTGAGCTAGCACAGAGGTGAGAAAAGACTGACAGGGTGTACAGCCGCCGTGACTGGTCACACCAGAGGGTTCTTCTCCCTCGGTTACTTCCAGGATCTCAGGCCTGAGGCCGACTTTCCACAGGAGCTGGATGCAGGTACCACAACTCCTTTATCAGGAGGAGAGGCTCTTGCTCCAAGCCTGCCACACAGCGTATGCCCTTTCAGGCAGGGACGCCACCGCCTGGGTCTTTGGTTCTCGTCCTGGTCTGGCTGTTTTCCATGTACTGCTTCTGTTCTGTGACTGCTCTAGGCATCCCTCCTACTGTAGACTACTATATGGTTCTATGGAAGGATTCTATAAATCAGCACTAAATGTGTTGGTACAGCTCTGACTATATCCGTTATATGATTATATAGAAAGATTATATGGGACTAAGTATGATTATATATATAAGCTAGATAGAGCAAGCAGTAAGTTACACTTCAGGCACTAATTCTATAAACTAATATATGATTATATATAAAGGAAACATCTGAGTAGTAACACTATAAACTAAGATATTCCTCAGGCACTAGTTGTGCTGGGGTCTGGACAGTTCTTCTTCCTTGGTGCCCATGGGGGTGTTACGCACACGTTTCGCTAACAGAGATACATAAAATAAAATCCTTCCAAAACTCACTATCAGAGTATGTGAAACTCCAATAATTCACATCTGTCAAA
Organism: Callithrix jacchus; assembly: GCF_049354715.1. Lineage (NCBI taxonomy): Eukaryota > Metazoa > Chordata > Mammalia > Primates > Cebidae > Callithrix > Callithrix jacchus. Next base: position 51,711,291 of record NC_133522.1, read on the forward strand.
AATTACAAAGAAAGGCATAGGAAGAGAAAGCACCTTCTAAGGAGAAGAATTAAGGCATTGGCCGTTATAGAGGAAGTTATTGCTAAGTCGCTGCATGTTTTTCTAAATTTGGATGACAGCTGTCTAAACCGGTAGGTTTCTGGATGTACTTTCTCCAAGATGAGACATCTCCAGGCTGCAGGCCAAATCCTGCCACCTCCTTCCCTGGCTTCTCCAATCCTGGCAGCAATGCCTACCCCACCACAGCTGGGAATGAATTTGCCACTTGGGGCAGCCTTGGCTGCATAGAGTGGTGCAATGACCCATCTGTGGGCAGTGCCACTGGAGGCTGCCACAGGGATCACTAGTGGTTAGAGTTTGAGGGGTGGCAAGGTGCCAAGGGGAGCCCAGGACAGAGCACAGCTGTGATGTTCCAGAAGCCTCTGCCCACCTTGCCCCTGCCCTGAGTGTCCTCCCTTTTCTTCCCTTTGACCTCTTAATTCCTCCCCTTTCCTCTCCTCCTCTTTGGAGTTAAATTGGGAGCATATCAATAAATAGATGAATTTATTTAATAAAGTTCTGTGTCATAGGTTAAAATTTTAATTCCAAGGGAGTGTAAACTTTATGTGGTTTTCTGAAGTCTTAATCTGTCTAAAGTGACTTAGATAATGGAATTAATCTTTGTAGTGATGAGACCTGGGCATCACTGGAGAACTGGAGGCCAGTGTCGGTCATGGTCACAGCCACTGGGTGCAGAAGGCACCCCCCATGGGCCAGGCACCCCCACCCCCAGGCTGCTGTTCTGGCTCCATCTTGCAGGTGGTTTTCTGGGAAGCTTCCCTCAGAGCTGGGAGAAATGAGTCAAAGCAGGCCTGAGACTGACAGAGACTGGGCCCCTGGGGAGCAGCTGACACCAAGACATCTCCACCAGGGTGGGATCCCCACCTGCCAACCCTGCCTCGTTTTACCCTTTTCTCTGTTGTCTGCTTTTAGGGTGCCAAGGGCAACATGGGCGAGCCGGGAGAGCCAGGCCAGAAGGGAAGACAGGTGCGTATCCTTGCCCCACGTCCCCTGCAACCCGGTGCCTGAGGATGGGCTCACACAGCTGCTTTGTCCTTCACAGGGAGACCCAGGCATCGAAGGCCCCATTGGATTCCCAGGACCCAAGGTGAGTGTGCTTGGCGAGGGCCTGGCTCCACCCTGTGGCCCCAGCACTGCCAGGCAGGCTCCCCTCGAGCCCAGCCTCAGCCTCAGCCCCAGCCCCTACCACCCTCCTGCCAGCTACCAAGGAACAGAATCGCCTCCATAGCTTGATGGCTGCCCCAAAACCCAGCCTCTGTCCCAACTCTGGGCTCAGCCTCCTCCACAGACTCTTTGTCGAGAACTCCGGATGCCAGCAGCCCCCCGAGCACTCCCCTCAGCCTGCAGGGCCAGCCCTTCCCTTCCTGTGTCTCCACAGAGCCCCTCACTAACGCCCCTCTCTCCTCCTGCCCCCAGGGCATTCCTGGCTTCAAAGGAGAGAAGGTGAGCCTCCGGCGCTAACAGACCTGAGACCTGCATCGCCTTGGCCCAGACCAGACCCACCTCGCAGTGTCTGCTGAAGGCCCTCATTGCTCCTGGGGCACCAGGATGGGCTTTTCTCAGTGGTAGCTTTGGGGTTTCCGGGGTTCCCATGGCCTCGAGCTTGGTCCCCCAGAGACAGCAATGCCCGTGGTGCTTTGAGACACCGAGCTAACTGCCCTGGCTTTCCTCCTGCAGGGTGAATTTGGAGCCGACGGTCGCAAGGTAGGCTGGCTGGGTGGGCAGAGCCCCTCCTTTCTGCTACTCAGAGGGCAGAAGGACCGGGGCTAATGGAGTCCCCTCTTCCTTCTCTCTCCAGGGGGCCTCCGGCCTGGCTGGCAAGAATGGGACTGATGGACAGAAGGTAGAGGGAGCCTCGGGCTCACAGCTGGGCTGATCTCACAGAGGCCTCCAGCCTCTGCAGAGCCCTCAGACCAAGTTTGATCTATCAGCTTACACACGTGTGTGCATGCACACATCACACATGCACACACACGCATGTGCAAACACCCACACACCACACACAGACACATGCACACACACGAGCACATTCGCACAGCCACACACGTGCGTGCACACAAACACCCACGCACCACACACATACACATGCACACATATGCACACACATGCCCATAAACACATGCGCATGCACACACCCACACATGCACACACACGTGCATGCACACAAACACCCACCCACATCACACACACATACACGAACATCACACACATACCTGCACACACGCACGGACACCCACAAACACATGCATGCACACAAACACCCACACACATCACACACACATACACGAACATCACACACATACCTGCACACACGCACGGACACCCACAAACACATGCATGCACACAAACACCCACATACATCACACACACATACATGAACATCACACACATACCTGCACACACGCACACACACCCACAAACACATGCATGCACACAAACACCTACACACATCACACACACATACATGAACATCACACACATACCTGCACACATGCACACACACCCACAAACACATGCATGCACACAAACACCTACACACATCACACACACATACATGAACATCACACACATACCTGCACACATGCACGCACACCCACAAACACATGCATGCACACAAACACCCACACACATCACACATGCACACACACATGTGCAAACACCCACACACCACACACAGACACATGCACACACATGCACAAGCGCACACACACATGCACAGCACCCACACACATGCGTGCACACACGCTCACGTGAATGCACACACCCACATGCATCACACATATGCACAGGCGCACACACGTGTGCACACAAACATGCACACACCACACATGCACACACATGCCCACTAACACACACACGTGCACACACACACAGTGCGGGGTCACTCCAGCTTCCAACCTTCACCAGCCTGCATCTAATTCAAGGCTGCATGTCCTGTCTTGGGGTAGTTCCACAACTGCCCACAGAGGCCAGCACAAAGCCCACCTCCCTGGTGGAGCCATAGGAGAGCCCCACCCACTCCTTCCAGGGCTCCCTGTGGGAACATCCTCTGTGCCCAGGGAGCTCTAGCTCTGCCCTCGGGGATGGCACCGACCACTGTGCCTCCCAGAGAGGCTCCTCAGCAGCCGTAGCCTCTGTGCACCCCATGTGCCAGGAGGGGGTGCTGCAGTCCCGAGGTGCAGACCTGCCCAGGCCCCAGAGCCCCGCCCTGAGACTCCTCCCGCCCTCCTCTTCTTCAGGGCAAGCTGGGGCGCATCGGACCTCCTGGCTGCAAGGGAGACCCCGGAAACCGGGTAAGGGCCACTCACACCCCTCCTTCAGCCTTGGCTCTGGGGTCACGGGTGCCTGGAGGAGCGGGAGGATGGCCGCAGCTGCTGTGGGAGCGTGAGTTCGCCCTGCATCCCAGCACCCCAAGCTCAGCATTCCTTTGGGTTGGGGTTATGTGAAGAATGCCCCTGGGAGCTGAAGCGTCCCAAGCTTTGGTGTCTGCACAGCTCCAACCCTGCACAGCAGGTTGGGCCTGGCCTCTAAGAGAGGGTGGGAGGTCCCTCTCGGGCTGGGACATAGGGGCTCAGGCCCTGGCTCATGGGGAGAACCTCGCTGTGAGCCGGGCTCCACCTCTCACTTCTCTCTCAGGGCCCCGATGGTTACCCAGGGGAAGCAGGGAGCCCGGGGGAGCGAGGAGACCAAGGTGGCAAGGTCAGTGGCCTTCCCAGGGTGCAGGCCGGCCGGGGCGGGGTGGTCACCAGCCTCCAGGGGCCTCCCTGACCCCAGGAGGGGCCTCCTGGAGGCAGCCCAGCTGAGAAGCTGAGCAGAGAAGGCCTCTCCTGAAGCACTGATCAGTGAGGAGTCAATGGCCGTGAGATGCAGGGGTGCCCACCCGGGACTTCATCAACTTGCTTCTCACCGGGGGCTGCACATCCAGCTTGGGGAGCTCCACGGCTGCCCACCTCAGCCTCAGCAGCAAGCCCACCTCCTCCTGGGTGGAGCCCCAGGAAACCCCCCAGCATCTCCTGGAGCTCCCATGGGAATGCTCTGTGCCACGGGGCTCTGTCCTTCTGGGCCGCCTGCAGTGTTGCCCTGTCCCTGGCTGTCCCAGGATCCCCATGGGCGGTTTTTCTCTGGGAGCTCTTGGACCTGGGGCCACCCACTTCCTGTCCACCTTCCCTCAGCCTGAGCCCAAATCAGGCTGAGTCCACTGTGCAGATGCACTGAGGCCCTGCCCTTGACCCACACTCTGTCCTCTGCCAGCATGGAGGTTCCAGCAGCCCCCACCAGCATCTGGCATCCTGGATTTAGCCCCAAGCCTGATCATGGGTCCTGCACCCCCTTTCCCCGCCAAAAAACGTCAAACTGATTCTGCAAACCCTTCCAGGGGGAACCTGGCCGCCCAGGACGCAGAGGGCCCCCAGGAGACAGCGGGGCCAAGGGAAGCAAGGTGAGCTCCTCTGCCTCTCTGCCTGCAGCTGAGCTGGCCACACTCACACCCATGACCTGGGTAGATGGTCACACTGGCCACCATCTCTGCTGTCACCATGATGCCCCTTGGACTCTGGGGACGTGGAGAGGGACAGGAAGGATGGGTCACGTGCCCTGAGCCACCAGCCCCTCCAACCTGTGCCCTCCTCACGAGGCCGAGCCAGCTCCAGGGAGCCCTGCAGGGCCCCCACGTGCCCGGCAATCAGGTTCTGCTGAAGACAGCAGGGGCTTCACGCCACACACCAGGCGTGACTGCACCTCAGGGCCCAGCCATGGCCCCTGCCCCTACCCCTGCGTGACTGTGCTGCCCCCTCCATCCCCAGGGCTATCAAGGCAACGACGGAGCCCCAGGAAGTCCAGGCCTGAAAGGAGCCAAGGGCGGGCCCGGGCCCCGAGGACCCAAAGGCGAGCCCGTGAGTCCCTCCCACCCCTGCCTCAGGGCACCCTCTGTGCCCCTGCACCCCCCTTGCAGCTCGAGGAGGGCCACCGGGAAGGGCACCAGGCTGTAGGCAGGACCCCCAGCTGGCCAGCCACAGCCAGGCCCCCATCCTTAGACATGGGACTGGACCACCCCACAAACCCCCAGGGCTGAATTTAGAGGGGAGACCCAAGTGGGTCCCCCATGGCGCTCCCTAACCCAGCACCAGCTTCCCAGAGCTTCCTCTAGGGGTGGGCACGGCCCGTCCAGTGCTGACCCCTCCACTCAAAGTCAGTCCAAGCTCGGGGCCTGCCTGAGAGTAACCAGAGTGACTGGATGGCACCAGGTCCCTGCTGGGCCCCAGCCCATCACCTCAAACCCACTCCCAGGACATCCAACTCAACCTGGAGCCTCCCCATATCATTCCTAAATCCTCGAATGGGCGGGAGGCACCCAGCAAAGGGCGGAGGGCTGGCAGCAGAGCACGGTGCAGGCTGAGGCCATCGGGAAGAGCCCAGAGATCCAGGTCTCAGCTCCCAAAACCGGAGCCTCCTGGAGAGAACGGGGCACCAGTCCGGGCACGGCCCCCAGTGCCCTCCACCCTCTGTGGTCTCTGGGCTTGGCTGCAGCCCCACCCACCCACACACCTGTTCTCTGCAGGGGCGCAGGGGAGACCCCGGCACCAAGGGCAGCCCAGGCATCAATGGCACCAAGGGGGAGAAGGTGAGTCCTTGCTGGAGGCACTGCGGGGTCCGCTGGGCTGCCCGTGGCCCTGCTGGTGAGGGCCTAGCCCCATTCCGCCCTAGAACAGAGCTCCAGGGCCTCACCCTTCAGGGGTCACTCCCTGCAGAGGCTGGGAACGCAGCCCTGAGATCCCCACACCCTATTCCCTGCTGAGGGAGCTCCCCGACCTGCCAGGCACACCTCGAACAGCTGTGCAGGCAGCACTCACCCCCAGCCCACTGAGGCACCGCTTACGATGGGGCCCCTCCCCCGCCCCTGGACACACCCACCTCTCACAGAGACCCAGGTCCAAGGCCTCAGCTGAGACCCATGGGGCCTCCCTTCCCTTCCCACAGGGGGACCCTGGCCCTGAGGGGCCCCGAGGCCTGGCTGGAGAGGTCGGCAACAAAGGAGCCAAGGTAGGGGGGTCAATGGGGGCTGCACCCCAAGGTAGGAGGGGACTGCACCCTAAGGTGGGTGCTGCACCCCAAGGAGGGTGGGGCTGTACCCCCAGGTAGGGGGACAACAGGGGCTGCACCCCAGGGTAGGAGGGGGCCGCACCCTAAGGTGGGGGGCTGAGGGGGGCAGCACCCCAAGGGGGGAGGGGGCCGTACCCTAAGGTGGGGGGCTGAGGGGGCAGAACCCCAAAGGGGGAGGCGGCCGCACCCTAAGGTAGGGCGGTACTCCAAGATAATGAGGGAGGGGCTGCACCCCAAGGGAAGGGACCCAGGCAGGGGTTGTACCCCACGGTAGGCAGGAGCTGTACCCCACGGTAGGCAGGAGCTGCACCCAGAACCCAGCCTGCTCCATGCAGTGTGGCAGGGCTGAGGGTCAGGAGGAGCCAAAGCCTCCAGGAGGGTCATGGGGGCCGGGGCCAGACCCGCCTCACACCCCAGGCCCTGCCCGTGTCCACAGGATTGATTTCGGGGTCTCCAAGATGCTGCTGTCAGTCAAGAGGACCCCAACCTCCTCCCTTTTCTTCCAGGGAGACCGAGGCTTGCCTGGACCAAGAGGCCCCCAGGGGGCTCTTGGGGAGCCGGGAAAGCAGGTCAGTGCAGGACCCCTGTGGCCCCAGGCTAGCAGTGGGCCCATGCCCTCTTTGTGGCACCACTTGGGTCTCCCTGTCCGTGGAGGGCAGACTGGTGCCAGCCACCGTCCCCATAGCAAACCCAGGCAGCAGGTCCTGGCGCCAGAAGCGAGGACCTGCTCCTTAGGCACTGCATACCTCACACCCACTCTCAGCCCCAGCCCCTGGTCCTGCCCTCAAGGACCTCGGTTGGGGAGTCGGAGGCAAGGCGGTGGGCCTGAGGGCCTGCATGGGCCAAGGGGAGAGGAGGAGCTGAGTCCCTCAAGACAGGGATCCATAGTCCCCCAGGAGGCCGGAGGAGCTGGGGCCACATGACCTGGTGGTCAGGGCTAGACGGGGCATGTCAAGCCGGTCCCTGCCTGTGCTGACTTCTGAATTTCTCTCCTGCCTTCAGGGATCTCGGGGAGACCCCGGTGATGCAGGGCCCCGTGGAGACTCAGGACAGCCAGGCCCCAAGGTATGTGCCCCTCCCCCCAGCAGGATGTGTTGGGGGTTCAGGGTAGCTTCGGGAAAAGCAGGACCAGGGGTCCAGCTTGGGGGGCTCTGTGGCCTGCAGACATGCCTTGGGCTGCGCCTGTGCCTCCTGTTCTCAGCTCTGGAGTGAGGGGTGCATCGGTGGGGTGGGGCCAGGGAGCCCTCCCGGCTCTCCCCGTCAGCAGTGAGCCTCGGGTGTGGGCGGCACAGCCTTCCCGAGGCAGGGCCTGAGGGCAGCCGGGTTCTCCGCATGTGTGGGCAGGCAGCAGTCCTGGGCCTCTAGGCACGTCCAGCCCCCACTGGAGGTGGAAGGGGTGAGGCTGCCAGGCCCCTGCTCACACTAGTCCTGGACAGCACCTCAGCCCCGTTCCACCCCAGTGTGCACCGTGAACCCTGCCCAGCACAGCCGCCCAGCCCCACCCCATCCTATGACCACACTGACCCGCTCACCCTCCTCTTCCAGGGAGACCCTGGCAGGCCTGGATTCAGCTACCCAGGACCCCGAGGAGCACCCGTGAGTCTCAGGCTAGGACAGCAGCTCCCAGCAGGGGGTGGATATTGTCCCAAGGGCCCTGGAGGTTCCTGGTAGTTCCCTCAAGGCCTCAGAAGAGAGTGAGGTCCCTCCTGGGGGTCGGAGGGGAGAGAAGGCTCTGGGTGTCTCTGCGAAGGACAGGGCCAGCCCGGAATCAGAAGAGTGCGGCTCAGAACGCAGGCCCGGAGGCCTTGCCCAGAGTGTGCCTGTGGGGCAGGGAGATGGGGCTGCAGGTGCCGGGAGAGAGGAAGGAGCGCTGGGGTCTGAGGCTGAGCTTCTCTGACTTCTCTTTGCTTCACAGGGGGAAAAAGGCGAGCCCGGCCCACGAGGCCCTGAGGTGCGTGCGGGTCCTGGCCTCCTGTGCCCACCTGGGGTGGGGTCTGCATGCCCCCACTGTGGCTGGGAACACACTGCCTCGGGATGGTCCTCGCTCCCCAAGTCCCAGCCATGCCACCCATACTGAGCTCTGGGGGAGCTGCCAGCCACCAGCTGGTCCCTTTCCAACCCAAGTTCAGGCTTTGCCAAAAAAAACCACATAGATGTTGCCATTTAAAGGACCCCAAAATGCCAGATCGATCTTTCCACGTAAAAAGCACACTAGTGTCCCTGGTAGAGGCGGCTCCTCCATCCCAGTCTAACATGTGTCCCCTGTCACAGGGAAGCCGAGGTGACTTTGGTTTGAAAGGAGGACCTGGGACGAAAGGAGAGAAAGGAGAGCCTGTGAGTGTCGTCACCCTGAAGCCCACAGCAGCTGGACAGAGGCGGGGAGGGGCCCTGAGGCTGAGCAGGTGCCTCTGAGAGTGTGGGAGGACACCAGGCTGCTTGGCCCCAGCCGTGAGCACCACTCCCACCTTCCTGAGGGGATGGCTGGCTCAGGGCCTCCTCCCTCCACCCACCCTCACTTCCAGCATCCCCCAGGGTTCCCTTCCCCTCCCCCATACAGCATCTCCCCCAAGGGTCCCCTCCCCCATGACCCTCCCCCTACATCCCCCAAGGGTCCCCTTCCGGCAGTGCCCCCCTCCACCACCACACAGCATTCCCCCCAGAGCAACCCCAACACAGCATCCCCTTCAGGGTCCCTTCCCCCCAGAGATCCCCCCACATAGCATCCCCCTCAGAGTTCCCACACACGACATCCCTTCAGGGTCCCTTCCCCCAGAGATCCCCCCACATAGCATCCCCCTCAGAGTTCCCACACACGGCATCCCTTCAGGGTCCCTTCCCCCAGAGATCCCCCCACATAGCATCCCCCTCAGAGTTCCCACACATGGCATCCCTTCAGGGTCCCTTCCCCCAGAGATCCCCCCACATAGCATCCGCCTCAGAGTTCCCACACACAGCATCCCCCACAGCACCCCTTCCCAGCATCCCCTCCCTAGTGTCCCCCCCACACAGATATTCATCAGCAGGTGCTCTGCACCTCCAGATCCCTAGCCTTGTTTAACAAGGACTGCAGATTGGTCTGGAACTGACTGAGCACAAGACAAGGGATGGATAATGATGGATGGATGGGCAGGCAGGTGGGGGCAGGCAAATGGGTGGATGGGAGGACAGATGGAGCGGTGGGTGGATGGGTGAGTGGGAGGATAGAGAATGGATGGATGAGTGGATGGATGAGATGATGAATGGGTGGGTGGATGGGTGGAGAATGGAATGGATGGGTGGATGAGTGGATGGATGAGATGATGAATGGGTGGGTGGATGGATGGATGGAGGATGGATACAAAGATGGATGGGTGGGTGGATGGATAGATGAGCGGGTGGATAGAGGATGGATGGATGAGTGGGTGGGTGGACGAATGGATGGAGGATGGGTGACCGAATGGATGGATGGAAGGATAGATGGATGGATGGGTAGATGGATAGGTGAGGGAGTGTGTGGGTGGATGGATTGATGAATGGATGGATGGATGAACGGATATGAGATGGATGGCTGGGTGGGTGAGTAGATGGATAGGTGAGTGAGTGGGTGGGTGAGTGGATGGTGGGTGGACGGATGGATAGCTGAAGGGATGAGTGGGTGGATAGATGGATGAATGGATGGGAGGGTGAGCGGATAGGGGATGGGTGGATGGGTGAGTGGGTGGGTGGATGGATGAGTGGGTGGGTGGGTAGATGAGTGGGTGGACAAAGGATGTACAGGTGGATAAACGGTGGGTGAATGGATGGATGGATGAGTGGGTGGAATAACCATGGATTGGAATGAGCTATTTTGGCTGCTATTTCTGGGACACCCAGCTCTGCCAGGCCCCTACCCCTCTGGTGGGCCAGGCTCTGACAGTGGCCACTCATGGCCTGCCCAGCTCTGGCGCTAGCACAGGGAAGGTGGGGGCACAGCCTCGCCTCACTCCATGCAGCTGTCAGGCCCCCCAAGGCAGGACCTGTGGTTGGGGCCTGCTGTATGCAGAGACCGTCCCTGTGGCCACTGAAGCCACCTGCCCTTGTTCCTTCTCAGGCAGATCCTGGTCCCCCTGGTGAGCCAGGCCCCCGGGGGCCGAGAGGAGTCCCAGGACCCGAGGTAGGTGCGAGACCAGTCCCCATGCCCTCCAGAGTTCAGTCCCCCAGACTGCCAAGCCAACGCACACCTGAGCTTCATGGTTCTGCCCACGGTGGACAGTGGGCAATGGCCTGTAACTGACTCTGCCACCCAGCTTTGGACCCTGCATCTCAGCCTCATCCTTCCTTCCTCAGGGTGAGCCCGGCCCTCCTGGAGACCCTGGCCTCACGGTAGGTGTCACATGGGACAGGACTATTGTCCTTCTCCCTGCAAATCTAGAGACCAAAAGCAGCAAGGGCCAGGGGGGGTCAGCAGGGAGAGGTCAGAGGGAAAGATCAGTGGAGGAGGTCAGAGGGCAAGGATGGTGGGGGAGGAGGGCGGCAGTGACGTTGGCAGGGACAGAACCTGCCTGCCTCCCTGCTTGGCTGCCTCCACGCATGGGCTGGAGTGTCCTGGGGCCCCCGGGCCAGGACCTTGCTGTGGAAACTCCTCTGGGCTCGTGGGGGACTGCCCTGACTGATGCCTGCATTGCAGGAGTGTGACGTCATGACCTACGTGAGAGAGACCTGCGGGTGCTGTGGTGAGGCACTGCCCACGGTGGGGTCTGGCCGGCACCCACCGGGTGGAGGGCGGGAGCGCAGCAGGGCAGGGCATCCCTGGGTTCCCCCATGTGCGCCTGGCCCTGGGGTCTGAGGTCTCCCGGTGCGCACCGCCGACCCTGCCACTCCCCAGACTGTGAGAAGCGCTGTGGCGCCCTGGACGTGGTGTTCGTCATCGACAGCTCTGAGAGCATTGGGTACACCAACTTCACGCTGGAGAAGAACTTTGTCATCAACGTGGTCAACAGGCTGGGCGCCATCGCTAAGGACCCGAAGTCCGAGACAGGTCAGCGCGACAGGGACGGGTGCGGGCACGGCACGGGCGGACAGGACAAGGGAGGCGAGGGGATGGGAGAAGCCCAGACGCGTCCCTCCGATGAGGACCTCCGCCCGGCCGACGCCCCAGACCCCGAGGCCGCAGGTGACGCCCTCCCGCGTGCGGCTTGCAGGGACACGCGTGGGCGTGGTGCAGTATAGCCACGAGGGCACCTTCGAGGCCATCCAGCTGGACGACGAGCGCATCGACTCCCTGTCGAGCTTCAAGGAGGCCGTGAAGAACCTCGAGTGGATTGCGGGAGGCACCTGGACGCCCTCGGCCCTCAAGTTTGCCTACGACCGCCTCATCAAGGAGAGCCGGCGCCAGAAGACACGCGTGTTCGCGGTGGTCATCACGGACGGGCGCCACGACCCTCGGGACGATGACCTCAACCTGCGGGCGCTGTGCGACCGCGACGTCACGGTGACGGCCATCGGCATCGGGGACATGTTCCACGAGAAGCACGAGAGCGAGAACCTCTACTCCATCGCCTGCGACAAGCCGCAGCAGGTGCGCAACATGACCCTGTTCTCCGACCTGGTGGCGGAGAAGTTCATCGACGACATGGAGGATGTCCTCTGCCCGGGTGAGCACGTCGGTGCAGGGCAGCCGGCCCCAGAGCACAGGCCCCAGGGCACCCTCACCTGAGGGACGAATGTGCAGCCCAGGGTACGGGGCTCTGGGTGGGAAGCGGTCGGCCTCTCAGGCTGCAGGGCGAGACTGGCTGCACCCTGAGCCTGTCTGGCAGATCCGTGGGCGGCCGCTGAGGGCCAGCTAGGGAATGACCCGCCCCGGCCTCTCTCCTCTCTTCCAGACCCTCAGATCGTGTGCCCAGACCTTCCCTGCCAAACAGGTAACGCAGGGCACCCCAGATTAGCAGAGCAGCCCCACGTCCTTCTTCCTCCAGGGCTGGGCCAGGGGAGAGGCTGCGAAGGAGCTGCTGCTGAGGCTGCTCCTCAATGACACGCTGCCCACCTCCGACCCCACCCAGGGCACAGGGGAGGAGGGGCTCTGGGAGGGCGACACAGGGGAAGGAATTCAGGACGGCATCATGAGGCCCGGCTCGGGGGCTGCTGGCCTGGGGCTGTGCTAGGCGTGTGGCCACTGGTCTCAGCCCACTATGGGCCCTACAGTCTCCCCCCAGCCATCCCCCAGCTCCCATGGGCTGGCTGTGCACGTGGCACTGGGAGGAAGCCCTGGATTCAGTGAATGAAATGGCTGGTACAGAACCATCCCGTTCAGAATGGTCAGAGGCACTGACACCCACCAGCGCCAGCCCATCCTGCTCCCACCCTGCCCGGCCTCGGAGCTTCGGCCGTGGCTCTCATCTCTTGGGGTGGAGGCGGCTCGCTCGCGGGAGCCCTTGTCCTGGACATGGTCCATGTGGGTGTGAAGCTGGTCTGGGGGTGCCCGAGGCAGAGGTTCTGCCCGTGTCCAGGGCTTAGGGTGCTGTCCAGGCTCTGCTGGCTGTGGCGCTGCCCCCACGGTGACTGCTTCACCGTAACTGGGCCCACAGGAGGTGCCCGGGGGCATAAGGAGCTGAGTCCCCCTCCATGAGCCATTCCCTCCCAGAGTGTAAGGTGGGGACACCATGGAGACAGGGTGGGAGGGTCTGACCTGAAGGACCAGGGGGAGGAAATCTCTCAGGGTCTGCGGTGTGAAGTCAGCACTTCCTCGCACACGTGGGTCAGGGTGTGCATTCAGCCGTTTCGTGGGGAGCTCCTAGTGGGTGAGGAGAGCCATGGAGCATATCCACAGGCCCTGAGGCCACCCCAGGGGAGGAGCTGTGGACTTGGGGCCAGGGTTCGCCACACTGGAGGCTGCTCCTGGGTCTGGCTGCCCTTCAGCAGGTGGGTAGCCTCAGGCCCCACAACACATGGGCTGTGCCTCTGCTGGGGTGCGGTCGTCCTCCCCAGGTCCGCCAGGGCCTGCACCAGCACCAGGACAGCTGGACACTGAAGGCAGGAGCCAGACCTTGGCCCCTCCACCCTCGTTCCTGACGGGGCAGGGAAGCCTCAGGCCCCATGATGGGCGACATGGCAACGTTCACTGTGGACTCTTTGCTCTCTGCTGGGCGGAGGCTTCCCTCCACTCTGGGTTCTATGAGTGGGCTCTGCGGCTTCCCTCCACTCAGGGTTCTATCATGAGTGGGTGCTCTGGCTTCCCTCCACTGCAAGTTCTAGTGTGAGTGGGTGCTGGGAGCTTCTCCTCTACTCCAGGTTCTGCCGTGAATGGGCGCTGGAAGCTTTTCCTCCACTCTGGTTTCTACCGTGAGTGGGTGCTGCCATCTTGGCAGGTCCTTTCCCTGCGTCTGTGGATGTCATGTTACCTTTCCTCTTTGGCCTATCATTGCAGTTGGGAGTTAGCCATTGAGCTTTGTTGGTTTTCAGATGTCGAGCCAACCTTGCATGCCTGGGATAACCCACCTGGGCGTGGGGAGCAGCTCTGTTTATGCGTGTGGGCCTTCCTGAGGGTTTGTGCTCATCGGTGACGCCGGCTTGCACTTTCCTTTCCTGTGATATCTCTGGTTCAGGCCTCAGGGTGACCCAAGTCTCATAAGGTTCCATGGTGACTACCCCCAAGACGGTGACCTGGGGTGAGCCAGTTCTCCCTCCTGGGAGTGGGTCACTCAGGCCACCAGAGCACCACAGGGAAAGCAGCCAGGAAGGACACAGGGGTCTTGAAGCTCTGGCCTCCTCTGAGGCCTCCAGGACATGACAGTGAGTTGGAGCAGCCCCCATCGAGCCTCTCCCTTCCCCCCAGCCTCTCTGACCCCTGCAGTACACCCAGGGCACATCCTCCATTCAAACTATTTGCAATTTCAAAGTGAACTTGACCCTGTAGCTCCAGGAGCTACAGCAGGGTCAGCGTTAAATTGGCTTTCACCAGGGTGCACGCCTGGGCATCCTCCTTGGCCCTCCTGGGCACTGTGTGGATGCTGCTGGCTGTGGGCTGGCCCTGGCCTTCTCCAGACAGCCCCGTCCACCCCAAAGCCCGGCCCTCCTGGGCCTGCACCCAGCCTGTGGATGTCTCAGTTGCGTGGGGGCCTGGGGGTGCTGGAGAAACAGATGCAGTGGAAGGCAGTCGAGGCAGAGCCTCAGCGATAGGAGCTGCATGGGGCCGAGGCACAACCTGAGCTCTGCCCCGTGGAAAGAAAAAGCAAAGGCGTTTCAGGGGCTGAGGAAGGGTTTCCCACTGCAGGCTTCCCCAGGTGGGCTCCTGAAGGGGGGCCTGCCAGGGTCTTCCCGGCAACAGGGCCTCGGGCACTGGGAGCCAGCTGGAGTTTGGTGCATCTCTCAGCACAGGTTTGAATGGAGCTGGTTTGAGCTGAAAGGTTTTCTTGGGGTCTGTGGTGTCCCCCAGAGGTGCCGCCATGTTGGCCTCCTCTCCTAGCTCCCTGTCCTCCGTCTGCCCACTGCCCGCCACCCCCCACTGCCCCCATGCCTCCTGCCAAGGCCGAGCCACACACCGCCCCATGCCCTGCATGCGTCTCCGCCACCGCCTCGCCAGCCCAGGTGCTTCTCCTCTGTCTGGTCTCGCAGAGTGGGTCTTCCAGGAGCAGCTGCACGCCACGCCCACCCCCCCGGCCTTAAAGTCTTCTCTGGACACTCCCTTGCAGATGCACCGTGGCCTGGCGGCGAGCCCCTGGTCACCTTCCTCCGCACGGAAGAGGGGCCGGACGCCACCTTCCCCAGGACCATCCCCCTGATCCAACAGTTGCTAAACGCCACGGAGTTCACACAGGACCCAGCCGCCTACTCCCAGCTGGTGGCCGTGCTGGTCTACACTGCAGAGCGGGCCAAGTTCGCCACCGGGGTTGAGCGGCAGGACTGGATGGAGCTGTTTATTGACACCTTTAAGCTGGTGCACAGGGACATCGTGGGCGATCCCGAGACTGCGCTGGCCCTCTGCTAAAGCCCTGGCGGCCGCACAGCCCGGCCGGCCCCTCCCTGTCGTGCTAGCTTCCCAGGGCTGCCCCCGCAGGCTGGCTCTCAGCGGAAGCTGAAGTCTGGAATCGGAGGGTCAGCAGGGCCGCAGTCCCTCCAGAGGCTCTGGGGTGCCTTCTGCCTCTTCCCACCCTGGTGGCCGCTGTGTCCCTGGGCTGCGGCTTCATCTTCCCGTCTCCCTCCTTCCTGTGGCCTCTCCACTTTTTACAAGAACGCCAGTCACTGAATTTAAGGTCCACCCCAAGTCCAGGATGCGTCCTCGCAAGACCCTTAACTCACTCCTGTCTGCAGAGTCCTTCTTTGCTCCTTCAGGTCACCCTCACAGGCTCCAGGGTTTGGGCGTGGAAATCTCTGGGGCCTTTACTTAGTGACCCAGCTGGGCTGCATGTGTCAGGGTGGGGCTGAAGGAGGGGTGCAGCCTGAGTGCTGGGGATGTCTCCCCCTCTGGGTTCCAGTGGAGCCTCAGAAACAGGCCCCAGAGGCTGGAGAGCTTGCTGCGGTGTGGGCACTCAGCCCACCTGGTGGTGGGTGAAGGCATTCAGGTTGGGCAGCAGATATTCCTGGGACCTGGCAGTCCTGGCATCATGAGGTATCTCAGCTGGTGTCATGCCCCCTGGGGCAAATGGCCACAGCTGCCTGCCAGCAGCTGCGGACCTGGGGTGCCTGCACCCTTCCAGCCCAGCTTCTGGGTTCTCAGAAGCACAGTTGGGAGAGCATTCACCAGGCATGGCCTCTGCTGTCCTCGGAGGCCTGAGCAGGGAGCCCCAGGGGCCACGACGTGGGGAGTGGCAGGGGTCACCATCCAAAGGGTGTGGCCCCCACGTCGAGCTCGGACCCTGACGTTCATCTAGGCTGGGCTCCCACCAGGCAGAGTTGTGGCCGTTTGTCATGGCCAGGTTTTCGGCCCCATACCCCACAGGGTGGGCCAGGCCAGACTTCCCACTGTGGGGATAAAGGATCCCCCACAGAAGGAGAGCAGAGTCCACACACAACCCGACAGCCTCAGCCTCCCTGTGCCCAGCCAGCCCCCATGGCCTCCCATGTCCTCTAGGCCCCACAGACACTGATGCCTGGAGAGAGACCCCCAAAACCAGCCGTCCCCCCAACACATCGGTCTCCGTGTATGTAGTGACAATTGTGAAAATGTTTATTAGTTTTGAGGAGGTTTGGGAAGCCCAGCGGTGCCTGAGAACTTTCTGGACATTTAAGCATGTTCCAATGCTGCTGTTTGTGGCGCTGCTGCAGTTCGGGGGCCCCGGGGAGCAAGGTGTGGGCCTCACTAGGGAGGCTGCCCTTCCCTTCACTGAATAAGCTGCATCCCTCATAAGCTCACTGAGAACCCGACTGCCAGCTCGTGCGTGCTTAGACGCGGTCTGCCTGTCTTGGGTGTTCTGTAAAGGCTGAAGTGCCCGTGAGGTCATGCTGCTGTGTTCAGGGCTGTGCTCACTGCGGGCAGGGCCTGGACTCTGCACCTCCAGGGCCCCCAGAAGCCGAGTTTCAGGTCAGGGTCCTCCGTGCGCATTCGTAGGGTCAGGACCTCGCTCCTGAGGGATTCCTGGGGGTCCGTGTACCAGCTGTGACCACGTGCAGTGGGTGGGCTGAGGAGCAGATGCCCTTGGGGAAATTGGCTCTGTCCCTCCCCTCCCCCATCCCAGGAGCTGAGGTGCTAGTGAGGCTGCAGGGCCGGGTCATGCGTGTGGACTGTCCGTGTCCCATCCTGTGGTCTCTGGCCCCACGTGACACCCACACATGTGGTGGGCGGCCTGGGCTGTGGCTGTGGCCCACCCTCACACTGTCCAGGGTGCCCAGGGCTGGTGATCACCCAGGCAGGTGGCAGCCCCTCTCAGTAACAAGGAGTCTTAGGGCAGAGCCCGCCTGGGCTGCCCCTGTGCCCACTGCCGCCCACCACGGCTGGGACAGGGGCTCCTGGTCTTTCTGGGAAGGATGAGGCCCCAGTCAGCTCTAGGGGTTCTGGGCAGCTCCGGGACCCAGCCAGCAGGCAGTCAGGCTGGGGGTGTGAGGGTCCTCCTGAAGTCCCACACCACATAGACAGTGACCCTTTGGTGGGCAGCAAATTCTTGGGCCACAAGAAGATGCCTTGGGGCCCCTTCCTTCCCAAGAGGCCAGCTGGGCAGAGATGGCACTCAGCAGGCAGACAGGGCCTGGGGCCTGTGTCCGGGTCTCGGGCCTGGGAGCACCCGCAGGGGAGATGGTGGCTCCCGACAGTGCTGTCTGAAGGGGCTAGGGCCGAGGACCCCCACCCAGGACTGCCCTGCAGAACCCCCCGCAGAGCCTGGCCGTCCATGGGGCCCATCAGGCGGGTGCAGGTGGAGGGGCGGGCGCAGGGCTGGCATCTGCCAGGTCCTGCCAGCCGCCCCGCCCAGCCCGCACCCCGTCTCCCCGCAGAGCTGGCGGTGGCGCAGTGCACTCAGCGGCCCGTGGACGTCGTGTTCCTGCTGGACGGCTCCGAGAGGCTGGGCGAGCAGAACTTCCACAAGGCCCGGCGCTTCGTGGAGGAGACGGCGCGGCGGCTGACCCTGGCGCGGAGGGAGGACGACCCCCTGAACGCGCGCGTGGCGCTGCTGCAGTTCGGGGGCCCCGGGGAGCAGCAGGTGGCCTTCCCGCTGAGCCACAACCTCACGGCCATCCACGAGGCGCTGGAGGCCGCGCGCTACCTCAACTCCTTCTCGCACGTGGGCGCGGGGGTCGTGCACGCTGTCAACGCCATCGTGCGGGCGCGCGGCGGGGCGCGGAGGCACGCGGAGCTGTCGTTCGTGTTCCTCACGGACGGCGTGACGGGCAACGCCAGCCTGCAGGAGGCCGTGCACTCCATGCGCAAGCAGAACGTGGTGCCCACCGTGGTGGCCGTGGGCGGCGACGTGGACATGGACGTGCTCACCACGCTCAGCCTGGGCGACCGCGCCGCCGTGTTCCGTGAGAAGGACTTCGACAGCCTGGCGCGGCCCGGCTTCTTCGACCGCTTCATCCGCTGGATCTGCTAGCGCCGCCCGGGCCGACCCGTCCATGGTGCTAAGCGCCGGGTCCCGCGCCCACTCGGAGGACGCCCCGGGCCCGCCCCAGGCCCAGATCCCCCGCGGGGTCCCTCGCAGCCCCCGCCTAGCCCGGCCTCCCACCCCTACAGCCCTCCCGAGGCTCCTGACCTGCCTGGCCCTGAACTCCGGAGCAAGCCCTGATCCAATAAAAACGCTTTGAACCCACTGCGTGCCCGCTCGCTGCATCTGTGCTCAGGAGGGACCCCAAGCTGTCAGGCGCCCAGGAGGGAACGCTCCAGCTGTCACTCACCCACCAGGGTCCATGGCTCCCCCGGCCCAGCCCTGCCCTCCTAGGACATCACCCACAGGTGCTGGCTGACCCCACAGCCTTGATCAGCAAACTCTCCTTCCAGCCCAGCCAGGGCCACCTGCTCTGAGAGCAGCACTGCACAGGGAGGGTCTTCTGTGGGTGGACGCACGATTGACAGCCGGCAGAGAGACAGCAGGTTCTGGGCTTGTTTTGTTTTGTGTGGCCGTCTCAGTGATGTTTTTCTGTTCAGATCCCCAGGGTCCTTCAGGCTCAGCTCAGTAGCACCTCGGTGAACCACAGGCTCCATGGGCAGGGGCTAGCCTGGCAGGAGTGGTCTTGGCGGCCATTACGGGGCACCACAGACCACAGCTTGGACAACTCCTGGCATTGGCCACAGCTCTGGAGGCCTCAGCCAGGCTGGGCTCCCTCTGGAGGCCTAGAGAAAGGCCTACCCCGGTCTCTCCCTGACGTCCCAGGGTTCTTGAGCTCCTGGCACCCTCGCTCCAGCCTACCATGGCCCACTCCTGTGTGTGTCTCTGTGTCCAAGTCCCCTTTGGATAAGGACACAAGTCATAACACTGGACCAGGGCTCAGCCTGCTCTAAGATGAGCTCCCCTTAGCTCACTGCCTCTACAAGACCCCGTTTCCAAACAAGGTCACAGCCAGAGGTCTGGAGGTAGGGTTAAGGTTAGGGGTTAACATGTGAAACCTGGGGGATGCAGTTCACCCCAATACACCCCGATACTCTGTTGTCCTCTGGGAAGACTCACTCTTTTCTTCATACTCCACCTCTTCCTCATCTGACCACACATCCTGCAGCTCCAGGGAAGGACTTCAGTTATTTTCTTTCTCTCCTTCTTTCCCAGCCCACAAAAAAGCTATGCAAGTACCAGGAAGAGAGAGCCCGCCTGTGTCGCTAAACCCTGCACCCTGAGCGCCAGCCCTCAGATCCCCGTGCTCCAGGTGAACACCCAGTTCCTGCAGGTGGAGGAGGCAGAGGCCCCTGCAGGTGCACAAGCTCCGCCCACAGGAGGGCGCCCAGGGCCTCTGCAGGGAGAGGGCACTCCCCTCCGTAGTACCAGCTCCTGTGTGTGTAGCCTCAGATCCCACAGGGCAGGAATGTCAGTCCCACTGGAAGGGACTTCGGATACCCGCAGGCTCCACCCCACAATTCCACCCAGCAACTGCCCCTCACCACTGGCCCTTCACCAATAATTATACCACACCAATGTCCCCTCACCAGCGTCCCTCACACATGTCCCCTGGCCAGCCCGCCAATGTCCCCTCACCAGTGCCCCTCACACATGTCCCCTCACCGTCCCAACACCAACGTCCCCTCACCCGTTTCCCCTCCCGGCACTCCCTCCCAGCTGGACGTGTGGAAACTAGATGCCGAGTGACGGTGGCCCGGTGCCCACACACACCTTGGGTGTTTTTTCTCCCGGTAGGATTCCTGCCATTTGTCTTAGTGACAGCATCTTTTTCCAGGAGCGAGTGTGTTCTGTTTTCAGCATGGGAAATCTCTGCAATAAGGCATTTGAGTTTTCTGCCTCACTCAAGGACAGACTCCCCAATAATCTTTTTAATATCCTGCAGTGCTGGCTAACAAGTACATTCGTCTATCACGTGTCATTGTCCATCTGGAAGTCATTTGAGGGTACAGTGATTTTTCAAGTTATTTTTTAATGGAGAATTTCTCCGGAAGCAGGAGGCTGCCCAGTGGGTAGGAAATGTCCCCAGGAAGCTGCTGGCTGAAGGGTGGACTCAAATGGAGGACCGGGCCAGTGCTGCTCCATGGGGCTGTCCGGACCTGCCAGGAGCTGCACCTGTGACTCAGGGCTCTCCTTCCAGCACCGAAAGTCCTGCTGTCCCCAGGGCCTCTGTCCCATGCACAACCAGGCCCCTTCCCACAGATGAGGGGCCTCGTGGCCCAGGGACCTGCGGCTGCACCGGGTGTCTGGGGACCCTGGCGCTGGGGTCTGTCTCCTCACGCTGCGACCCCACTCCCTCCAACCCCATCTCCCACGGCCCCCTGACCATGTGTCTTGCCCCTGCCCCAAGACCCGAAGCTCAGCTCTCAGCCCTGCCCCCAAAACTGCAAACACACAACGCAAGTTTGGTGCCAAGACTTTACTGGAGGTCACATGAGACTAAGGGGTCACCTGTCCCTGCCAGCACCTCCATTCCCAGGAGACGGCCTGCTGCCCACCCTCCTATCCTCCAGGGCCCACACAGACAAGCTGTGCCCCGACCAAAGTCACAGCTGTGCCTTCTGGGGACGGGTAAGGGAGGGGCCATAGACCCCAAGAGGCCTCCCTCGAGGTCACTCCTGCCGGGCCTCCAGGCGGTCCAGCACCAGCGCAGCCTGGGTCTTGGCTTCCTGCAGGAGGCTGGAGGCTCGATGGCGGATCTGACAGACACACGGAAAGAAGGGGTGGGTCCAGTCTTAGCCCGGCTTGCCGGCAGCAACAGTCAACATCCACCCTGAGGCTGTGAATCCAGCCCACTCGAGTCCCAGGCACCACACCTGCCTCCTGCTCACCTGGTCCTTAAATGCCTCATCTGTCATGTCCCTCAGGTTGATGAGCATGTTGAAATAGGCACCAAACACACCCATCTCCAGGGCTTTGGCCGCCACCTGCAAGCACCCCAGGGATCGTGCTCGCCAAGGGCAGAGCTGGCCTACACAGATAAGACTGCAAAAACTGCCAGGAGGAGGGTCTCTGCCTCAGTGCCCTGGAGACAAGGCGCCCGGCACAGTCCCCAGGCTCACCCCACAGAGGGGAGACCAAGCTCAGCAGGGCTCCTGGCTTCCTCCGTCACTGAGCTCAGACACCTCTTACCCAAGCAGGCCTCATGGTGGCTCTGCCACTCTAGGAGCCAGGACCACGGTTCTAGAGGCAAAGCCATCTCCTGGAGGCAGCCTCAGGCTAAAGGCCCGTCCACTGCCCAGGGCCACTTCCCGGGGACTGAGCGGGACAGTTCTCTGGGACCAGACGCAGAAAACAGTCTTTCCTGTAAAGAACCTGAAGATC
The DNA here is from genome assembly GCF_049354715.1 of Callithrix jacchus. Lineage (NCBI taxonomy): Eukaryota > Metazoa > Chordata > Mammalia > Primates > Cebidae > Callithrix > Callithrix jacchus. Next base: position 51,732,761 of record NC_133522.1, read on the forward strand.
ACGAGGTCTCAGGGCGGCTGTAGGAAGTGCAGAGCCCGTGAGATGGACGCTCCTCTTCCCGGAGCCACTGCCCGGCCCTGGCGCCTGTCAGTGTGATGTGTCCACTGCCAGGAGTTGTCTTGTGTGTTTTTAGTGTTTTGTTGTTTTTGAGACAGGGTCTTGCTCTGTCACCAAGGCTGGAATGCAGTGGCATGATCACAGCTCACTGCAGCCTCGACCTCCTGTGCTAAGCAATTCTCCTGCCTCAGCCTCCCAAGTAGCGGGGACCACAGGCACCTCCATGCCTGGCGCACATATCTGTTGTACAGGCAGGGGACGCTATGTTGCCCAGGCTGTTCTCCACCTCCTGTACTCAAGTGATCCTCCTGCCTCAGCCTCCCAAAGTGCTGGGACCACAGGCTTGAGCCACCGTCCCCAGTGGCTTCTAGAACAGAGGTTGGGGTGATACGGGGGTCTTGGGGGAGGTGAAGCAGCGTATACAGTGGTCAGGGTGGGCTCAGCAGACACATTTGGGTTTCTGCCTATCTGTGGTGCGACCATGAATGAGATCTTAGAACTCAGCAGACACGTGAGCACTGATGAAGGAGGCCCAAGTCCCGGGAAGTGCCTGCAAACTGAGGTCTCCCAGCCCGGCTCAGCCCAGCAAATCACCCTGCTCTGTAGTGACTGAGTCTGTGAACTGAGGTCTCCAGCCCGGCTCAGCCCAGCAAATCACCCTGCTCTGTAGTGACTGAGTCTGTGAACTGAGGTCTCCAGCCCGGCTCAGCCCAGCAAACCACCCTGCTCTCCAGCGACTGAGCCCCAACACTTGCTTCCTGCTCTACAGCAGGAGACCTGGGGTTCCCAGGGTCCCCCTACCTGGAGGTCTGACCGACAGGCCAGGTTCCCACACTGGGCCAGTTCCTGTAGTGCCGGCCAGAGTGAGGTCACCGTCTCCGCCAGCGTCAGGGGCACAGAGACTGCCCGCCTCAGTCCCTCCTGCAGGGCTGCCGTGTGCCTGGAAGGGGAAAGAGGAGAGCCTGGGCACAGGGGCCACATGGGCAGGCAGTGGCCACACTGCACCCCAATAGGCTAAGCAGGCAGCAGACGTGGGCGACTGAAAGTCATCCAAACACCCAGCATGCCCAGGGCAACCACAGCCGTCACAGCGCCCAGACACCCGGGGTCCTGGCCACTCACTCCCCCGACACAGAGGCCCAGACACCCGGGGTCCTGGCCACTCACTCCCCCGACACAGAGGCCCAGACACCCGGGGTCCTGGCCACTCACTCCCCCGACGCAGAGGCCCAGACACCCGGGGTCCTGGCCACTCACTCCCCCGACGCAGAGGCCCAGACACCCGGGGTCCTGGCCACTCACTCCCCCGACGCAGAGGCCCAGACACCCGGGATCCTGGCTGCCTACTCCCCCGACACAGAGGCCCAGACACCCAGAGTCCTGGCTACTCACTCCCCCGACACAGAGGCCCAGACACCCGGGGTCCTGGCCACTCACTCCCCCGACGCAGAGGCCCAGACACCCGGGGTCCTGGCCACTCACTCCCCCGACGCAGAGGCCCAGACACCCGGGATCCTGGCTGCCTACTCCCTAGACACAGAGACCCCAGGGTGGCGGCCGGGCTCACCTGTCCTTTTCCTCAGGTGTATTCTTGGGCAGCCTCATTGCTTCCTGCCAGAAACAGACAGAACCACCGGGCGAGTGACCTCGGGGGGGAGCAGCCACGCCCTCTGAGCTCCCACAAGGGGCTGTGGGCGAGGACTGTGTCCCAGGCAGGGGCAAGTTCTCAGCAAACGGAGCTTCTACATCTGCTGGGCCTGTGGTTTACAGTCCTTGGCGTCAGGCCTGGTGGATGGTTGGGGTGGGGTGGGGTCAGGGGCACAGCAGGTGGTCAGAGACCGGGGATATGAGGAGGGGCAGGCAGTTCCCTCAGGGCCCTTATTCTCAGATAAGGAGCCTGAGGGCCCAGGAGGTTCCCTGAGCCCTGGAACCTGTGGGGCAGGAGCGGCTCTGGGCTGGGGTCTCCAACACAAGCAGCTGCAGCGCCCCAAGCCGGGGTCTAAGAGGCTCAGACTGTGCAGACGGACTAGGCAAACTCCAAAGCCCCGCGCACCCCTCCCGAACCACAGGCACTGGCCTTTCTGAGGGCTCACAGGTATGGCTCACGGCATCACCTCAAGGCACTTGGCTCTCCAGACCCACCCCATGTGGGCAAGCTTGGCTGGGGCCACAGGCCGACTTCCTAGGACAAAACCGAGCACAAGGACCCACTGGGAGCCCTGCTAACACCCCGCTGTGGCCAGAGCCCCAGCCTCAGGGGCGGTTGGTGGGAAATGTGCTCACTTCATCTTGGAAGATTCAGCCAAATCTCCGCCAGAAAGTCAGCATCAACAGCCCCTTCCCCCTGCCATGGATGGGAGCAAATGCTCCCTGGGCCCCGGCCAGAACTGGATTCTGTGACCGTCCCAGCAGCGGTGATCGAGAAGCAGAAATGCCTGGTGTCTCCCTGGCCGGTTGGGCGTTGTCGGGACCACGCCTCCTGGCTGAAGTCCCTCTCCCAAGCCAGGGTCTGCGGAGTTTCACACAGAGGCAGGACGCCATCCCCACGCCGTGATTAGCGCTATGAACACCCCCTCGGCCAGGCCCTGCGGTGTCCACAGCCTCCCCGCGCAGAGCTTGGCTGAGCATGTGCTTCACGTGGCCACGTCTGTGTCCCACCGAGGCCGCCCGCCAAGGCGGCAGCGTTTCCTCTGATTCATCGTGAGGCTAGCTTTTGTTGGTGATGGGGAAACACAGCTTTCTATTCCATCTGGAAATCACTTATGTATTTGGTGCAAGGTAAGGATGTCTCCTCACTGTTTTCAAAAGTCCAGCTTCGTGTTGTTCGCAGAGAGTGTAATCAATTCAGCCGCTCACCCGCTGGAGTGACCGCTGATGCCTGGCGCAGTCTCCCCGTCCCCACCCGTGTTTTCTAAACTATACGCCTTATATTTCTGTCTGCCTCTTGGTTACATTTTGATTTACATACTTTTTCTATTTGTTTTTAATTATCCAATTATTCATCTTATTTCTTATTTTACTTCTAAGTTTAAAATTGTCCCTACATTCATATATATATATAAACATATATATTTACTGCAGAGATGGTCCCGTTCTGCCGCCCGGGCTGGAACGCAGAGGTGCGATCACAGCTCACCGCAGCCTCAGACTCCTGCCCTCACGCTACCCCCGCCCTAACCTAAGCCTCCTGAGTAGCTGGGGCCACAGGCAACTGCTACCACGCCTGGCTGTTTCTTTTTTTTCTTTTTTTCTTTTAATAGACACAGGGTTGCCTAGGCTGGTTTCAAACTCCTGAGCTCAAGGTCTTCTCCCACCTTGGCCTCCCAGAAAAGATCATCCTGTCCTGGGGAGGCTGTTTAAACTGTGATACAAGACCCAGAAAAGAGAGAGTTAGGATTGGCACGTTTGACAGTCTAAAGATTAAGAAGCCCCCACAAGCTAAGTCCGGGGTGGGGAGGCAGCTGAACCCAGAACGAGGCCTGAATCCCCTAGTAAATAAAGGAGTCCTACGACGCAGGGAACACCCCAGGAGAAACCTAAGAGAAAAGGGGTTGAAACGTGTTCTGAGGTATGGAAAATGCTCACCCTCCCTGGTAAAGGGAAGCACCTCCCAGAACAGCAGGCTCCGTGAGCAGCGTCCTGGGGGCTTCAGAGAACTCGAGGGACAGAGCTGGGAGCCTGCAGGGCTGTGTGTAAGGGGAGCGAGAGGCAGTGCCGAGGGGCTGTGGAGACAGAGGGTGACCCCCCCTGAAGGCCATCCATTGTAAAAGGAAATAAATGAAACCTGAGCTTTAAAAATGACGGGAAAAGGTGTTCCGTGTCTACACCTCCCTTCACACAGGTCCAGAACGGAGCTAGGCCACTCCCTCTGCAGATCCAGACTGGTCAGCCGAGACCCTCATCCTGGCTCCCTCTGCCTGCTGTGGATTCCACCCGAGTCTGGGGCCTGCCTTCCTCACCCAGCCTTGCCTGCAGGTCTGTGGAGCTCCCAGAAACAGAGGCCAGGCCTCCTCACTGCCCTGCTCCGGAGGCTGGGGCACGGGTTTCTCCCCCCTCCCTCTCTGTCCCTCCCTGTCACTCTTCCCATCTCTGTGACTCTCCCTCCCTCTCTTCCCTTTCCCCTCTCTCCCCACTTCTCCCTCTCCCTCCCTCCCTCTTTGTTTCTGCCCTTTCCTTCTGTCCTCTCCTGCCCTCTCCTGAGCTGGAACTGCTCAGGGGCTTCCTGACCTTTCTCTGCCGTTTCCCGGGCCCTCTGGCCCTTGCCCTGGGCTCTGAGCGCCGGCACTTGTCAGTGGGCACCTCCTCCCAGCTGATGCTCAGGTTCCTGTCCGTTTGCAGGGAGGTGCGGTCACTGCCTGACTGGGTGTTATCTGAAGATGGTGTTTCGTTTTGTGCTGAGCCTGACTCGGGGCGCTCTGGCCCCCCTGAGAACACGGATCACCACTTTCCTGAGATTCTCGATGGCCTCCCTTTCCAGGAAGTGCAGGGTTTTAGGGGCTTCGCCTTGCTCCAGGTCGGTGCCCTCAGGTCTCCACATCAGAGAGCTGCCCCCCTCAAACCTGGGCTCCCCTGCTGGGAGGTTCCAGTTCCTTGTACCTCGGCCATGGTCTGTGAGTGTGGGGTCACCCTGGCCAAACCCGCAAACGCCGCTGGGCCCCGCACCCGCAGGGGTGAGGGCGAAGCTGGTTGTCAAGGCCCGGACGGCGGCCAGTTGTGACCCCCTCCCCGGCCGGAGGCTGACCCGCTTCTCACTGGGCCCGGCTGTGGGTTTGCTGTCGTTGGGAGCCCCGGAGCCCTGCTGTGGGCGCCACTCACCAGGCAGGCGGCGAAGGCCTCGGCGTCCGCGTCCACCAGCGCGGTCAGCTTGGCCGAGGCCTCGCGGAAGGGCGGGATCAGGCGCCGCATCGTGGCATCCAGGGGCTGGAACTGGCGCCGCCCGTAGGTCATGAGCCCCACCATGGAGCCCAGCGCCGCGCCCTGCGGGAGGGGAGACTGTGGGGGGCGCGGCTGCTGGAGGCGCGGGGACCCCAGACGGCCGGGACGCCCCAGGAACAGAGAGGGGCCGCGTGCTCCCTGCGTGCGTCCGGCCGAGGGGATCTCGCCCGTGTGGCCCCGCGTCTCCCCGGGGCGGCCCCAACCCTCCCCCACCGCCTCCCCACAACCGCCCCCTCCCGCCCGCCCCCTCCCTGCCACCCCGTTTTGCCCCCCACCCACCCCTGGGCTCACCATGGCCGCAGCAGCCGCCGCCACTGAGCCGCCCCCGGGAGCCGCCGAGCGGGCGCCCACCTCGTCCACGAAGGCGCGCAGGGACTTGTCGCCCAGGCCGCGCTCAGGCCCGGAGTCAGGGACCAGGTACCTGCGGGGTGGGCGCGGCTCAGCTATGGGCGGGATCCCGGAGAGGGGAGTGGGGGGAGCGCGTCCTCGGGAGAGTGGGGGGAGCGTGTCCTCCGGGGAGTGGGGGGAGCGCGTCCTCCGGGGAGTGGGGGGAGCGGGTCCTCCAGGGTGTGGGGGGAGCGCGTCCTCGGGGGAGTGGGGGGAGCGCGTCCTCCGGGGAGTGGGGGGAGCGGGTCCTCCGGGGAGTGGGGGGAGCGGGTCCTCCAGGGTGTGGGGGGGAGCGCGTCCTCCCAGGGCTGCCCCCGCCCCCGCCCGTGCCCCGGGGCTGCCCCGTGCGGGGAGGCGCCCCTCAGGGGAGAAGCAGCGGGACCCGCGGGGTTTCTGCGCCCCCCTCACCCCCAGACCCGGGCTTGGCACCGGCTGCGGAGTCGGCGCCCGCGGGGAGGCTCTGGGAGGACTGAGCCGTCTCCACGCGGAAACCTGGGGCCTGGGGGGAGGGGGCGCTGAGCAGGGAGGGGTAAGAGCGGGGAGGGCAGAGGCTCACTCGATGATCCGCTCTTTGGGGTTGAAGGGGGACAGGGAGTCCAGGCCGAGCCGGTTCACCACCTGGAAAAGCGGCTTAGAGTAGAAACGGCCCCGGCGCGTCTCCACCCCCAGGACAGCCTCCAACGTGCGGGTCCCACCCTTCCTGCAGCCCCCACCTTCCTGAGCACACGGGCGCTTTGCAGGGAGCAGGGCAGAAGCGTGGCTGGCACCCCCCACCCTCACCCCCGCCCCACCAGGAGCTCTGTGCCCCCCCCCAGCAGGCACCCCATACAGCCACTCACCCTGGGTTGCCCTTGGGGAAACTGAGGCCCAGAGAAAGTTGTCCCCTGATGACCCCGATGACCCCTAAGCTAACTGCCCCTCATCCCTCACAGCCCCCCCACGCAGCTCAGCCCATCACTGTCAGCCCCGGGCAAACATTTAATTCTCCACGTCCTCATATCTGACAGGTCCTGAAAGCCCGGAAAAGCCCCGCGTCACCCACACAGAAACCCTTACCCAGAAAAGGGAATTATACCCACATTCAAGATAAAGTTGCAACAGTGCCATTTAAGATTAGAATTCATTCTGCGAAACCCATTCAGAACACGTTGGCTATGCGACCCCCACCCCACAGAGGAGAACAGCGGCCAGGGCTGCTGCAGTGGCCGGGTGGGTGGAGGGCACCTCCCCCACCTCCCTGGTGGCCACAGACCAGCAAACCCCAAAGCAAAGCCTCCTTCAGCAGGAAACCCCAGGAAGACGTCTGGCCTTTTAAAGGCTTGGCCAAGCTAACAGACAGGAAGTCATCCAGGACCAGACGTGACCAGAAAGTCCGAACGGCCTGCTAGCCTGGAGCTGGGTCCACTCTGGGGGAGCTGGGTCCACTCTGGGGCAACTGTCCCCCACTGGCAGCCCCTCATGAGTGGGGGAGGTCTTGGCCTTCAGACTGGGGTACCACTGAAGACCCCTGGAAAGTGACATCCCCAAGGATGAATTAGAAACAGCACCCACCAGAGGAAACAGTGAGGTACTTCCCAGTCCCTGCCTTCCCTTTGGGTGAAGCAGGGAAAAAAATCTCTGACAGGGCTAGGACCTCAGACGACACAGAATTCACTCCTGTGTGGTTCCAAGGCTCCAAGCCAAAAGCTCAGCTTCAGGGTCCTGCGGCGCAGTATCCAAGAGTGATAGCACAAACCCTCCTTGGAGGAGAAAACTCTGAACCCAGGAGTCCAAGAATTACCATAGATAAAATTCCAAAGAACCTGAATTCACAACCAAAAATCACAGGACAGAAAGCAAAGCAGCCTCACCACCAGGAGGCAGCATGGAGCCACGGGCGCAGCAAGACCCGTGCAGGCCGCAGGCTCGGGACCCTTCAGGTAAAGAAGACAAAACTCTGCCTGGGCGCGGTGGCTCACGCCTATAATCCCAGCACTTTGGGAGGCCAAGGTGGGTGGATCACGAGGTCAAGATATCGAGACCATCCTGGTCAACATGGTGAAACCCCGCCTCTACTAAAAATACAAAAAGTTAGCTGGGCATGGTGGCGCGTGCCTGTAATCCCAGCTACTCAGGAGGCTGAGGCAGGAGAATTGCCTGAACCCAGGAGGCGGAGGTTGCCGTGAGCCGAGATCGCGCCACTGCACTCCAGCCTGGGTGACAAGAGCGAAACTCCATCTCAAAAAAAAAAAAAAAGAATTAATTAATTTAATTTAATTAAAATCTAAAATGCACAACTACATCTGGTCACAAGCTTCGTCAGACCAGTCCTCACTGAGGTGCTTTGAAAAGCCCGTCCTTTTAAACTATGTCAAGGCCAGTGAGGGTCAAGGAAGACGGGGAATAGCTCTGGAGCACAGGAGGCAAGGCCGGCTCAGCGCTCTGTGTCCTGGGAGCTGGACAGGGGCTGGAGGAGAAACCGCTACGATGCAAATAACTCGGACGCTGGCGCGGTTTGGTTACGGCCTGACCGTTACTAAGCAGTAGGGTTGTGTCAGTGTTGGATTTCCTGATTTTGATCATTACCGTGGGGTTATGTAAGAGAATGCCTTTGTTCTTAAGAAACACAGCCTTAATAAATTAGGGGTAAAAGAGCACAGTGTCTTCAACCCAACTTTTAAATAGTCCAGAAAAAAGTATAATATGATTATACACAAATACATGGGGCAAAATGCAAGCACTTGGAAAACATGGGTGGAAGGCAGGAGTGGAGAGAGAGCCACCCATATCTTCTCTGTAAGAAATTATACAAAATTTAAAGTCACAAAAAATGTTGTGGCCGGGCACAGTGGGTCACACCTGTAATCCCAGCACTTTGGAAGGCCAAGGTAGGTAGATCATGAGGTCAGGAGATTGAGACTGTCCTGGCTAACACAGTGAAACCCTGTCCCTAGTAAAAATATAAAAAATTAGCTGGTCGAGGTGGCACACGCCCTGTAATCCCAGCTACTCAGGAGGCTGAGGCAGGAGAATTGCTTGAACGTGGGAGGTGGAGGTTGCAGTGAGCTGAGATCACACCATTGCACTCCAGCCTGGGTAACAAGAGCAAAACTCCGTCTCAAAAAAAAAAAAAACGAATTATAACAGCCAGGAATACAACAGAGTAGGCCACAAACGTGCAGTGATGGAGAGGCTGGCTAGGTTTCAGAAAAGCGCCGTGAATGCAGGAGAAAGAGGTGGCAGAAGAGTGGAGGCGGAGGCAGAGACACGTCAAAGCTGCGTGGCCTCACAGTGTCCCTAAGTTACAGTATTAAGTAATTGGCTCAGCGATTGATCTCACAGGAGAAAATGTGCCTGAGCCGACACAAGGACCAGTCCACCAGCCACGAGAGCCACATCAGTAAATCACAAGCAGGATCAAAACCAACCACCAGAAAACAAAACATCTCCAAAACATCCCATCAAGTGGCTTATGCTTATTGTGAAAGACACATCTGACGCAAAGTGGCCTCGAGTGAAAGGACAGATAAGGGTGGAAAGCGTCTCTGCAGACAGTGCCACACTCCAGCAGGACCTGGGTCCCCCGGAACCCAGACTCCAGGAGCCTTGGGGCCTAGGTGTCCACAAGACAATGGGAATCACTTTCTGAAGGAGCCGCTCCGTGGATGGAGATCTGCACCCCATAGCTGGAGCCATACACATCCATAAGCCGCCCGTTCTGGGGGTGCAGGGAGCCCCTGTGGAGGTGGTGGGAGGAGGCCCAGGTCCCTCCACGGGAGCACAGCCAACCCAGGAGGCGAGGCCCGGCAGAGAGGGGTGCTGTCCTCTCTGTGGAAGTTGCCCAAGTGAACATATTATAGGTTACAAAAAAAAAAACCTCAATAAAGTTCCCAAAATGAAAATGAAAAGTGAAATCTCATCTTCTGAACAAAAGTCAATAAAACGAAGGCGGGGAGGGGAAGGAAAGCTGGGCCCCAGGGGTGTGAGCTCCACTGCAGCCTCCCCACCTTCCCACATGCCCCTGTCTGACCAGTCGGGCGGCAGCCCGGCCCCTTAGCCTGATCCCGTGTGAGCCCTGGCCGCAGCCTCCCCAGCCTCCCCGCAGGCCCCATCCATCCTTGGCAGCCCGGCCCCTCAGCCTGATCCCGTGTGAGCCCTGGCCGCAGCCTCCCCAGCCTCCCCGCAGGCCCCATCCATCCTTGGCAGCCCAGCCCCTCAGCCTGATCCCGTGTGAGCCCTGGCCGCAGCCTCCCCAGCCTCCCCGCAGGCCCCATCCATCCTTGGCAGCCCGGCCCCTCAGCCTGATCCCGTGTGAGCCCTGGCCGCAGCCTCCCCACCCTCCCCGCAGGCCCCATCCATCCTTGGCAGCCCGGCCCCTTAGCCTGATCCCGTGTGAGCCCTGGCCGCAGCCTCCCCAGCCTCCCCGCAGGCCCCATCCATCCTTGGCAGCCCGGCCCCTCAGCCTGATCCCGTGTGAGCCCTGGCCGCAGCCTCCCCACCCTCCCCACAGGCCCCATCCATCCTTGGCAGCCCGGCCCACCAGCCTGATCCGGTGCGCCTCCTCCAGGATGAAGAGGTTCTCCTTCTTGCAGTAGAACGCGGCTGCATCTAGCAGAGCCTTCAGGGGCACCAGGCCGACCAGCTGTGAGCCCACCACCGGGAGGCTCAGCTCCTGCCAAAGCACAGGCAGTGTCAGCCCGTGGGGGCAGGAGGAGAACTGCCCTGGCTGGGGAACAGGGATGTGGGGTAGGCGGAGAACCACCCTGGCCGGGGAACCGGCACGTGGGGCAGGCTGAGAACCGCCCTGGCTGGAGAACGGGATGTGGGGCCCCCGCCCTGCCCACAGGAGGGATCTGCACGCCCCTCACAGCAGCAGTGGTTGCCGCCCCCCACCGCGGGCTCACCCGCGCCTCTCGGCAAGTCTCCTCATAGACCGTGTGCAGCGCCGTGACCTCAAAGTCCACGAGGTTGGTGGACACCTGAGCCAGGTTCTTCTCAGCCAGGTACCAGCCGATGCCCTGAACCTTTTTCAGAAGTCCCGGCTGCAAAGGAAGAGCATTCCCCAGCCTGGGCTAGAAGCTCATCCTGTCTGGCCCTGCCAGCTTCTCCTGGTACTTGCATCCCCCAACTGGATGGGGCAGAGCCTGTGCCCGGGTGGGTGCTGTGGTTCTCCTCCCTCCCTCCCCGAGTTGGCCAAGGAGGGGCAGAGAGACTTCGCTTGCCACAGGGAAACTGACCACAAGGGTCAGATGCCGGGCACCCACCCCTGTGGGCCCCACTCGGCCCAGGCCCCGCCTCCCAGCCACACTCTGCCCTAGATGTGGGGGAATGCTGCAGGGTGGGGCCCCATGGACCCCCAAGCCGCTCTCCCATCCCACCTGCTCCCTGACACGTCCCCTCAGTCTTGAACTCCTCAGGGTGACTGAGTCCACATGGGGGGACTCTGACCTCCGCCTTCGGCTGGGGCATGAAGGGGGACTTGGAGGTCACTGTGCTTTTGTGCTGAGTCTACAGGTCGGGAAGCCAGGCCCCAGGACCTCAGCTGCCTATGGGACCCGGGTCTCTGAGTGCGGAACAGGTGGGCAGGGAGTCCCTCCACCTCTGTCTCCAGGTGTCTACACCATGTGTGCCAGGGTGATGCTCAGACTGGGTGACCTCTGCTGTGCAGACGGAGGAGAAAGGCCTGGGGGCACCTGAAGGTCTGCAGGGTGTTGGGGCCCCCAAGGCATCTGCAGGGATGTGGGGGGCCCCTGAGGGCACCTGGGACTCTGGAAGCAGCTGTTTCCCAGGAAGATGGAAATGCTGCCGCGTTTTAACAAAAGGAAGCCCCGCCTCCTTCCATGGAAAATCCCCTTGGAGCCGGAGTCCCCAGCTTCACTCCACCCCGACCTGCCCCTGCTGACCTGCCGACCTGTGCTGCCCCCGCAGGGTGCAGGGTGCGGACGCTGAGGCTGGGCCAGTCTGCAGCCGGGAGGCCAAGCCCCGTCTGGCCAGTGCCCCGTCCACACCCGGACTGCCCTGCCTCAGGCTCTCAGCCTCTGACCCTTTCCCGAGGGGCCAGGTGGGGGTCAGTGAACAGGGTCACCTGGTCCTTCCCTCGGCCCTGCTCCCGCAGGTGGAGGGTCTGGGTGGGGGCTGTGAGGGGTCACCTGGTCCTTCCCTCGGCCCTGCTCCCGAAGGTTGAGGGCGATGCGGTGGGCTTGCTCCTTCGTGCTGAGTAGGTTGATGTTGAAAGCGATGAGGAACTTCCTGGCCCCTGTGACCGTGGCCCCCCAGCTGGGGACGAAGGAGCTGGGGCCAAAGTCAGGTGCCCACTCGGCCTGCTTGAGCTGTGGGCAAGTTCACCCTGGGGTGAAACGACCCCCATGGGAGGGAGCAGCCCCACCAGGGTCCCAGGTCTTGGGAAGGAGGGTCCCAGCCCAGCCACCCCAGCCAGGACAAAGGGGCAGGTCCCCCTCCCTCCCAGGCCCAACCACTGGGATGGGGGCACCTTCTTGGGGAGGGCCTCATACTCCCCAGCCCGGATGGCCGACAGGATCCGGCGACTGTCCATCCTGGCCGCCTCGCCGTACAGGTACACTGCAGGGGAGCCCAGTGATCAGGTGGTGGCAGGCAGTCCAGGGGTTCCAGGACTCATTTCCTGGAGGCCCCAGGCGGAGGGGTTCCCTCCAGTCTAAACCTGGGGATGGGCCCCACCATGCCCTCTCCGCCTCGGATGGATATGGGTGGTCCCGGTGGACCCTCAGCCAGCACCCCAGCCACCCCCGGCTCACAAGGCCTCGAAAAGTCAGGTTGCAGGGTTAGGGCAGAACACGTGGACATGGTGACGCCAGACACCCGTGCTTCTGTTTTCCTTGTATAATAAACAGAACCACAAGCAACCACATAAATATAACCAGAGCGAAAAGGAAAAAGTCATGTTCACTACACGCCTGCGTGACTGTGACGTGGGTTACGTATGCCCTGCACGCCTGTGTGACTGTGACGTGGGTTACTTATGCCCTACACGCCTGCGTGATGTGACATGGGATACGTATGCCCTGCACGCCTGTGTGATGTGACATGGGTTACGTATGCCCTGCACGCCTGCGTGACTGTGACGTGGGTTACGTATGCCCTGCATGCCTGTGTGATGTGACATGGGTTACGTATGCCCTGCACGCCTGCGTGACTGTGACGTGGGTTACGTATGCCCTGCACGCCTGTGTGACTGTGACGTGGGTTACATATGCCCTGCACGCCTGCGTGACTGTGACGTGGGTTACGTATGCCCTGCACGCCTGTGTGACTGTGACGTGGGTTACATATGCCCTGCACGCCTGCGTGACTATGACGTGTGTTACGTATGCCCTGCACACCTGCATAACTGTGACATGGGTTACGTATGCCCTGCACGCCTGTGTGACTGTGACGTGGGTTACATATGCCCTGCACGCCTGCGTGACTGTGACGTGGGTTACGTATGCCCTGCACACCTGCATAACTGTGACGTGGGTTACGTATGCCCTGCACACCTGCATAACTGTGACGTGGGTTACGTATGCCCTGCACACCTGCATAACTGTGACATGGGTTACGTATGCCCTGCACACCTGTGTGACTGTGACGTGGGTTACGTATGCCCTGCACACCTGCGTGACTGTGACGTGGGTTGCGTATGCCCTGCACGCCTGTGTGATGTGACATGGGTTACGTATGCCCTGCACGCCTGCGTGACTGTGACGTGGGTTACGTATGCCCTGCACGCCTGCGTGTCTGTGACGTGGGTTACATATGCCCTGCACGCCTGCGTGACTGTGACGTGGGTTACGTATGGCCTGCACACCTGCATAACTGTGACATGGGTTACGTATGCCCTGCACGCCTGCGTGACTGTGACGTGGGTTACGTATGCCCTGCACACCTGCATAACTGTGACGTGGGTTACGTATGCCCTGCACACCTGCATAACTGTGACGTGGGTTACGTATGCCCTGCACACCTGCATAACTGTGACGTGGGTTACGTATGCCCTGCACACCTGCATAACTGTGACATGGGTTACGTATGCCCTGCTCGCCTGCGTGACTGTGACGTGGGTTACGTAGGCCCTGCATGGCTGCGTGACAGTGACATATGCCCCTGCCTCGGGGTTCCTTCCGGGGGGCGCTGGGTTGGCGCAGCCCAGGGATGGGTGTGCACTTTGCCCGGGTTTGTCTCTGTGTGTTCCGTATCATTTTCTTGCTCAGGTTGATTTCTCGAGGTGAAATGATTGTACTCTAGAAGGCTCTTGGCTCGCCGGCCCAGCTGCGCCGCGGTACAGTGTGAGGGGCCCCCGGCCTGCACGGCCACGGTGAGGCTGCATTTCTTTCAGTATTGAGAGAGCTGAACTCTGCAGGTTGGCTTTTTGGAACAACCTGCCCTGGCGAAAGCAGTCAAGGGCAGAGAACTGCGGGCACTGAACCCACACCAATGAGACGGGAGGGAGCAAGGAGGGTGGGGCACTCTCACCTGGCACGGCCAGCTCCTCTGCCAGCCGCTGGCCAAAGGTCTGGGCGCAGAGCACACACTCGTCCATGCTGACGCCCCTCACAGGGATGAAGGGGCAGACATCCAGGGCCCCCATGCGAGGGTGCTCCCCTGCAGAGAGACGGCAAGGCCGGGCAGGAGGCCGGGAGTGGCAGTGGGTGGGAGTCCCACGGGGCTCTCTGACCCTCTGTCCTCTCCGGCCTGGGCAGCCCCCCGTCCACACACCCAGCTAGCTGCTCACACTGACCACAAGGAGGAGGCCGGCCCTGGGCACTCCCAACCCTGCCCCAGCGGCAGCAACAGTCCCTCCGGGACGACGGACGTTCCTGGACAGTCCTCCCAGCCAGTGTCGGGGCCGCTCAGTGCAGGAGCGGTAGCAGCCTGAGCATGTGGCCTGGCACCTTTGGGAGAAACCTCTCCCTCTCCTGAGTCACAGGAATAATTTTCTAACGGCTGCAATGCTCAGCTCTTGCAGGGAAGCCCCTGGCCAGGCTTGGAGGCTCCCTGAAGCAGGGAAGCCCCTGGCCAGGCTTGGAGGCTCCCTGAAGCAGGGAAGCCCCTGGCCAGGCTTGGAGGCTCCCTGAAGCAGGGAATCCACTCTGTTTCCCGAGCATTCTTCTCACTAGCTGAGTCCCTTGCTGTGGCTACATGAGGCTGCGGGGCAGAGCCCATCCCTGGGGACGACAGCCCCGCCTTTGCCTCCACTGCCCAGGGCTGGTTGCTTTGAGATAAGCTTCTCGTCCATCCACAGTAGGGGTCACTGTGAGTCCCTGGCCTCTCAGGAGCAGCCCACCGCCCAGCCCCTGGCCAGCACCCGCGTGACCACACACCTTTGACCCTGCCCGCCCACCGAGGTGTTTGGCTTGTGGGCTGTTGACAGGTCAGCTTCCGGGCAGCCCTTCCCCATCCAGGGCCTGCTCCAAGACCGGCTCTCGGCCCCCCTGGTGTGTGGGCAGGTGGAGGGGCCCACAGACCTTCCCCGGCACGGCCCCTCCCCCACCCAGCCTTGGAGGTGGCCCTGTGCTGCGGGAGCATGGCGACCTGGGGTCCCCAGAGCACAGCCCTGCAGTCGGGGGACTGTGACCCCCACACTTCAGGGTCCTCCAAGGACAGCCAGAGCCAGCCCCGCTGGACCCCACATTCTGCACGTGGGCCCTGGGCCTCCTGCCCCTCCCAGGACACCAGGACAGGGCTCAGCCCCAACACCCTGCGACTCGGCGGCCAGGGGAGAGCCCGGAGCCTCACCTCTGTGCCCGCTCATGTCGATGAGCCGGGAGGCAGTGCGGGCCGCGTTGAGGGCCCCCTCCACCACGCACGCCGGCGGCCCCACAAAGGTGTACACGGTGCGGTTGGTGGAGGGGCCGGCGTCCACGTCCAGCAGCACACATCCCGGGGTCTGCGCGATGGCTCCTGAGATGGCATCAATCACCTGGACACAGGCCCGGCCCCCACACCTCAGCCTCCCCGTTTGAAAGAAGGAAAAGGAGCTTGGAGGTGGCTGCACCCAACACCCAAACGTGGGCTGAGGAGACGGGCCAAGCGTTTGGGGACCCCCCCGACAAGCTGAGCCCCTGCCCCCGCAAACACCTGCACAGTGGCTGCCCCAAAACTTTCACAGAGGCCCAAGCCCGGCCCTACAAGGCAGCGCTGCAGGCGGTGCCTACAGGAGAAACGCCCCAGGTTCTGCCCCGACAGGCAGATGCTGGAGGCATGGCTGGGAACCAAGAAGGTGACCACAGGCACAGGGCACGGAGGGCCAGGCCTCCAACCCCCAAGCAGAGGAGGGGCCAGAAGGGCCTGGAAGCTTCCGGGCAGCAGGACAGCTGGGAGTGGGGCTTGGCCCCAAATCTCCACGTCCCCGGGCCCTGGTGGGGGCTGGGATCCTGGCGTGATGAGGCCTCCCTGCACCCCTGCCAGTGACCCCTGTGATCCAGTGCTGCCCTCTCGGAGGCCTTCCAGGCAGCCTGTAGGGCCTGCACTTGTTCCCAGAGGAGCCTGGACCTCAGGACCATGGAGTGCGAGAGGGGGCCTGCCTGACCCCTCTGTGCTGTCTCCTGTCGGGTCCAGTGGGGATGGTGGCAGCAGCTGCCTCACCAGGCTGCAGGGCAGGGCTCAGTCATTTACGCTAGCTCCAGGGGAGGCAGGGTGGCCTCAGGGGCCATGCTGGGCAACCTCATGTGACCCCATGCAGCCCTTTCATAAGTGTTAGGAGCTTCACTTTCAGGAGGGGAGCAAGGCTCTTTGAGGCCCAGAGATCTGCCCGAACCCCACCAGAAGCACCAAAGTCTCCTGGAGCCACAGCAAGGCCTCAGCGCCTACAACCCGCCGTCGTGCTCCACCTACCCCTGGGTCAGGCATTCCCACGTCCCCCCAACCACACGATGTCCTTAAGGCCCACGGAGAGTGGCTCCTCCCCTGCCAGCCCACGCCACACCAAGCCCACCACCCCTCCACGGCCTGGGCCTCAGCTGCCCACCGGCCCCTGGATGCTCCAGAAGCTCCTCAGGGCCTCACCTCCTGGTTCTTCCCCTCCGAGAAGTTGGGAACGCACTCCACCAGCTGGGACATGGCCGGTACCTCGATCTAGACGCTCCTCTCTGGGGCAGACAGAAGCAGGGGCCAGGGCTCCCAGCCACAGCCAGGACCTTTATACACCCTCCGGCAGCACGTCCCTCAGCTTCTCATTAACCAGCGAGTCACCATGAGGAGCAGTGGGGCCACGGTCCCTGCGCAGGCGCGGAGCGGGCGCTGCAGAGCCACGCTGGGTGCTGTCCACCCAGAGGGGACAGCTCCACTCAGCCAGAGTGTGGGTTCCCCGGAAAGCAGTGCGTGCCGGGGTGGAGGGGTGGGCGCCGAGGGCCCCCAGGAGCATCAGGCCAGCCTGGCTGAAATCCCGGCGTGACGAGGCCTCCCTGTGCCCCTGCCAGTGACCCCTGTGGCCCTGTGCTGCCTTCTGAGAGACCTTGCAGGCCACCCCTGGGGCCTGCGCTTGCTCCTGAAGGAGCCTGGAACTCAGGGCTGTGTGGAGGGCGAGAGGCCGGTGTGAGGCCCTGGCTTGCAACACCCAACCAAGATCAGCTCAGCTCAGACAGGAGTGTGCAGGGGAGCAGGCGTGTGAGAGTGAGTGTGGCGCAGGGAGCACGAGTGAGAGTGAGCGCGGATACACGTGAGCACAATGCAGGGAGCACGCGTGAAAGTGAGCACAGATACACGTGAGCACAACGCAAGGAGCACGCGTGAGAGTGAGCGCGGATACACGTGAGCACAACACAGGGAACACACATGAGAGAGTGAGCACAACTCAGGGAACACACATGAGAGAGTGAGCACAACGCAGGGAACACACATGAGGAGAGTGAGCACAACGCAGGGAACACACATGAGAGAGTGAGCACAACGCAGGGAGCACGCGTGAGAGTGAGCGCGGATACACGTGACCACAATGCAGGGAGCACGCGTGAGAGTGAGCACAGATACACGTGAGCACAACGCAGGGAGCACACATGAGTGAGCACAACGCAGGGAGCACGCATGTGAGAGCGTGATATGCATGAGCGTGGGGCAGGAGCACACGTGAGAGTGTGATACACGTGAGTGTGGGGCAGGGAGCACACGTGTGTGGATACGTGTGAGCGTGGGGCAGGGAGCACTCGTGAGTGAGCATGGATACACGTGAGCACAATGCAGGGAGCACGCGTGAGAAAGTGTGGATACACATGAGTGTGGGGCAGGGTGCATGTGTGTGAGGGTGGATACATGTAAGCATGGGGCAGGGAACACATGTGAGGGTGGATACATGTAAGCATGAGGCAGGGAGCACATGTGTGAGAGTGGATATATATAAGCGTGGGGCAGGGAGCGTGGATACACATGAGTGTGGGGCGGGGAGAACGCATGTGAGGGTGGATACATGTAAGCATGGGGCAGGGAGCACATGTGAGGGTGAATACATGTAAGCATGAGGCAGGGAGCACGTGTGTGAGTGTGAATATGTGTAAGCATGGGCAGGGAGCACACGTGAGACAGTGAGCATGAATACACGTGAGCGTGGGGCAGGGAACACATGTGAGGGTGGATACATGTAAGCATGGGGCAGGGAGCACATGTGTGAGTGTGGATATGTGTAAGTGTGGGGAAGGGGACCACACATGTGAGAGTGAGCGTGGGCATGTATGATGCTGAGGCCCCAGCTCTCCCCAGCAGCTGCTCCCCTGGCTGGAGGCTCCCCACAAAATCAGTGGCACCAGGGGAGACCTCATGTGTCTCCACGTTTGGCTGCTGCCCACTTGCAGGGCTTTTATTATTTTCTTTTTTGTTGTTGTTGAGACAAAGCCACACTCTGTCGCTCAGGCTGCAGTGCGGTGGCACAATCACAGCTCACGGCAGCCTCGGCCCCTGGACTCATGTAATTATTTCACCTCAGCCTCCTGAGCAGCTGGGACCACAGGCACACCCCACCACGCCGGCTAAATTTTCAGTTTTTCGTAGACATGGTGACGGGGTCTGGCTGTGTCCGCCCCAATCTCAGCTCGAACTGTAGCCCCCATAATCCCACCTGTAGCAGGAAGACCCGGGAGGAGGTAAGTGAATGATGGGGCAGCTTTTCCGTGCTGGTCTCCTGACAGTGAACAGTCCTGTGAGATGTGATGCTTTTTAAGTGCAGTGCCCTGCACACTCTCAGAAGACGTGCCTGTGCTCCTCCTCTGCCTTCCACCATGGCTGTGAGGCATCCCCAGCCTCGTGGAACTGTGAGTCCATTAAACCTCTTTTTCTTTATAAATTACCCAGTCTTGGGTACGTCTTTATTAGCAGCATGAGGACAGACTAATACACACAAGGTCTCACCATGTTACCCAGGCTGGTCAGACTCCTGGGCTCCAGCGATCCCCCTGCCTTGGACTCCCAAAGTGCTGGATTTCCAGGTGTTAGCTACTGAGCCCAGCCCCACTCCAAGTTCTTAATGGACTCCCCAGCCACAGGGGCCTAAGGGACCCACCTCTGTGGCTACTCAGGGCACCTGGCGTGAGAGAGGAGCCACGTAAGCCCAGGAACCTTCAAAAGCTAGGGGCGCACAGAGTTCCCTGGCCAGGGCTCCATGTCCAGAGGCCAGGAGGGGAGGATGGGGTCAGGGATCCATGTCTGGATGCCGGGAGGGGAGGATGGGTCAGGGCTCTGTGGAGGCCGGGAGGGGAAGATGGGGTCAGGGCTCTGTGGAGGCTGGGAGGGGAGGATGGGTCAGGGCTCTGTGGAGGCCGGGAGGGGAGGATGGGTCAGGGCTCTGTGGAGGCCAGGAGGGGAGGATGGGTCAGGGCTCTGTGGAGGCCGGGAGGGGAAGATGGGGTCTGCTAAGGGCTGCACTGTATCCCCTCCAGAAACCATCTGCTGAAGCCCTGACCCCCAGCACTGCAGACTGAACTGAATGTGGCGATGGATGGGAGGTGAAGAGGGAAAGGCACAGAGAAAAGACCAGGAGAGGACAGGCAGGGAGGCCTCAGACAGACAGAGACACTCTGATCCCGTAGTTTGGGCTCCAGAACTGTGGTCTGAGCTGCTGGGTCTGCGGTACTTTGTGACGGCAGCTGCAGGTATCCAGGGTCCCGAGGTGCAGGGCATTGGAACATGCCAGCTGCACGGGTCGCCCACATTGGGCTGGCACCTTCATCCTCGCGCCACAGCAGAGTGACCGGAACCATCCATTTGTGACCCGGCGCCAACGCAAGACCTAGCCCTGTCCTCAGGCCCAGCGAACCGCCTCTCAGGGGAGAGGGTTGCGGGCGGGAGGCCCCGACGGGGGCTGCATGCGATTCTGACCCAGCGGCTGTGCCAGGGCTTGGCTACAGCTGAGAACACGAGAGGAAACGGGGCCTGTCATGAGGCCAGCGCTGGTTCTCGGGGGCAGCTCTGAGACATTAGAAATGCTGGCAGGTGCTGTAAATAGCTGCTGAATAGGGGACCCTAAGGGACCCCACTTACAGGAGAAAGAATCTCAGCCGTGCCCACACCAGGGTTTCCACCATCACTCCCCAGTGGCCAGGCAGGCCACACACGCAGGGAACCCAGAGCACTTTTCTAGCCCGGAGTATGAGACAGAATTGTGCAGTAAGTAAATGACTGAATACAGCCCCTGTGTGCAGGAGAGAGGTGTCCCACTCAGAGAATCCCAGAGTCTACCTGGGCCGGTGCCCACCTGCGTCGTAGCAGGTGGGCGTTGTCCCCAGAAGCTCTCTGCCCTCCCATCTACAGACAGAAGGATGGGTGCCCAGGGCGCAGGTGAGACCCCAGGAGACACAGCCACACCAGCCACCCCAGGGCCACCCTCCTCGCCCCGTTCCCATTTCTCCTCATTTTAATAGCACAGTAAGAAAAAATGCAGGCATGGGCTCCACCCTCTCTGCAGGAGAGCCCTCCAGAAAGTTCCACATGCACCTGCAGCCTAGGGGGTGGCACTGCCAGGTGGGGTTCAGCCTCTGACCACTGGGCCTCCCCAGGCTGGCCCAGCACAGTGGACACCTTAGGCTCCACTATATGGATGAGGGTGAGCCATAGCACCGCCCCAGCCAAAGACCCCAGGGGCCATTCCAAGCCAAGCCCGAGAGCCTGGAAAACACCAAGGCTGTTTGGGGGACCCATGGCCACAGGCTGAGAACCCCATTCTTCTAGAGACCCAGAGCACAGGGGCTGAATGCCACCTGCCCACCGGACTGTCCTGTATTACCTACGGTTTATGATACTCTGACCTCTCGGACGCCTTACTGGCTGGGTGGAGACTGCCCTCCCTTACTGGCTGGGTGGAGACTGCCCTCCCTTACTGGCTGGGTGGAGACTGCCCTCCCCTTACTGGCTGGGTGGAGACTGCCCTCCCAGGACCAGCTAATAGAGGCAGCAAACAGAGCTCCCCTTTAATGCACAAGTCAACCCATCTGCAGCTGTAAACCCGACCACCCCTTATCTGACTCACTGACCAAACCGATGTTCCCCTGCTCTCAATCACCCTGGGACGTGACGGTGGTCAGCTAGATGCCGCTACAGCCCAGAGCCCACGGAAATTAACCTGTCCAATCCTGAACTTGCTCCTCCGTGCCTACCCTCCCTGGCCTTCCTTCCCAGGGAAACCCCATACAGCCCCTGTACAGCCTCTGGCAACGCTCTCCCCTCTCACCTTCTGGATCCTGTCATCTGGGCGCTCCCCAGTGGCCTGCGTGGAGCGGTAAGTGCCCTCCCCCTCTAGGTTTCTGTGGTTTAAGCTGCTGGGTCTGCAGTACTTTGTGACAGACTCTCTTTCGAGGCAGGTACTGTGTCTGTGTCCCACCACACCCAACCGAAAAAAATTCCATCACAGCCCTTCCTACCCAGGCTTGCTGGAAGCATCCACTCGCTGGCCCCGAGGGGACATGGACCACCTGGCTGAGACCATGTGACTGCAGCCTAGTCCTGGGGCCCAGAGCTCCGGGCCCAGCCACAGTGCCAGCCCAGTGTGGGTGTGGCCACAGGCAACCCCCAAAGGTAAGGCCAGAAATCAACACCCAGCCAGAGCTTCCCAGGCCAGTTGGCCTGTCCTCTCCTGGGCACAAGGTTGGGCCCCACCCCAGGATCCAGCCCACCTGCACCCGGGACCTGAGTGTTGTAACTACCAGCCAGAGCTGGGTCCCCAGCTGTCCCTGTGTCGTGTAGAGCTCTGAACTGTTGGAGTGTGACAGCCCTGCCTTCCCCGCCCTGTTGCTGACAGTGCAAGGACCAGGCTGAGCACCCTGACCTCTGCGTCATGAGCCAAGACTCCCTCAAAACGCGTGGAACCGGGTATCCCCTCAGCTCCAAGGCCCGGACAATTCAGAGGGCCCTGTCCCCTAGATGTTCTGGCCTCCTGCAGGGAGATGACCGGGGAGGGGAATTGATGGGTAAGCTTCCCTGCTTCCCGCTCTGGGATGGTGCCAGGTGCACCCCACATGGTCTCCGGGCTCCCCGGCGCTCGCCCACCCCCGGCACCCGCATGGTCTCGGGGCTCCCCAGCCTGTGTTGTCACCTTCTCAGTCCTCAGGCCCCGCTTCACCGTAAGGCTCTGCTGTTGCCCTTTCTAATTCTCTTCGCTTTTGAACAAGGGGCTGCGTTTCCAAGTTGCCGGCAGGAGCGCGTGACCCTCCGCCAGAACCAAATCCTCGCCCCAGCTTCATCCGGGGAAACCCGCGCTGGGACAGGCCTCGCCGCCCTCCAGGGACAGGAGAGCTGGGGCGGGGGCGCTGCCGCGGCGGCTCTTTCGGGCTCCTCCACGGCCCAGGCGCCCTTCACGCCCTCCGGGAGCCAGAGGTCAAGGCGGACAAGCAAACAGGTGACTTTAATGAAGGGCGGCGGGGGCCCCGCTGCGGCGGGAGAGGCTCGCGCTCCGGCCTCGCGCGTGGGGGGCGCAGCCCTTCCCCTCCGCGAGTTCGCGCTGGGGCGCGGCCCGGCGGGAGCGAACAGGTGCGGCGGGGGCGGCTCACCAGGCGAAGAGCGGCTTGCGGACAGGGGCGGCGGGGGCGGCTCACCAGGCGAAGAGCGGCTTGCTGTCGTCCTTGGAGAGCTCGCACAGGCAGTTGAGCAGCAGCAGCGAGTCGCCCAGGAACTTGGGGGGCACCACGTCGATGACCAGCTTGCGCAGCGCGGCGGGGCTGCTGTGCAGAGGGTTGGCGCGCAGGTCGGGCCGCTGCTTGAGGATCCCGTAGGTGTTGATGAGGAACTCGCTGAAGGCCGGGTGCACGTCGCGGCTGTAGCCCAGCTTCTCCAGGCGCGCGCTCAGGGCCAGGTAGCGCTGCGTCAGCTCGCGCAGCTGCTTCTCGTCCACGGAGCCGTCCAGGGACTTGATGGAGGTCTGCGGGGGGGCGGCCTCGGAGCCTCAGACGGGGCTTCCCGGCCCAGAGCCCACCCCTGCCCGCCCGCCGGGGCTCTGGGGTTCCCTCCGCGGCCACCGCCAGGGCAGGAGCCGAGAAGGGGGAGCCTCCCCGGACGCCGAGCGCCCGCCCCCTCCGGCCGCGCTCCCCGCGGGGCGCACCTGCTTGATCTTCTCGGGGATGTTGGCCACGGTGAAGCCGTACAGCCGCGTCACGCCCGGGAACACGTAGGCCAGGATGCGGCGGTCCAGCTGGAAGGCGATCTCGCCCACCACGCGCGCGTCCTTCTCGGCGCCCGCGAAGCTCTGGATCTCTGCGGGAGGAAAGGCCCGGGAGAAGGCCAAGGCGGGGTGTGAGGATCCACTGCCCTCGAGGGTCCCCCCGGCACGTGGAGGCGACTCCTCCTCCCCCTCCCCCGCCTGCCGCCACCCCCCACTGTCCGGCAAATACAATCGGAAAGAAAAGGAAAAAAAACAAACAAGCCCATTCAAAAGTGGGCAAAGGATATGAACAGATACTTTACGAAAGAAGACATATATGAGGCCAACAATCATATGAAAAAATGCTCATCGTCACTGGTCATCAGAGAGATGCAAATCAAAACCACATTGAGATACCATCTCACGCCAGTTAGAATGGCGATCATTAAAAAATCTGGAGACAACAGATGCTGGAGAGGATGTGGAGAAAAAGGAACACTTTTACACTGTTGGTGGGAGTGTAAATTAGTTCAACCATTGTGGAAGACAGTGTGGCGATTCCTCAAGGCCTTAGAAATAGAAATTCCATTTGACCCAGCAATCCCATTACTGGGTATATATCCAAAAGACTATAAATCGTTCTACTATAAGGACACATGTACACGAATGTTCATTGCAGCACTGTTTACAATAGCAAAGACCTGGAATCAACCCAAATGCCCATTGATAATAGACTGGATTGGAAAAATGTGGCACATATACACCATGGAATATTATGCAGCAATCAGAAATGATGAGTTTGTGTCGTTTGTAGGGACATGGATGAATCTGGAGAACGTCATCCTCAGCAAACTGACACAAGAACAGAAAATGAAACATCGCATATTCTCACTCATAGGTGGGTGATGAAAAATGAGAACACATGGACACAGAAAGGGGAGTACTAAACACTGGGGTCTATTGGGGGGAAAAGGGGAGGGCCAGTGGGAGGGGGAGGTGGGGAGGGATAGCCTGGGGAGAAATGCCAAATGTGGGTGAAGGGGAGAAGAAAAGCAAAGCACACTGCCATGTGTGTACCTACGCAACTGTCTTGCATGCTCTGCTCATGTACCCCAAAACCTATAATCCAATAAAAAATTAAAAAAAAAAAAAAAAAAGAAAAGGAGAGTAAGAAAGTGCCGCTGGGCAGCTCAGCTTTCCCTTCTCCCTGTCCTCGGTGCTCTCGGGAAACTGGGAGGCAGCTCCCTTCTCTGTCCCTTTGGGGTGAGGTAAACCCTTTAATCTCGCAGGTGGGAACTGGCCCCCTGTCACGAGGGAGCTTACCCCAGCATCTGCCCCTGCTAGGACAGAGGAACCCGGCCCTAGGAGGCAGGAATTCAGATGGGTCCCCTCCAGTGAGGAACAGGGCCAGTCGGCTTGGCTGGGAGGAAGGGGGGGGGGGTTCCTTCTGTCTTGGCAGCCTCTGGGCATCAAAGGCTGCTTTCATGTTGATTAATACAATTACTTCATTTTTTTCCTACCTCTGAGAAGAGGATTGCTGGATGAGCAGCATTTTTTTTTTTTTTTTTTTTACGAGTCTCCCTGTATCATCATCCAGGCTGGAGTCCAGTGGCCCAGTCTCTGCTCACTGCAGCCTCCACCTACCTGGCTCAAGCGATTCTCCTGCCTCAGCCTCCCAAGTAGCTGGGACTACAGGCACCCGTCACCATGCCCAGCTAATTTTTTGTATTTTTAGTAGAGACGGGATTTCACCACGTTGGCCAAGACGGTCTTGAACTGCTGACCTCCTCGGCCTCCCATAGTGCTGGCATTACAGGCGTGAGCCACCGCACCAGGCCACTCTATTTTAATTACTTCCTCAACATTACTCAGGAGGCTCCAGTGCCCCCACAAAACCTGCTTCAAACGTCCCCCTCCCCAGGGTGGCCTCTGATGGCATCCCAGTCCATCACAGCACATGTCCTCGTCCATCTTTTTCCTGGTGGATGAGAAACAGCATCTCATTTTCATTTCACTAATGACTGTGACCCAACATCTTTTCACGTGCTTTTTGGCCATGTATATACTGTATTTTCTTTGGAGAAATATCTGTTCAAGTCCTATACGGATTTTTAATTGGATTGTTTGTCTTCTTACTGTTGAATTGTCAGAGTTCTTAAATAGTCTGCATACTATTCCCATTTCAAATGCACAATTTACAAACCTTTTCTCCCATTCTCTGGGTTGGTTTCATTTTCTCAGTATTGTCCTTTGAAGCACAAAAGTCGTGTGGTTTTTGTTTGTTTATTCTCTTACTTTCGATGCAGTCCAGTTTGTCTGTTTCTCTCTTTTGCTCCTGCTTTCTGTGCGATCTCTAAGAATCCACTGCCAAATCCGAGGTCACGAAGATTTGCCTGTATGGTTTTCCCACAAGTTTTCCGGCCCAAGCTCCTGACATCTCTTAGGTCTGATCCCTTCTGAGTTACTTTTCGTATGTGGTGTGGAGTAAGGTCCGGCTTCATTCTTTGGCATGTGGAGACCTACGTGTTCCAGCACCACTGAACAGTATTCTGCCCCTACTGAAGTGTCTGGCACTCTTGTGGAAAACCGTCTACATATGGGCTTATTTCCATCCCACGGCAGTACCACCGTGTTGGTGACTGCAAGCTTTACAGTCAGTTTGGAAACCGGGAAGTATGAATCCTTCTGTTTTGTTCTCCTTTTTTAAAGATTGTTTTACCTATTCTGGTTCCTTACACTTTCATATGAATTTAAGTTTCTGCTTGTCAATTTCTGCAAAGAAGCCACTGGGATTGCGATGGGAATTGCATAAATGCACAGATCCAATGCAATCTCTATCAAAATTATTGATTATTAAACAACATAAAGTCTTATAATCTGTGAACACAAGATGTTTCTCTGTTTACTCATTTATTTATTTTTGTTTGTTTTTTGGAGAAAAGGTCTTGCTGTGTCACCCAGGCTGGAGTGAAGTGGCATGATCTCAGCTCACTGCAACCTCTGTCTTCTGGGTTCAAGTGATCCTCCCACCTCAGCCTCCTGAATAGCTGGGACTACAGGCACACACTACCACACCCAGCTAATTTTTGTTTTTTGTTTTTTTTGAGATCGAGTTTCACCATGTTGCCCAGGCTGGTCTTGAACTCCTGGGCTCAAGAGATCTGCCCGTCTCAACCTCCCAAGATGCTGGGATTAGAGGTGTAAGCCACCGTGGCTGGTCAATTTTCTGTTTCTTAATGTCTTTCATTCCTTTCAACAACGTTTGTAGTTTTCAGTGCATTTCTTTCCCAACCACTTTTCAAGGCTGCAGAAGAGGTACAGCAGCACACTGCACAGAAGCATAGGGCGCTGAGGAGCAGGTGTAAACTCTCCTGTATTAATGCATTTCTCTCCTCAAGAATCAAGCTCTCTCTCCCATTCTGCACGCCCGCCCCCGCCCCCCACCGCCCCACAGGCATCAATGAGGTGGAAGAAACATCCTGCAGGCGACATGTTCTGGAAATCGTTTCTAGCCAACCTTGGGTCTCTAAGATCCAGCCAAAAACCTGTTCTTCAAAGGAAAACGGTGATACTTTGATAAGCCTCTGGCCAGACTTAGGGGAAAAAAGAAAGAACACAAAAATTACCACTAACAGAAATTAGAGATGCCCCTACCACAGACTCTACAAATGTAAGAAGGATACTAAGGAAGTCTTAGGAATGACTTTATGCCAATAAATTCAATAACCTACATGACATTGGCTGGTTCCTTAAAAGACACGAACTACGAAAGTTCCCTCAGGAGGAAATGGATAATCTGAATAGCCTTTTATCTGATAACCTTACAGGTGACATTTGACAGTTTAAAAGTAAACAGACTTCCAAAGTGGCCTGCCTTGGGAAGGTCTTGTGGTCCACGGTCCCTAAGTTCCTCAGATGCTGCTGTACTCATTAATGCGCAGCCTAATGACACGGAAAGGACACGGTTTATCCCTGAGTCATGAAGTTTTACTGATTGTCCTGCATGGAGACATTTTAGCCTGTATGTTGTCACCTGTAGCCAACGACTGGCCCTCTGCGTTGCACCCTCCAAAGGAAAGGACAACAGGAGTATGAGAAGTCCCTTTCCGTTCTCCCGAAGTCTCCCATAAAAGCCGCTGGCTCAGATTCCAGAACACTCCAGCTTTGCTGGTGCGTCCCCCTACTTGATCCTCACACTTAGCTTCCCACAAACCTTTATCGAATTATTTCGGTCTCAACAGCCTTAGTTTCAGCTGACATTATCAATAAAATGGAATTTGTAGGGAGACAATGTTCCAAAAAGACTGTTCAGGGCTCAGGTAGTTTCAGTGGTGGATTCTACCACTTAAGGAACATGTGACACCAATTCAACACAAACTCTTCAAGATAACTGAAGAGGAGGGAAGACCACAAAACAAGGGGAAAGCAAATAACAAAATGGGAGGAATACGTTCTCACTTATCAATAATAACTGGATGTAAATAGTCCGCCTGTGATCCCAGCACTTTGGGAGGCTGAGGTGGGCAGATCACTTGAGGTCAGGAGTTCGAGACCAGCCTGGCCAACTTGGCAAACCCCCATCTCTAGTAAAATACAAAAATTAGCTGGGCGTGGTGGCACACGCCTGTAATTCCAGCTACTGGGGCGGCTGAGGCATGAGAATCACTTGAACCCTGGAGGTAAAGGTTGCAGTGAGCTGAGATTGCACCACTGTACTCCAGCCTGGGCATCAGAGTGAGACCCTGTCTCAAAAAAAAATGAATACAGCATGGTAAACTCAATGAATGATGGTGTGCAAGTCTGCTCAAAAACAGCCACGAAACTTTGACTGTGAACAGACTAACCTCTCCAATCCAAAGGCACAGAGGAGGGCTGAATGGATTAAAAAAGAGAAAGACCCAACCCTCTGTTGCGTACAAGAAACACACTTCACCAGGAAAGCACACGTAGACTAGCTGAAAATGAAGTGATAGTAAAAGATATTCCAGACAGATGAGAACCAAGAAAGAGCAGCAGTGACCACACTCACATCAGACGAAGTGGATTTCAAGACAAAAACTATAAAAAGAGACAAAGCCCTTATATAAGGATGAAGGGCTCAGTTCGGCAAAAGGATATAACAGCTGTAAATATATATGTACCCAACACTGGAACACCCAGATATGTAAAGCAAATATGGTCAGAGCTAAAGTGAGAGACAGACCCCAATACAATCGTAACTGGAGACTTCAGTACCGATTTTCACCCTTGGGCAGAACTTTAAGACAGAAAATCAAAATGCAACAGCAGACTCGGCCTGCGCTGCAGACCAGATGAATGTAATGGGTATTTACAGGACATTCATGCCACAGGTGCAGAATAGACACGCTTCTCCTTAGCACATGGGTATTTACAGGACATTCACGCCACAGGTGCAGAATAGACACGCTTCTCCTTAGCACATGGGTATTTACAGGACATTCACGCCACAGGTGCAGAATAGACACGCTTCTCCTTAGCACATGGGTATTTACAGGACATTCACGCCACAGGTGCAGAATAGACACGCTTCTCCTTAGCACATGGGTATTTACAGGACATTCACGCCACAGGTGCAGAATAGACACGCTTCTCCTTAGCACATGGGTATTTACAGGACATTCACGCCACAGGTGCAGAATAGACACGCTTCTCCTTAGCACATGGGTATTTACAGGACATTCATGCCACAGGTGCAGAATAGACACGCTTCTCCTTAGCACATGGGTATTTACAGGACATTCATGCCACAGGTGCAGAATAGACACGCTTCTCCTTAGCACATGGATATTTACAGGACATTCATGCCACAGGTGCAGAATAGACACGCTTCTCCTTAGCACATGGATTGTTCCCAAGGACAGTCCACATGTCGGGCTGCAAAACAAGTCTTTGAAAATCAAAACATTGATACATCAACTATCTTCTCCGACCACAATGGAATAAAACGAAATCAACAACAAAAGGACTTTTGGAAACTCTACCAACGCGCAGAAATTAAGCAATATGCTCCTGAAGGGCCAGCTTATCAATGGAGAAATTAAGAAGGAAATTTTAAAATGTGTTAAAACAGGCCAGGTGCAGTGGCTCACTCCTGTAACCCCAGCACTTTGGGAGGCCGAGGCGGGTGAATCACGAGGTCAAGAGATCGAGACCATCCTGGTCAACAAGATGAAACCCCGTCTCTACTAAAAATACAAAAATTAGCTGGGCATGGTGGCACGTGCCTGTAATCCCAGCTACTCGGGAGGCTGAGGCAGGAGAATTGCCTGAACCCAGGAGGCGGAGGTTGTGGTGAGCCGAGATGGCGCCATTGCACTCCAGCCTGGGTAACAAGAACAAAACTCTGTCTCAAAAAAAAAAAAAAAATGTCTTGAAACAAATGCTAATGTTTGGAAACACTACATGGACACAGCAAAAGCCTTACTAAGAGGAAAGTTTACAGCTGTAAGTGCCTACATCAAAAAAAGTAGAGA
Organism: Callithrix jacchus; assembly: GCF_049354715.1. NCBI lineage: Eukaryota > Metazoa > Chordata > Mammalia > Primates > Cebidae > Callithrix > Callithrix jacchus. Next base: position 51,762,182 of record NC_133522.1, read on the forward strand.
AACTTCAAATAAACAACCTAATGATTCATCTTAAAAAGTTAGAAAAGCAAGAGCAAACCAAACCCAAAATTAGAAGAAAAACAATTAAGATCAGAGCAGAAATAAATGACATTTAAATGAAGAAAACAATACAAAAGATCAATCTAACAAAAAGCTGGTTATTTGAAAAGATAAATAAAATGGACAGGCCAGACATGGTGGCTCGTGCCTGCAATCCCAGCACTTTGGGAGGCCAAGGCAGGCAAATTGCTTCAGCTGGGAGTTCAAGACCAGCCTGGGCAGTGTAGGAAAATCCCATCTCTACAACAACAAAAACACAAAAAACAAAAATAAGCCATTTTATTCTAGCCAGGCACACACCTGCAGTCCCAGCTACCTGGGAGGCTGAGGCGGGAGGCTGGCCTGAGCCTCAGGTGGATATCGACATGCAAACCTCACACCATATATGAAAAGTAACTTGGAATTGATCAGAGACCTGCCTGGAAAACCTAAACTATAAAACTTCTAGAACAACACGTAGGAGAGAATCTATGTGACCTTGGGCTTGGCAAAGATTTCTTAAACCGAACATAAAAAGCATAAAATACGAAAGAAAAATCAATAAACTGGACTTCATTAAATTAAACAGTTTTGCTCATAAAAGACGTTACTATGAAAGTGGAAGCCATGAAGGGGGGACCATATCTGCAACACCTGTGCCCAAAAGGACTCACACCTGGGTAAAGAACTCTCGCAACTTCCCAAGGAGAAGATAAGCAACCCGTTTTTTCTTTAAAGATGGGCAAAAGGTTGGGACAGCCACTGTCCTGGGCCCCAGCCTCCCAGCCTGGCCATCCTCCCTCCACTCCGTGACCACCCAGACGTGCCCTCCCCACGGCTGCCAGCCTTCCCCCGGGGCTCACCCGCTGCCCCCCCACCGGCCATACCATTGAGGTAGTAGCCCCTCCTGGTCCTGTCCGCGGTGGGCAGGCTGCTCTCCGAGAAGCACACCTTCTTAGTCCGGACCACCTCCCTGGGCTCCAGCAAGCTCTTGTCCACCAGTGAGTCTTGCAAGGGGCTCAGGAGTGGGGACAACTTCCTGTCAGTGCCTCGGTGGCTGTGCAGCTCCGAGGGACTGAAGAAGGCCTTGAAGTATGCCTGGGAAGGGGCTGCACAGCCTGGGGAGGCGTCGTCTTCACTGGGCAGGGGGGCATGTGAGCACAGCAGGTCCTCCAGGCAGGGCATCTGCAACTGGGAGGGTGTGTCAGCGACACTGGTGAACCTTCCAAAATCTGGAACTGGAGCAGGGAGGAAAGGGGTGAGGCGTCAGGTCAAGTGCCTAAAACATCCTCCAGAGTGCAAAGAACATGTTAACAAACCCTGTGTGCCCAACCCCAAGCTTCAGCACCTGCTGGGGTGTCCCTGGCTTCAGAGCATCCTCCTGCCCCTCTGGACCTCGAGTGAAAAAGGAGATGCTAGATGTAGTGAAGTGGCCGTGGGAGCCTGCCATGCCCACGGGAGCGCTGTTTATGGTGCCCACCATACCCACGGGAGTGCTGTCTGTTTATGGTGCCCACCATGCCCACGGGAGCGGTTTATGGTGCCCACCATGCCCATGGGAGTGCTGTCTGTTTATGGTGCCCACCATACCCACGGGAGTGCTGTCTGTTTATGGTGCCCGCCATGCCCACGGGAGTGCTGTCTGTTTGTGGTGCCCACCATGCCCATGGGAGCGCTGTTTATGGTGCCCACCATGCCCATGGGAGTACTGTTTATGGTGCCCACCATGCCCATGGGAGCGCTGCATGTTTATGGTGCCCGCCATGCCCACGGGAGCGCTTTGTCTGTTTATGGTGCCTGCCATGCCCATGGAAGGGCTGTTTATGGTGCCCACCATGCCCGTGGGAACGCTGCATCTGTTTATGGTGCCCGCCATGCCCACGGGAGTGCTGCATCTGTTTATGGTGCCCGCCATGCCCATGGGAGTGCTGCATCTGTTTATGGTGCCCACCATGCCCGTGGGAACGCTGCATCTGTTTATGGTGCCCGCCATGCCCATGGGAGTGCTGCATCTGTTTATGGTGCCCGCCATGCCCATGGGAGTGCTGCATCTGTTTATGGTGCCCGCCATGCCCACGGGAGTGCTGCGTCTGTTTATGGTGCCTGCCTTGCCCATGGGAGTGCTGCATCTGTTTATGGTGCCCGCCATGCCCATGGGAGTGCTGCATCTGTTTATGGTGCCCGCCATGCCCACGGGAGTGCTGCGTCTGTTTATGGACACAGCAAGCGGGCAGGCCTCCGCGTGCTTCCTCCCGCCCTGTGCACCCACACACACTGGAGAATGACTTTTATATGCATTTTAAATTTTACATAAATGGTGACACCCTACACATTTTATTCTGCAACAGAACTTTTTGCTGCTGCATTCTGTCTCTAAGATTTATCCACGTTGAGCCATCTGGTAGCTCCCAGTTCATTTAACTGTTTCCTGGCACCTCTGTACACATGGACACACACACAGTGGCTTTTTACCCTTGCCCTGTCGATGGGCACAGGCTGTTCCCACATTTCCTTGCAAACGCACAGCTCCCAGGATGAGCCTTCTCCCTCCGTGAGCATCCTCTGTGGTCCAGCGCTGGGCTCAGCCTCCTCCCTCCGTGAGCGTCCCCTGTGGTCCTGCGCTGGGCTCAGCCTCCTCCCTCCGTGAGCGTCCCCTGTGGTCCTGCGCTGGGCTCAGCCTCCTCCCTCCGTGAGCGTCCCCTGTGGTCCAGCGCTGGGCTCAGCCTCCTCCCTCCGTGAGCCTCCCCTGTGGTCCAGTGCTGGGCTCAGCCTCCTCCCTCCGTGAGCCTCCCCTGTGATCCAGCGCTGGGCTCAGCCTCCTCGCTCCATGAGCCTCCCCTGTGGTCCAGCGCTGGGCTCAGCCTCCTCCCTCCGTGAGCCTCCCCTGTGATCCAGCGCTGGGCTCAGCCTCCTCCCTCCGTGAGCGTCCCCTGTGGTCCTGCGCTGGGCTAATGTTTAACTTTCTTTGCTTTCCACGATGAGGGGGAGGTTCCATGCCCACCAACTGCTCCCGGCCCCACAGCCTCATGAAGACTCGGTATTCCCTAACCAGGCTGATGAGGTCATGTGGCATTTCCCTAATCCCTGGTCAAATTTATCAATGCCTTTGTGGCTTATGAAATTCTATTCTACCTCCATGTCGTGAGTATTCTCCTAGCAACAAAGCAAATACATATTTGAGAAACGCTGTGAAGAGCTATATCAAAACGTCATGTGCCTACAAAGGAACCAACCAATCTTCCCTCAGAAATGTTTTCCAAGGAAAAAAAGTGTTCAAAAGAAGCAAAGTCATCAGTGTGTGCCCTGCCTCCTGCCACGGGGGAGGCCTGGTCAGTCCTCGGGGCTGCACCAGCTCCCACCCCAGGTATTTTCAAATTATAAAAGAGCATCATGTACAATTCTGTATTAATTAAAATTGCAGTAAAAGGACGTATCTTCTGGAAAGTTACTTTTTTTTTCTTTTTTTAAATTGCATCTTAGGTTTTGGGGTACATGTGAAGAACATGCAAGATAGTTGCATAGGTACACACATGTGGCACATATACACTATGGAATATTACGCAGCAATCAAAAATGATGAGTTCGTGTCCTTTGTAGGGACATGGATGAACCTGGAAAGTTACTTTTAAGTAACTCAATAATAGATAGAAAACCTAAATGAACCAACACACAAAGAAGGAAAGTCTCAAAGTCAGGAAATTATTATTCCCCAAAAAGGGCTGCAGGCCTGGGTGTTCTGTTCGTGAGTGTGCCAAGTTCCCAACAAGTCATAATCCCAACATCATACAAATGAAGCTGGAACCACAGAACGCTTAAAGCATGCTCAATTAGGTTTCAAAATTTGTCACAATTCTAACGTCAAATTCCTACAAAGATAACCCCTAGGAAAAATACCATAGATGGGCCAGAAATAGCTGCATCAAGTATCATCCAAGCATAGGTCAGGGAACAGACTCATGAGGCAGGGGTGTGAGGAGAGCACAAGGCCGGGGGTGGGATGTGGAGAGCACCAGGCGGGGGGCGGGTGGAGAGCACCAGGCGGGGAGGGGTGTGGAGAGCACCAGGTGGGGGGGGTGTGGAGAGCACCAGGCGGGGGGGGGTGTGTGTGTGCTGGAACAATGCCAGCATGGCGCCCGCCTCCTCCATTAGTGGGGTGTAGGGGCCTTTCAGGAGAGTGTTTGAGTGTCTCTTCCGACATCTCAAATGCACACAGCCTTTGACCCGAGGACCCACGTGTGGGATCCCCTACCCAAGGCGACAGGGTGCCTGTGCAGGCTGCTCCCGGCCACAGCATCCGCGGTCACAGACCGGGAATGGTGCTGCCTGCCAGGGGCCCCAGAGAAGGAACCAGCTTCTCTGTGTGCCGGGATGTCTGCAGCTGAGGACTGACGGGGAATGATAGAGAAATGGACAGTTTCAGGGCGAAAGTCAGGCTGGGGAACAGCGCAGTCCTGTTTGGGTGGACCAAAAAGAGAGAGAGAGACACACGGACCTCCATCAAACTTCCAGAGAAAACCCAAGAAAACGTTGATTGTGCCTGCCTTTAGGGAGTGGGTCCAGAGGCGTGGCCTGAGCCGGAAACATGTCCTCCGCGGTGTTAAACCCCTTTTTGGCAGGAGCTCAGTGGTGGTTTTCCAAACCCCCGTCCTGCTGAGGGCTGGGGCTGAATGCAGCGCCCCGCAGACCCAGGCACATTCCCAAGCACATGCTGAGGCCCAGAGCATCAAGGGTGCACCACGCGCTGCCACTGAGGTGGCACAGTTTAGAAGGCGGCCTTGTCCAGGCCCCTCCCCACTGGCAGCCCGGGCCACACTGAGCCTGCCCCACACCCTGCATGGGGGCTCCAAGGCCCTCTGTGGAAGGCCTGATGGCCTCGGGCTGGGGATCCTCCCAAGACCTGTGTCCAGCCAGACCTGGGCTTGCCAAGGTGACCCAAGGGCAGGTGCACTCACCGTGGCCATGGAGACCCCACCTGACTCAGCCCCTGACAAAGGTCCCTCCAGGGACTGCACAGCCTGAGCAAGGGTGGAGGGTCTGCCGCTCTCCCGCCAAGGGAGGCCCCAGCACTGTGTCCAGCCCAGTGCAATTCCTTCTTGAGGAGGACGATGGCAACAAGGCCGGGCATGCAGCCTGTGGCAGTTCCTCAGGCACCAAGCAGACTAGGGGCTCTTTTGCAGCCACAGTGCCCGGGGCTAACAAGTGCTGTGAACGGGACCATTTGCAGTGCCGCCGTAAGCACAGGTCCACCCAGCAAATGGCCTGTGGTGAGTGTGGGGGAGCTCAGTGGCCACCAACGGGGATGCAGGACCTGGGGCCTCCCACAGCAGGGACCCCCGGCGCTGGATCCTCTGGCCACACTGTCCCCATACCTCCTGGCGAGGTGCTCTCCTTCCAGCTCCCCGTGAGGAGCCCCTGCAGGCACCGAAGCTATGGAGATGCTGCCAAGGATTCCCCTCTTTACTTCCCGACGTGCTCGCTCTCAGGCTTTGTACACAGTAGCTCCAAGCAGCGGAGAGTGCCTCCTGCAGGCTGTGCCCGCTCAGAGGCGCACAGATGAGGGTGGTGGCTGGCGTCTGAGGACTCAGGAAGTGACCACCCCTGCGCAGGTCCCAGAGTGTCCCCTCGGTGGGTGGCAGAACCAGCCTCCCAGGCATGGCTCGTGCTTCCCGACAGCAGCGTTCACAGGCACTGGTGAGGCTGCCTGCTCCATCGTCCAGGACCAGGCAGGCTGACCACATCCTGTCCCCACCCGGCCTGGTGGGAAGCTGAGGTTGGCCGTGGAAGTCCCAGGCAGTGCTGGGTCAGGGACTCTGTCCACTGCCCACCATCCTAACAAAGTCAAGGGCACACCTGTCAGCCATACCCCAAGTCACATGCAGAAACAGGGAATGTTTTTCCCAAAATTTTTAGAATAAAACCTACTACTTTGCAGAAAGTGATCAAACCCCCCCTTTTTTTTTTTTTTTCAGTGAAAAGCCACAGAAGGTTGGAGTCAATACTATGTGGTGGGTGGATCGTGACCCGACACTCCCACCGCCCCAGGGACGACAGGTGCCCATCATCCCCACCCACTCCCCTGACCTCCCCGAGGTAGGCCCTTCCCACCCTGGGGCTGCCCTGACTCTGGCTGAGGACGTGAGTGGATGGGACTCGTGTGGCTGGTGCGTCTGACAGCCCCCTCCGCCCCAGGAGAAGAGACACACACAGCCGAGCGAAGTGCCAGCCGGGCCCAGCCTGGAAGAGCTGCCTGGGTCTCTGGAGGCCCACGAGGCTGCACGCCTCCCGCTCTGCCCCTACGGCGGCACTTCCGTGACTGCAGCTGACCAGTCCACCTGCAAGTGGCTGACCACCCCTACTTCACCGCAGCGGGCCTGTAGGGGAGGGGCCTCGCCCGAGGACAACAGCGGAATGAACCACCTGGTGCTGCTTACTCAGATCCGAGGGTGTGGAAGGTACCCGTGACCTCCTGTACCAGGGGCACCTGAGGAGCAGGCGTCCCCTGACCCGCCATCCACCAGGCCAGACCCTTGGGCCAACTGAGCCGGGTGGCGCCTCACCTCCGCTCCCAGGGGAGCTGGCTTCGGGGTAGGCGGGCGCCCTCTGGGGGAGCAGGTCTCGGCCACCACCGTCCTGGCAGCTCTGGCTAAGCAGCCGCCGCAGCATCTGGTTCTCCTTCAGGAGGCGCACCTGCTTCTTCAGGTCTGCGTTCTCACTCAGGAGCTGGCTCATCAGCTCACCGCCCTCAGCCATGGCCGGCGCACGTCCCTCGTCGTCCCTCACAGCTCCTGCAGCCCCACAGAGGTGGAAGCCCAGAGCCCACAGGCACCACAGAAACAGCCCAAGGCCACAGAGTTCCGTGGTCGCTGCCACCTTCCGAACCTTGTGATGTCGCTGCCCTAGCGACCAGGTGCCAGGCACCCCTGCCCGCCCTGGCGACAGCTCGTGGCCATGTTGAGGCAGTGAAGCTGGAGGCCCGTGGGGTGCACAGGCAGCCACTCCTGCACCACGACAGAGCCCGAGAATGCCAAGGACCTTAGGCAGGTATGGGATGTGGGGACCACACTCCAGGGGGATCTGAGCCACTCCGCAAAGGGAGGCCCAGCCCGGGTCAGGCATTCACCCCATGTGGAGTCCTCAGGCCAGGTGGGGACACTGCCTTTCCTTGAGTGGCACGTGGGGCTGCCCTTCCCACAGGCCCTGCCCACGACACAGGGACCCAGTGTAGCTTTCCGTAGGCCCTGGCACTCAGGGTAGCATGTGGTGTGCGGGTGTTCATCAGGGCCTGACCTTGGGACCCACACTTGAGGATGGAGGGGCTGGTGAGTGTAGGGGGAGGACACCAGCCTGGGGCAGCCCCACGATGGTCCCCACACCCTGAGGAGCACTGGGAGGCCCTGAAGGCTGGGCCGGAGACCACCTGACGTCACTCCCCCATGAGAAGGGTTCAGCAATGTGTGTCCACCCCTCGGACCACGAGCACCCGTGTCTAAGACACCAGTTGTTCCCAACTGCACTGCTCCTGCCTGCACCTCACTGCAGACACCCCTGACCAAGGCGTGGCCCCTCAGGCTGTCACACAGGGCTGTGGCTCATGGGGTCCTACTAGGGCAGGCATCTGTCCTCGGTCCGTGTGATCATCTTGAAACCCACCCTGACTCCCCCCGTCTCCAATTACTTGGGAAAATCAATCACCTCAGTGTTGTTTCTTGGCTCTGAGGGTCTTGTTTTATCAGCAGCCAGAACACAACAGACGGGTCATCTTGTCCTTGTGGGAAGGGACGTAAAACACAAACCAGTGGGCCAACCACACTCCAGCCCTGTGACAGGCGCCCTGTGACCTCCGGCCCTGTGACGGAGAGCCTCCCACCTGGGGCCCCCAAAGTGCTGGGATTATAGGCATGACCTAGAAATTTATTATTTTAATGAAGAATTTTATTATTTTAATCAGCGTTTTCCTGCATGGATCATGCCTTTGGTGTCATATCTAAAGAGTCATTGCCAAATCCAAGGTCACCTGGATTTCGTCCTATGTGATGTTCAAGGGCACTCAGGTGCAGACGCCCCAGGAAAACAGTCTTCATTCAGCCCTCGGCCTGATTAGGGGAATGTTGATTCCAGGAGAGAAGGTCTCAAGTTAGACTTTGTGGAGAAAGGGTTTCTACACCCCAGCATTCCTTACACAACCCAGCCAGCCTGGTGCTGCCGCACAGGGCTCACGCCCCAGATGAAGACAACGGGGGCCTGATACAGCCCACTGAAGAGGGGTGCAGGGCATCCAGGATGCAGAGCAGGGAGAGAAGTGAGGGTTAAGTCACAGGTGCGTCCCAGCTGAGGCCAGTGGGGCGCTGAATGGCTTTTCCTGCGCTGGCTCCTCCCATCTCATTTTAAATGCCATCTTCTCCCCTCTCCAAGGACACCTTCTCTGGACATCACGAGCTCTCCGGCCACAGACCTTTCAACGCTCTGACAGCTTTCTGATCTTGACGCGTTATGCTTTTAATATATTGCCGGATTCGGTTTGTTAGTATCTCGTTAAGTATTTTTATCTCACAGGGGAAACTGATCTGAATCTCCTTGTCTTGTAATGTCTTGGTCTGGCTTTAGAGCACTGGCCTTTTAAAAGGCCCCGCAAGGTGTTCCACGCCATCTTCTAGCTGCTCTTTCCTTCCTACATGGCAGACAGAAGTCACCCGTGAAGCTACCTAGGCCTAGACTTCTGGGAAAGTTTTAAATTTCTAAATCAATTTCTTCAGTAGATATAAGGTTACTTGTATTTTCTATTTGCTGAAGGCCGTGGCTGTGGGGCACTGCGTCCATTTCCCGTGGCTGTGGGGCACTGTGTCCATTTCCCGTGGCTGTGGGGCACTGCGTCCATTTCCCGTGGCTGTGGACACTGCGTCCATTTCCCGTGGCTGTGGGGCACTGCGTCCATTTCCCGTGGCTGTGGGGCACTGCGTCCATTTCCCGTGGCTGTGGGGCACTGCGTCCACGTCCATTTCCCATGGCTGTGGGGCACTGCGTCCACGTCCATTTCCCGTGGCTGTGGGGCACTGCGTCCACGTCCATTTCCCGTGGCTGTGGGCACTGCGTCCATTTCCCGTGGCTGTGGGCACTGATCCATTTCCCGTGGCTGTGGGCACTGCGTCCATTTCCCGTGGCTGTGGGCACTGCATCCATTTCCCGTGGCTGTGGGCACTGCGTCCATTTCCCGTGGCTGTGGGGTACTGCGTCCATTTCCCGTGGCTGTGGGCACCAGCATCAAGTTTTAACCACGTCCCACAAACTCTAATGTCATTTTTATTCTCATTCAACTTCAAATATTCTCCAGTTTCCCTTGTGCTTTCATCTTTCTCAAGACGCTTTTTAAACAGGAGTTTTAGTTTTTCAGCAAAATTGAGAGGAAGGTATGGAGATTCCCCTACTCTCTGCCCCAACAAATGCACAGCCTGCCCTATTATCAACTTCCCGAACCAAAGTGGTACTTTCTTGAGACAGGGTCTCGCTCTGTTGCCCAGGCTGCAGAGAAAGTGGCATGATCACAGCTCAGTGCAGCCTCGAATTCCTGGGCTCAAGAGATCCTCCTGCCTCAGCCTCCCAAGTAGCTGGGACTATAGGCGCGCACACCTGCTCAGTCCCAGAGCGGCCGATTTGTTACAGCTGATGAACCTACATGGTCACGTCATCACCCAAAGCCCACCCTTTACACTGGGTTTCACTCTCAATGCCCGAGGCCCACACTTTACACTGGGGTTCACTCTCGATGCCCGAGGCCCACACTTTACACTGGGGTTCACTCTCGATGCCCGAGGCCCACACTTTACACTGGGTTTCACTCTCGATGCCCGAGGCCCACACTTTACACTGGGTTTCACTCTCGATGCCCGAGGCCCACACTTTACACTGGGTTTCACTCTCGATGCCCGAGGCCCACACTTTACACTGGGGTTTCACTCTCGATGCCTGAGGCCCACACTTTACACTGGGGTTCACTCTCGATGCCCGAGGCCCACACTTTACACTGGGGTTCACTCTCGATGCCCGAGGCCCACACTTTACACTGGGTTTCACTTGATGCCCGAGGCCCACACTTTACACTGGGGTTCACTCTCGATGCCCGAGGCCCACACTTTTTACACTGGGGTTCACTCTCGATGCCCGAGGCCCACACTTTACACTGGGGTTCACTCTCGATGCCTGAGGCCCACACTTTTTACACTGGGGTTCACTCTCGATGCCCGAGGCCCACACTTTTTACACTGGGTTTCACTCTTGATGCCTGAGGCCCACAATTTTTACACTGGGGTTCACTCTCGATGCCCGAGGCCCACACTTTACACTGGGTTTCACTTGATGCCCGAGGCCCACAATTTTTACACTGGGTTTCACTCTCGATGCCTGAGGCCCACAATTTTTACACTGGGTTTCACTCTCGATGCCCAAGGCACACACTTTACACTGAGGTTCACTCTTGATGCCCCAGGCCCACACTTTACACTGGGGTTCATTCTCGATGCCCAGGGCCCACAGTTTACATCGGGGCTCACTCTTGATGCTGCACATTCTCTGGCTTTGGACAAATGTACAATGTCCTGTATCCGCCATCACGGATGGCTAGATAGGTGTCAGGCTAGAGTAGTTTCGCTGCCCTGAAAATCCTCTGTACTCTGCCTCTTCATCCCTCTCCTGGCCCTAACTCCAGCATCCACTGATCTTTTTTGTTTTTTGAAGTGTTTTTACCACTGACCTTTTTACTGTTTCCAGTTTTGCCTCTGAGGATGTGATCTGTTTGGAATCACACAGTATGCAGCCTTTCCAAACTGCGCAAGCTTTTCACTTAGTAACATGCATTTAAGGGTCCTCCGTGTCTCCTCACGGCTTGATAGCTCATTTCTTCTTGGTGCTGAATCATCTTCCACTCACTGCCCCAAAGTTTACTCACTCATTTACCTACTCATTCACCAGCATTCTGGTTGGCCTCACATTTTGGCAACTACGAATAAACAGCTCTCAGCATGTGTGTGCAGGTGCTTGTGTGGACATAAGTTTTCAACTCCTTTGGGTAAATACCAAAGAGTGCAACTGCTGGATATATGAGAGTATGTTTAGTTTTGTAAGGAGCCACCAAGCTGCCTTCCAAAGTGGCTGTAACTACCCAGTTATCAAAACAGAAGGGGAAAAAAAAAACAAAACAAAGTGGCCACACTGGCATTCCCACCACCGAGCTCCTGTCACTCCACATCCGCACCAGCATTTGGTGGTGTCAGGTTCTGGATTCCGGCCACTCTAAGGGGTATATTGATAGTTTTAATCTGCAGTCCCCTGATGACATACGATGCGGAATGTTTTCAAATGCTTATTTAACAACTGTGTATCTTCTTTGGTGCAGTGTCTGTCTGTTAGGTCTTTGGCCCATTTTTTAACCAGATTTTCTTACTGTTGGGTTTGAAGAGCTCTTTTGGATACTGATCCTTTCTTTTTCAAATATATTCTCCCAGTCTGTGACTTGTCTTTTCATTTTTCTTGACAGTCTTTGCAGAGCAGAAACTTTAAATTAATGTATTTTACTGAGACAGGGTCTCCCTCTGACACACAAGCTAGAGCGCCGCGGCGCAATCACAGTTCACCGTAGCCTCAACCTCCCACGCTCAGGTGATCCTCCCACCTCAGTGTTCCAAGTAGCTGGGACGACAGGCACTTACCACTACACCTGGTTAATTTTTTGATTGTATTGTATGGATGAGGTTTCACTGCGTTACCCAGGCTGGTCTCAAACTCCTGGGCCCAAGTGACCCTCCCACCTTGGCCCCGCAAAGTGCTGGAATTACAGGCATGAGCCAGAAATTTATTATTTTAATGAAGCGCAACCTATGAATGTTTTCCTGCGTGGATCCTGCCTTTGGTGTCAGATCTAAAGAGTCACTGCCAAAGCCAAGGTCACCGGGATTTCCCATGTGACATTCTAGGGGTTTTATAGTTTTGTGTTTTACATTTAGGTCTCTGATTCATCTCGAGTGTGTCTAGATGTGACGGGTATGCCAAGGTTCATTTCTTTACGAATGAAGTTTGCTTGTTTCAGCATCATTTGTGGAACACTGCCCTTTCGGCACTGAATTGCCTTCGCTCCGCGGTTCAGCTCAAGTCTGCCGTGGTGGGAAGTATGCTCCGCGTGACATCAGTCCTTTCTAGCATCCTGAGACTCATCTCATGAGCCGTCACGGTCCACCTGAGCACATGAGCCACAGGCTCTTGAAAAGTGTGTGCTTCACCACTGCTAGAAGTATCCTCTCAAAAGCCCATGCCAGTGTCGGTGGGTAATGATGTTCAATTTTTCCCACTAAAATTGTGAATTTATGTCACGCTCTTCAATTCTGCAGTTTCGTTCATGTATTTTGAAGCTGTTATTAAGTGCACATACATTAGGATTGTTACGTCTGGATAAACTGATCCTCTTATCATCCTTGTCCCTTATTTCCGGTATCATTCCTTGTCCTACAGTCTGTGTTGATACTAAAAATATCAAGAGTCTGAAACTTTACATCATAGCGAACAAAAAAAACCTGGGCTGGCACCAGGGAAAAGATTTCAGGATGTTCAACATCTGTCCCTGATAAAAATAATTTGAACTCAGAAATCTCTAATGACTTACTCAGGATAGCAAACTTGATTTTTAATCACATCAAGGCAAGTATCCCCTCAGACAGAGGCTGCACAGGTGCAGCCGCCATCTCTTCCTGCTGGTCTTCTTTGCCAAGAGCCCAGGTCATCCTCCTGGCACCCAGAGACGCCAGCGGGAGGAACAGACTCTCTGCGTCGTGATCTAATTGTGAACAAGGCCTCTTCGTGGGACAGGAAAAATACACTTGCTTTAAACAACAGCTTGAACACGGATGTGATTTATAAAGCAGAAGACAGGGCAGGACAGTGACCCTGAAGTCCCGCCTGTGTTAGTAACACTGAAGGTGGCAGGGAACCGCTGTGTCCTGTGACTTGAAGGCCACCGTGAAGGAAAACTGTGCAGTGAAAGGTTCCTCCTATGTGGACATGTCTCTCATTTATCTTTCTAGATATGTTTATGGGCTTTAAAAGATATTAAAATAGGCTAGCTATTATCTCTTAAAAGAGAGACACTATTTTCCTCAGATAGCTGGAGAGGCACCCTGAGACTGCTCACACTACTCCTGGTCCCTGAACGAGGCTGGGCATCCCACTTACCCCACAGGTGGGTGAGGCAGGACAGCCAGAAAGCCCAGATCTGCCATTGCTCCCCAGGATGAAAGAAACAGCATGACAGGCTTCTGCTAAGGGAATCAAACGCCTGTTTATTAAAGTAGTTGTTCATAAAAGTGTCTTCAGTAACATTTTCAGTATAAAGATGGATTTACATTTCATTTCCGGAAAGCTATTTTGTACAGTGATCTGGCCGTGGCTAGGAGGCCCAGGGACAGCAGCCGCGGCTCCAGGCAGACTCTGGGATTCACTGTCTGTCCTGTTGCTGCCCCAGGTGGGGAGAACACATGGGCTGAGGAAAAAAACAGCGCGTGCAAACCTGACAGATGCCAAGGGTCCCAACACGGTTCCTTCAGCCAAACTAAAGCCTAGTTTTAAGATGTGTTGACACTCTACAGGCATCTGCCTGCACGTGCAGCCGACCAGGCCCTGCATGCTCTGAGCAGGCAGGCGAGTCCCAAGGAGAGTCAGTGACAGCACATGGGGCAAGGGAGCTGGGCAGGATGCTCCAGAGGGCACGGAGCCTGGGTGAGAGCCCTGGACCCCGCACCAAGGCAGAGGGGTGGCCCTGAAGGACTCCAGGCAGGAAATGACAGGCTCCAAGGCTGTCCAGACACAGACCTCCACTGCCTGAGGGAGGACAGTCAGCCAGGGGTAGGGGCCAGGGGCTGCCACCTGCCCAGGAGGCAGCAGGGGGGGGAGGAAGAGCAGATGAGGAGGCGTAGGGTGTGCCCTGGGCAAGGCAGCAGTGGTGACGAAGTTCTCAGTGACTCCTCCCGACGGCCAGGGAGAACAGTGACAGCCTCAGGGTGGCCCTGAGCACGTGAACGGCTCATCCACATCAGTCAAAGGCATAGCTAGGACCTGAACTTCCTACCCTAAGCCCTACATCCATGCAAGCCAGACCAGCTGGGTCAGAAGCTAGAAGGGAGCTGAGAGGATCACCCAGAGAAGCTGCCCCCAACACGTAGCCCTCACTCCAGCCCAGAGCACCTGCCTGGGCGTGAGACTGGCAGCAGCTGTAGGGTAGCCCTGGGCATACGCTAGGCCCCCAGGGTGCCATCCTGCCCAGCCAGCCCAGGGAGCGGTGATAGGCTGGACGCTGGCTGTCCCTATACAGAGCAGTGCCCTGTGATAGTGACCATGACTGCTGTCTGCCCCTCACCCCTGGTTACGCTGTGCCTCCCATGGGCATTTCTGTCCATAAGGCCACTATAAACCCTGTAGGCACCTCACAAATTGCATTCCACACGGCTGAGTTCACGATCCAGGGGTATGGAGGCTCCCCGCTAAACAACCTCAGGATGCTCCCGGACACCCCCCTGCCGCAAATGCAGGCGAGCCCATGACCAGGGTGGGTATGGAGACTCCACCCACCATTCTGCAGGCGAGCTCACAACCCAGGGGCATGGGGTTCCCTGCTGCACAGCCTCGAGATGCTCCATGAGCGCCCCTGCACTGGGCTGTTCATGGATGCGCACTGTACATGCCATTGTCAGAATCGCCCTCGTACCCCTCAGCCTGGCAGACAGAAGGTGCAGGAGCAGCCTGCCCAGGGCCAACCCTAACCCAGAGCCCACATGACAGTGCCAGGTAGGAATCGCACAGGTGCAGCTGTTCCTCTCCCAACTCAGCTATTGGTCAGAAAAACCCTGTTAGCCTCACTCCCTTGGGGAGGCTGTGCCCAGAGGAGGCAAAAGGCACTGTCTCCTCAGGGTTGTGGCTCCTCACCCAAGCCTGACAAGCTACTCTCAGAAATGAACCTATGTTAAAAACCAAGAGTCTAAGCCACCCACCCTGTCCCCATCCCTGCCTCCAGCCTGGTCCCCAGACTCACATCTGTGAGGCAGAGGTTGAGGGCCTGGAGCCAGAGACAGGGTTATGGGAGGGCTCCACCACCCGGCCAGGACCCCTTGGCCTTACTGGACTGCACAGACAGCACCCAGCAGGCAGGCATGTTCTCAGGGGTGGCCGGCAAGGGCTCTCTCCGGGTACAGCTGGGAGAAGCGGCCGAGGGCCCAGATGGGGAAGACGTTCCTGTAGCTTGTGTAGGAGATGGCACAGGACTTGTTGAAGACCCCGGAGATGTTTTCCTGAAAGAACACAGAGAAATAAACACAAAGGCTCCACTGGTCAGCTGAGGGCTAGTCCCTGAACTGTAGCCTGGCTGCTGGCTTGGCTGGCTCGTGGGTGAGCCTGGGAAGGGCCGATTAAGCGAGAGCATGGGAAAGCAGGTGGTCCATCCCACGTCAGTCAGGCACCATCGGCCCAGCTCAGACTCCCCACCCTGCAGCAAACTCATCCGGGGTCACCAGCCCCTCACCACCACTTCAGCTTCCACCAACTCAGCCTCATCCCAGGGGAGGGTAGTTGGCCTTACATGATCCCATGACACCCACACCACAGGGATAAGCAGAGGACACCTCCTGCCCTTCCGGCTCAGTGAGGGGCCACCAGGTCGTCTGGAGTCGGAGGGTCTGTCCTGGATGAAACGGCTTCCTGCCCTACTAGCTTCTCCCATCCAGCTCCTCCCCCAGCCAGAGCATCACTTGCAAAAACAGCAAGACCTGGACTTTAGGACCCAACAACCTACCACAGACCTGCCACCAACTCTGGCATTCACTGGCAGAGTTGACGCCTCCCAAGCATCCAAAGTACCCCACAGAAGACACAGAGCAAGAGGATGAGGAAACAGCCGCGCATGATGGAGGCTGGTGGCATACCTGGGGCCAGTCGCCGTTGGGGAGCTGTTTCTCAAGCAGACACTGGACTCCTCTCTCCTGGGCCTTGACATCAGGATGCCTGGCGGAAGAGGAGGCTGAAACACGCCCCCCGAGCACCATCCTCACCCTCACACCACTGAGTCTAAGGACAAACCCTGGAACGCTGCAGTGAGAATGGATGCACCTGAACCGACACCCACGGGCCCACCAGGCGCAGTCAGCACCTCGGGCTCCTGCCGCACCTTTCCTAGGCTCCCTGAGAAGCGGAGCCACAGTGATGACAGGCTGGGGACACAGGCCTCCTCAGGCCTGCCCTGGTGGCTCCAGCACAAGACACTCTTCTGTTCCCCCCAAAGAGGAGCCCAAGACTGTTCCCACCCGGCCCACTGGTCCTCATGGGCCTCTGGAAGCCACAGGAGCTCATACTTGCTTGCTGGCCAGGATGAGATACCAAGCAGGACCCAAGGCTCAGTGGGCCCAGCTCAACTGTGACTATCCTACCCTCAGGGGTCCCCAAGACCCTGCTGCTCCTGCTCAAACAGACCTGCTTCAGCTTTTAGGAAGATTCCCCAGATGGCCACAAACCTGACAGGGCAGCACAGATGGGATGCTGTGGGTGCGTCTGTGTGTGTGTGTACACAGGTGCCTGTGTACGTGTACGTGTGTGCATAGACCTATGTGTGTGTGCATGTCTCCATGTATGTACGTATGTCTATGTGCAGCACAGATGGGATGCTGTGGGTGTATGTGTGTGGGTCCACAGGTACCTGTGCATGCATACATGTGTGCATACATACTGTGTGTGTGTGCATCTGTCTCCATGTACGTATGTCTGTGTGTACACATCAGTGTGTGCACATGAACACCTGCGTGCGGCTGCGCATGTGTGTACCAGGCACATATGTGGCTCAGCACCAGCTGTGGACACAGGAAGGCCACAGAGAGCAGTTGCCATGGCCACCATCACCACCACACCAGGAAGCAGCGTCCTCATCACAGCCCACCTCACCGTTTCCAGGGGTCGATGCTCTGCTGCCAACACTGCTAATGGGGGGTGGTTCACTTCTAAGAGGCAAGCCTCTCTGCAGGGCCCCACGTGGTCAGAACGACCCATCTCCTTGCCGCAGTCACCTGGCACGTGGCTCTGGTAGACGTCTCTGTTCCCTGAGTGGCAGCTGAATCGCCTCTGGCCCATAGGCCTCCCCTGCTCCTCTCTACATTCACTCAGCCCAGGCCACTTGCTCACAGCTGAGTGTCCCTCCTCCACCCAAACCCAGGACTCAGGGATGGGGCCCATCATCCCCACCGAACGGCCATCAGCCCCATCAGGGCCCAGCAGGTGTTGTGGATCTGGGACTGGGCACTCTGCACGTAACGCCGCTGCTCGCAGGACTCAAAGTCCTCCCCCCAGCCTCCGTCTGCCATTTGCCGGGACAGCAGGAAGTCACAGGCCCGGGAGACCTCTGCACAGGCAGTCCTGTAGAGACCAGAGACAGTAGACACCATCATATCAGGGAAGGTCCCAGGGAAGGACCCCTAGCTTCTTACCCTGGCAGGCTGCCTTAGGGTTTGGGGAGGAGCCTACACTATAGGGTCACCCTATGTAAGGGCCATGGACCACTACTGAAATCCCTGAGCTTGACTTCCGCAGGTGTGAACTGGGAACAGATACTCCTGGCTCCCAGAGTCATTGGGGTGACAAAGGGACATGCGAGTACTGCAGATGGCCTCACAGACGTGTCAGACTGAGTGAGGTCTGCAGTGCTTGGGAGGAGTGGGGCAGGAAAGAGTGGGGCAGCTGGAGACAGGGCTGGGACTAGAGGCCTCTTGCCTTCTAACCTGGTCTGGGGGGGAGGCCTGGACCCTAATTCTCCCACTCAGGGTTGGGAGGCATCTGTGTGCCTGGAGGGGCTGGAAGCCAGACGCGTTCCTCCAGTACACATGTCAGGAAGCTCTGGGGAGCCGTGGGACCAGGGAAGCAGCCTCATTTCAACCTGGGACCTTGTCTGAGAAACCAATATTATCTCACTGTTTAAAAATATTAAAAACAGGCCAGGCGCAGTGGTTCATGCCTGTAACCCAGCACTTTGGGAGGCCGAGGTGGGAAGATTGCTTGAGCCCAGACCAGTGTGAGCAACACAGCAAGACGCCATCTCTGCATAAAAGTTTTAAAAAATTAGGTGTGCAACAAAAAAAAAAAAAGAAAAAAAAAATTAGCCAGGTGTGGTGGCGTGCACCTGCGGTCCTAGCTATTTGGGAGGATCGCTTGAGCCCAGGAGTTCGAGACTATAGTGAGTGAGCCTGGATCATGTCAGCCCTGTTGACAGAACAAGACTCTGTCTCAAATAAAAAAAAAAAAAAAAGAAAAAGAAAAAGAAAAAACCACCCCTATAATCAAACATCAAAGCAAACAACACTCACATCAGGGGACTGGGCTGAGAACCCCGCCCACCAGAGGACAGGCGCTCACTCACTCACTCACCCATCACAGTAGCTCTGCCCCATGCAGGCGAAGGCCTCCAGGCCAAACCAGGTGCCGTAGGTGAAGCACACCCCCCAGGACCTGGAGGGAGACAAGGAGAGCCTCAGCCCTTCAACCCATGTTCACAGCCGGTGTGTGAAACCACAGGCATTCTGCGACATTCACACGTGCCCCAGCCAGCCCACCAACTCCAGTGCCTCAGGTGTTAGGGCCACCGAAGACAGCAGCTCCATCTGCTGGGCCCACCAGCCAGACACCCGAGAAGCAGCAGCGAGGCTGGAGGGGAACAGCCACACTCAGGCAACAGTGCACGTCCAATACAGCCTGGCTGCACCCAGCAACATGCTGAGCAATTTCACCAAGGCAGGGGCCGGGCATGCCAAAAGGAACAAGGTCCCCCAGAAGTCATGGGCTGGCAGCTTACTTCCAGAAATGTCTAGTGCAGCAACATCATACCACCCAACATTTATGAAGGCAGCATGTGAGAGCAGAAACCTCCGGATCCCACGCATGTCTGCACCCATGGGCGGGGCTCACTCACCCTTCCCAGGAGCCGTCGGCCCTCTGCTGCCGCCGACAGAACTCTAAGCCCTGCTTGAGGGTCTCCCTGGAACACACGAGATTGGCCCAATGAACAATTCGGCAAAACGTCAGTTTGCCTATCCCAATTCCACCCATTTCAGGGTCTCAAAGGAATGAGCATGGTCTCCCTTAAAAACCACATAAAAATAAACAGTTTACACAGACCTATGAGGGTTTTTAAATGAAGCAACTTCCAACTCTGGACACCAGAGCGGGAAGCGGACGGGCAGAACCTGAGAAAGGGATGGCAAGGAAAGCAAGGCCTCGGGAGGAAGCCCCCGCAGATGCGGCTGCAAACACGAGCAGCATCACTGAGACCCAGTGGCCCAGGCTGGAGCAAACCAAACACAGTGAACTAAATAAGAACAGGAAAAATCAATTAGAGAGAAAACAACAGACTTAGAAGACAAAGACCCTCCTAAATCTGCTATTTCCAAAAACAGCCGGTTCTCCAAAAAGGCTGGAGTGAAGTGTCTACTCTGGTGTCAGCCTGCAGGACATGAGACTCATCTTTAACCAGCAGATCAAGCAGGGCTGATGGGTGCCTGTCCTGGGACTAAGGTCCATGTGACTGCAGCTCCCATCATGCTCACAAACTCCCTCTACCAAGTCTCCCATCTGGCTTTTGTGAGATGCCATCTAGAGGCACCTGCAGCAAAAGGCAGTCAGCAGCTTCCAGCTGAGGAAAGGGATCCTGCCACGGACCCCGTGTGCTGAGGCAGTGCCTTCCTCACCGGGAGCTCAGGCCAGACCCCAGTCCTAACACCCTGACTGAAGCCTGGGGAGACCCTGAGGCCGAGGACCCGCGAGGCTGCGCCTGAACTTCCGACTGACAGAAACGGTGAAGTAATAAATGTGTTCTTCTAAGGCACTAGGTTTGTACTAACGTTGTCACTCGGCAATAGGTGAAACAGAGTCAATGTACAAATTAATAAAAGCAATAAAAGAAGGGATAGGACTACACAGATATGGTGAGAAATAAGAACATTTTATGTATTACATTTGAAAACTTAGACAAAATGTACAAATTAGAAAAATTAACTTATCAAAACTGCCTCAATCAAGAAACAGAGAACCTCAACAGTCCTAAAACTACTAAAAGAATGAGTCAAAATCTAAACTTTTCCCAGAAAAAAACTCTAGGCTTAGGAATTTTATAAGTGAATTCGACTAAATTATATCAGGCACACTCATTCTAACCTCACACAAACCCTTCCAGAGAACAGAACGAGGAGGAACTCTCTAGTTCATTCTAGAAACCCAGAGAAATAAGATACGGAAAAGTGAAGTTTTTCCACATTTATGGAAAAGTTCATGAGCTATTTATAGTTCATGAGCTATTTCACTCATGAACACAGATGCAAAACTCTAAATTAAAACTGAGAAACTGAATACTGTCTTAAATATAGACCAATACGAAGGTCTATCTCAGAAATACAAAGGCGTCTTAACATTAGAAAAATCCATAATAATCCTCTACAAATTAACAAACAACACAAATATACAATCATCTCAAAGCAGACAGGGCAGTTCGAGACCAGCCTGGGTAACACAGCAAGACCCCATCTCTATAAAAAAATTTTTTAAAATTAGCTGAGCATGACTGTGCATGCCTGTGGTCCCAGCTACTCAGGAGGCTGAGACAGCAGGATTCCTTGAGCCTAGGAGTTTGAGGCTACAGTGAGCTATGATGGCACCACTGCACTCCAGCCTGGGCAACAGAGTGAGACCCCATCTCTTTTAAAAAAGAAGAAGAAGAAGAAGAAGAGTCTATTGTTTTCCTACAAGCAATGAACAATTAGATTTTGACATTTAAAACACAATGCCATTTACATTAGCTCCAAAAAATTGAAATCCTTACGTATAAACAACAAAATATGTACAATATCTATATACGATGACATCTACAAAATTCTGATAAAAGAAATAAAAGATCTTCCCAACTTGAGCTATAGATTTAACGGAATCCCAACCAAAGTCTCAGCATTTTGTAAATATCAACAGACTGATTCTAAAATGTACAGGGAGAGGGAAAAACCCAGAATAGCCAATGCACTGTTGAAACGTGAGAACACTGACACTAACTGAGTTCAAGGCCTTCTACAGAGCTACAGGAACTGAGACAGGGCGGTACTGGCGAAAAGAACAAATAAACCAACAGAACAGAACAGGGAGCTCAGAAACAGACCCACGCAAATGCAGTCAACTGATTTTTTTTACAAAGGAGCAAAGGCAACAAAATGGTGCAAAAAAAAGTCTTCTTGACAGATGGCGCCAAAATAACTGGACATCCGCATACAACAAAATCTAGACACGAACCATAGACCCTTCACAATAGTGAACTCAAAACGAATCACGGACCCAGATGTAAAACGCAAGACTTAACAACTCCTAGACTATAACACAGGAAACAGTCTGGGTACCCTTGGGCTTGGCCGTAACTTTCTAGATATAACACCAAAAACACGATACATGAAAGAGAACACTGATAAGCTGGACTCCATTAAAATAAAAACTGGCTCTGCAAAAGATACTACTAATAGAATGAAGAAACAAGACACAGACTGGCAGAAAATACCTGCGAAAGACATATCTGATAAAGGGCTGGCAGCCAAAATATACAAAGAACTAAAACTCAACAATAAGAAAACCCAATTTAAAAATGAACCAAAGACTTTAACAGACACTTCACTGAAAAAGATATACTGGTGGCAAATACTGTATGAGAAGATTTTAACAGAATGTCACCAGGGAACTGCAGACTGAAACATGAAGCTAGCACTACACAAACACAACACCAAACACTGTATGAGAAGATTGTAACCGAATGTCACCAGGGAACTGCAGACTGAAACATGAAGCTAGCACTACACAAACACAACACCAAACACTGTATGAGAAGATTGTAACCGAATGTCACCAGGGAACTGCAGACTGAAACAGGAAGCTAGCACTACACAAACACAACACCAAACACTGTATGAGAAGATTGTAACCGAATGTCACCAGGGAACTGCAGACTGAAACAGGAAGCTAGCACTACACAAACACAACACCAAACACTGTATGAGAAGATTGTAACCGAATGTCACCAGGGAACTGCAGACTGAAACATGAAGCTAGCACTCACTACACAAACACAACACCAAACACTGTATGAGAAGATTGTAACCGAATGTCACCAGGGAACTGCAGACTGAAACAGGAAGCTAGCACTACACAAACACAACACCAAACACTGTATGAGAAGATTGTAACCGAATGTCACCAGGGAAATGCAGACTGAAACAGGAAGCTAGTACTCACTACACAAACACAACACCAAACACTGTATGAGAAGATTGTAACTGAATGTCACCAGGGAACTGCAGACTGAAACAGGAAGCTAGCACTCACTACACAAACACAACACCAAACACTGTATGAGAAGATTGTAACCGAATGTCACCAGGGAACTGCAGACTGAAACATGAAGCTAGCACTCACTACACAAACACAACACCAAACACTGTATGAGAAGATTGTAACCGAATGTCACCAGGGAACTGCAGACTGAAACAGGAAGCTAGCACTACACAAACACAACACCAAACACTGTATGAGAAGATTGTAACCGAATGTCACCAGGGAACTGCAGACTGAAACAGGAAGCTAGCACTACACAAACACAACACCAAACACTGTATGAGAAGATTGTAACCGAATGTCACCAGGGAACTGCAGACTGAAACATGAAGCTAGCACTCACTACACAAACACAACACCAAACACTGTATGAGAAGATTGTAACCGAATGTCACCAGGGAACTGCAGACTGAAACATGAAGCTAGCACTCACTACACAAACACAACACCAAACACTGTATGAGAAGATTGTAACCGAATGTCACCAGGGAACTGCAGACTGAAACAGGAAGCTAGCACTACACAAACACAACACCAAACACTGTATGAGAAGATTGTAACCGAATGTCACCAGGGAACTGCAGACTGAAACAGGAAGCTAGCACTACACACCTCTTAGAACAGCTACAACCCAAAACACAACACCAAATGCAGGTGAGGATGTGGAACAACAGGAAGGCTCATCTTTGCTGGTGGAAATGCAGACGGTGCAGCCACTTTAGAACACAGCTTGGTAGCTTCTTACAGAACACGCTCTTACCATGGGATCCAGCAGTCACTCCTTGGCATTTACCCAAATGAGCTGAAAACTTACATGCACGCCAACACTGATAGCAACTTTATTCATAGTTGCCAAAACTTGGAAGCAAGTCAGGCATTCACCTCAGTAGGTGAATGGATAAACTGTAGTACCTCCAGACAATGGAATATTATTCGGCACTAAAAAGAAATGTGCTATCCAGCCATAGAAAGACACTGAGGAACCTTAAATGCTTATTATTAAGTGAAAGAGGCCAGTCTGAAAGGCAAAACTATGGAAACAGTAAAAATATCAGTGTTTGCTACTAAGGGGTTCCGGAGGTGGGGACAGGGGATGACGGGTGGAGCACAGTGGAGTCTGGGGCAGTGAAATGACTGTGTGACACTGCAGTGGTGGACACATGCATGACACATCTGTGAAAACCACAGAACGAACAACAAAAGAGGAACCTGAATGTAAACACCGGACTTCGGACGACAATCATTTATGAATGTTGACTCATCAACTAGCAAAGGCACCAATTTAATGCAAGATGTTAATATCAGCAGAAACTTGGTGGAAGGTGCAAGGAGTTTGTGGCTTTATGGGAAAATGGCATCTTCCACTCAAATTTTCTGTAAATTTAAAACTGCTATAAAAGATAAAGAGCATAATTTTTTTTGAAGTTTAGCAAATTGTCCAGCTATGAGATCAGTATCAAAATCAATTGCACAGGAATCTATGAGTCCACAGTGATAATAAATAAGTAAATAAACAGAGGCAAAGGAAAAGCTTTTGGAAGAACGCCAACTAATACATATGGAAGGAATGACAATTTTGCAAGCATTATGCAAATAATTGATTCAGGCAAGAAGCATCATCAAATGCTAACAATAACAGGTATAAGTCTGATAAGAAATAGGACATTTGGGCCGGGCGCAGTGGCTCACGCCTGTAATCCCAGCACTTTGGGAGGCCCAGGCGGGTGGATCATGAGGTCAAGAGATCAAGACCATCCTGGTCAACATGGTGAAACCCCGTCTCTACTAAAAATACAAAAAATCAGCTGGGCATGGTGGCGCGTGCCTGTAATCTCAGCTACTCAGGAGGCTGAGGCAGGAGAATTGCCTGAACCCAGGAGGCAGAGGTTGCGGTGAGCTGAGATCGCGCCATTGCACTCCAGCCTGGGTAACAAGAGCGAAACTCCATCTCGAAAAAAAAAATAGGACATTTACATAGCCTAAAACTGTCTCCCAATTAAAATCAAACAGCAACGTAATAGTGGAGAAACTATGTACAGTGGCCACCGCCTTCATCAAAGGGTCAAAGTGGACATGTGCTTCCTGGTAAGATGCAGGAGAAGGCCCCACTTCTTCTGCAATATTCCTGACAAAAATGCACAACTTCATAACCTGAATCTAATCATGAGACACCAGAAAAAAAAAAAAAGAAAAAAACACTGAGAATATTCTACAAAATAACTTGCTGAACAATTCAAAAATGACATAGTCATCAAACACAAGGAAAGACTAAGGAATTATTCCAGGTTAAAAGAGTGTCAGTGTTATAACTAAATGCAACCCATGCACACAGTAAGAAGGATAAGAAAGAAAAAAAGAAGAAAAGAAAAATAATTAAAAATAAACAAACAGGCCAGGCGCAGTGGCTCACGCCTGTAATCCCAGCACTTTGGGAGGCCGAGGCAGGCGGATCACGAGGTCAAGAATCGAGATCATCCTGGCCAACATGGTGAAACCCCGTCTCTACTAAAAATACAAAAAAAATTTGCTGGGCATGGTGGCGCACGCCTGTAATCCCAGCTACTCGGGAGGCTGAGGCAGGAGAATTGCCTGAACCCAGGAGGCGGAGGTTGCGGTGAGCCGAGGTCGTGCCACTGCACTCCAGCCTGGCACCTGGTGACAGAATGGGACTCCGTCTCAAAAAATAAAAATAAAAAAAATAAACAAATGCAACCCCAATATCAGATTAAAGCTTGAGGAAAAATTTTGCCACAAAGGACATTGTTGGAACAATTAGGCCAATTTGAATAAGGCCTGCAGATTAGTATTTCATCAACATTAACATTCTGACTTACACTTGCACAGAAGAATACACCAGCTAAGAAATACTCAAGCAGTTAGAAACACAGTGCATCCTATCTGCAACTTCTCCAATGGTTCAGAAAGAGTATCGCTGGAGCACATGGGAGGGAAGGCAATGAAGCCCTCAGAGTAGAATGCCACCCCTGAGGAATCCTAGTAAGAGGAAACAGGCGCACTTTTTACTAATTTTGCAACTTTTCTATAAATTTGTAAATTTAGGGAGAATTTAAGTCTGTATAGTAAAATAGAATATTCCATATAAATAGTGTTAAAGTAACTGGCAACCCCATACTGTATCTCAAAAACTCTCTAGGTAAATTTAAAATCTTAATATACAAATCAGACTAATATATTTAACCATTTAAAAGTTAAAAACTTGGCCGGGTGCGGTGGCTCACGCCTGTAATCCCAGCATTTGGGAGGCCAAGAGATCGAGACCATCCTGGCCAACACGGTGAAACCCCATCTCTACTAAAAATACAAAAAAAAAAATTAGCCGGTCGAGGTTGCACACGCCTTTAGTCCCAGCTACTCAGGAGGCTGAGGCAGGAGAATCCCTTGAACCCGGTAGGCAGAGGTTGCAGTGAGCCAAGATCACGCCACTACACTCCAGCCTGGGTGACAGAGCAAGACTTCATCTCAAAAATAAAAATAAAAATAAATAAATAAAAGTTTAACACTTACGTTCAAACACCCTAAAGAGATAAAAAAGGACAAAGAAATTGAGGAGAAAATATCTGTAACAGAATACACAAATACTTTATTGTGCTTAAAAATGAAAGACAAACCATCCTAGTGAAAATTTTAAAAACGGCTGGGGGTGGTGGCTTACCATGTAACCCCAGCATTTGGGGAAGCAGAGGTGGGAGGATGATTACTTGAGCCCAGGAGTGCAAGACCAGCCTAAGCAGCAGAGCTAGACCCCATCTCTACAAAACATTTTTAAATTAGCCAGGCGTAACAGTATATATCTTTATTCCCAGCTACTCAGGAGGCTGAGGTGGGAGGATTGCTTGAGTCCAGTAGTTTGAGGCTGTGGTAAGCCATGATTTCACCACTGTACTCCAGCCTGGATAACAGAATGAGACTCTGTCTAAAAAAATAAATTATAAAAAAAAGGTTCTAGCTTGGAAGTCACCAAAGAAATGCAGAGGAAACCCACGATGAAGTCACCGCGGCTCCCCATGCGCCACGTCCAGGATCCATTTCTACACAGTGACAACAGCTGACATGCGCTTCCCTGCGGCACCTCTCACAATCCCTCCACTCTGCGAGGCTGTACTCTTGCCCACCCAGGCAGGGAAAGAGATGAGCAGAGAAGTGACCAGGCCAGGTCAGCCAGGAAGAGGGAGGGTTGGGGGCCCACCCAGGCAGGCAGACCCCAAGCCATACGGCTCTAGGAAATAATAATGGTCATGAATAAATGTTTAACAAGAAAATACCGTTAAGGTTAAACTGGGGAAAAGCTAAAAAACAACAATGAAAATTGAAAAATAACTCAGAGGCTAGTGAGTGAAATGACACAACACCTGTGCCATTACGGTTGGTGCTGGAGGACGCCGCTCAATGGTGGGGCTTTTAGAAACCTCACTCACACACAAAGTGGGCCAGGCCTGAAGAGGGGCGGCAAACCCCCATGGAAAAGTGGAGACCAAACAGCAACAGCAGATTCTTATTCAGGGGTGAGGAGGGGGCGACTTAGCCTCTTCTTTGCACTTTTCTTTATTTTGCAAGTCTTGTCTGTAAAGAACCTGCTTTACTTTTATTACAGTGATATTTAAAAGGCAATATATTTTTTAAAAGGCCAATTCTGTGAGTGTGGCTGAGGACAACTCGCGCCCACTTCACACCACCGGGCAGCACGTGGCCAAGGGCTGTGCCAGGCCAACCCCATTTCACACTGCCGGGCAGTACGTGGCCAAGGGCTGTGCCAGGCCAACCCCATTTCACACCGCCGGGCAGTACGTGGCCAAAGCCTGTGCCAGGCCATGGGAGACAATGAACGCAGTGCTTGCACCTGTGAAGCACAAGCAAACCCCTGCTCTACCCATGGCTTCCAACCAAAACACAACCCGAATATCCTCAGATGTCAAATGAAGCAGCACACTCCCACATAACTCAGGGTCAGAGAACAGCAGAAACAGAAAACACGTTTACTCTTTGCGCTGCTGCAGCGAGCACCCAGTGACAGTTTTAACTGAATGATCAAAACTCGTTTATAGCCTCAAGTGCGTATTTCAATACAAACCAGAAATCAAAGATCTAAGCATTCAAGTTAGAAAAATAAAGGAGAAAGAAAATAACAAAGGCCAGGTGTGGTGGCTCACACCTGTAATCCTAGCACTTTGGGAGGCCAAGGAAGGTGAATCACCTGAGGTCAGGAATTTGAGACCAGCTTGACCAACATGGTGAAACCCTGTCTCTACTAAAAATACCAAAAAATTAGCTGGGCATTGTGG
Organism: Callithrix jacchus; assembly: GCF_049354715.1. Classification (NCBI taxonomy): domain Eukaryota; kingdom Metazoa; phylum Chordata; class Mammalia; order Primates; family Cebidae; genus Callithrix; species Callithrix jacchus. Next base: position 51,789,940 of record NC_133522.1, read on the forward strand.
CGAGCACCTGTAGTCCCAGCTACTGGGGGGGCTGAGGCAGGAGAATCACTTGAACCCAGGAGGCGGACGTTGCAATGAACTGAGATCACACCACTGCTCTCCAGCCTGAGTGACAGAGCAAGACTCCGTCTCGAAAAATATAAAAAAGAAAGAAAATAACAAAGAATACAAATTGATGAAACAAAAAATAAACTCTCTTAAAAAAACAGAATCAAAGACTAGGATGGTTTTTGTTTTTGTTTTTGCTTTTTTTTTTTCAAAAGATCGGCATAAGATCTCAGAGGAAAGACGAGGATGTCGGCGTTGAGCTCAGAGCCATCCAAGAGGACACAGAACACTGCGCCCATCAGTATAAAACTGAGTGAAAAAAGGAAGACTCCCCAGACTGATACGAAAATGGACCATCTACTCAGTCCTATAAACTAGTAAAGAAATTACACTGCACTCCAGCCTGGGTGACAGAGCAAGACCCCATCTCAAAAAAAAAAACAAAATTGAGCTTCTAGTTTAAAACCTTTCCTCAAAGAAAACTCCAGGCCCAACTGACATTTCCAATAATTTTTCCCAAATATTTAAGGCAAAAATATTATGAACATTACATAAATTCTTCCAAAGAGTATTTTAAAAAACACTTTCCAACTGCTTTTCTGAGTTCTCCTTAACAGAAGAACCTCGTAAAGACATTATGTAAAGAAAATTATAGGCCGGGCGCTGTGGCTCATGCCTGTAATCCCAGCACTTTGGGAGGCCAAGGTGGGTGGATCACAAGGTCAAGAGATTGAGACCATCCTGGTGGCCAATATGGTGAAACCCCATCTTTGAAAAAGAAAGAAAGAAAGAAAATTATAGAGCAGTGTCTCTTGTAACAAGAGCTGTTAAACGCGTAACAAAATATTCCTCAAATTGAGTCTAGAAATATATAAAAAGACAGTGCATCATGACCAAGGTGAGTCTACACCAGGTTTAACAAAAGTAAAAACTGTAATCGTAGTAGAATGAAGAACCTGCAAAAACCACATGGCCTTTAACGTACCCTCTGACATAGCAGTGACCCTCCTAGGTACATGACTGTGAGAAGTAAGTACCCAGGTGCCTGAAAAGGGAAGTACAAGAGTGTTCACAGGAGATGCTTCCTAAAAACGCAGACTGAAGTCCTCCCAGGTGCTGAGGACAGGCAGCTAGACAGCACAGCACCTGCATTCAACCAAAGGCCCGCGGGAGAGAACGCTGCTGTTACCCCAGCCACCTGGCTAACCTCAAGCAGATGAGGAGAAGGCAACACGAAGTCCACACCTCAGGGTTCCACCTAGACAAGGTTCAAAGCGAGCACAGAAACGCACAGCCTGGCAGGCGTGTGGGTGGCCCCTCATGGGGACGCCGGAGGGCTCTGGTGGCATCGCCGTGTTCCATGTTGGCACCGGGACCTGTTTGCTTCAGAAGATCAACCGTACACTTGGCTGAATATGTGCTACCCTTAAAACTGCTTCTGGGACACAGGTGGAGGTGCATATGTAGTGTCTTTTTAACATTATTAAAAGATAGGGAGAAAATCCATTCTTGTGTTGTAATTATGCTATTCTGAGCCCCAACAGATATTTTGTAGGCTTTAGGGCATGTAACTGGATTCAATCATCTCTGCGGCCTCTCCACGTCTACGTGAGTTTTGTTTCTGAGATGGGCCGCCAGGGCTGTGTTAGAGAATGCTGCGTCTGGGCCTTGGCCCCCAACCTGGCAGCCCCCACACTGAGTGAGAGCAACCCTTGCGTACCTGATCTCGGCTGCCCTGTGGTCTGGGAAATGCTTGTGGAAATGCTTCAGTGCCTGCATCACGGCAGAGGTGCACTCCACATAGGTGTAGTCAATCATGATGTCCCCTGGGCAAGGGAAGGAAGAACCAAAGTGCTGAGTCTTACCCTGGCTGCCCAGGGCCTGCAACTCAGGCCCAATCACAAGCAAGAGTGTCGCAGTGTGCAGGACCCGTGCCTGGATGCTGCCTCCCCGACCAACCTCCAGAGCAAACACTGGCCGGCCCAGGACACACACCTGTACTACGAGAGAGCAAAGATGAGGGGAACGCAGCAGAAAGCTGCAATCCCAACCCAAAAAGCCATGTGTGATGGGTAGAGGAACAGGAAGGGGGCATGTGAGGTACCCAAAGGTGGACCAGGGCTGAGATCCTGTCCCCAGACCAGCACAGTGGCAGCCACGCACACACAGCAGCCTACCAGCCCAGGACGTGGGTCCCCTCAGTCCCCACAGACACCTCCCTGCAGGCACTCTGGGACCCACAAAGTGGGCTTGTGATGAACATAAGCCCTGTGGACTGAGCAGGAGCAGCCCAGGCTGTGGACCAGCCCTGTGGACTGAGCAGGAGCAGCCCAGGCTGTGGACCAGCCCTGTGGACTGAGCAGGAGCAGCCCAGGCTGTGGACCAGCCCTGTGGACTGAGCAGGAGCAGCCCAGGCTGTGGACCAGCCCTGTGGACTGAGCAGGAGCAGCCCAGGCTGTGGACCAGCCCTGTGGACTGAGCAGGAGCAGCCCAGGCTGTGGACCAGCCCTGTGGACTGAGCAGGAGCAGCCCAGGCTGTGGACCAGCCCTGTGGACTGAGCAGGAGCAGCCCAGGCTGTGGACCTCACTGGAACCCTCCACCATCCCGTTCCCTAAGCCTGACCTGATGCCCTCCTATCCACAACACAGGGGTCCTGCCAGTCCCGGGATGGAGAGCACAGAACACCCTGGGCTGAGGGAGGACTCCAGACAGATCTGCTGGTGAACCTGGGCCCTTACAGCCTCGGGCAAGGGGGAAAAGCTGGCTCTGGGGTTTGTGTACCACGGTGCTGGCTGACCACTCACCAAAGACCTCCGAGGGGTTCAGCAGCTCCAGCAAATGCCCCCCACGCTTGGTCTCGTAGGTGGAGAACCCTCCATCAGGATTCCTCATGTTCAGCAGCTGAAATCACAGAGCACCCAACAACTCACCACATGATGAGCACACGCAGACACCCAGGCCACAGTAGAGCTTTCTGGAGGCAACACTAGGTCTGACAACCAATGGGGCAGAAACGGGGGCAAGGAGCCAATTTCCACGTTAACCAAGCCCTCGGGTGCCCCAAGCAGCAGTTGCAACCTCATCCATCAGGGCCTCCGTGCACAGCCACCTGGAAACACACCTCCACACGTGCCCATGACTTAGAAACGAAGTGTGTGCTGCTGCCAGAACAGTGCAGGGTCTCCACTGGGAAACACACACGGCAGCCAGATGTGTTGAAAGAATGTGTGGCACCCAAACCAAAGAAACTCCTTCTTCAGACACCCAGTGGAAACCACCAGAGAGAAGCACTGGGGGCCACACCGGCTCCCGCAAGCATCTGCGCTGAGCTGGACACCAGCTCTGTAGTGCAGGGCCCTGTGCGAACAGCCCAGCAAGGCCCCTAGGGGTCCAGCCAAAGCTCACAGTTCTCCACATGCAAACACCGTCCAAGGACAAACTCCTACAGCCCGGCCGGAGTGTGTGGTGGGGTGGGGCCTGTGGGAGTGGAGGTGAGCACGCAGCTCATCTGCAGACATGAGCTGTGGACGGGGCTGCTGGGACCACAGCCTTACCACAGCCACAGCATCGCACAGCCGCTCTCGGGGGATGTGCTCGGTTACATAGGGACACTTCTCCTGCAGGAGCAGCACAGCCTTCAAGGCCTCAGCGGTGCAGTCAGCAACAATCCAGCCACAGTCCAGCGTGCTGAAGGAGAAGCCGCCCTGCAGAACACGACCCGTGACCCGAGTCCTCAGAGCCACCCCACAGCCACATACATCTCTCCCCGCTACAGAGCACCCAGTCAGGATGGGGGCCCATCCACCAAAGGTGTGGGTGCAGCCAGGGGCCCAAGCTGGGCACATCTAGATGGAACTCCAACTTCCAGCACAGGGACCCGCAGGGCAGCAGCTCACACCCTCAACACCTTCAGATCTCACAATGGGACAGAACAGGGCACAGGTGCACCCCACCCCCACTGTAATGAGCAGCTGCGCTCATGCCTAATTTCACAGCCAGCACCGGCTGAGGTCTCTTCTTCCCTCTGCCTTCCCCGGATGCCCTGGCTACACTTTGGCTATCCCGAAGCCTTTATGTGCCATGACCACCTGAACCGCCCTAAGGCATGACCACATGTGCAAGCAAACGGTGCCCCCATGTGCCAGGCAGCTCAGCAACATGAGGCATGGGCCCTTATGCCAGGCACTATCACAGCAGGACACCCAAAGACGCCAAGGGAGGAGTCCCCCCTTCAAAGGGAAGGACCCAACCTGCTGAGGGCAGTCTCCCCTGGGGGATGGGGCAGGGATGGGGCTGGCTCCCGCATACCTTGCTCATCTGGCGGTAGTACTTCTGGTAGTCGGGAGGGTTATCTGGGATCTGGGCAGCATCGAGGGCAAATGTGGAAGCAGAGAACATGTCAGCACTTGGGACATCACTGAGACAGACTGGGCAGGACTGGAGAGGCAGGAGTGCTGGCTACAGTCCCCACTGGTGCTGCGAGGCACCCAAGGGCCCAAACCGAGAACTCACCACCCATTGCTGCTGGGAAACATGACTGGCCAGCAAGGGCTGAAACTAGCCCAGACCGGAGGCACCTGCCTCCCCTATGATCTCCCCACCAGCCAGGAGGCAAGGAGGTGGCCCAGGCCTCTGTGGTGTGCTCTGCCAAGGGCTCCCGCTGCCTCCTGAACAACCCCAGCTTCATGGACCTCAGCTCCTGGGCTGAGGGAATGAGAAGGGCAGAGGCCTGGACTATAGCAGGGTTCAGTCAGCCTTCCCAAGTCCCCATCAACCAGAGCAAGTCCTGGGTAGGAGGCAGGAGGCAGGAACAGTCTGCTGTAGGGTCAGCCACAGCAGGACAATGCCCCTCCCCTGCCTGAGCCCCAGATGGGTGCCAGCCTTGGCCACACAGAGGCCAGGAACACCCAGAGGCCCCGCAGAAGCCATGGCCTGATGACATCTGAAGGGACATGGTGAAACGGGCTATGGGGGGAGGGGCAGCTGTTCCAGGCAGGACATTGGCTGAGGCCGTGGCAGGGACAGCGTGGGAGACATGGGAGGTTAGGACGTATGTTTGAGATGACTGTGGCTGCAGATTGGGGTGTAGGCATGTGTGAGACACTGAGGTCAAACTGGGGCTGGGGCACCGTCTGTGGGCAGCTGATCTAGCGGGATGGACAGGGTTTTTGCCGCAAACAGTCTCAGGAGGGAACGTCCGCAGGCTGGCAACACCTCTGTGGCAGAAGGTGCTTCAGAGACCCAGAGGTGGTGTGTAGGCTGCGCAGCTCAGGGTAAATGGCCCCTACCTGTGCCTGGCTCCTGCAGACCATGGCTCCAACAGGAGCAGGACGCAGAAACTGCCAGCGCCCCCAGCACCCTGCAGGCCTCACAGAGCTGCTCCAGGTGAGGCCAGCCCAAGGACAGGTGGATGGAACAGGGGTGGGGAGGGGCAACCTGAGAAACCAGTGCAGGGAACAGGGCAGGGTGGAGGTGAGGTGGGCACTTCTGCCTGTAGGAGCTCCCAGCCCTGAATCCCCTCTTCAGCCCCCTCAGGGCCCCAGGCACAGGGCTCACCTGTGAGAGCCGCAGGAACTCATGTGCCTTCTGCAGGCAGGACGAAAACTCGGGCCTGTGGTGTCCACCCGCCTGGAAGAGACAGCAGGACAGAGAGGCTGAGCCGCCCTTGCACGGCCACCATGGCTGAGTGGTTCCCCCATGGTCCTGGCCACATCCTGCCCCAACTGGGAACCAGAATGAAACTGGCAGATGTCTCCAAAGAGTGTCAAGGGTTTCTTACTGCACTTACCTTAAAGACAAAAAAATCAAAGGTCCGTGAAATATGACGAGATGGAAGGGAGCAGAAGAGACCATCTATGGATACCAGCACCCCACCACCCAGCAAGCGTCTATGCCCAGACGATCTCCAGCACCCCGGCGTGGGCAGGTCCTTTGAATGGCCCAGCCCTTGGGGCACTCCAGAAACACCTTCAGAATCCCACCAGCATAAAAATCCACTGTTGTTTCTCTGCAGTATTGGCTGGAGAATGCCCATTAGCAGTTCCAGTTCTAAGAGCCTGGAGTCCCAGTCCTGTCCACGCTCTGAGAAACAGCCTTCACCAGGCTCCCCCACACACGGCCTCCAGCCCCTGCCCTCCCAAAGCCTCTGAGCCAGCCCAACACCCAGGGCTGCTGGGCAAGGCTGCCCCCTCCATAGCACCACTATCTCAAACCAGAGGCCAGAGCCCAGGTCACTGGAAACTTCAAGGAGTCTCAAGTGTGTGGCCAGCAGTGCTGCCCTCAGGTGGACGCGAGGTCTCACATGCACAGGAAGGAAGGTCAGCTGAGGCTGAGAAAAGAGAATGAGCCACGAACCTCTAGCAGAGCTTGGACGGCGAAGGCAGTGTCCCAGATCTGTGAGCCATTGGTGCCCTGCACACAAAAGACGGGTGTTACAGCAGCAGCGGCCTCCCCCACTCCCACCTACGGCCTCCAGGATCCGAAAGGCCCTGAGGGCTGGGTGTGGGGGCTCCCATCCAGCCAACACTCAACCTCAGCCTCTGAGCCCTGTGCACCTCTCATGGCTGACAAGGGCCTCAGAGAAGGCTGAGCCCTGCAGGCAGACAAGGGTCAGGGATCCCCACCTCTCTTCATGGGCCACCAGGTAGGACAGTGTCCCTCTCAGGACACCTGTAGGACTGGACAATCCCTCAGAGGCTCCAGTACCAACACACAGAGCATCCAGCTGCCCTCGCCCAATGAGAGCGGTGTACCTCAGTCATGGTGATGCCTGGAAATGACCCCCATTTCTGAGTATACCTGAGGTGATGGAAACTGCACAGGGCTGGGAAGGCCCCACCTCAAATGTCACCCCGGACCTGGACTCCCAGATACATACTCTGGTCTCAATTTAAAGGGCCGGTGACCAAACCCCAGTGAGACAGAGCTGGAGAGCAGACATGGGGATGGTGGCGGGGGTGGCGGGAGCAGAGGCTTCCAGACACCATGCACTGGAGGAACGAGCCAGAGACCACCAGAAAAGCATTCTTGCCAAAGAAACACAACGGGATAGAGCCTCAGTGCACGGCCAGTTACAAAAACTCAGAGAACAGAGGGAGCAACCTGTCAGATCCGGAACGTGAAGCCCTTCAGGGAGGAGAAAAGAGGCCACAGGAGACTACTGTGGACAAACAGGAGCTCAGATACCAACACGTGAAGGCCTGTGTGGGCCTGGCCTGAACCCTGATTCACACACACCAACGGCAATGTGAGGATTACACTCAGGAACTGTCGTGAAGTTTGCTGGGTGTGACAACCACAGAGCAGTTCTGTAAAAACACAGAGGCCCTCATCAGCCCGAGGTGCACTGAAGAGAGGGCACAGCGGGAGGGCTGGGCAGGGAGGGGCAGGGAGGCCAGGGCCTGCTCTGGGGCTCATTACTCATGTAACTCATCCACTTTGCATGTGTTTTGAAAACCATTTCACAAAACATGGACCGTGTCCAGGGAGCCTCGGGGGAGCTCAAGGCCAGCTGCCCATGGCTGGGGAAACCTGGCACCAAGGGTAGCCCTGGGGCAGGCAGTGCTGGGCCCCTGTGTGTCCATCCCAAACATGACACCCAGGACACCTCTGGAGACTCCACATTTCCACACTGAACCAGGTGGGGGACAGAAGACAGACCTGCAGGGCATAACCCTCACCAGACCACAACACACAGGGCAACCCTGTCTGGGCTTCTGACACACCCACTGTGATAATGCACAAAGGGGCACAGGCTCAGCCTAGTTGGACAGAACTGGGGTCTACAGGGCCCCCAGAGCCAGGACAGGACCAGGGTCAGCCAGGACCCCATCCTCAACACTGCCCTGCTGCCCCCGGGGCCACACCCAGGACAGCACCATCTATAAAATCTAGACGCTGAGCGGGACGGCGCAGAGGACCTGCAGGACACAGCACAGACAGTGCAGGCAGGGAGCCCACAGTTTCTGTGCAGCGGGCTGTTCTCCTCCCACCTCCAATGACCAACCCGCTCTGTAGAGCAATGACCTGGAGACCACAACCTCCACCCGGAGCAGGCCACACCCAGGCGGATGCTTCCGATGTCACAGACCGTATAGCAGAACACAAGGCTGGCTCTTCCTAACACAGCTCTCAACTACTCTGGTCCATGGACTTCTGAGAAATCTGAGACCTCAGGCCTCCCCACAGTGGCGGCAGATGCACGACCCCTGGAGGGCAAGGACCCTGGTCAGGCATCCCTGCCTGGAAACAAGCATATCTTCTAAAAGCTCAGGGAAGGATCCAGAAAGAAGCCAACTAACGCCATGTGGCCAAGTGTCCAGCACACCCACCTGCTCCTCTCCATGGACGTGGCGATGCCTGCCTCCCCTCTCCCTTGTGCTTGGTGCCCCTCATGACTGGGTTCCAGCCCACTCAGGGCAAGTCCCCAGGCAGCCCCCAGGCCCAGCCACACGCCACCATGGCCCTCCAGTCTCCTGTCCTGTGCACACACAACCTTAAGAAGGAGTCTCTTTAGACGCTGGGCACAATGGCTCACGCCTGTAATGCCAGCACTGTGGGAGACTAAGGCAGGCAGATCACCTGAGGTCAGGAGTTTGAGACCAGCCTGGCCAACATGGTGAAACCCTTGTCTCTACTAAAATACAAAAATTAGCTGGGTGTGGTGCTGCATGCCTGTAATCCCAGCTCCTGCCTTAGAAGCTAAGGCAGAATCACCTGGACCTGGGAGGTGGAGGTTGCAGTGAGCCGAGATCGAGCCACTGCACTCCAGCCTGGGCAATAGAGCAAGACTCCATCTCAACAACAGCAGCAAAAACAGTGCATGGAGGAAAGGCCCCATTAACCAGAGCCGCCTCCTGCCACGGGAACAAGAGGAGAGCTTCTGCAGCTCCGGGTCTGTCGTTACACAGTTGGGCCCACTCGGACCATCAGGGCAAAGAGCAAACAGGACAGCTGCAGACAGACACTCGAGAACTATGGGCACCCACGGGGACACAGCCAAAGGCCTCGACAGACTCAGCCTCCGGTCACAAGCTGCCGGGACTTGGTCCAGGAGGAGTTATTTCTGCAATTTAGTGAACCAGAAGGAAAAGTCACGAAGGGCAGAAATGATTGCAAAGGAATCCCGCAGCCCTCACCTGCATTTTCATGCCGTCAAGTCCCATCCTGTGAGGATAAAAATGCCCAAGTCAGGCATGAGGAGAAAGCTGGAAGCCCAGCCGGCTACCCAGACCCTGCACTCAGGAAGGTCCCAGAGAGGGCGTCTGTCCTCTCCCCCAAGGCCTGGCACTGGCCTGGATGCCACCCCAGCTGGGCTGCTGGGATGCTAGACTCCTGGGCGTGAGGCCCACACTCTAGAGAAGACAGGACACACCTACCCAGGAAGGGCGCACCCAAGCCTAAGGGCAGCAGGAGGCTCCCCGACCCCTGACCCCAGGCTGCCTCAGCCCTGCTGCCCGTGTTCGGTGTTGTGGGACCAACCAGAGCTTCCCACTGTGGGACCGTGCTGTGCCATCCATGACAGGGGCCCACCTTCAGGGCATACTCCATGGCTGACAAGCTCCCCTTGTCCACAGGCCTTCCTGATGCCAACCTGCAGCTGCCCTGCTGCCCACCACATCCCTCCTCACTCTACCTTCTGGGACCACCCCACTCTTTGACTGGATGGCAAATCTTCCAATTCAAAGACAACCCTCGGTGGCTTCTACAAGCCCTGACACTGCTGGTCCCTGGTGGTATTCCCTGGTGGTGTTCCCTGGTGGTGTTCCTTAGCGGTGTTCCCTGGTGGTATTCCCTGGTGGTGTTCCTTAGCGGTGTTCCCTGGTGGTGGGTGCTCCCTGGCGGTGTTCCCTGGCAGTGTTCCCTGGCAGTGTTCCCTGGTGGTGGGTGCTCCCTGGCGGTGTTCCCTGGCAGTGTTCCCTGGTGGTGTTCCCTGGTGGTGGGTGCTCCCTGGCGGTGTTCCCTGGCAGTGTTCCCTGGTGGTGTTCCCTGGTGGTGGGTGCTCCCTGGTGGTGTTCCCTGGCAGTGTTCCCTGGCAATGTTCCCTGGTGGTGGGTGCTCCCTGGCGGTATTCCTTAGCAGTGTTCCATGATGGTATTCCCTAGTAGTGTCCCCTGGCGGTGTTCCTTGTTGGTGTTCCCTGGCAGTGTTCCCTGGCAGTATTCCCAGATGGCACCATGGTGGCCCCCTCACTGGGATGCAGCTGAGGCTCAGATCCAGCCTTCGGGTGGCTGCACTGAGAGGCCTCACCAGCACATCCCAGCCATACTCACCAGAGATAGTCCGGGATTCTGGAGACGTGCTCCTGGAAGGCAGGGGAGGTGGGCCCATCCACATACCAGCGCACAAGCATGTTGATGGTTTTCGAGATCTGCAGGAGACACGGCCCTGTCAGGACTATGCTCCAGACCCATAGCAGCCCCCAGGGACAGGGTCCCAATGCAGCTCACTCAGGGCCAGGACAGGGGTCTTCTGCTCTAACAGGCGGGACCGAGCAAGGATGGACAACTAACCGTGTCCCCAGGACCCAACTCAGACACAGGCAGTGTCAGCCGAGGCCATGGCCTGGCTTAGGATGAGGGACCGCACTCCATCAATGAGAATCGAAGGGTTCCAGGAGAGGCCATAGGGGCCAGCCCACAACCAGAGGGGCATGGGCTGTCAGGTGCCTTAGAAACAACACAGGGGACAGAGGCAGGGCCTAAGGGGCGCAGGAAGAGATGTGAACATGGGACCGCAGTAGTAGGAAATGTTTGCTCCCCTCCTTCCTCAGAGCAGACTCTTCCAGAGGCCCCAACTTATTCATGGATCTTACAAGTCAAGATCGAATTGCAAGCATGTTTCTAATGTGCCTAGTACAGACGTGTGCTAAATGGGATTAAACCAAAACCCACACAGAACCACGTCACTGCTGAGCAGAAAACAAGGGACCTGCTGCAAGGTCAGTCAGGATTTATGATTCTCTGAGGTGGCATCAGGCCCAGAAAACCCGAGATGCGGCATCAGGGTGGGACTCAGTGGCCCAGTGCCACCTGGGTACAACCAGAGAATGCCAAGGCCAACCCACTACACCGCAGCAGCTACAGCACAGCCCAGGGGCTGCTGACTCTGTCAGGAGGTGGCCCTGCGTCAGCACAGCCCGGGGATTGCACCCTCCAAGGTCACTGAACTAGCCCATACCCGGCCCCCTGCAGGCCCCACAGAAGAGAGAGGTCCAAGTCCCTGGTTAGGCAGGAGGAATCAAGAGGGGAACCTGAGGACCCTGCTACTCCCACCCACCCTGGGCATCCCTAAACCCCCTGGGAGAAGGACAAATAATGAACTATTTGGGGAGGGGAATTCGGAAGGAACCAAGTGAGAAAAAAGCACCCATCCCAGCTGGCCAGAAAGATCTGAGAAGGGGCTCCAGGAGAGGGTCAGGCACCCCTTAGGACAAGAGCAACTGGAGAACAGGAGGGAGGGTTGAGTGTGGTGGGGCGGCTTCGCTGAGCTGGGTGTGCAGGAAGCCAGGACAAGAGTCCACAAACGCCTGTGGGATCTGAGGGCCACCTCTCAAATGGCGGTGCACTAGGCTCCAGGAGACCCTACTCCCAGCTCATGGCCTGGCCTCCCGGACTTTACTCCAGACCCCAACCCCTAGGGGCTGCAGCCAGAGGCCGGGCAGAGGCACTGACCGGGCCGATGCTGATGCTCTTGGTGAATCGGTCGTCAGCCGCGATGTGCTCATACAGCTTCTGCACGGCCTGCTGCCGCAGGTGGGCACTGTGGTAGCGCTCATACAGGTTGAGGAACGCTGCAGGGGACAGGGGTCAGTGGACGCCAGGCACCAGGACACTGGCCTCAGCCTGGACTTGCCCTTCCCCAGGGTTCCCCTTCCCCCCTACCCCCAGACTTGGTTGCTGAGCTCCTCCTTCCCTGCCCAGGAGGGGCTGCCCCACACCTCCTACAACACCCTTGCTCAGGATGGGCTCCTGAGAGTGGAAGTCAGCCCAGCCGGTTCTCGGGACAGAAGGGCAGGGCTATGAGATCCCGCCTCCTGGGGCCTGGCACAGAGGAGGTGGCCCAGTGCCACTGGCAGGGGATCAGTCCATGAATGAGTGGATGACACCCCGACCACGGGCTGCCCTGCCAGCCCCTCAGGAGTCACTCACCATATACCACATAGAGCAGCCAGCTGTGCGGTGTATACAGCTCATCAGGGGCCACGTTGTTCCTCTGCGCCTGCCAGTTGATGCTGGCAAAGTCCTCCACATAGAGCTCCTGGTGGGGGCAGTTGGCTAGCCTGGCTCAAACCAGGAGGGGCAGCCTCCCACCACCCACCCTCAGGGCCCTGGACCAGCCCCTTCCTGGGTTGGGGGGGCCCTCTAGCAACTGACCTTGAGGGTACATGAAGGCCCAGCCATTGTGGCTATGTGCAGACCACTCTGCGGAGTTCCCCAGCTCCAGGAGCCCCAGGCCTGCCCAGAAGCTCATTTCCTCCCTCTGCCCCTCCTCCTTCCCCAGGGCAGGCCTAATAGACATTCTGCACCTCAAACCCCGCCTCAGGGCCTGCTTCCTGAGGACACAGTGTACAGTTGCCTCCTGCATCTCTTGAGTCCTGGATGTCCCCCTAAGAACCCCAGGCAACGGCTGCTGCCTGTCCCATAGCACGAGTCCCCTCTGGGCAGAGCTTGGAGGAAGGTGGAGGCCCACTCTGATCACAGGGCTCTCAGTTCCACAGGGCCCCCAGGTGAGTGGACAGGTGTGGTGAGATTCCAGGAGCCCTAGGCCCTATGGGTCCCAGCCCCAGAAGCCTTCGCTTTGTTCCCTGATGAGGTCCTACCTGGCGGAGGCTCTGGATGAGCGGGTCCTCCGTGGCGCTTAGCCGAACAGCATAGCAGTAGCTCATGGGCAGGTAGACCTGCCGGCAGTGGCACCACAGTGTGGAAGGGTGTGCCGGTGCCCAGTCAGGAAACAGCCTGGGACAACAGCAGGAGTCAGTGGGAGACCCCCAAGACTCAAGCCTCCCCCTCCGCCAGGATCCACACCTTGGGCCCTTCTAAGCACAGACACTGGTGGATGGCTGTTCCCCACAACATCAGTGCACCTGCAGGCATTTCTCAACCATGCTCCTGAGGGGGACAGTCGAGCCATAGGCGCACTCTCCACGGAGCTGCACCTCCTGGTTCAGTTAGCATTTTATATCCTAAAGCCAGGTGTTGGAGCTCCTAAATGCTTAGGATTGTCTGTGGGTTTCTTAGCTGCCACAAATTTACCTTAGTAACATAAAACATCAACAAGGGGAATATAGGCTGAGGGCCCCAGGGAATACTCTTGGCTATCTTTTCAACTTTTCCAGAAATTGGAAACTATTCCAAAATTTAAAGTTTACCTCTAGGCTGGGTAATCCTAGCACTTTGGGAGGCTGAGGTGGGCGGATCACGAGATCAAGAGACCAAGACCATCCTGGCCAACATAGTGAAACCGGTCTCTAATAAAAATACAAAAATTAGCTGGGTATGGTGGCGCGTGGCTGCAGTGAGCTGAGACTGCACCACTGCACTCCAGCCTGGCAACAGAGCTAGACTCTGTCTCAGAAGTAAACAAACAAATAAATAAATAATAAAGTTTACTTTTAATAGTTTATTTAAGAAACTTCAGCTGGGCGTGGTGGCTCAAGCCTGTAATAGCAGCACTTTGGGAGGCCGAGGCGGGTGGATCATGAGGTCAAGAGATTGAGACCATCCTGGTCAACAAGGTGAAATCCCGTCTCTACTAAAAATATAAAAATTAGCTGGTCATGGTGGTGCGCGCCTGTAGTCCCAGCTACTCGGGAGGCTGAGGCAGGAGAATTGCCTGAACTCAGAAGGCGGAGGTTGCGGTGAGCCGAGATCGTGCCATTGCACTGCAGTCTGGGTAACAACAGCGAAACTCCGTCTCAAAAAAAAAAAAAAAAAAAAAAAAAAAGAAACTAGGCCGGGAAGCCAAGGCTGGCAGATTAGGCTGAGGTCAGCAGTTTGAGACCAGCCTGGCCAACATGGCAAAACCCCATCTCTACTAAAAACACAAAAATTAGCCAGCCATGATGGTACGTACCTATAGTCCCAGCTACTCGGGAGGCTAAGGCAGGAGAATTGCCTGAACTCAGAAGGCGGAGGTTGCAGTGACCCAAGATCATGCCACTGCACTCCAGCCTGAGTGACAGAGCGACTCCGTCACACACTAGATAATAAGAAATTAATGTTGGCTTTGCTGGGTATTTAAAAGCATTCGATTCTGTTTAGAAAAACAAACATTGATCTTTTACAGGCATGCACACTGAGTCCACAGGTGAGGTGTGATGCTGGGACACGCTTCACATTCAGCAGCAAAGGAGACAAGGTCAGCAGCAGCAGCCACAGCAGCACAGGACGCCCCCGTGCAGGCTGCGGGAGGGACAGCTCCTTCTACTTCTACAGATGCTCAGTTTTCTACAACAAGATGCAAGCCACCCTGCCCTGCCTGCAGCCTGACTCAGGGTACCCCCATCCACAGCACAGCCTCCTTCCTGCCAAGTTGGGAACCCCCTTTCTGTATCCCTGTAGGACTCAGCTCAATCAAGGACCCCGCCAGGAGCCTAACTGCACCCACCCACAGAACCACCACCCCTCTCTGTCTAACAGCCTGCACTTGACCCATGGTCCCTGTCACTCTACTCTTCAGGGAAGCAGCAGCCACCTGACAACCAATTCAACAGCAGGCATACCACATTTCTGGGAACAGGGTGTTGAGGCCTTCCCAGCTATAAACATTCAGGACAGCCAGCCAGAACTTCCCCCAGGACGGGATGGCCACAGCACCACCTGAGAGGGAAGAGAATGGGCCCGTGTCATCTGCTTCTTGTCAGCAGAGCCCATGATGTCTCTAGCTGTGAAGCTTCACCCAGGAGTCAAGTGTGCCCCTCTCCATGAGCCAAGGGCAGCCTCATGTGGATCTTGCAATCCCATGTGAGAAGCAGGTTCCAAAGTGCTCAGAAATGCCCTGGACGCACGTCCCCTAGGTGAAACTAGTGGCTTTCCTGGGAGTGTTTCCAGCCCCAGGAGAGGTGTTTCCAACCCCTGGCCCTAGGAAGGAGCACATGAAGACAGCCACCTGGAAGGTCCAGGGACACCTCCCTGCTCATGCGAGTGAGGGGCCCAGGTGCACATGGCAGCCACGTCCACATGTGCCTGGAGAAGGCAATGAGCGGAATTGGGAGCGCATACTCGGACTCGCACGCTGAGCCAAGCCTCAGCTGCCCCAGTCTGTCCTGTACAGGAAAAACGACAAGCCCCAGACTCCAGAGCAGCCCCGGCACACTGGCCCCACATGCCAGAGCCACTTCCAGCAGCACTCGGTTCTGGTACAGCCACGCTGTCTAAACACACTTCTGAGGAGTCCCTGCTCCAAACCCCAAAGGGTATGCAAAAGTCAGTAACACCCACAAAGCTACTAAAGTGCAGCCCAAACACATTCGTCCACCTGGCAGGCGCCAGGACTGTGGCGAGAAACCAGTCAGCAGCCTTGGGAACACAGCATCAATGACACCAAAGGCTGACAGTGAACTGATGACAACAGTGACAAGCTCACGAAGGAAGGAGGCAGGATCTCATGGGAATGCATTACAGGACACTCCACCTGGCACGGCAGGTCAGGAAGAGGCCCTCAAAGAAGTAACACTGAAAGGGTGAGCCACCGGGGCAGGAGTGGGAGGTAAGAGGTTCCGGGTTAAGGAAGCAGTGCATGGTGAGCCCTGGTGTAGTAAGGATGTTTGAGGAGCTGACAGGTCACCCCTGTACATGGAGCAGAGAGCAGGGCAGGCAGGATGGGCTACGGAAGGTCTGTGAAAGGCAGGGGGCAAAAACCAGTCCAGGCTCTGCAGAGCCACAGCATGAGCTAGACTTCCTTGGAGCAGCAGAAGCCATGGATTCCCTTGGCTGAAATCACCCTCAGGGCTGACAGGCAAGAGGAGAGGTAGCCAGGCCGGGGCCAGCTTGAAAGGTGCAAGCTCCAGGGCTGCTCTCGCCTGCAGCCAGGCTGTCCCCAGAAGGCGGCTTCCTGTGTTCTTCCTCAAGCAACATATTAATGTGTTTCATTTAAGTCTTGCTCAATTCCGGAAACAAATAAAAACCTGGTTGTCTTAATTTGCTTTGCTTTTTTTTTTTTAAGAGACATGGTCTCACTCTGCCACCCAGGCTAGAGTGCAGTGGTACAATCAGCTCACTGCAACCCAGAACTCCTGGGCTCAAGTGATCCTCCTGCCTTATTAGCCTCCAAGTAGCTGGGACTACAGGCGCATACCATCACACCTGGCCAATATTTTATTTTTGTGAAGACAGGGTCTCACTATGTTGCTGAGGCTGGCCTCAAACTCCTAGGCTCACCTGTCTCCCAAAGTGCTGGAATTACAGGCGTGAGCCACTGTGCCTGGCTCTTAATTTGCTTTTTAAGAAACGATGCATTGGTTAAACAGTCTCTGCCCACTTCTGCTTTGACAGATTCCCTGCTGATGTGTTTGGCCCACTGTTTCATCTGGAGGTGGACCTTTCTACATCTCGCTTGTGAGAGCTCATTAGAGCTGAAGTGAAGCTTTGACCCAGCACGTGCTGCACGGGGCATACCTTTCTTGTGAAGAAGGTTCCGGGCTCGTACCACGTCAGGATCATCAGGCCCAACACCCAGAATTCTGAGACAAACATAGTTGAGTGCAGTCCCAAACACGGTGGACTTATCCTCAATGTGCCTACAGGAGCAGAGCGCAGGTGAGAAACCGGTATCTGTCTTTACTTCTGAGAAATAAAGCGACACTTTCTGCGTTTCCTCAGAAAACTAAGAATGCTGAAATCCCTCACCCTGACATAACATGCCAACACAGGAGACACCTGAGCAGCCACTTTCCAGTAGGAGTTCATGCACCCCCCACGACACCTGGCCCGCCTGCTCTACACTCTCCGGAGGGCGGTCCACTTTGGGCTACGGCTCGGCTCCCAGTGTGTGTGCCACACTGCAGGAAAGCTGTCCAGCCCAGCCCTGCCTCCACCTGCTGCCAGCCCAGAGTCTGTGGGGGGAAGCCCTGCAAGAGCAGAGGCAAGAGTCTGAGGCCGCAGGCTGTTTTCGTATGAAAATTGAATTAGAAAAGAATTAGAGATACAGTTACATAGTTATTCCTATATATAATCATAATCACATAACTATTTACATGTAATCATAAACATATACATATATACAATCATATCATCTTTAATTTTACTAATAAGTCTCAGGTCATAAAGTAGTCCTTCTCTACAGGTGTGAAGACAAGAAACTGTGAAAATAAAGACACAGATAGAGAAAAGAGAGTTTGGGCTCAGGGGTCCACTGCTACCAAATCTCGGAGACCAGCAGTGGCCCCCGAGGACCTGGACATTCTGACTTTTACTGAGTACAAAGCAGGGAGCAGGGCAGAAAGGCTGAGGCAATGGTGGTCAGTGGCAGGGTCAGGTAAGTCACCTGTCTTGGAGACGGGGCTCAGGATTTTCAAGAAGCCGAGGCGAGGGGAAAACCTAAGGCATCAGCACTTTTTTCGTACTTGTCACGAAATAGCAAGGTCCCTAAGATTTATGTTACTATTACTAATTCCTACCTTTTGAGAAAGAGAGGGACCAGGTGCTGAAGCAGAACGTGAAAGTAGACGTGGAACGTGACCGCTGAAGCACAGCATCGCACAGAGACAATTAAGTCCCCAGATGTCTGCAGGCCTCCCTGACAGCCGCCAGGCCTACCACTAGAGCTTGGAAGAGCAGAGTTTTCTCCTAACTCCCTCAAGGAAGGAGACATCTCAGCCATCTTGGACGTCTCCTTCCCTAGCTGGCTAAACAGCGGGCACTTTCACAGCGCTGGCGCTGCTGCACAGCCAAGGCACCCTCCAGCAGCCCTTATGCGGGCGTGACAGAGGGCTTAGAGCATCTTACCTTAGGGTCACCTCTTTCCTAATGCCACTTGAGTCTCATACTTCTTGACCTGAGACTTATTAGTAAAATTAAAGATTATATGATTGTGTATATGTATATTTATGATTACATGTGAATAGCTATGGGATTATTTATCATACATAGGAATAACTATGTAACTATATCTCTAATTCTTTTCTAATTCAATATTTATATGAAAGTAGACTGAGGCCTCAGACCGTTGCCTCGGCTCTTGCGGGGTTTCCCCCCACAAGCGTCAACGGCAATTTTCTTCTGCCTTAGTGATAACAGACTGACAGGTTCCACATGTGGGTCTCAAGAGTGTCCTAACAGCCACAAATCCCATTTAACACAAGGTGTGAAGCCAAGGCCCCACCTGCACAGCCTCACCCCACTCCCCTCCTGCTAGGCTCTCCCCAACCCACCCCAGGCCCATAGCTGCCATCCTCCTACCCCCCTGGCAGCTGCCTGGAAACCCAAGCATCTCCCACATGAGAACACACAAGTGACACTGGGGCAGGCACACTCACAGGCCCCAGCCGCCGTCGGATAGCTGCACTGACCGCAGGTACCGCACAATCTCTTCTTTGTATCCAGCTGGCAGAGGGATGCGTGCCACGTGGCAAGTGATCAGGAGGCCTATGTGGCAGGAGAGATGTTCCTCACTTTGGGGAGGTGGCCTTCACTGCTAAGACCAGGCCCCTTTCCTCCTGAGCACCCCACTCCAACAGGGAGCTACCTACTTCCCATAAAAACACCTCTGGAAAGGCCATTCCTCCCAGGCCACCAGGGACTTTGGAAACAGGGCCAGAGAAGACGTCAGCCACAGCACAGGCGATGCTCCCTGTCTAGGGCCTGCAGAGCCCACTCAGCCACGCCTGGCTCGCATGACCCTCTGGGTCAGAGAAACACCAAACACTGCACAGTACCTCAGGAAGGCCTCCCCCAAGTGCCCTGAAGGTCCAAAGGGAACCAGCATTTTAGATCAGTGGACCCTCCATGAGGGGAGACTGTTGGTCTTGCTTTAACATATGCTGGGAAAAAAATACAAAATTGGTCACCCTTGGATGGGGTAATACCTACTTTCTTATTCATATTTTTCTGTTTCATAGATTTTTTTATAAGCATATGCCACTTTACAAATGTCGGGGGGAGGGAGCGACAACAACAAATATTATCCACTAAGAACCTCTGTCCCCAGCCTGGTCCTTTCAGGCACGGTGCTCACAGGCCACCCTCCACCTCCATTCCCCATGCTTGGTTCCGTCAGCCATGTGCCCCCAGAGCCTGGCATGGGGCAGGTCTCAGGGCAGACCCCAGCCACACGTGCCATGGAATGAATGCCTGACTCTGGCTTAGAGCATCAGAAGCCCTAGTGGACAAACAATACAGACATGCCCTGGAAGACGGGCAGATGGACTGAGAAACACTGCACAGGTTCACATAAAATGAGCTATCCCAAAACATGCCCATCTCTTCCTAAGTTCCAATGCTGTTAGGACAGGGAAGTGTGCAGACAGGAGCAGAGCCAGTCTGCAGAGCCAGCATCTTCCTGATTTTACAGGCAAGGAAACTGAGGCACAGCCAGTAAATGGTGGGACTAGGTCAGACCCCTATCAGTGCTCACCACAGTGCTGCCCAGTGCCACACAGGCACACTCGACGGGAGCTGTCTACACAGGATCATGGACTCCAGGAGCATTTTCCAAAGTCCAGAAAAAAGGAAGAAAAGACCCAACTCACAACCAGCCCACAGGAAGGGTCCCAGCAAGCTAAGCCCAGAGCCAAAGCAGCAAGAACAAAACAACACGGAAACCGCACTGACCAAACACCACAGCGTGCCTGACACCGTGCACATAACCAAACCTGATTCCAGCCCGCTCACAGATGAGGCTACAGAGGCAAAGTGAGGCTGACTCATCTCCCGACCAACTCTACGTCATTGTCTTACCATGAGCCCCAGGAACTGTCTCAACAGGCCCTGATGGGGCCAAGGGGAGAAACAGCACCCCAACTTCCCCTAACGACAGGCCCTCAAATCCCAGGACAGAAAAACTCAATGCTGTACGTCCAGGTGGCAGCAGCGCTGGGAGTCAAAGCAGAGATGGAATCCCAGTGCTCGTCTTGCTAGTCTGGTGGCCTGGAAGAAATACGCCTCAGCTTCCTAATGGATCCCATTAGGCTTAGTCTAAGGACTAAAAGAAGAGCAGGCCTTGAGGAGGGCTTGGACTGCAGTAAACACCATGGAACCAGTTTTAACATTGAAGGCCAACTCTTCCCAAACTAACACATAAGCTGATGCAACTTCATTCAAAGTCCCAACAGGTTTTATTCTGGGACAGAATCAGGATAAAGGCAATTTGGATGAGTAAATGGAGAGACACAGCCAAGAGATGTTTTAAAAAGAAAGGCAACAAAGGTATATAAGGACTTAAAATCAACTACAAAGTTATAATTAACAGCGTAGTAAAAGAAAACGACACTATCGATAAGAGTCATCACAGAAAGAAACCCTATTTATGTAGGAATTCACATCAGTGCAACAATGTGATTAGAAGTCACTAGGGAAAAGGTCCTATTGCAGAGGGAATTTCCCATTTTACAAGGCTGAGGATTTCTGTGAAGAAACACTCCCAGGATGCAAAATACTCTTGTGTAGCCAAAGCAGTTCAGTACCCAGGCATCCAGCTGACGCCTGGACCTGATGCTCCCCTGCATGAGCTCCCCTGCAACAGCTCAGGGTAAGTTCAAAGCAGTTACCAGCTTCCCGCCTACCACTCTGCCCACCTACAGCCCTTTGGCATAGGCCAGGCCTTCTACCTGGAATGCGCATCCCACTCTGTGATGAGACTTCAAAGCCCACCTTTCTCCTCCCTCAAGGCAGCAGACCCCTAGAGAACCACTTGCTTCCCATATCAGAGGGCCTGTCATCCTACATTGCCAAGGCCAGCTGATCCCCTAGCACCAATTGCAGGTCAACTTTGACAGAGGGCAGTTTGCTCGTCCTTTCCTATGTAAGCTCCTGGATTTTCACCTCTTCATCAAAACCCTAGACCAGGATGACCCAGGGTGGCCATACGCTCAGGCTGGGGCAGCACACTCCTACCTGGCAGGAGGAAAAGTGGGCCACCGTAATCACCCGTCCAGTGCCCATCCTCAGCCTGCAGCCCCACGTAAAATGTCATCCCGTTCAGAGCCCCCTCGCAGGCGGTGTGGGCTTTGCGCAAGTCCTTAAAGTAATTCTTCTGTAAAGAGACGAGAGAGAGAGAGAGGGAGGGAGGGAGGGAGAGAGAGAGAGAGAGAGAGAGAGAGAGAGAGAGAGAGAGAGAGAGAAAGAGAGAGAGCGTGCGCGAGCTGAGGGTCCTCTTGCCCAGCCAGAGGAGCCCTCCTCACACACAGCCCAAGTCAAAATAGTGAATCTAAATTACCGCAAAAGTTTCAGCTGTTTCCATCAAAAGTATGAAACTCTTTAATGGGAGTATCACACCTCAGCAAAGCAAAAGGACAGTTCCACATCTGCACGGCTTTACTTTCCAGCCACGGATTCTTCACAACTTCTCCAAGATGTCTTGTATAAAGCAGGCACCAAAGGGTGGGGTGGGCACGGATGCCCCCGGCGTCCTGGACTCGGGCCTCTCAGAAAGGGCCCAAAGGATGGCACGGCTTCTCCCACAGTGGCCAGGGCTTGGCGGAGACCCTGTTTACACGGCAGACTCCGACCAGCCAAATCTCTTACAGTGCACACAACCAAGACACTGGGTCCAAAAACTTTTTGTGCATAAAAACAAAGTTACTGCCGGGCGTAGTGGCTCACGCCTGTAATCCAAGCACTTTGAAAGCCAAGGCGGGCGGATCACCTGAGGTCGGGAGTTCAAGACCAGCCTGACCAACATGGTGAAACCTTGTCTTTAAAAAAAAAAAAAAAAGTTACAACTCTCTTTGTAAGTCAGAAATTATCTCAAAATAAGATGCTAAAAAATAAAACAAAATCAGGAGTGTCCTGTGCGTGGCTTGGAGACGAAGGGGCTGAGGCGCAGGATCCGCGGACGCAGCTCCCCTGGGCGCTCCCACCACCCGCCCTTCGGAGAGAAACCAGCTCCTCGCGGCTCCCCGCTCGGTCCCCGGAAGCCACTTACGGTGTCCAGCCCCAGGGCGTGGGCTTCCAGGCCGGTCTGCCCGCGGCCGGCGCGCTCGTCCTGCAGGTAGGTCCACGTCTGCCGGCCCATCTCGCAGCTGAGCCGCCAGCGCGCGAGGTCAGTGGCGGGCTCGGTCTTGTAGGGGCCCCCTCGGCGCCGCAGACACCTGAGGGCCACGGGCCATCAGCGACCCCGGCCCGGCCCCCCCGGCCGCCAGCCCACTGCCCGCGTCGCGCTCTCCTCAGCACCCAGGACCACCCCGCATTCGCCAGGGGCCCGGGGCGAGGGGACTCACGTGCCGTCCGTCATCGCTGCCGCCGAGCTCCACTAGGCACGCAGCCCACTGCCGGCTCCCTGACCTGCCGCCCGGCCCCGCCTCCCTCCTGCGCACTACGCAGGCGCGGGTCTCGGCCGACGCGCAGGCCCAGGTGGGCCGATGCCCGCGCAACCAATCAGAGCACCGCGAGCGTGCGCCCGGGATGTGCCAGGCGACCACAGTGGCTGAGCGCGAGGCGCCCCACGCGGAGTGGGGCGGGGCCTGAGGGGCAGGACTAGTGGGTGGGCGGTAGGGGTGGGGCGATGGGTGGAGCCGACGGGGCGGGAGAGGTGGATGGGGCCTTGTTGGCGGGGCCTGAGGGGCGGGGCTGGTGGGTGGGCGGTAGGGGTGGGGAGATGGGTGGAGCCGACGGGGCGGGGGAGGTGGGTGGGGCCTGGTTGGCGGGGCCTGAGGGGCGGGGCTGGTGGGTGTGGCGTGAGGGCGGGGATTGTGGGTGGGACCGGCGGGGGGCGGGGCCTCGCGCGCGCCTTCCGGAACCTGGTGTCCTGGAAGCTTAGCCCCGTGCGCAGGGCTCTGAGGTGAGGGGATCCCTGAGGGTCCGGTCAGGAGGCTCCCGCCGGAGGTCAGAAGGAAGGGCGATGTGGGGAGCGAGCGAGGCTCGAGCGAGGGACGGAGCGAAGGTCAGGTGGCAGGGCATTGCTCTTGCGCTGCAGGATTTGCCGGGACGCCAGGGCCGGGGGTGGGGGAGGGAGGCCGCCCCGAGGTGAGGTGGGCGCGGGCAGGAGGCGCCAGGGCGAGACCAGGGGGAGGGCGGGGAGGAGCGGAGGGCGCCGCCGGGCGTCCCTGGGAAGCTGAGACCAGCGCAGTCTTCGCCCGGGGTGTGTGCTCGTGGTGGTCAGGCCGAGGCCCCCAGGCCTGGCGGACCACAGGGGCCAGAAGCCCTGGAGCCCCGGGCAGGGAAGGGCAAGCGCGGGAGGGCCCCCGGGGTCGCTGGAGTTCGCGGGGACCCCGGGAGAAATGAAAGGTGAAAACCTTAGCAGCAGAAGGAGGTGACCGAGCTTGGAAGGGACGGCCGGGCGCAGCAGGGCAGGGGGCGTCCGACTGCTGGAAACGTGGCTGACGTCTGGAGGCTGCAGCCGTGGTCCCTGCCGGGTCCAGGACCCACAGAAGACCCCAGCACTCCATCTGCCCCACAGAACCCCTAACGTCCAGTGACTGCCGCCGCAGTTGAACGAGCGTTTCTGCACCCACCTCTCAATTCCTTCCCCAAAGTTGGGAGAGTGGACAAAAGAAAAGCCACCCACAGGCACCTTCCCCCAGTGGAATCGGGGTTTTACACAACCGAGGATGCTCAGCTCTTCCTGTCCCAGTTCGGAAACAAAGGAAAAAGACACAGCAATACGATGGGTGGATATCAAAATATCAGCCTTGCCACAAATAAAAAGCTGGTTTGAAGGACAGAGCTTCAATCTGCAAGCAAGAGGGCAAGCTACGAAATCACGCCAATCAGAAAAACGTATCCCCTCGCCTCTGGGCCATGGAACTGCCTCATCAAGCTCTATGCAATCGAGAACCGACTAGAAGACACCTCTGCCCCGCGCCGCGGTCAAACCACAGACCCCAGAAGGAATACCTAGCAGAGCCTGAGCGCACTCCAGCCTATCTATTCTCTGAAATTCAACCAAACGAGTCACTCCACTTCTCTGGAAGCAGAAAGAGACTGAAAGTTTTTCTCCAGGTAAATCCCTCCATGTAGAAACACCAAGAGTAGGAATAAGGGGCTTCAGCCTGCATGGAATCTCAGATTCTGAATCTGGCAAAGCTAGGTGAGGGAAGAGGTTTCAATTGGAAGAGTTTTAGTTTTGATATTTTAGTGGACTGGACTTCTTTATGAGTAAAATAACCCGCCTTTTTAGTATTTAAAAGAAAAGAAAAAAACTGTAAAATACATCTGAGAATTGACACAGGTGAGCTTCTAGGGGCAGTCATGAGAAAAAACAATGTTTCTATCTGCTTACATACTGCCACATCCAGCTTGTTTATTAAGCCAGATTTTAAGGCTCTGAGGATTTTGGTCTGAACAATTGGGTGTATGGTGGTAGTCATTTACTAAAATAGAGAAGGTGTCTTTTACTTATTTAGAGGCAGGATCTCAGTCTGTCACCCAGGTGGGGATGCAGTGGCACGATCATGAGCTCACTGCAGCCTCAAACTCCAGGACTTAAGTGATCCTCTGGGCTCAGCCTCCTGGACAGCTAGGACTACAGGCCTGTGCCACCACACCCTGGCTAATTTTTAAGTTTGTTAGAGACATGGGTCTTACCACATTGTCCAGGATGGTCTCAAACTCCTGGCCACAAGCAGTCCTCCCACTTTAGCCTTCCAAAGTGTTGGGATTATAGGCATGAGCCACCGCATCTGGCCTAAAATAGGGAAAAGTTTGATTGGGAAGTTCAGCTTAAGTAGGGACAAGTTATACTAGAGATGCTTATTAGATATTCGAGCGAAATACCAAGTAGGCTGGCATTCAGGAGAGAAGATAATGCTAGAGACAGGTATTTGGGAGTCATCTGCTTTCAGGTAGTGTATGAAATCACGAGGTTGGACAAGATCAACTAAGAAAAGCACATACAAAAAAGAGAATTCCAGCAGGAGCCCTGGGGCACCAACCTTTTCCAGTATAGAGGAGTGGCCACAGAGAGAAGGAAAACCAGAAGAAAAGGTAGTCATAAGTGAAGATATGGTGATCTTTGCTGAGGCTTTTGAAGGGATTGCAAAATGAAGATAATGTATTTATTATTGGATGTACCAAAGCAATGTATTGGTGACTAATAAGAGCTATCTCAGGAGACATGGGGAGAAAACTCTAATGGCAGAGTTTTAAAAGAAATTTCCAGTTAAACATGGCAGACTGAACATAGGCATTAACTCCCACTTCCTGCCCAAACCCGACTCACTTAAGTAATAAAAGACATCAAAACCCACAAAGAATGGGAGAGGAGACACCAGTAAGCAAGAGAAGTCGACAAAATTACAGAGGCAGGGAATGGATGAAGAAGTTATAACTGACTTAGTCAGACAAAGTTGAAACTTAACATTTGTGGCTGAAGTCAAGAAGAGAGACCAGTCCTGCCAGCGAACACCAGGAAGGTGTAGAAATTGGAATAACTGGTGGAAAATTTTTGTAAGGAACAGTGTGACCATAGATTCCCCTCTCCTACTTGGGTGGAGGAAGGCTGCAGTTGAATCAGAGTAGGTGTGACCTCAGGCATGAGGCATAGCTGAGGGCCACTGAAAGCAGAGGGATTGAGTGCAAGTGTACACATGTGGGTCCGGGCCCACTTCTCCCACTCAGCCAGATAGCATGAGATAGGAGTGGAAGGGTTCCTCTGGAGCAGCTGTTCCACAAGAAACATCCTGCGAACACTGGCAACTATGACCCAGGAGCAAAACAGAAACCTATTAGCTGTCAGGCTGTGTACCCATTGACAGTTTCCAACAAGCTCCTTAGAGCCCCATCATCAGCATGAGCCAGACATTTGAGGAAAACAGTGCAACATTACCTCCAGCCGTGCAAGTGATCCACTGTGGACAGCTGGTCCAGTCAAGCCTTCAGATGACTGTAACCTCAGGCAATACCTGACTGCAGTTGCATGAGAGATCCCAAGACAAAGCTGCCCACCTGAATCCTCCGCAAATTTAAGCTACTACTATATTTGGAATAACTTGTTCAATAGCAATAAAAACTAGAAAAAAGGACTACAAAATACCCAGCACAATAAATTGGGCAGGGGTTGGTGAGGGGGTGGGGAGGCAACATATCAAGTAATGTCGTTGAGAAATTTGAGACCACTAGGAATAGAGGTGATCTCAAGAATTTCTGGCAACAAAAAAGCAAAAACACAAGGGAATGATTTCCAATCTAAAATTCTATTCCCATTCAAATGATGAATCAAACATATGGATAAGTCAAAAAAAAGAAAACCCATTTCTTTACTCTCACAACATGCTTTTGACACCAGATGTTAAGGATTTCCTCCCATCGGCAAGCAAGCAAGCAGTTCTGCAGCAGACACCAACTGGGTATCTGCTTCAATCCTGCACCATGTATCTGGAGATAGCGGCAGATCACACAAGTTGAGGACTTTGTCCCACGAGACTCAGCCCCATGTCCAGTGTCAGTCACAAGCCCCAGGTTGTTTGACCTGTCCTTCTGGGTTCCCATGACCCCTTCCTTGGCTTTAATCTGCTAGAGCAGTTCACAGAACTCAGGGAAACACATGTTTAGTACAGAGAATAAAGGCTACAAATAAACAGCCAGATGAAAAGATACACAGGGTGAGGTCTGGAAGGGTCCCAAGAGCAGGAGCTTCTGTCTGCAAGGAGTTGGGGTGTGCCATTCTCCTGCCATGTGGACATGTTCTTGTCCACCTTTCTGGAAGCCCCCACACATCTGGCTATCCACAAGCTCTCTGACCCCTGTCCTTTTGGGTTTTAGGAGGCTTCATTACATAGGCATGATGGATTAAATCATTGGCCATTGCTGATCAACATGACTTTCAGTCCCTCTCCCCCAACCTCTGGGAGTTTGGGGGGGTCGGCTGAAAGTTCCAACCCCTCTATATCATGCTCTGGTCTTTCAGATGACCTATCCCTATCCTGAAACTACATAGGTGCTGCCAGCCATCAGTCATCTTAATAGCATACAAAAAGACATTTTGGAGATTCCAAGGATTTTAGGAGTTGCCTATCAGAAAGCAGAGGCGAAGACCAAATATATATTTGATATTACAGTAGAAATAAAGACATTTTAGATATTTAAGCTCAGAAGGCTACTAAAGGACAGGCTTTATCAAGAGAAAACCAAGGAAGAGGAAAATATTATTCAGAATCCAGGAAATGTCCTGCTATGGCAGGAAGACAGGGTTCCCAGAGGATCATCTCTAAGAGAAAGTGGAGCATACTACCTGATGCACATGACTTTGTTAGGAAGAGCTTTATGCTTAGGGAAGTGACTTTTGGGTGAAGTAGTAACAGGAGCATAGAAAACCAAGCAAATTAAAAAAAATAATTCAATTATTAACTCCAGGAAAAATCAACAATTATACCTAAAGGAAATGTAATCATAAACTAATAAAGGGCTCAACAGCAAATGGTAAACATAGTTACACTAAACTGTGAATGCAGGTTTCAGCCAATATTATATTAAACTCTTTAGGGAGACTAATAGAGGAAATATGGGTGTCAAGGGTGGGGGTGATTACATGTTGCAGGAAAGACAGTTAAGAGAGGCTAACTCCTTCCATTGTAGGAAGTCAACCATCTCTAAAGTCAAGATTAAAAAATAGCATTATTTAAGTTTTTACATGAAGTTAATCACTGAAGATCCCTGAGTTGAGTAATGTGTGTTTGGGGAAGCAGGGATTGGATGGTGGATTTGGTGGAGGAGTGGAGGAGGTTCTCTTAGTGCTATTGTTTTTCAGTGAAATAAGGACATGATCTAAGAATGTTGGTGGTTTGAAGAGAATGAGAAGACATGAAATTGAGTCTGGGGATGTAGGATTAGTCAGGAGATGCTGAGTGCCAGTTTAAGATTGGTAGTCATAGTGAATGTCTCCAAGTCTATTAATACTTCTTTCTGTATCTGGCTCAAATTTAACCCCTCTTCACACCAATTGCTAGCAAACGCAGGCTTATTCCCTTTGAATCTCACCTGGATGGCTGCAACACCCACCTCTCAAGATTGCTGCCCCAAATGCCATTTTTCTCTGCCTAATATTCAACGACTGGTTCTCACAGCTCTTAGAATAAGGCAACAACAATCTCCAATCTCATCCTGTTGGTCTGTTCCCCCTCATTTGGCCACACAACCAAACTGGTACCTCCTCCAAGCTTTCATCATGTCCTCCTCTCAAGTACACTGTCCCCGGCCACACCCCTGCACTTCTCTCTAGGAATCCTGCTTTCTTCTCTACCCAACCAGACCCTGTTCCATCCTGTTTTCTCCCTGCTACCTGTTCACGCCCATGCCTTGTGTACATTCTCTGAGTTATGTACAGATACACCTGCTGACTCTCCAGGACGTAATCTGGGTGAGCCCAGCAGGCAGAGGCCCTGTGCCTTACTTCATCTCTGCATCACTGATGTCTGACACTTCAAGGACTGCAAGTTTGCCTGTTACACATGGAAATGTAAGCTCCAAACTGCCTCAGAGCATATGCTTGCTGGTGGGTGACAGTCTGCCAAGGTCATGAAAATAGAATATTGAAGATGTCCCACAAGGTAAACAACTTTTCATTATGAAAAACTGGGAGACTGACATTTAAATTGTTTATTTGCATGATTAATAATCACACTTCCAACAGTCCATCAAGCATCTGAGAATAACATTATTTTGAGTAAAAACAAACTCTTCTGAAGAGACCCCCTCCTCCCCACAGGTCAGGCTGCTCAAATGTCCACCATATCTAGCAATGCAGAGAGATGGAGCTCAGAGGCAACTTCCTCTTCCCTTGAACTCTGGATCAGCCTTTCCAGGTGCTTTAGCCGTTCGGTCAGACACGTTCCTGTCACCTCTGACAGCTGCAGTTGCTCCCTTGTCATGTCATTCTATTTGAATAAAAAAGAAACTAAAGAGTTTTGGGATGTCAATAAACCACGACCTATTCTCTGTGAGGGGAGTAGATCTGGATCATGTTAGAAACCTGATCTGAGGATGGGCGCGGTGGCTCACGCCTGTAATCCCAGCACTTTGGGAGGCCAATGCGGGTGGATCACGAGGTCAAGATATCGAGACCATCCTGGTCAACATGGTGAAACCCCGTCTCTACTAAAAATACAAACAATTAGCTGGGCATGGTGGCACACGCCTGTAATCCCAGCTACTGAGGAGGCTGAGGCAGGAGAATTGCCTGAACCCAGGAGGCGGAGGTTGCAGTGAGCCAAGATCGTGCCATTGCACTCCAGCCTGGGTAACCAGAGCGAAACTCCACCTCAAAAAAAAAAAAAACCTCATCTGAGTAGTCATTTATTTTTTAGAGGGAAAAAAATTATCAATTGTACATCCTTCCAGCCTCATTTAGCTTGTACAATCAGCTGGTATCTGTATATAGACTGTTTGCCTTTGTATTCTATCATAAACGATTTCCAGTGTCAGTCATCCTTCACCCAGGCTGGAATGCAGTGGTGTAATCATAGCTCACTGCAGCCTCAAACTCCTAGGTTCAAGTGATCCTCCCAGCTCAGCCTCCTGAGTAGCTGGGACAACAGGCATGCAGCACCATGCCTGGCTAATTACTTATTGTAGAGATGAGATCTCTTTATGTTGCCCAGGCTGGAGTCAAACTCCTGGGCTCAAGTGATCCTCCCTTATCAGCCTCCCAAAGTGCTGGGATTACAGGCATGAGCCACCACACCCAGCCAGTCATTTTTAGAAAATATCATTGTCAAGGGCTGTGAAGTATTCCATCGCATGAATGTATGATAATTGTTTTGTTTTGTTTTTTTTGAGACGGAGTTTCACTCTTGTTACCCAGGCTGGAGTGCAATGGCGTGATCTCGGCTCACTGCAACCTCCGCCTCCTGGGTTCAGGCAATTCTCCTGCCTCAGCCTCCTGAGTAGCTGGGATTACAGGCACGTGCCACCGTGCCAGCTAATTTTTGTATTTTTAGTAGAGACGGGGTTTCACCATGTTGACCAGGATGGTCTCGATCTCTTGACCTCGTGATCCACCCACCTCGGCCTCCCAAAGTGCTGGGATTACAGGCATGAGCCACCGCGCCCAGCCTATAATTGTTTAATCAGACTCCCATCTTCAGATATTTGGTCTGTTTCTACTTTTGTACAGTATAACTAATATTATAGTAAACATTTTTATACATTAGTTTTAGTGAATATCTGCTAATTTCTTTAGGTCGGAATTGGTAATTCAAAGGGTATGAATATTTTTAAAGTATTTGCCAAACGGATAAATGGAAACAGTATGTCATTTTAATTTGCTTTTCCCCCCTATTGAAGGGCTTCCTAAAGCCAGTCCAGGAGCACAGGTTTTACCTGTCAGTGGCACATATCTGTGATTAAACCTGTTTTTGCATCTTGAACGACTGAAGGAAGAATGGTAAGGTAAAAAGACCTTAGGGTTTGGGGCCAGTTGGATCTGGCTTTGAAAAGCAACCCTAACCACTCACTACTAGAACACCCTTGGGTGAAGCATTGACTTCTGGGAGTCAATGAATGACTTCCTCATTCATTAATTTTCCTCAAAAAAATTAATCCCAGATTGGCCAGGCACCGTGGTTCATGCCTATAATCCCAGCACTTTGGGAGGCCAAGGTGGGCGGATCACCTGAGGTTGGGAGTTCGAGACCAGCCTGACCAACATGGAGAAACCCTGCATCTACTAAAAATACAAAATAAGCTAGGCATGGTAGCACATGCCTGTAAGCCCAGCTACTCAGGAGGCTACGTCAGGAGAATCACTTAAACCCAGGAGGCAGAGGTTGCGTGAGCAGAGATCACACCATTGCATTCCAGCCTGGGCAATGAGAGCAAAACTCCATCTCAAAAAAAAAAAAGAAGAGAGAAAAAAATAGAAAAATTAATCTCGGAAGGGAGCTCTGGGTAATCCCAACGCTCAGACAAAATGTGCTCTGACAGACGCTGCTGTCATCACCTTAATGCCCTTAACTACACATCAGCAGTTACAGGTCTTATTCAGTTCTTAAGAGTATTTCTGGCACGGTGGCTCACACCTGTAATCCCAGCACTTTGGGAGGCCGATGCGGGTGGATCACGAGGTCAA
The DNA here is from genome assembly GCF_049354715.1 of Callithrix jacchus. NCBI lineage: Eukaryota > Metazoa > Chordata > Mammalia > Primates > Cebidae > Callithrix > Callithrix jacchus. The sequence continues at coordinate 51,821,147 of NC_133522.1, forward strand.
GAGATCGAGACCATCCAGGTCAACATGGTGAAACCCCGTCTCGACTAAAAATACAAAAAATTAGCTGGGCACGGTGGCGCGTGCCTGTAATCCCAGCTACTCAGGAGGCTGAGGCAGGAGAATTGCCTGAACCCAGGAGGCGGAGGTTGCAGTGAGCCGAGATTGCACCATTGCACTCCAGCCTGGGTAACAAGAGCGAAACTCCATCTCAAAAAAAAAAAAGAATATTTCAATTCTATTATTCATTTATTTCATAGGCAGAAACTCAAAATCACTTGAGTCTGTATAACAATGATATGATTAAAGTTTAAGAAAAGGTCTAATTTTAGCTAATAATTTGTTGGTCATCACAACATCATAGGATAAATTTTTCCCAGCCATTCTCTCAATCTTTATTTCTTATGTAAATGACAAACATATACTTTCTTCTCACCTTTGGGCTAGGAGTTATAGATGTTTTCATCACAGGTTCAATATTGTGAGAAATAGACACTAGAGTCTGAGGAAGATAGAGGGGAAGGGACGTTAAATCCGCAAATGCTCCTGAGTCTTCAGACAACCACTGCTGAAGCTGATCTTCAAACCTGAAACAATAACATGATCATAAATTTAAAAATATTCGATGGGACAGGCGCAGTGGCTCAAGCCTGTAATCCCAGCACTTTGGGAGGCGGAGGCGGGTGGATCACGAGGTCAAGAGATCGAGACCATCCTGGTCAACACGGTGAAACCCTGTCTCTACTAAAATTACAAAAAATTAGCTGGGCACAGTGGCGCATGCCTGTAATCCCAGCTACTCTGGAGGCTGAGGCAGGAGAATTGCCTGAACCCAGGGGGCAGAGGTTGCGGTGAGCCGAGATTGCGCCACTGCACTCCAGCCTGGGTAACAAGCAAAACTCCGTCTCAAAAAAAAAAAAATATTCGAGCATTAGGAAGTTAACAACTGTTCAATAATCCTCTATATATACTTAAAAACTTTTTGAGCCTCTGCTTTTAAATTTTATTATTTTATTAATTTAGTGATTAATGTATTTTTTTAGGCGGAGTCTTATGCTGTTGCCCAGGCTGGAGTGCAGTGGGGTGATCTTGGGTCCATGCAACCTCTGACTCCCAGGTTCAAGTGATTCTCCTGCCTCAGCCTCTCCTGAGCAACTGGGATTACAGGCACATGCTGCCACGCCCAGCTAATTTTTTGTACTTTTAGTAGAGATAGGGTTTTACCATATAGCACAAGCTCGTCTTGAACTCCAGACCTCAGGTGACCCGTCCACCTCAGCCTTCCAAAGTGCTGGGATTACAGGCGTGAGCCACTGTGCCCACCCAATTTTATTATTATTTTTGAAAAGGTCTTGCTCTGTTGTCCAGGCTGGAATGCAGTGTCACGATCTTGGCTTACTGCAACCTTGACCTCCCAAGCTCAAATGATCCTCCCACCTCAGCCCCCCAAGTAGTTGGGACTACAGGTGCACACTATCACACCCAGCTAATTTTTGTGGAGACTGGGTTTTGCTGTGTTGCTAGGCTGGTCTGCAATGCCTGTGGTCAAGTGATCTGCCCATCTAGACCTCCCAAAGTGCTGGGATCATAGGCATGAGCCACCACACCCAGCCTTAAGCCTTTGCTTTTTACTAAGAATGTAAGAGATGACATCAACTGAGAAGTAGAAATGTACTTATTGAAAATGTAATAACTTCCTATGATAAAGCATAATTTAAAAAAAAGAACTAGGCTGGGCGCGATGGCTCATGCCTGTAATCTCAGCACATTGGGAAGCCAAGGCAGGTAAGGAGTTTGAAACCAGCCTGACCAACATGGTGAAGCCCCATCTATACTAAAAATATAAAAATTAGCCGGGTGTGATGGCAGATCCCTGTAATCCCAGCTACTCCGGAGGCTGAGGCAGGAGAATTGCTTGAACATGGGAGCCGGAGGTTGCAGTGAGCCAAGACTGCACCATTGCACTCCAGCAAGGGCATGAGAGCAAAACTCCATCTCAAAAAAACAAAAAACTTCCCTTTAATTTCTAAATCCAATTTATATGTAATGAAAAAGGTGGCATTAATTTAAAAACAACTGCTTCTGTGTGTTACTTCACATTATCTGTAATTTCTTGTCTGCTTTGTCTTCATTTACTTTGGTTTTATGCACCTATAATTCTTCTGACATTTTCCAAATGTGTGGCTTGCTTCTCATAGCTTACAATTAACTCGAAATAATATCCCACTGCTGCCTGGCAGACTCCAGAGCTGTCTACGTTCATATACCAGTCTTTTCAAGAAAAACAATCTTGGCCAGGTACAGTGGCTCATGCCTGTAATCCCAGCACTTTAGGAAGCCGAGGCGTGTGGATCAGGAGTTCAAGACCAGCCTGGCCAACAAGGTGAAACCCCATCTCTACTAAAAGTACAAAAATTAGCCAGGCATGGTAGCAGGCACGTGTAGTCCCAGCTACTTGGGAGGCTGAGGCAGGAGAATCACTTGAACCTGGGAGGCATAAGTTGTAGTAAGCTGAGATTATGCCATTGCACTCTAGCCTGGGCAACAGAGCAAGACTCTAATTTAAAAAAAAAAAAAAAAGAAAAAAGTTCTCATCCAAAACCACTTACAGACATTGATTCTAGAAATTGGACACATTCCTTCATTCTTCCAACACATATTTATCAAGCTTCCTCCAAATGCTAGGCATCATCCTAGGTACAAGGAATATTACACTGAAACAAAACAGAGGCCCTGCCCTAAGGAATTCATCCTTATTAGTGAGGGGAGACAGACAAGGAACACATAACAAGAGAAACAGTCTGAGGAAGAAAAAGACAAAGCCGGGCCATGGAAACAGGAAGGTCAGGGATGGGCAAGGAGGGCCTAATAGAAGCAGACATTTGAGCAGAGATCTGAAGTGCGGATGAGATCAGCCATGGGGATGCTGGGGAGAATGGAGGGGTTGGATAATCACAGACAAAAGGAACAGCAAACTCAAAGGCCCAACTATGAGCTGCTCACCATGTTCAAGTATGGAGCAGAGGTCAGAGAAGAAATGTGGGACATATGACTCAGGGCCCTGGTCACCCTTGTAAAATCTGCCTTTGATTCCAGGTGAAAGGAGGAAACCACTGAGAGGCTGTGAGCAAGCGAGTGACACAACCTCCATCTTAACTCACCTGAAAGGCACACATGGTCTACCAAGACTAAACTACAGCCTACTATAATAATCCAGAAGGAAGATGATAGTGGCTTGAGCCAAGTGGTAGCCATGGAAGCCATAACAACTGGTCCAACTGTGAACAGATTTTTAATAGAGCCAATAGGATATGTGAGTGGGATGATGTGAGAGGATGATTCCAAGGCACCTGATCTAGGCAGCTGGAAGGATGGAGCCACCATCAGCAGAGACGACCACCAAAGGAAGGGGTTGGTTAGAAGAAAGTCAGGAACTGGATTTGGGATATGTTAACTTTGCAGTGGCTACCAGACATCCAGTAGATGTCTAATGAAGATTTCAAATAAGCAGTAGGATGTTCAAGTCTGGAGTTCACAGGTTTGAGATACAAATTTGTAGTTGTCAGAATATTGATGTTATTTAAAGATCCATGGACCTGGATGAAATCTCTCAGGAATAGGTACAGATGATGCAGAGAAGTTGAGAGAATGAATCCAGGGGGCAGCTGCCGGATAAGGAGGAACCAGCAGGGTAGGAGGAGGTGTAGAGACATCCTAGGAGCAAGGAGGGGACGATCAAGTAGGGGATGCTGCCAGGGACTGGAGTTCACGGTCATGTTCAGCCCTGAGCTGGCTGCAGGAGACTAGGAAAGAAGGCTGAAGAAGTGAGTGTCACAAGCATTTCTGAGTTTTACTATTATGACGGCAGAAACACGGAGTGGTGGCTAAAGAGGGAAATGGGCCCAAGATCGGGAGAAATGCTGGCATGTTTCATGCCTGTGTGTTGCTGATGGGTACCTTTAGTATGGGAAGGGGTGGTAACACAAGAGGGATCTCATGGAATGAATGTCCTTGGGTGAGCAGGAGATAAGATCCCAGCCCAAGGAAGGACTGACTGTGACTAAGAGATGGATGGTTCCTTTCTAGCAACAAGAGGGGTTAGGAAGGGGGTACAGGGAGGATGCTGGATGTGGCTGGAAGGGAAGGGAAGGCAGAGGATAACCTGTGGAAGGTCCCTCATTCCTGGTTCTACTTCTCAGTGAAATGGTAAACGTGCCATCAGATGAAAGCAAAGGTATGCATGGGAGGGAGGGATGTGGGCAATGCAGAGGAGGGCAGCCCAGCTGCTGCCTAGTCACAGCACGGGATGATCCACCCAAGGGCAGGCCTGTGCCCAGCATACTGTTCAGTACTCACCATCTTCTGAGTAGACTTAGCCACATGAATTTCCCACAAAAACTTAACACTGACTTTCAATAATAAATAATAAATGAAACTCAATAAAGAACAGTTAAAAACATACTATCCCTAGGGTATTGCTTCTGTCTTCAAAGAGCTTTTCAACAGTCACACCACAACTGTTGCTAATAACCCACCTGCCGTTCTCCATCCTGGTCATCTCGTATCATCAATCAAGCAATAGCCAGTCTCCCCTCACAGCATAAAGTGGACTAAACAATACACACGAATTCAAAGGAAGTGGACTTCACCTCTTGTTCTCCTCTTTCTCCAGCAGCAGACTGCTCGACAAACACTGTGTCAGGCGCTCCTCAGCAGAAGCTCCTCGCATCAGATCCTCTGTGCTGGGAACCCTCCCCTCTCGACCACACTCTGTGCTCCTCTTCCAGTTACCGTCCATGTGAAGCAAAGGTATGGGAAAATTGTTTGCAGAAGCATGAAAAGTCTTTATTCCCAAACTGTAAGTACATGATTTGAAATGGTTATGGTCAAGAGAATATTTCTACAGCATCACGTAAAGCATAGAGATACGCTGCACATGTGCGTTAACACGTAAGAACATGTGCCTAAGACACATGCCCTCCTGGGACAGCTCATGCTGGCCTGCTTCCAAGCTTCCCTCAAGTCAGGGAGTAGGGCAAAGAGGGAAGGCAGCCCTGCACCGCAGTAACCCTCATGCACAGAGGTATCGAGACTACCTGTTCCTCTTGGAAGCTTCTGCTCTCACGAGGCAGCTTTTGGAGCTTCTCTGCTTCATGTCTTCCTTCCCACCCCAGGGTTCCAGATTCTGTTTTTCCCTAATACTGGCAAGGTCTTTATTTTTTATATTTAGCTTTGGAAGTAATGTTTACAAATGATGAGAGAAGGCATCTAACTTTTTTCTCTAAACATATGCCAATGTCTGTCCTTTCCCTGCTAATTTCAGTTATTTGGCATAACCCTTTTGTCACATATGGTTCTGTTTCTTGCCTCTCTATTCTGATCCATTCATCTATTCTGGCTTCCCCACGTGGTTTTAAGTACTGGAGCTTTTTCTATATGTTTTGATATCAGGCAAAGCAAACCTTGTTAGGCTTACTTAAAACTTTCTTAGCAATTGCTGAATATTTTCTTATCCTGATGAATTTTAGAACTTATCAATACCAGAATTGACATCTTCACAGCGTCATATCCTCCTGTAAACAACCTAGTCTGAACTTCAATGGCTCAGGTTTCCTTTGCACATGCAGGCCCTGAGAAACTCCTATGTTGTGAATGAGGCTTTTTTTAAACATGTTGTGGGTCTATCTGTCTGATCAACTTGCTGAATTCAGAATAGTTCTATGGGCTTGACTGCTGATTATCTTGGACTGACTACTGTACTGTCTGGAAATGACAGTTTCTCCTTCCTTTCGGTATTTGTGCCTATATCCCACATCCCTGTGCTGGTCAGAATTTCCAAGACAATAGTGAATAGTAGCCAGGACAACAGGCTGGTTCTGACTCCAGTGTTCCTAATGTTCTACCAAGAAGCATGTTCCCACCACCCCGCCCCACCTTTTGGTAGTTTTATGTTAGGTAGCCTTATCAGGTTAGGACTTTTTTTTTACCCAAGATAAAGAAATTTTATTGGGAATGGGTGTAAGTTTTAAGAAATGTATTTCAACACCTGCTACAATGGCCACTTATTTTTCTATTATGGTAACAAATTACATGAATACATTGTTTATCCTGGGAGAAAACATACTTGTGAACTTTTTAGGTACTGTGTTTGGAAGCAGATTTGCAAGTGAGATGAAATGTCAGCTGTATTCTCCTGGTTAGGTTTCAGGGTCAGGTTTGCCTGATAATGAAGTAAAATGCTTCTAACTTTGCTCTAGAAGAGTTTCTACTGCATGGGAATGATCTGTTCCTTGAGGGTCTGTCACAATCTGCCCACAATGGACTGGATTTGGCATGAAGGATGTTAATTTCTGTGTACTGTGGAAGAAAAATACAGTTTAGCAAGCAGCAGAAACAGACTGAACATGAATCTCACCGTCCTTCTCTCAGCTGTAGCTCCTTCTGTGTCTGCAATCTGGCTTGTTCCCATGACAAAGGAACATCGTATTTTTTCAAATCATTTTTAAAAAAATATACACATATTTGGCCATCTTCACTCAGTGCCTCTGAGAAAACAATACAAAAACAGATAAAGAGATTAGTCTGGACAACACAGCAAGCCCCCGTCTCAAAAAACAAAAAGAAAACCAGGTAAAAATAATATATAAAGAGCAGCAGGTGGCCATTTGGCATGTGCTTAAATTCACTGATTTAAGGGCAAGTCCTTCGATTATTTAAAGTCACACAATTATGTGACTTCCATACTTTGATTAAATAGGCTCCCAGTGTCCATGCATCAGAGTCCAGACAGGCTGACATCCAGACTGCAGGGCCAGTAAGGACTACTCAAAAGCCACAGAACCCTAACAGCCAGCCTAGGAAGCCTGTCTTAGGGAGGTGACTTCAGGCTCTACTGGAACCTTCTTGGCTTGTTTTCAATGTTTCTAAGTCACTGACTTGAGGGAGGAAGTCCTAAGGAAAAGAAGGGTAGGCACTCAAGAGAAAAGAAGCAACATCAAGTAAACGTCTTTCTTTGCAGAAACTACCAGAAAGTCTTGTGAGGCACTGATCGCACTGCACCAAGGTCTAACTACCTGATGTAACAGGAAGCCGGGGGGGTGTCCAGTCTCTCAGCTTGTGGTTGATACACAAGGCGATGAGATCATCCCATGGGATCTCCATGACGGAGGGGCCTGCCCCATGGACTGCGGAGAGGCTCTTGCTCTTCCACCTACGGTAGGTTCTGCAGAGCAGGTTCTCCACCTGGGACTGGAGGACAGGCTGCGTCTGGCATGAGCTGGGGATCTGAGAAGCGTACTGCACAACCATGGAGCACACGGGGAGCCAGGGGGCTGGGGAGAAAGTGCCTCGTTAGTTACAGGTTTGCCCTAAGTACAGGTGAAAATGTGTATGAAAATATTTTTAACTCTATTTTCTTAGGAGAAGGCAACCGTGAAGTTGAGAAGTCTGCTTTCTAAACACAGCGGAACCACGGCTGCTGAGGGGAAGAGCAGCTTGCTCCCAGGGTTTAGGTGAGGGATGCAGACAGTCCCCCTAAACAGTGTTGATAGCAAAGGTACACCATTCCCAGAAACTCTGTGTTTGTGCCTAGGAATCTGTATTTTAACAAGCACCCAGGTATAAGTCTGGGATAAGTTGTCTTAGCCTATTTTGTGGTGAGTGGTGAGTGGTTCGCTTCCCTTTGGGTTCCTTCAATTGAGCATGGGTTAGAGGTACTACAGACCACACCCCACAATTTAGAAGGGCACCTGAGGCCCAAAGGGGAGTGTCTATGCTAATGCCATGACTTCCGCCACATAAGCAGCTCATTCCCTTCTGACAGTGTCTGCATGGGAAGGAGCAGCCCCATGCCACACTGGGCTCGAGCCAGCCAGATGGCCTATAGGATCTGTGTCAAAACAGCTCAGAGACCTCAGCCAGGTACAGGGGCACAGCCAGAGCCACAGAACAAGACTTCTTTGACAAAGAAGTAACATTAAATCGGCACTGAGTGCCATGGCTGTGGCTTGGGGACAGGGCTACATGGTCCCCATGCTCTTTGCCCCTGGCTCGTCTGTTTTGAAAACAGGGACCATATGAGGCAGGCAGGACAGGATCAGAGTTGGTGTTCCTCCCAGTACCACTTGCCACTTTCCTCCTGAGGCAAGTGAACTCCCATGGACTGCTCTGTCAGTCAGGAAAGGCCAACAGCCCCCACTTCACAAAACCCAGCTTGTTCTGACCCATGAACATAAGGAAGGTGCAGGCAAGCACACTGTGGGGACACCCCATGTGCCCAGTGGAGGTGGATGTGCAGACCTCACACTGGTGCCCAACACCTGCCAGGTGGTCACTACAGTGAGAAGGAAGCCTGAGGCTCGGCTGCAGCCACTCACCGCTCCTCCCAGCACAAGCACTTACCCCCCAGGGGCGGAAGGTCCATCTGCGGAAGCTGGAACCCGAGCACAGCCTGCTTCAGCCAGGCCAGGTGCTCTGGGGCATTCCAGTGCAGGTGAGGAAGCAGCCGGCTGCCCCCCGCCTCAGCAAACTCAGTGACAGGCCAGGACAGGTCGCACAGCTGTTCAGAGGACACCACGGAAGCCAGGAACTGCAGCCCACTGTTAAACAACTCAATGATGGCGCCAGGCTCCTGCGAAGGAAGGCCACCCAGACGCCTCTCTCTTCTGTCGTGGAAAAAGCGGCCACTAAACTCACGGCCAACCCCATCTTCGACGTACTGAATGAGAGTCTGGCAGCAAAGGTCAAGGGAATGGGGGCAGTGGGAAACCAGCCACTGCACCGCTTGCAAAACCTGAGAGCAAAGACATTCAGAAGAGACTCTTAAACAATTCATACTGTTTTTCAAAAACAGCCTCATCCCCCAAGGCTGCCCACAGCAGGTAACACCAGAGTACCGGGGTCCCAACTGCGGTAGGAAGGGGAACAGAAGTGTCCTTTGCAGTTGAGTTTAGCCTTCTAGGGCCCTGGAGACATGTCCAGCAGAGGAACTAATGAGAGGCCCCCAGATCCCATCTGGCCTGAGGAGGAATGTGACCTGCATGCGGAAGGCCCAGGCCCTCAGGGAAACATCCCCTTCGCCATGCACAGAAACGGAAGCCACGTCTTCTGATTTTTGGAAGGACTAACAGCTTCATTATATGCCAAGATGCTGTCACACCGTATAGTTATCTTACTTCCTATAGTTATTTTAAATTCCTGGCACCTCTTTCTCTAAATTGTTAGCAAAGACTCCCGCTGCCTTTCTTTTGAGAAGGGGGTCTCCCTATGTTGCCCAGGCTAGTCTCCAACTCTTGGGCTTAAGCAGTCCTCTTGCTTCAACCTCCCAAGCAGCTGAGATTACAGGTTTGAGGAGACACCATGCCCAGTTTCAGACTTCCTTTTCAAAGGAAACATCAAAGAACATTATTTCTTAATATATTCAGAGAACAATCACCCTAGAAAAATAATTTCTATATCTGACCTTCAAATGTAAGATGTGTTCATATTTTAAATTCATAGACACAAAAACACTAAAAAATTTTACATGAACAATTTAATCTGTAGACAGCAGGACTGGGCAAATTTTATCTTTTGATTTCTGCTTATGTTTTTAGAAAGTTATCTATAAAACACACACCTGCTGCCGGGCGCAGTGGCATACCACAGTACTCCCATATCCTTGGGAGGCTGAAGTGGAAGACTGCGTGAGCTCAGTAGTTTGAGGCTGCAGGGAGCTATCATGCCACACTGGGTGACAGAATAAAACTCTATCTTAAGAAAAAAAAAATGCAAATGCTAATATACGCTCAATTCAAGATGGAGCAAAAGGGGAAAAATCAAAATACCTTGATGGACTGTTAAAAATAATGAAAGCTTACCTTAGTTGAAGCTCGTAGATCATTAATGGAATCAGGGATCTCCATAACAGTGTAATCTGAAATCAGCTTAGCTGAAACCAAGTCCTGGAGCATCAGACCTTTAACAGAGAGAGAGATGAAGGTCACACACATTCTGCTCTCAGCACACCTGCTAACACAACTCACTGTGCTGACCCACCCCAGTCCTGCAGTGGACAGTCCTACAAGGGTTGCTGTCTCAGTGACTGCTGACCCCACACTACTGGACCACCCTCAGACCAAGCGTCCACCCCTTTATTAAACAATGCTGGTTCATAAACAAGACTTCCTTCACAAACCATCCTCTACTTCCTTCTCAACGGCGTCCCCTCCTGAGCTGGGCATAAGAACCACCAGCGGAAGTGCAGGCTGGAAGGGCTTGGCCTGCAGGAGCTGCTTGAGCTGCAGCAAGGCCGAGAGCCAGTACACGTCCTCCTCTGCCACATCCTCACTCTTCACTTTGGGGGGAAGCAGCAGCATGAGCCCACTGGCTCCCAGGAGGTCCTTTTGTGTCTCCACAGCATCAATGGCGCCATCACTGAGGGCACCATGGGTCACCTGCAAGCGCATCAAGATCATCAGGATAGATGCACCACAGGACACATCAGCAGTGACTCAGCTGCCCCAGAGCAAGTGCAGCCAAAGCTTTCCATGCACTAAATACTGACTGCACTCCAGACAGGCTTCCAAGGGCACAGCTGGGCACACCCTACAGCTATCTTACTTCCTGTAGTTATTTTCGTTCCTGGTACCTCTTTCCCTAAATCCAATTGTTAGCAAAGACCGCCCCCCCAACACTTTTTTTTTTTTTTTTTTTGAGAAGGGGGTCTTTTTATGTTGCCCAGGCTGGTCTTGAACTCCTAGGCTCAAGCAGTCTTCCTGCTTCAGCCTCCTGAGTAGCTGAGATTACAGGTTTGAGGAGACACCATGCCCAGCTTCAGACTTCCTTTTTAAAAGATATATCAAATAACATTCTTTCTTCATATATCCAGAGGCCAATCACCCTAGAAAAATAATTTCTATATCTGACCTTCAGATAGAAAACATATTCCTTTCTAGCCTCACTCTGTCGCCCAGGCTAGATTGCCGTGGCACAATCTCAACTCACTGCAACCTCTGCTTCCCGGGTTCAAGCAATTCTGCCTCAGACTCCCGAGTAGCTGGGACTACAGGCGCCCACAACCATGCCCAACTAATTTTCGTATTTTTAATGGAGATGGGGTTTCACCATGTTGGCCAGGCTGGTCTTGAACACCTGACCTCAAGTGATCAGCCCGCCTTGGCCTACCAAAGTGCTGGGATTACAGGCATGAGCCACTGCGCCTGCCCATGTTCGTATTTTAAATCCGTAGAAACAAAAACAACAGAATTAATGCAACAGAATTAGTGTAGTAAATGGCCAGTTCAACAGGTAATTTAGTCGCCAGCTAGAATTGTGTTTGACTATATTACTAACATTTTAATTAACCTTAAACAAGTATAAAACAAAACTGGACACAGTGGCTCATGCCTATCATCACAGCACAAAAGGAAGCCAAGGCAGGAGAACTGTTTGAGGCCAGGAGCTCAAGACCAGCCTGGGCAACACAGCAAGACCCCATCTCTACAAAAATAAACAAAACTTTATGCCCATAACAACATAAAGAGGGAAGGCAAGCCAGCAGCAGATGAAGGATTCTAATACATTTCTAGAAAGGAGCAAGTAGATGGGTCCAATCCCTGGGTTAGGGAAGCAGAGGAAGCCATACCTAAAGGCTGCAGGTGTGGGTGTGGAGGCTGCAGCCAGGTTGACTGAGCCTGCAAAAGCCCTTGATATCCAGGCCCTGCAGAGACCAGGAGCCAAAGGCGAAGTTCAGAGCCTGGCCCTATAGGCACCCACCACTGCAGGCAACCTTCTTATGCACAACCAGTCCCTCCGGGCCCCTGAACAGGAGTCCTGAGAGGATCCAGATGCAGGGGCGTGATCAGGCACAGTGGAAGGGACTTAGTGTCAAACCACTCCCGGCCCTACCCTGAGAATACCAGCAGCTCTCCAGGAAGCGGAAGGCACAAGTTCTTTGCAGAAAAACTTAACAGTCTAGGGAACAGACATTCAGATCCAGACATTTGGGAGTACCTCCAAAAAGGCTGGCTTGCCATTTAGCTACCTCCCACCCCGCCCCAAACACAGAACTCCTTGGCCAGCCTTGTAGGACCTCACTCAGTTATAGACAGACAGCCTCGGGTAAGGCATCTGAGGAGAGCCTCCAACATAAAAGAGATAAACGAGAATAACATAAGAGGGGGGGAAAAAAAGAGGAACCAGATAATGCATGATCCGAAGAAAACTTAGACCCCCAAAACCCTAATTTCCTCGGAAAGATAAGATGATGCATCCAAAAAATAAGATGCTATGAAAAAGTCAACGTAAGAGGAAATAATACATATGGAAGAAAAAAATCAGTAGAACAACTGGAAAATAAGGAAATCTTTCAGAACAAAGTAGGAAGAGACAAGATGGAAAACAGGGTAGAAAGGATAAGAAACTCAAAGGATCAAATGATGAGGTCTAACATCTATCTAACAGAGGCTGGAGAGAAAAGAAAACAGAGATTGGGCGCGGTGTCTCACACCTATAATCCCTGCACTCTGGGAGGCCGAGGTCAGGAGATCAAGACCACCCTGGGCAACATGGTGAAACCCTGTCTCTACTAAAAATACAAAAATTAGCCGGACATGGTGGTGTGTGCTTGTAGTCCCAGCTATTTGGGAAGCTGAGGCAGGAGACTCGCTTGAATTCAGGAGGCAGAGGTTGCAGTGAGCCAAAATTGAGCCATTGCACTCCAGCCTGGGGAGCAAGAGAGAGACTCCATCTCAAAAAAATAAATAAAGTGAGTGTCATAAAAACATGACTGCTAAGCCCTGCACAGTGAGTGAAGGAAGTCCAGTGCAAGGCATAACGAAGTGAATTTTTAGGGTGCCATGAACAGAGTAAAAAGGCTTCTGGAGAGAAACAAAACCAGGGCACACAGACTCCACCTCAACAGCAACAGTGGATGCTAGGTGACAGTGGAGCAAAACTGAAAGGAAAATAATTTTCTTTTTTTGAGACAGGGTCTCCCTCTGTAATCAAGGCTGGAGTGCAGCGGTGCGATCATGGCTCACTGCAGCCTTGAACGCCCGGGTTCAAGCAGTCTTCCTACCTCAGCTTCGCAAGCTGCAAGAACTACAGGCACAGCTAATTCTGGGTTTTTTGTTGTTGTTGTTTGTTTGTTTTTTGAGACAGAGTCTCGCTCTGTTACCCAGGCTTGAGTGCAATGGCCTGATCTCAGCTCACCGCAACTTCCACCTCCCGAGTTCAAGCAATTCTCCTGCCTCAGCCTTCTGAGTAGGTGGGCTTACAAGCACGCACCACCATGCCCAGCTAATTTTTGTATTTTTAGTAGACAGGGGTTTCACCATGTTGGTCAGGCTGGTCTCAAACTCCTGACCTCATGATCCGCCCACCTCAGCCTCCCAGAGTGCTGGGATTACAGGTGTGGGTCACTATGCCAGGCCAATTTTTGTATTTTTTATACAGGGTTTCACCACATTGCCCAAGCTGGTCTCAAACTCCTGTACTCAAAACAATCTGCTTACCTTGGCTTCCCAGAGTGCTAGGATTACAGGTATAACCCACTATGTGCGGCCAGGAAAGTAATTTTCTACCTCTAATTTTACAAACATAGCTAAACTATGATGCAAATGTGAGAACAAAATAAATCTTTTTTTCTTTCCCCCAGCCTAAGTTATTTTGTCAATAAAATCATTTTTGCTGGGTGCAGTGGCTCACACCTGTAATCCCAGCACTTTGGGATGCCAACGTGGGCGGATCACGAAATCAGGAGATCGAGACCATTCTGGCTAACACGATAAAACCCCGTCTCTACTAACAATACAAAAAATTAGCCAGGCGTGGTGGCACATGCCTATAGTCCTCGCTACTCAGAAGGCTGAAGCAGGAGAATCACTTGAATCCAGGAGGCAGAAGTTGCAGTGAACCAAGATCACACCACTGCACTCCAGCCTGGGTGACAGAGCGAAACTCTGTCTTGAAAAAAACAGTAATAAATCATTTTTATACGGGAAAGGACTCAGAAAATTCCCCTCCCATGACATCTACCATCCAACAAGGGGCTGAACCAAGAAAACATACCACAGCTGCTGCTAAAGGCAACACTGAGCAAGCACCTGGCCCATGCCAGGCATTGTCCTATGCACTCACTCCATCCTCAAGAGCTAGATGAGCATCTCCAGCACACAGCACCTGCACAGGCTTGGGCAATTTCTTTTGGCTTTGCTGAGTAAAACAGGACAGTAAGTAAGACTATCCATACACAGGTGGCAGAGACATTAGGGAACTTGCCCAAGGTCACAGAGCTTCCAGGTGGAGGAGCAGGGACATGTGCTTGCAATGATGGCATGAAGGCACATGCTGCCTGGATGGAGACCAGCCCACAGATGAGGGTTCCAGGACAGAGGGAATATGGATGGATCAGAATATGGAAGTGACAGAACATTTGGAAAACTCTACAGAGATATATACAGCAACCCCCCCACCCCGCCCAGTAAAAATTAAAAGCAATAAAGAGAACTATGTTAAGTGAGACAGTAAGGCAACTCCAGTTCTTGCAGAAAAAAATAATTGTGGTCATAGAAAGAACATTACTGGTTCTGAGGCAAAGAGAGTCACAGAGCCCGTTCACTAGAGTGGGCTCACAAAGTGACAGTGTAGCCATCCTGGGAAGACGTGGAAGGCTGAGTGGGATCATGGCACAGGAGGCCACTCTGCACCTAGTGTGGTATGCAGCAGCCAAGAGGGCCCCCCAACTCCACCTAGTGTTCATGCCCATGTGTGATCTCCTGCCCTGTGAGCTGGGCCTAGCCACTCACTTCTAACAGACAGAAGCCAACGAAAGCAACACCGATGTCACTTCTAAGTTTAGGTTATAAAGGCACTCAGACTTCCGTCTTGGCTCACCTCTTGCTCACTCTGATGAAAGCCAGCTGCCATGCTGTCAGCTGGGGAGGGGCCTATGTGGCAGGAAGTGAGGGTGTCTGGTCACAGCCTGCAAGGAAGTGAATCCTGACGCCAGCTCACTAGAATGAGCTGGGATGTAGATACCCTTCAATCAAGCTTTCAGAGGAGACCATAATCCTACCTGTGAGAAACCTTGAGCCAGAGGACCCAAGCTAAGCTACACCTGGATTCCTGACCCACAGAAATTTGATAACAGATGTCATTTTAAGCTGCTATGTAGGGGTAATCTGTTAATTAGGAATAGGTAACTACTACATTTATATTAATGGGAAGTCAGCAGAGAACACTGAAATGGATAAACTGAGAAACGGCTGTGTAAGTGTGTAACCTGAAAACATGAGAAAAATGAGGCCCTGAAGAAAGGAGCTGAGAGGAGGGAGGAGCTACTATGTCTCATTTTAAATCATGTGGCATTATTTGACTTCCTTTTAAGTACATGGAAGCATTACTTTCATTAAAAATGAAAATGAAGGTAACGGGAAGAGTAAACTAATTTCCAGGAGATGAAATACGACTTTGCAATCACAGGAAAAGGGAAGAATGTGCACCAAGAAGTTACTGTCACCTCAGAACAGCAAGAGCATGGATGGCTCTTACCATCATCTTTACACTTCTACATCTCCTCATTTTTTAAGTTTTATATACGGATTACATTTAGGAAATTCAATATATAGTATTAAAATAGAAAAATTAAAGAAGCAGGCTGGGTGCGGCGCCCACTGGTAAATTTGACTGGCTTAAAAAAATAATTTTTAAAAAGACACTAAAATGACAGACATAGTATTTCCTTCGGAGCCTCCCACAGTCTTTCAAAACCACGTTAGGGAATAAATAGTATTTGCGTGATTCCAGTGACATCTTGGAGTAAGTGACAGTAATGAAAACATACAAGTAAACACCGAGTAATTATAGTTCACCTTTATACACACGTTTACAGAAATCATCTGGTCCCCTTTGCCGCTAAGTGAGTTGAAAAGTGAAAGCGTCTGAATCCCACCAGCATCGCTGCACATGTCATCCACTGAGCCATCATCTCCCATGAACTTGACTTTCAACCAATTTGCCAGCATTCTACAGATTAAAAAAAAAAAACTTGAAGAATCCAATTCTAAATTTGAATTATAAAGACTTCCAGGAAAAGAAGAAAGAGAAATATCACACAGATCTAGGTCCAAAGTTAACAAATCTTACTATGAAGCTGACCTGCACAAAACAGGCTGCCATTTAAAAATGGAGCAATGATCTTTCTTGTTCTTTTTTTTTTTCTTTCCCTCAGATAGGGTCTCACTGTCACCCAGGGTAGAGTGCGGTGGTACAAACTCAGCTCACTGTAGCAAGCAAACCTCCTGCCTCAGCCTCCTCAGTAGCCGGGACTACAGGCACGGGCCACCATCCTCTGCTAAGTTTTGTTAGCACAACACAGATGTTGCTCACACTGGCTTCAAACTCCTGGGCTCAAGCAATCCTTCCACAGCCTCCCCAGTTGCTGAGATTACAGCTGTGCACCACTGCACCTGGCTTCTACTTGTTCTTAATTGAGCAGGAGGGAGTACTCATAGAACCGGCTCACTCTAACGTGACTTAAGATTCTGAAGCATTAAGATTTTCAGCAATAGAAAACATCCCTAGAGTTTGAAATACATATTTTTTATAGATCAAATTTCTCACATCTGAGACCTTAAGAATTCCTCAGTGATATATGAACTTAGCAAATCATGAGACAGCTATTTTAAGAAATGAATCCTCAGCTGGGTGTGGTGGCTCACACCTGTAATCCCAACACTTTGGAAGGCCAAGGCAGGTGGATTGCTTGAGCCAGAAGTTCAAGACCAGCCTGGGCAACATAGCAAAACCCTGTCTTGACAGGAAAAAAAAAAATAATTACAAAACCTAGCCCAGCATGGTGGTGCGTGCCTATAGTCTCTGCTACTCAGGAAGACCACTTGAGCCCAGGAGGTCAGGTTGCAGGGTGCCAAGATCACATCACTGCACTCCAGCCTGGGGGATAGAGTGAGACCTTGTGTCAAAATTAAAAAAAAAAAAAAAAAAAAAGGGAAAAAGGAATAGCCATTTAAATATTTTTAAGATGCCACAACACTCTTCTTTGTTCCGCCGTCCTATGAGATGAACATCATGACTCTATTTCTCTTTCCTTACTGCATGTGTTCCAAGCTTGCCTGGGCTTTCTAAGTGAAAAAGTATTCTGGAATTAGATAATGGTGTTTAAAAAGAAATGCGTTCAGAGAACTTCGAACCCTCATACATTGCTGGTAGGAATGTTAAAGATGCAGCCACCACGGAAAGGTTTGGCAATTCCTCAAAAACTTAAACATACACTTACCATAAAATCAGCAATCCTACTCCTAGCTATATAACCAAGAGAATTATAAATCACATGTCCACACAAATACTTACATGTTAGTATTCATAGCAGTCTTTTCACAGTAGCCAAAAAGTAAAAACCACCCAAATGCCTATCAACCGATAAATGGATAAATAAGGTATACTCACACAGTGGAGTATTATTCAGCCACAGAAATGAATGAAGCACTAACATATGCTTCAGTGTGGAAAAGTCTAGAAAACATTCCGTAAGGGAAAGGTGCGATTCAGAAAAGGCTACATATTATATGATTCCATTTATATAAGACGTCTAGAATAGGCAAATTTATGGAAACAGAAAACAGATCAGTGGTTTCAGGCTGGGTACGATGGCTCACATCTGTAATCCCAGCACTTTGGGAGGCCGAGGCAAGCCGATCACCTCAGGTGAAAAGTTCAAGACCAGCCTGGCCAACGCGGCGAAACCCCATGTCTACTAAAAATACAAAAATTAGGCTGGGTGGTGTGCACGTGTAATCCCAGCTACTCGGGAGGCTGAGGCAAGAAAATTGCTTAAATCCGAGAAACAGAGGTTACAGTGAGCCGAGATCGCACCACTGTACTCCAGCCTGGGCAAAAGAGCAAGATTCCATCTCAAAAAAAAATACGGGTTTCTTTTTGAGTGAAAAGGCTTTCTGGAATTAGTTAACAGTGATGGTTGCAAAACCCTGTGGATATATCTAAAAATCACTGAAATGTACACTTCAAATGGGTGAAGTTTATGGTATGTGAATAAAATTTCAATAAAGCTATCTTAAAGAAACTGTAAGCCAGTAGTGATGGTTCACGCCTGTAATCCCAAAACCTTGGGAAACCATAGCACATGGATTGCTTGAGCCCAGGAATTCAAGACCAGCCTGGGCAACATGGTGAAACCCCATCTTTCAAAAAAGAAAAACCATTAGCCAGGCATGGTGGCACATGCCTGTAGTTCCAGCTACTCAGGAGGCTAGGGTGAGAAGGTCATTTGAGCCTAGGAGGTCGAGGCTTCAGTGAGTCATTATCACACCAGTGCCCTCCAGCCTAGGTGAGGGCAAGACCCTGTCTCAGAAGAAACAAACTGTAGTTGCTTTAAAACTATGACTTCTTGGCCAGGAGTAATGGCTCACACCTATAAGCCCAGCACTTTGGGAGGCCGAGGCAGGTGGATTATGAGACCAGCCTGACCAACATGGTAAAACCCCATCTCTACTAAAAATACAAAAAGATTAGCCAGGCGTGGTGGTGCGCGCCTGTAATCCCAGCTACTCAAGAGACTAATGCAGGAGAATTGCTTGAACTCAGGAGGTGGAGCTTCAGGAGCTGAGCCATGCACTCCAGCCTGGGTGACAAAGTGAGACTCCAGCTCAAAAACCTGGGGAAAAAAAAAAAGACTTCTGGCCAGGTGCACTGGCTCGCTCCTGTAATCCCAGCACTTTGGGAGGCCCAGGCAGGTGGACTAAAAGGTCAGGAGATTGAGACCCGCCTGGCCAGCACGGTGAAACCCCATCTCTACTAAAATACAAAAAAAAAAAAAAAAATTAGCTGGGTGTGGTGACATGTGCCTGTAATCCCAGCTGTTTGGGAGGCTGAGGCAGGAGAATCACTTGAACCCAGGAGGCAGAGGCTGCAGCGAGCAAGATTGTGCCACTGCACTCCAGCCTGGCAACAGACCGAGATTCTGTCTCAAAAAAAGACTTTTGTATGCTAGTTACAGGAAGTAAGACCATGTCAATTTTTTTTCTTTTTTAAAATGCCAAGTTTCTTCTGAATGGTAAAAAATCAAACTATAGTAAACAATAAACTGTCTAAAATAAAGCAGGTCTATCGACACCTTAACACAGCTTTAAATACTGTTGCCAAGTGACATGGTTCAGATTTGTGTGCCCACCCACAATCTCATGTTGAACTGTAATCCCCAGTGTTGAAGGAGGCGCCTGGTGGGAGGTACTGTATCGGGGGTGGATCTCCCCCTTCCTGTTCTCATGACAGTGAGCTCTCATGAGATCCAGTTGTTTACAAGTGTGTAGCACCTCCCACTTTGCTCTCTTCCTCTTGCTCCGATTACGAAGGCCATGCTGCTTCCCCTTCGCCTTCCACCCTGACTGTGGGTTTTCTGAGGCCTCCCCGGCCATGCTTCCTGTGCAGCCTATGGAACCATGAGCCAATTAAACCTCTTTATAAATTATCAAGTCTCAGACCATTCTTTAAAGCAGTGTGAAAATGGACTAATACACCAAGTTTATGGAATAAAAATGGAAATAATCAAATCTAAAGTTTCAACTTAAAATCCTGAGCAAAACAGACCATAAATCCAAGCATTAAAACGTTAAACCTACGCTT
The DNA here is from genome assembly GCF_049354715.1 of Callithrix jacchus. Taxonomy (NCBI): domain Eukaryota; kingdom Metazoa; phylum Chordata; class Mammalia; order Primates; family Cebidae; genus Callithrix; species Callithrix jacchus. The sequence goes on from NC_133522.1 coordinate 51,840,782, forward strand.
CAGAGTTCCCATCACACATAAAAGGAATACCGGCCCTGGCCCACAGCTCTGCCCCCGTGCACTTCGCCTCTTCGAAACCCCACAGGGGAAACCCTTCCTGACCTGCCAGGACTCCCTGGGGACTGCTCTTCTCCATCCGGCAACACCAGCACCAGCTTCCAAAACACATGCTCCTGCCTCCCAGGGAGGTGCTCAGCCACAAGGGACGGCAGGTCCAGAGACGCCCACGCCACATCACTGGAAGGAAAAGACCGCCGTGGGTTAGCCAGGATGTGAGACCCTAGCAGGAGCAGCACACACAGCCTATGAGCAGGAAGGGGCAGGGTGGGGAAAAATCAGGGTCAGAGGTTGAACTGCAAACTAGAAACCCTGTCTGAAACTCAGCCAAGAGACCTCAGATGCATGAAGGGCTGTCAGTGTGACAGACGGGGAGATGGGGTGGGGAGGGGGGCGGGCGGGTGACCAGGGAGCACACAGAAGGGTGGAGCATGACAGACCTCAGCAGCTGCTGGTAGAAGTGCTGAACCTTCATCTGGTGAACGGTCTTATTTCTGAGCTGCCGTAACCTGCAAAGGAAAGCAGAATGACAGTGTCCCTGCAGGAGCTTAGTGAAAAGTACTGACTGGCTAGTGAGTGCCCCCTGGGGAATACCCAGGAGACTGAAAAAAACTTTCTGCTAAAGAAATGGGTTACAGGACAGGCACAGTGGCTCACGCCTGTAATGCCAGCACTTTGGGAGGCCGAGGCAGGCAGATCCTGATGTCAGGAGATCGAGACCATCCTGGCCAACACGGTGAAACCCCGTCTCTACTACAAATACAAAAAGATTAACTGGGGTGGTGCCACACCCATAGTCCCATCTACTCAAGAGGCTGAGGCAGGAGAATCGCTCGAACCCGGGAGGCAGAGGTTGCAGTGAGCCAGTATTGCGGCCACTGCACTCCAGCCTGGGTGACAGAGCAAGACTCCATTTCAAAAAAAAAAAAAAAAAATAATGGGTTAAGAGGATTCCTTCATTCCTGCTGTGTGCTGGCTGTGGGAGATTCAGCAATAAATCCTGCCCTTCAAGCATCTCTAAATGTTGTCCTGGCATGTGGGAGGTGTCTGCACTGTGGGCAAATGCTGCCAGGTGGGGCTGGAGCTGGGGTGTGTGTTGCAATCTCACTAGGGTGGTCAGGTGATAGGTGAGCAACGACCTAAAGGAAACAAGGGCAGCCAACATGACAAGTCCCAGCAGCAGAGCGCATGGCTATGCTGGGCCACAGCTGGACCTAGCATGTTTGGGGAGGGCAGTGAGGACAGCTGGGGAAGGGGCTGGGTCCACAGTGCAGAGACTTGGCCATCGCTAGGTTCGCCGCCGAGACAGGCAACGCCACCTGGCTGAGCTGTCGGAGGATCCCTCCAGCTGATGCTGACCTGGTGCAGGAGATGCCCAATTTCCCTGCGTGGCCCAGGTCCAGGAGACCCCTGGCCAGGTTCTCCTCAGCAATGGGGCACTCTGCGCTGGGCGCCAGTGCCCTCAGCCGGTTGCTCACGTCCACGCAGCAGGGTGCAGCAGGGAAAGCCCGCATCTGGCGCCTCAGTTTCTTCCGGGCTGCGACAGCTTCCCTCCACCTGGGGGGCACAAAAACACATCATCACTGAGTGTTTTCAAGGTCTTCAAACCAATAAACAAATTGGAGTTAAAACTCAGGCATGTTGCTGACTTGGCCTACCAAAAATAAATAAATAAATGAATGAAAACAACTCAGCTATGGGGAAGGAATGCCATCAAATGAGCATGCTGAGCAATGAAACTAACACGGAATGCGCTTTGGAGGCCGACTTGGCAATACGGAGACATATGGGAAGAAAGCTGCCCGGGTGCCATGGCAAGAAACTGAAGGCACATCTGTCCCAGCACAATAAATGATTGCTCAGACACAGCAGTGACATCAAAGATGAATAACTGATTACTTAGACACAGCGATGACACCAGTTAGACTTAGATGCAATCACACAATTAATTATATAGTCAATCTTACATTATTCTTCTCTACTATTAACTTTTCCTTTAGTATTACAGTGTAGAAACGTTTTTAGCCTTATATTATAGAAATAACAGGGTAAAATATAATTAGGAACTAAAGGGACACTGTGAGAAGTGATCAGGAGACAACAGTAAAAGCCCTGTGGTAACGCCAGTGCCTGGGGAGGTGCCCGTTACTTAGCAGGCAGGCCTTGCCCTAATGCCAGCTTCTGGGGAGGTGCCCGTTTACTTAGCAGGCTGTGAGGGCGAGTTCAGAGAAAACTCTGCTCTGCTGGCTCTTGAGGAAGGTCTGACACTAGCCAGCCGGCCCACAGACATTCAGGAGCTTAAACACCTCTCCGTGGTGCTGTGCTCCGACGGTCACGATCCTTGTCCACTTTCATGTTCCACTTTCCCAGCCGATGCTCCCTTGTAAATTCTTAGAATAGAGGAACCCTAAAAGCCTTTGATCTCCCTGATAAGTGCATGGAAAGATACTGATCTATGTGCCTCCCCTCCTGGCAGCAGCTACCTGAGGGAGGGGCCCTCTGTACTGTACCCATGTGACCCACTGAACTGTGCCCATGTGGCCCCCATATTTTAAGAAAGTGATTTGCTTGACCCCTAGCAATCATGTCAGATAATTCACTCTCCAGCCCTGGCCCCCTGCCTTGTATACAATAAATGTCAGTGAGTCCAGGCATTTGGGGCCACTGCTGGACTCTGGTAGCAGTGTTCCCCCAGGCCCAGCTGAATTCTTACCTCTGTGTCCTTGTGTCTTTCTCTTCTACGATCTATCATCTCTGCACACAAAAGAATACCCACAAGACCCTGTGGGGCTGGACCCTGCAGATACAGATCTAGGATACATATGCCCAGCCGGGCACGGTGGCTCACGCCTGTAATCCTAGCACTTTGGGAGACCAAGGTGGGCAGATTGCCTGAGCTCAAGAGTCTGAGACCACCCTGGGCAACACAGTGAAACACATCTCTACTAAAATACAAAAAATTAGACGGTTATGGTGGTAGGCGCCTGTGGTCCCAGCTACTCAGGAGGCTAAGGCAGGAGAATCATCTAAATCCGAGAGGTGGAGGTTGAAGTGAGCCAAGATCATGCCACGCCACTGCACTCCAGCCTGGGCGACAGGAGACTCTTGTCCAAAAAAAAAAAAAATGATACACATATATCCCTTGACCCATAGCTGCTACTGACAGGAATTTATCTCCAGAAACACATGCCTGTGTGCAACCGGGTGAACTGTCTGTACAAGGATGGTCACCAGGCACTCTTTGCCAGAGCTAAAAGGAGAGCCACATCGAAGTCCATCCACAGAGGACCAGGAAGGTCATCACTGGTACATTTTTGAACTGATCTCAACACCAATGGCAATCCTGAGAGCTCAACACGCTACTATAGCCAGGCCTCCACCTCTTACCAGATGGAGCATAGAAAGGCTCAGGGCAAAGCAGGGGTCAGGAGGTCACCTGTGCCAACAGCCACAGGAAAGGACAGAAAGTCTCTGGATGGATTCACAAGCAGCTGCTGCTCGAACAATGGACGGTCTGTTGTGGAAGGGAGACTCACTTCTCCCCATACTCCCTTCTATACTGTTACAACTGTCAAGGACACTATTACTTATTTAAATTTCCCTGTGAAATAAATCATACAACACACGTAACACATATGTGCCCCGTTTAAAGATTAATAAGCACCTATGCACTCTCATCCAGTTGAGACGCTGTAGCCATGAGAGGCAGCCCTCCCATTCCCAAAAGTAACTACTGTGCTGAGATTATGATCGTTATTTTCCTCCTTTTCTTTAGGATTATACCACTATATAAAAATCCAAAATAAGCGATTTGGTATGAATATACAGTATTTGTATATTCCCTGTTGATCGCTTTTTTCCCACGACTTCTGTTTTGAGATGGAGTGCTCCCATTTGCTGGTGCAGAGTCATCATCTGGCCTGTTCACAGCCATCTCCCAGCACCCAGTGCCATGGGCATATGGCAGCATCCTGTAAGTATGCTGAAATACAGAGCAGCCACCACACCCCAATCTAATTCCTGACTTTTCCCCTTAGTTTATACTGTGTGCACATGTGTGTGTATGTGTCGCACATAATCAGGTATTTCTGAAACCCAATATAAACCAATTGGAGTCCGTTTTAGGTATTCATTGCTGTAACATTTTCCCTGATCCTTTTACCACTGAATAAAGGAACTGAAGGCTCATACATTTTGAATCTGGTAAAAGACTCTTCCCCATGCGTGTGGATTTTGCCTATAGGGACACAGGACTCACCGCTGCAGATACTTGCAGAAGCACTGAAGCTCCTGGAGAGTCTCCTTTGCAGTCTGGAAGATTTCCTCCACGAGAAACAAGTCCACGAGGTGGGCACAGACATCCTCACAGCAACGGGCCATGCGGACCCTCTGGTCTGTCTCTACTGCTTTCCTAAGAAACAGGGCAATCAGCATGGAAGACTGCACTCAGGGCCCACAGATACTGAGGGCTTGCTTTAAAAGTTCAAGAGCTGGCCAGGCACGGTGGCTCACGCCTATAATCCCAGCAATTTGGGAGGCCTAGGCGGGTGGATGACCTGAGGTCGGGAATTGGAAACCAACCTGGCCAACATGGAGAAACCCAAGCTCTACTAAAAATACAAAATTAGCCGGGCATGGTGGCACAGGCCTGTAATCCCAACTACTCGGAGGGGTGAGGCAGGAGAATCACTTCAACCAGGAGGCAGAGGTTGCAGTGAGCTGAGATCATGCCATTGCACTCCAGCCTGGGCAACAAAAGCCAAACTCCATCTCAAAAAAAAATAAAATAAAATAAAAATTGAAATTAAAATACAGAAATCAGCTGGGCATGGTAGTATGTGCCTATAGTCCCAGCTACTCAGGAAGCTGAGGCAGGAGAATTGTTTGAACCCAGGAGGTGGAGGTTGCAGTGAGCTGAGACTGCACCACTGCGATCCAGCCTAGGCGACAGAGCGAGACTCCATCCCAAAAAAGAAAACAAAAAAACAGTGTTAAGAGTCTGCATCCTCAACATTAACATGTAATTACATGTTTGCTGTAAGTGAAGCTTATATACTTAAACTGCAGACACCTAGAAAGATACAGTAAAAACAATTAAGTGGTACAGGCTGCCAAATTACAGGGGCAAAGGGGCCCTTGTAACAGTTAAGAAATAAACTAGGCCGGGCGCCGTGGCTCACGCCTGTAATTCCAGCACTTCGGGAGGCCAAGGCGGGCGGATCACAAGGTCAAGAGGTTGAGACCATCCTGGCCAACATGGTGAAACCCGTCTCTACTAAAAATACAAAAATTAGCTGGGCATGGTGGCATGCACCTGTAGTCCCAGCTAACTGGGAGGCTGAGGCAGGAGAATCGCTTGAACCCGGGAGGCAGAGATTGCAATGAGCTGAGATCGCACCACTGCACTCCAGCCTGGCGACAGACTGAGGCCTCTGTCTCAAGAAAAGAAAGAAAGGAAGAAAGAAAGAAACCTTTATCTTTAAAATAGTCAGAATTTTTAATTAATTATTTTAGAGACAGAGTCCCACTATGCTGCCCAGGCTGCAGTACGGTGGCCATCCACAGGTGCAGTCATTGCACACTACCTGGACCTTCCGAGCTTAAGTCACACCTCAGTCTCAGGAGCTGGGACTACAGGTGCCTGGCTTAGAATTTGTGAATGACCATGCAGACAACCAACCACAAAATCTTCTCATCAGCAATACCTGAGATCTGCAATTGGAAGTGTGTCAAGTATCTGATAAATGCCAGTGGCTACTAAGGATGGCTGACGCTGGTCATGTGGTGGTAGCCCTTGTATAAAAGAGAATTTTTTATAATAAAATTCTTTGTCGAATATATATCAAATACGTTTGGTCACAAAATCAAAGCTTAAACAGGAAAGCACATTTCCAATAGGCCATCCTCAGTGGCTGGAGACACAGCCTCTGTCTCCTGGCACAGCAAGGCACCAATGTTTCACTTACTTCAACTCCTGAGAGCAAGTTTCCCTCACGAACTCCATCATCACCCATTCCATCAGCTCTGCAGCCAGGCCCTGGCTCAGCTCAGTTAACGCCAGCTCTCTCTCCCGTTTCAACCTACAAGGAAGAGAATACCCAAGGATAATGTTTCAGAATAAAAATAAGTGCTGCTTGCTTTACTCCCCAGCCGTGCAGACAGGGACTGAGCTGTGCTGCCTGAGCCAGGAGGCCACCCCGACTCCAGCTCCCGACACCACCTCCCTTCCCCTGCCTTTCCTGGCTGAGGAGGGCCACTGCTCACAGGTGGGTATGGCCTGGGGACTTCTACCCACTCCTTGGGCTCAAGCGTATGAGGGCACTGAGAGGGCCAGCAGGGGTTGAGTAGCAGCACATTGCACAACAGCAAGGGCTTCCCGGCCAGGGTCCACTCTCTCCCGCCCTGCTGCGTGGACACGACACACCAACCTTTCCTCTTCGGCCCGCTGCCTCTCCTGCTCTCTCCGCTCCGTTTCCTTAGTCACTTCTTCAGCTGCAATGTGCCTCAAAATGCCTGTGGTTGCAGCTGTTAACAAATCCTCCACAGCAGCATTAGAAACACTACACAGAGCAAAGGGGACAGCATTCAAAATCAAAGTAAAAAGCCACGTCAGTAAGTGTCTGATACTGACAAGGAAAAACACAGCTTCAGTATCCCTAATCCAAAAATCTGAAATCCAAAATGCTCCAAAATCTAAAACTTTGAAAGCACAGCATGACATGCTTTCAAAGGAAATGCTCATTGAATCATTTTAGAATTCAGATTTTTAGGTAGGAGATACTCAACCGGTAGATAGAATACAAATATTCCAAAATCCAAAAATATCTGTGATCTAGAACACTGTCGTCCCAGCATTTTGGATAACGGATATGCAGTCTGTACGTGTTTGGCTGTCAGCATACAAATTAAGCCACTGTTAGAAACACACCATTTACCAAAACGGACTCGTGAAGAAACAGAAAAAGCTCAACAGTCCTGTAATTCTTAAGAAGACTTCCAAACAAAGAAAAGTATGAGACCAGAAGGTTTCACTGGTAAATTCTATTAAACACCTACGAAAATCTACCACCAATCTTTCTCAAACCCTTTCAAAAACTGAGGAGGAGAGAACATTTACTAACTCATTTTCTGAGGCCAGCATTGCCATAATATCAAAGACAGACCAAAGACACTAGAGGAAAGCTAGAGACTGGCCAGGCAGGAGGTGGCTCACGCCCATAATCCCAGCATTTTGGGAAGCTGAGGTGGGAGGACTGCTTGAACCCAGGAGTTCAAGACTAACCTAGGCAACACAGGGAGGCCCCATCTCTACAAAAAAATAAAAACTTAGCCAGGTATGGTGGCATGTGCCTGTGGTCCTAGTTACTTGGGAGGCTGAGGTGGGAGGATGGCTTCAGCCTAGAAAATCAAGGCTGCAGCTAGCTGTGATTGTGCTTCTGCACTCTGGCCTTGGTGACAAAGTAAGACCCTGGCTCAAAAAAAAAAAAAAAAAAAAGGAAAACTACAGACCAATATTCCTCATGAATATGGATATAAAAATCCTCAACAAGGCCAAGCATGGTGGCTCATGCCTATAATCCCAGCACTTTGGGAGGCCAAGAAGGATGGATCATGTGAGGTCAGGAGTTCGAGACCAGCCTGGCCAACATGGTAAAACCCCATCTCTACTAAAAACACAAACATTAGCCAGGAGTTGGTGGCAAGCAGCTGTAATCCCAGATACTTGGGAGGCTGAGACAGGAGAATCACTTAAACCTGAGAGATGAAGGTTATAGTGAGCCAAGATTGCGCCACTGTACTTCAGCCTGGGCGACAGAGCAAGACTCCAGCTCAGAGAAAAAAACAAATCTTCAACAAATGTTGGGCAGAGTGGCTCACACCTCTAATCCCAACACTTTGAGAGGCTGATGTCAGGAATTCAAAGCCAGTCTGCACAACAAAGTGAGACCGAGCCTCTAAAAAATTTAAAACTTGGTTGGGCACGGTGGCTCATGCCTGTAATCCCAGCACTTTGGAAGTCCAAGGCGGTAGATCACCTGAAGTCAGGAGTTCCAGACCAGCCTGGCCAAGCAAGACTCTGTCTCAAAAATAAACTAATTAATTAATTAATTAAACCAAGGAAGCAAAAACTTTGTATGGTGAAAACTATAAAGCATTCCTAAAAGAAATTAAGGATGACCTAAATAAATGGCATCTGATACTCTCAGATTAGAAGATTTAATATTGTTAAAACAACAATATTGGCCAGGCGTGGTGGCTCATGCCTGTAATCCCAGTACTTTAAGAGGCTGAAGCAGGCAGATCACTTGAAGCCAGAAGTTCTAGACCACCCTGGACAACATGGCAAAAGGCATCTCTACAAAATATTAAAAAATTAGCCAGGCGTGGTGGTGGTACACACCTGTAATCCTAGCTACTTAGGAAGCTGAGGCAGGAAAATCGATTGAACCCAGGAGGCGGAGGTTGCAGTGAGCCGAGATTGAGCCACTACACTCCAGCCTGAGCAACAGAGAGACTCCATCTCAAAAAAGAAAAAAAAAAGATGACAATACTACCCAAAACAGTCTACAGATTCAATGCAATCTCTATCAAAATCCCAACAGCACTTTTTGCAGAAATAGAGAAAAACTCGTCCTAAAATTCAGATGATCTCTCAGGAGACCCCATATTAACAAAACCATTTTGAAAAAGAAGAATAGATAGAGGGAAAATTCTTTTTTTTTTTTTTTTTGAGACAAAGTCTCGCTCTGTTGCCCAAGCTGCAGTGCAATGGCGCGATCTCGGCTCACGGCAAGTGCAATGGCTCATGCAGTGCAATGGCGCCATCTCGGCTCACGGCAAGTGCAATGGCTCATGCAGTGCAATGGCGCCACTCGGCTCACGGCAAGTGCAATGGCTCATGCAGTGCAATGGCGCCATCTCGGCTCACGGCAAGTGCAATGGCTCATGCAGTGCAATGGCGCCATCTCGGCTCACGGCAAGTGCAATGGCTCATGCAGTGCAATGGCGCCATCTCGGCTCACGGCAAGTGCAATGGCTCATGCAGTGCAATGGCGCCATCTCGGCTCACGGCAAGTGCAATGGCGCATGCAGTGCAATGGCGTGATCTCGGCTCACGGCAAGTGCAATGGCTCATGCAGTGCAAGGGTGCAATCTCGGCTCATGGCAACCTCCGCCTCCTAGGTCCAAGCGATTCTCCTGCCTCAGCCACCCAAGAAGCTGGGATTACAGGGACCTGCCATCACACCTGGCTAATTTTTTAATTTTTAGTAGAGACAGGGTTTCACCATGTTGGTCAGGCTGGCTCAAACTCCTGACCTTGTGATCCACCCAACTTGGCCTCCCAAAGTACTGGGATTACAGGTGAGAGCCACCACACCTGGCTTTTTTTTTTTTTTTTTTGAGACATAGTCATGCTCTGTCACCCAGACTGGAGTGCAGTGACACTATCTTGGCTCACTGCAACCCTCTGCCTCCTGGGTTCAAGCGATTTCCTGCCTCAGCCTCCCAAGTAGCTGGGAGTACAGGTGCCCACCACCACGCCTCGCTAATTCTTGTATTTTTAGTAGAGAAGGGGGTTTCACTATGTTGGCCAGGCTGGTCTTGAACTCTTAACCTCAAGTGATCCACCCACCTCGGCCCCCCGAAGCACTAGGAATACAGGCATGAGCCACTGGAAAATCTCCATGACACTGTATTTGGCAGTGACTTATTGGATCATGACTCCAAAACACAAGCAACTTTAGTAGAGGAAACTTCTGGAGGACTGGGTGCAGCTCCCCACTGCAAGGAGCAGGAGGGGAGCACCAGATGCTACTCACCCCAGAGCAGCAGCCACGTAGGCAGCGCCTGCAGAGCCGACTTCCTCACAGTCCCTCTGCAGAGCCTCCTGGATGAGCTCATCCACCACCTGCTCCAGGTCCTGTGGAGAGACCAGCATGGGGGTTGAAGGGAACATCCCACCCATGGCAGAAATCCTGGGTAACATGTTGTCACTGACAGTCTGCAGGTATCTGGTGACAAAAGCACATGACCCCTGACACAGGGTCAGCTAGGCTGCTGCAGGAAAAGTGTCCCCTGGCAAATGGAAAGCAGATGGCCACAGAGCACCCTGGCCCAGACATCTCCAATCTACATCAAGCAGCCTCCACTTCTGAGGCCACTCTTTATGCTCCCGCTCAGAACTCCCTGATCCCAAGAGGGGCTGACGCCCAGTGCCTGTCCCTAAGTAGCCAGAGTCGCACAATCCAGTCCCACAACCATAGAGTTAATAGGCTCTACTCCACAGTAAGGCACTGGTCAGGGGCCATGCCCACCCTGCAGCCACATGCATCAAGGGGCATACCCACCCCAGGCCAGGCCCATATCAGGGTGCACAGGCACACAGGCCACACACACCATGACCTCAAGGCCATGCCTATCAGAAAACACAGCCACCCCAAGCCATGCCCACAGGAGAGACACCCAACCCGGTCAGACCCATCAGTAGGGATACCCACTCCCAGGTAACACCCACAGGGGACAAGATCACACTTATCAGTGGGGACACCCAACCCCCGGACATGCCCACCAGGAAGACACACCCACTCTCAGGCCAGGCATACTGGGGCCGCACCTACCAGGAAGACACACCCACTCTCAGGCCACACCCATCAGGGGAGACACCCACCCTCAGCCATGCCCATGAGGGACATATCCCCCCCATCAGGGGGCACACCCACACCTAGGCCATGCCCATGAAGGCGTACAATGCTGCCCATGATCCTGTCAGGAATAGACAGGTGCTGAGTTCAGACACACAAGGGCGCAGGCCAGTGCTGAGAGGAAGCTCCCAAGATGAAGATGGGACTCCACGCTGAGCCTGGATGGCAGGCCCCAGACCTGCCACCTGAGGCTGGCTGACTCTAGCAAGACCCCTCCCTGGACTCTCCGGAGACCAAGCACCACAGCCCACCCCATGAAGTGGAGACCAAGGACATTAGTGCACAATGACCAAGAAGAGTCCCTACCTCATCAGAGTACATGGGCAAGGGCTCTGGAGGAGGCAACTCAGGCTGCACAGGGGGCTGGAAGAGGCCAGGCGCCACGGACATGTTCAGTGCCAGGATGGGAGGCAGAGGCACTGGCGAGGGCGCAGGGGCAGGGAGAGGCTGCGGGAGACTGGGCAGGGGCGCATCTACCTCTACGCCACACTCCTCTCCCCTCCCTCCACCTGGAAGGAAACACAAGAGGAAACAGAGCTGTAGACACAGGGCGCCTGGCACCACAGAGACCAAGGTCTGTGCAGGGACAGCCCCAGGCCACCCATAGTGACCCTGACAACTGGCCTGCCCTCCTGAAGACCAGCACATTGGACACACACCACAGTGGACACATCCACCCTTCATGTGAAAGACAAGCCCCAGGAGGTGAGGGAGCCAGGAGCAAGGCTTCACGGCCCCTCGGTCCACTCCCCGTGAGCTGAGCATGAGGGAGCGCCACACTGCTGGGGCCAGACAAGACAGGTGCTCAGGCTCCTGGGAGGCATCGTGGCAGGAGAATGCAGCCAGTCCCCTCACTACGACTGCAGCTTCACTCACCAGCTGTATCCGAGCCGGGTCTCTGGGTGCTGACGGGCAGCTCTGTGGCCAGGCTCTCCCCAACGTACTTGTTCTGGGAGTTGAAGCTGCACACAGGGGTGTGACGAGGGACGGGGGGCAATGGCCCTCCATTCACAATTTCCCCAATGGACACCGTCAGCTTCCTGGTAATAAACACCGACTTCCTGGTCTTGGATAATCCCTCCGGTTCCAGAAAAGCAGACCGGTTCAGCTCCACACAGCTACCCAGGACACAAGAAGACACCAGAGGGCTGTCACCAGGGAAGAAGACAGCTTTGCCCTCAGTGCCCTGGTGAGTGCTGCAAGCTGTCAGGCGTCCCACAGCCACGTGTAAAGAACAGAAAGCAGAGGCCCGGGTCCCATGGCCACCCATCCTGGAGCCTCTGCAGGTCCCTGGAACCACTGGGCCCAGTGAGTTAACAGACACATGCTGACTCACTCCGGCCTCCTGGCTGGCTCACCCAAAGCCGCCTGTTTTGTGGAGACAGACCGGGAAGGAGGAGACAGGCCGGGGGCAGGTGAGGAGGTACAGGAGGCAGGGTGGGGAACCCAGCAGTGGGTGTTGAGGGTAAGCTGCCAGTGTCTGACAGTGAGTCTCATCCTGGTCTTAAAAGACACTGACTGCTCAGTAACAGAGAAGACTCTGGCCTGGCCTGTGGTGCCTCCATCCCAGCTGTCAGAGGTTGCCTGTCACCGCTGGCAAAGGGAAATAATAACCCCTAACCTTTATCTTTAGTTTCGCTGACAACTCATGCAAAGGACTGATTTTCGAGTCAACAAGGAACTTGGTCTGAGCCCTCAATGGGCTGACAGCCAGGGTGTTGCAACACCCCCAGCCATTCTGAGCCTCATGTGTTCACCTGTACGGGAGAGGAACACACCTTCTCTCCAAGCCAGGCAGGCAGGCAGGCAGGCAGCCCCCCATGGCCCTTTATCAGAATTCAAAAGGAAACAGGAGAGAGGAGCCTGCAGTTCCACGGTCAGCTCTCACCCGTCAGAAATGGTGAGGCCGTGGCAGGTGAGGAAGTCAGTCGCCTCTTCGCAGTCTTGGAACAGCAGCATGCGCACCACGCCATCCAGGGGAAAGAGGGTAGATCGCTGTGTGCTCACCGTGTATGCGAAGTTGAGTGCCCGGAGAGCATCCTTGCGGATCTGAAAGGAGCAGCCAATCACTGCAGTCTCAGAGAAAGGTCCAATCAGACAAATGCAGTCAGCCTGTGACCACAGGAACGGCCAGCATGGGGACACGGGCTCCTCCTGGGGCTCAGCCCACCAGAAGGCACTCTGGCAACATAGAATGACCCAAGCTTAGAGATGGCAGGCGGTCTGCTCAGTGGCGATGCTCAGGAATGCAGGCCAAGCAAACACTCTCACAGAGAAGAGGCTGGGAAGGTTTTATTTAGAAGAAAAATCATGAAACAAACCTTCCACCAACAAGGCCAGGTGAAGTCATCTATGCAGCATCCACTCGACATGAAGGTGCTGCAGAGGACCGTAGGAGACTACGGAATGCCAGGAAGAAATGAATCACGGCGTTACAACAAAAGCCTTAAAAAAAAAAGGAGGCCAGGTGCGGTGGCTCATGTCTGTAATCCCAGCACTTTGGGAGGCCAAGGTGGGAGGATCACTTGAGCCCAGGAGTTCAAGACCAGCCTGAGCAACATAGCTACACCCTATTCTCCACAAAACATAACTTTTTTAAATTGGTGGGGTATGGTGGCATGCACCTTTGGTCCCAGCAACTAAGGAGGCTAAGGTGGGAGGATGGCTTGAGTCCAAGAGGTCGAGGCTGCAGTGAGCCCTGATCACACCACTGCACTCCAGCCTGAGTGACAGAGTGAGAACCAGTCTCCAAAAAAAAGACAATAGGGCTGTGTGCCGAGGCTCACACCTGTAATCCCAGCACTTTGGGAGACCAGGCGGATCACATGAGGTCAGGAGTTCAACACTAGCCTGGCCAACATGGTGAAACCTGGTCTCTACTCCAACAATACAAAAATTAGTTGGGTGTGGTGGTGGGAGCCTATACTCCCAGCTACTCGGGAGGCTGAGGCAGGAGAACCACTTCAACCCAGGAGGTGGAGCCTGCAGTGAGCCAAGATGGCACCACTGCACTACAGCCTGGGTGACAGAGTGAGACTCCATCTCAAAACAATAAATAAAAAGTTAAAATGACAAAGGAAAAACATAAAAATGCTAACAAAAATTATGCTTGGGTGCTGGGGCTTTGGTGACTAAGCTATTAGTCCTCTTCCAATGTTCTTTAATTCAAGCAACACTGACTGAGCGTTTGGCCTGTGCCTGGTACTGTCGTTCTTAATGCTGAGAATACAATGGTGAACAAAACAAAGTCCCTGTCCCCACGTAGCGGACATGCTAGGGAAGAGAACAATGCCACAGAAAATGAACACATACAATACACAGAACGGCGATCTAGCACGGCAAATGGACGGGAGCAGAGAGCGCCGGCGGAGGCCTACCGAGGGCAGCAGCCAGGCCCCGTCTTGCCTCGGGGAAGTGCTGAGTTCAGACACACAGGGGCTCAGGCTGGAGCTGACAGCACCATGCGGCTTCCTGAGTGGGAACAGCAGTGGGAACAGCAAGCTCAAAGCCTCTGAGCAGGGGTGCACGGGGCTGCGGGGACAGGCGGGTCTCTGTGCACCACTGCTGGTGAAAACAGGTTTTCCACAGAAAAACACTTGAATCATCTCTTTTGTTTAAAGTTATTAAAAATGGCCAGGCACAGTGGTTCACACATGTGATCTCAGCACCTTGGGAGGCCAAGGCAGGCAGATTACTAAGGTCAGGTGTTCAAGATCAGCCTGGCCAACATGGCAAAACCCCGTCTCTATTAAAAATACAAAAATTAGCTGAACATGGTGGCACATGCCTGTAATCCCAGCTACTTGGGAGAGAGGCTGAGGCAGGAGAATTGCTTGAACCTAAGAGGCAGAGGTTGCAGCGAGCCAAGACTATGCCACTGCACCGCAGCCTGGGCACCAGAGCGAGACTCTGTCTCAAAATAAGTAAATGAAGTTATTAAAATTGGTCAACATTCTACTAACAATCATCATATATATAGTATTAACTGTAAGTCTTATTTTATTTTTATTTTTTTTGACAGAGGGTCTCTGCTGCCCAGCAGATCTTGGCTCACTGCAGCCTCAACCTCCCAGGTTCAAGCGATCTTCCCACCTCAGCCACCTGAGTAACTGGGACTACAGGAGTGTACCACCACACCTGCCCAGCTGTTTCTTTTATTCTTAGTACAGACGGCGCCTCCCTATGTTGGTCCTCAATTCCTGAGCTCAAGTGGTTCTCCCACCTCAGCCTCCCGAGGTGCCGGATGACAGGGGTGAGCCAAAGCACCCAGCCCGTGCCAACTACAAGCGGCAAGTTCAGGAAAACCTTCCCATTTGCTCCAGAACGTCAGCTGTCTGGCAACCTGCAGACCTGACGACAAGGAGTCTCTGACTGTGACATCACTGTGTGTTTAGTGAGTTTACAGGAGGCCCTGATGTGTGACCAAAGAAATTATCTGGAGCCACGGACAGACGGACCTAGGCAGGTCCTGAGGTTTCCCAGGCACCACCCTCCCCACGCAGTGGCCACTGCGGGCTTGTGGCCACCTCCTTGAACCCACTGCCAGAGTGGGCAGCACAGTGTGTGCGAGGTGAGGTGGTGGGTTCAAGGTGACCCTCTGTAAGGCAGGCAGCAGTCCTGGTCACATCTCCCTGAACTGATACAGGGGGGCCTAGAATGGCAGGTGCCACAGGGGCTGCTCTGCCTTCATCCCCGAGTCCCATGGAACTGAAACAAAAGGACCAAGTGGAAACCCTGAGACGCTGAGTTTCCTCTGTGCAAACCTCAGGGGAGGGACCAGCCTTCCCACTGTTCTGCAGCCCCAGCACACGGCAAAGCACAGACACTGAGGCACCAACTGAAATAAACTTAGCACCATCAGCCTTACTCCAGAAACTGAAATTTAAAATATGAAGAATTTCAAAGTCAGGGATTTTGTTCATAGAGATGAGATTTCTGCTTTTTAGTTAGTTTTCATGGATGATGATAGTGCTGAATTCAAACTCTTGTTCTAAAAAGACTTTTTTTTTTTTTTTTTTGAGACAGAGTCTGGCTCTGTCACCCAAGTTAGAATGCAGTGGTGCGACCTTGGCTCAGTGCAACCTCCGCCTCCCGGGTTCAAGCAATGCTCCTGCCTCAGCCTCCCGAGTAGCTGGGACTACAGGCACCTGCCCCCACACTCAGCTGATTTTTGTATTTTTAGTAGAGACAGGGTTTTACCATATTGGCCAGGATGGTCTTGAACTCCTGACCTTGTGATCCGCCTGCCTTGACCTCCCAAAGTGCTGGGATTATACAGGCATGAGCCACCAAGCAGGGCTGTAAAGAGATTTTTCTTATCTGAACCATAGAACAGTATTTTCCATTGCACAGCCTTTCCGGATGGTGACCACGTGCTATCCCTATTAAACAGGGCAACACTAGAAACCCCTCCGTGGGGCTGCCGCAAGGACAACACAGCCTCATCCTGAGACCTGCTTGGAAAAGCTTGGAAGAGAAAAGCACTCAAATAGCACAGGAACAACCTGCTTTCTACCAACTCTGCAAGCTCAGCTCATTTACTCACCTGATTAAAGTAACAGTGTAAAAGACAAGCATTCAGGTAAGAAGCTGACTGGACCAGTTTGAAAAATCTCACAAAATTATTACTGTTCAACGCAGCAAAAGCCTGAACAGCAAATTTCACCTCGAAGGAGTTTCTAACATCAGGATGGAACTGCTGTACTTCTCTGTCAATTAAAGGAGAGAGAAGGGGTTGGAATGTTATTTTTCATAAGACAAAATTTTCATAAAGATAGATATAATAAATAACAGATTTCATAGGCCAGATTCTTGGGAGGCCAAGGTGGGAGGACCGTTTGAGCCCAGGAGGTCGAAGCTGCAGTGAGCTGAGAGCACATCACTAAACTCCATCCTGGGTGACAGAGCAAGATCCTGTCTCACGTAGTAATGATATTAGATTTCAACCATACTGAGAAGGAGAGTCTTGCTGGTGAAACACGCCACTAACTTCATAGTTTACTAACTTCAAAGCTACCACGCTTGGGCTGGTTTGATAGACAAAGGTCTCTTTCAAAAACATAATGAACAGAATAAACAAATTCAAGAAGCAATTTAGCCATCAGTTACCAAAAAGTTACTTTAAAGTAACGCCAACTGGTAAGGCCTAAGAAAACAGAAAACTTAACTCTTCGTTTAGAAATGTATTGATTTTCACTGAATTATTCATGATGGGAAACAAACGCTTATCACAAATAAAAAGACAATACGGCCATTCTCCATAACCAGTTTATCCACATGGCTTAATTTTATTTATTTTCTTTGGAAACAGAGTCTTGCTCAATCGCCCAGGCTACAGTGCAGTGGCACGATCATGGCTCACTGCAGCCTCAACCTCCTGGCCTTAAGCAATCCTCTCATCTCAGCCTTCCAAAGTGCTATGAGGCCATGGGCCACCACACCTGGTTTTTTTTTTTTTTTTTGAGATTGGGTCTTATGGCAGGGCATAGTGGCTCACGCCTGTAATCCAAGCACTATGGAGGCCAAGGCGGGCAGATAACCTGAGGTCGGGAGTTCAAGACCAGCCTGACCAACATGGTGAAATCCTGTCTTTAAATAAATAAAAATGAAGAAAAAAAAAGAGATCGGGTTGGAAGTCGGAGGTGGGCGGCGGCTGGGCGCAAAGTAGAGAGCAGTCCCTAGTTTAAGCCTTTCCGTCGCCCTCCGGCACTGCCAGTACCACGGACTCCACCCTGCCGCGGACCCTTGGCGATGCTGTGCAGCTGCCACTCGACCAGCCATTTTTCAGCTCCTATGAACAACGCTGTGCCGAGACCAGCTCAGCCTCGGAGACCCCAACTCATGTGGCACTGAAGGAATTAAGAAACAGACACTGAGATAGCAAAAGGAATGAAATGAAGGTACTACGTTGAAATACATCCTGCAGGCCAAGCGTGGTGGCTCAAGCCGGTAATCCCAGCACTTTGGGAGGCCGAGGCGGGTGGATCATGAGGTCAAGAGATGGAGACCATCCTGGTCAACATGGTGAAACCCCGTCTCTACTAAAAATACAAAAAATTAGCTGGACATGGTGGCGCGTGCCTGTAGTCCCAGCTACTCAGGAGGCTGAGGCAGGAGAATTG
Source organism: Callithrix jacchus (assembly GCF_049354715.1). Lineage (NCBI taxonomy): Eukaryota > Metazoa > Chordata > Mammalia > Primates > Cebidae > Callithrix > Callithrix jacchus. The sequence continues at coordinate 51,858,663 of NC_133522.1, forward strand.
CTTGAACCCAGGAGGCAGAGGTTGTGGGGATCCGAGACTGCGCCATTGCACTCCAGCCTGGGTAACAAGAGTGAAACCCCGTCTCAAAAAAAAATACTACAAAAAAGGAAGGAGAAGGAGAAGGAGAAAAAGGAGGAGGAGGAGGAAGGAGAAGAGGAGGAGGAGGAGGAGAAGGAAGAGGAGGAGGAGGAGGAGGAGAAGAACAAGAACAAGAACAAGAAGAACAGGAACAAGAACAAGAACAAGAAAGAAAAAGAAAGAAAGAAAGACCTATTGTTGTACCCGAGCGAGTCAAAGAATGCACCACACTCTGAAAAAAAAAAGAAAGAGATAGCGTCTTCCTTTGTCCCCCACACTGGAGTGCAGTGACATGATCACAGCTCATGGCAGCCTTGACCTCCTGGGCTCAAGGGACCCTCTCATCTCAGCCTCCCCAGTAGCTGGAACTACAGGCCTATACTACCACGCCTGGCTTTTTTTTTTTTTTTTTTTTTTGGGTAGAGTAGGGTCTCACTATGTTGCCCAGGCTATATAAGGCTTAATTTTAACATCTAAAATTGGCAGGGCACGGTAGCACATGCCTGTAATCCTAACACTTTGGGAGGCTGAGGTGGATGGATCACCTGAGGTCAGGAGTTCCAGACCATCCTGGCCAACATGGCAAAATCCCATCTCTACTAAAAATACAAAAAAGTTAGCCAGGCATGGTGGTATGCGCCTCTAATTCCAGCTACTTGGAAGGCTGAGGCAAGAGAATCGCTTGAACCTCGGAGGCAGAGGTTGCAGTGAGGCGAAATCCAGCCTGGGCAACAGAGCAGGACTCAGTGTCAAAAATAAAATAAAAATTTAAAATCATTCACACATCTAGATATTCTTCCACACAGTTCTTAAAGAAAATACAAAGCTAAAAAAATGAATTTCAGCATCAATAGGGAAATTTCAGAACTAAAGAGGACACTGCCCACCATCAAGTCCAGTTCGACACCACCACAGCTAGGCATGGTGACTCATGGCTGTCATCCTAGCACTTTGGGAGGCTGAGCGGGCGGATCACGAGGTCAGGAGTTCAAGACCAGCCTGGCCAACATGGTGAAACCCCATCTCTACTACAATAACACAAAAAACAGCTGGGCAGGGTGGCTCATGCCTGTAATCCCAGCTACTCAGGAGGCTGAGGCAGGAGAATTGCTTGAACCGGGACTCGGGAGGTGGAGGTTGCAGTGAGCCGATATAGGACCACTGCACTCTAGCCTGAGCTACAGAACGAGATTCCATCTCAAAAAAATTAAAAATAAATAAAAACACCACCACAAGCGGGGGCCAGAGAGCTTGTCAGACTTCTCAATGATGGATCAGACCAGGGTTTTAAATTCATTCATTCTTACTGCCCCATTGTTAGCATTTTGTTTCACACAATTTTTTTCCTCTCTTCTTATTTGGATCTTTGACAAAACTATCTGGGAACAGGGAGCTGCTAACAACCCTGCAGGACAGCTGAAACTCCCTCTCCTGGTTCACTCACCTGTCTCGCTAGGAGGATTCCTTCCTCATGTCTCTCACTGGTGAGGAGAAACAGTTCTCGGAAGCGAGCATGTGGGGCCTACATCAGATGTGCCGGTCCCGTGCACAACCCCATCGCTCTTCCCCCAGCTCAGCTCAGCAGACTGCACAGCGAGACCAAGACTCCTCCTATCATCCCAACACCTGCTGCCAGAGAGATCGCAGCACTATCGCTACTGCCAATCCCGAAAGCTCTTCTCCTGCTTAAAGCCTGCCTTTGCAGACAAATTTGAATGTGGAAATTCACCTTAGAATGTCTCCCTTGTTGAGACTGAGCAGAACATTGTAGCCCTGGAACTCCGCTTCGCTGGCACAGAAGATGCCCTTGTTTCTCAGGTCCTGGTACATCTCCTTCAGGCTCTGCAGGCACTTGGTCAGGTTCTCATTATTGATCTTAGCATCAAAGGAAGACATAGGCTCCTCACACATGAAGTGGGCACAGTGGATGTGAAATCGGGTGCACTTCTCAATCAGGGACACCGTCAGCGGGTCACAGAGGTGCTGCTGCGTGATATCCTGGCCACAGGCGAGGGGGAGGATCATACACACATTCCCATGCAGAGAGTCAGCTATGAGAAAGATCATGCTATGACCTCAATTTCTCACATTTCAATATGAAACGAAGCCCATGATGCACGTTTTAATAGACTTTGTAGTGATTTGAATAAAAGTACTTGTTTTTTCTTGAGACAGGGTCTTGCTGTCACCCAGGCTGGAGTGCAGTGGTGCGGTCTTGGCTCACCACAACCTCCCCCTCCCGGATTCAAGCAATTCTCCTGGCTCAGCCTCTTGAGTAGCTGGCACTTTATAGGTGTGTACCACCATACCCGGCTAATTTCTTTTTTTTTTTTTTGAGACAGAGTCTAGCTCTGTCATCCAAGCTGGAATACAGTGGCATGACCTCAGCTCACTGCAACCTCCACCTCCCAGGTTCAAGTGATTCTCCTGCCTCAGCCTCCTCAGCAGCTGGGATTGCAGGTGCCTACCACCACACACGGCTAATTTTTTGTAGAGATGGGTTTTCACTGTGTTGGCCTGGCTGTTCTCGAACTCCTGACCTCGTGAACCGCCCACCACGGCCTTCCAAAGTGCTGGGATTACAGCCATGAGCCACCATACCTAGCCACACCCAGCTAATTTTTGTATTTTCAGTAGAGACTGGGATTCACCATGTTGGCCAGGCTGGTCTCAAACTTATGACCTCAGGTGATCCACCCACCTCGGCCTCCAAGAGTGCTGGGATTACAGGTGTGAGCCACTGCACCCTGCCCATGAAGGTATACTTTTATTACAGATAAAATACGTAACTGAGTAAAATAATAAAAACTATCAGTGTGACTTTGAAATTTGCATGCATTTTTTAGTGTCCAGGTTGGAAGCCGCCTATACCTTCCGTATGCCACGTGTGCGGTTCCAAACGAAGTCGTACCAGTCCCGCAGGCTGCCCTCCTTCTGATCCATGATCTGGGTCACCAGGTAATCCATAGTCCTGCTGAGCACTGCCAAGGGCCGCAGCTCGTGGGGCAGAGGCTCCTCCTGATCAGCTGAGGACCGGCTGTACTCTTTCACGGCTGCTGCATGGTCCACCTAGGGACACAAAGCAGAGATGGGCTGCCCATGAGAAACATCTTGGGCCAGGCACGCTTATGCCTGAAAATGAGGGAAAATCACATACATGCCCACACAGATCAATATTTGAGAACATAATTTTTTTTTTGAGAACACATTTTTTTCAACATAAATTTCTTTTAAAAAGTGACAGAATTCAAAGGCAAAATACATTGAGAAATTTGATTTGGCAAATACCACAAGGAGTTAAGACAGCAGTGTGTCATGACAAACGGGAGGAATGTAGATGAAGGCACATCTGCACGCGCCAAAGCAGAGACAGGACAGGGAAGGGCCTCAAAGCACTGAACAGGTCTCAGCGCTGCTCACACAGCAGCTGAAGTCTACACAGACCAGAAGTGAAACAGAGACAGGCAGTGAGGACTGTTGAGGGCACAGCAGGAGGGGCCAGCTGCTCATCTGGGGCCTGGAGCTGCATCTCCCACCTCAAAAGGAGGTTGACAACATGGCCAAGAGGAGACGCAGAGACATCCGCAGGATGAGGCCCTGAGCATGTACTTTCTCCTGCAGCAGGGGCCCCACACCTGCTGCTGGTCTGGGGACACTGCACTGGGTGAAGGGTGTATAAAGCCACCAGCCAGAAAGAGAAAGAGAAGCCCACAAGCAAAATTCACAAAGTGCAAAGGATCTAAATTGGTGCAGCTTCCTAGGGAAGCAACTGGGGAAGATACACGGATAATCTTCGGGAAAGGTCAAAGCCTCCAATGCAGTAATTTAATTCCTAGGGTCTGAACAAAGTAATCTCAACACCAGAGAAACACACAAGACGCCAACTCATGTTATTCAAAGAACTAACAATTTACAAACAGCCTATGACAGAGCTACTGATAAAATGTGCTGTCATTTCTACATGCTCGTAGTTCAGCATAACAAAAGAAAATGTTCATGACATAATTTTAAGTGGGAAAGATACACATAAAATTATATCCAGAATATATTCCTGAATGTGCAAAACATAAGCATAGAAAAGGATAAGAATGATTGTAAAAAGAAAAAAGCTGAATGTGGTGGCTCACGCCTGTAATTTCAGCACTTTGGGAGGCGAAGGCAGGTGGATCACTTGAGCTTAGGTGTTCAAGACCAGCCTGGGCAACACGGCATGACCCCATTGCTACAAAAAAATAAAACAATAACTGGACATGGTGGACCATGCCTGTAATCCCAGCTACTCAGTAAGCTGAGTGGGAGGATCACCTGAGCCTGGGAAGTCGAGGCCACAGTGAGCCATCGTTGCACCGCTGCTCTCCAGCTAACGTGAAAGAATAAAGTCCTGTTTCTAAATGAATAAATATTTGAAAAACAACTCTATTTAAACAAACTTGCAGCAAGTCAGGCATGCTGGCTCATGTCTGTAATCCCAGCACTTTGGGAGGCCAAGGCAGGTGGATCACTTGAAGTCAGAAGTTCGAGACCAGCCTGACCAACGTGGAGAAACCCTGTCTCTACTAAAAACACAAAAGTTAGTGGGCATGGTGGTGCATGCCTATAATATCAGCTACTCAGGAGGCTGAGGCAGGAGAATCACTTGAACCTGGGAAGCAGAGGTTGTGGTGAGCTGAGATCGCGCCATTGCACTTCAACCTGGGCAATAAGAGTGAAACTCCGTCTCAAAAAAAAAAAAAAAAATTTAAAAAAAAAAAAAGAAAGAAAAAAGTGAAACTCTGGCTCAAAAAAAAAAAAAAATTAAAAGAAAAAAGTGAAACTCTGGCTCAAAAAAAAAAAAACTTGCCTCTATAACTTATCATGTATAGGTACCAACTACAGAGTGAACATCTCATGATGCAAAAGAGCTGAATATGACTGTTAATGGCACAGATACCCAATAGCCTCTAAAACAAGCAAACACCTCAATCCAGTATGCACAGAATTACAAAAAAAGCCTCCTCTGCACAGCCTGCCTCCAGCCTCCACTCCGCGGGGAGACGCAGGGCTTTACCTGGTCAGTCCCAGGGATCACTTCAAACACGCTCAGCTGGCTTCGGGTCTCCCGCATGTACCGCTCCTTCTCGGGACACATATCCAAGCAGGTCCCAACGAAAGTCCTCGCTTTGTCCAGATCGGTTCTTTTCACCCGCGCTAAATGACGTCAAGTAAAAGGTAAGAACGTACCACACAGTTAGCATAAACCTACAGAAGTATACGCTCATAATGATAAAAAGAACTTAAAACTTAAAACACACCCACATTACAAAGGAAAAGAAAAATATCTGTTAAACTGTGAGCCTCAGAGAAAGAGGGCTTAGGGTCTATTCTGTCAGGGAGTGGGACACCAAAGCTCCCAAAGAACCCTGGGTCTGCCGCTCTCCAGCAGTCACAGACCCTCACAGCAGACTCTCCAGGAGTCACAGACCCTCACAGCAGACTAAAAGCAGGGACACAGCCTCACTTTCAACCAAAGTTTTTAACTCCTGTCATAACCTGAATGACAGACTCTCATGGTGCAGGATGTTTACTAGAAGGATTGACTCGTTACAACTGCAAATATTCCAAATACTGGCTGGGCACGGTGGCTCACGCCTATAATCCCAGCACTCTGGGAGGCCGAGGCAGGCAGATCACGAGGTCAGGAGATCAAGATCATCCTGGCCAACATGATGGTGAAATCCCGTCTCAAAAAAAAAAAAAAAAAAACCCAGATGCAGTGGCTCATGCCTATAATCCCAGCACTTTGGGAGGCTGAGGCGGGTAGATCACCTGAGGTCAGGAGTTCAAGACCATCCTGGTCAACATGAGGAAACCCTGTCTCTACTAAAAAAAAAATTAAAAAATTAGCCGGGCATGGTGATGGGTGCCTATAATCCCAGCTTCTCGGGAGGCTGAGACAGGAGAGTCACCTGAACACATGAGGCAGAGGTTGCGGTGAGCTGAGATTGTTATCATTGCACTCCAGCCTGGGCAACAAGAGTGAAACTCTGTCTTAAAAAAAAAAAAAAAACAAATATACCACTACTCTAAAACTCTCAAACAGTATTCATCATGACTTGAATGTAAGAATCACATAATGGAAGTTAACTGGGTTCTTACCTGAATAAGTAAACTGCTATGATTACACTTAGAATTAAATAGTTACAAATGTATCTAGCAAGTAAAAAGAAATGCAACAACTTCACAACTCAAAATATATACTTCTTGTTTTTATTCTAAAAAGTTCTATAACCTGAGCTTGGTGTAGTAGTGGCTCACGCCTATAATCCCAGCACTTTAGGAGGCCAAGGTGGATGGATCACCTGAGGTTGGGAGTTGAAGACCAGCCTGACCAACATGGAGAAACTCTGTCTCTACTAAAATAACAAATTAGGTCCAGTGTGGTGGCTCACGCCTGTAATTCCAGCACTTTGGGAGGCTGGGGCAGGAGGATCACCAGAGGTCAGGAGTTTAAGACCAGCTTTGCCAACATGGTGAAACACCATCTCTATTAAATATACAAAAATTAGCCAGGCATGGTGGTGGGCACCTGCAATCCCAGCTACTCAGGAGGCTGAGGCAGGAGAATTGCTTGAACCCGGGAGGGGAAGGTTGCAGTGAGGTGTGATCACACAACTACACTCCAGCCTGAACAGCAAAGCAAGACTCCATATGAAAAAAAAATACAAAATTAGTCAGGCATGGTGACACATGCCTACAATCCCAGCTACCTAGCTACTTGGGAGGCTGAGACAAGAGAATCACTTGAACCAGAGAGGTGAAGGTTAGCCAAGTTCGCACCATTGCACCCAGCCTGGGCAACAAAAGTGAAACTTCGTCCCCTCCCCCCCCCCCAAGAAAAAGAAAAATTCTAATACCTGGTGTACCACAACTGTAATCCCAGTACTTTGGGAGGCCGAGGAGGGCAGATTGTGAGGTTAAGAGTTCGAGACCAGCCTGGCCTACATGATGAAACCCCATCTCTACTAAGAATACAAAAATGAGCTGGGTATGATTGTATGCACCTGTAGTCCCAACTACTTGGGAGGCTGAGGCAGGAGAATTGGTTGAACCCAGGAGACGGAGAATGCAGTGAGCCAAGATCGCACCACTGCACTCGAGCCAGGGCAACAGAGCAAGACTCCATCTCAGGAGGAAAAAAAGAGAAAGAAAAATTCTAATACCTAATGATTTTATTTGGAATATAAAAATCACTATATCAATGACACAATGTATGATGGCAGCTTTTGTTACCATATAGTAAGGAAACACTGTGATTATTCTAATTATCCACAACTTTTAAAAAAGGGATAGCTGAATTTTTTTTTTTTTTTTTTTGAGACAGAGTCTCACCCTGCAGCCCAGGCTGGAGTGCAGTGGACAATCTCAGTTCACTGTAACCTCTGCCTCGAGGGTTCAAGCAATTCTCCTGCCTCAGCCTCCCAAGTAGCTGGGACTACAGGTGCACACCACCGTACCTAGCTAATTTCTGTTTTTTGTTTTTTGTTTTTTTCGTAAAGACGGGTTTTTGCCATGTTGGGCAAGCTGGTCTTGAACTCCTGACCTCAGGTGGTCCACACGCCTCAGCCTCCCAAAGTGCTGGGATTACAGGTGTGAGCCACTGTGCCTGACCCAGCTGAAATTTAAGACAAAAAAATTGGCAAAGAGGAGTACCTGTGTTTTTCCTTTTATTTTTGTTCCCTGCATGTATTTTCAGTGTTAATGGAATACTTTCTTTTTAGTAGGTAATACATTCACACAGTTCAACATTCCAATAGGGTAAGGATGTCCTGTCCGAGATGGAACACTACACCATAACCTCTGCCCTTCAGAAACCCACTCTCTTGGCCAGGCGTGGTGGCTCATGCCTATAATCCCAGCACTTTGGGAGGTGGATGGATCACCTAAGGTCGGGAGTTCCAGACCAGCCTGGACAACATAGTGAAACCCTGTCTCTACTAAATATACAAAAAATTCGCTGGGCATGGTGGCACATGCCGGTAATCCCAGCTACTCAGGAGGCCGAGGGAAAAGAATAGCTTGAACCCAGGAAGGGAGGTTTCGGTGAGCTGAGATCGCACCATTGCACTCCAGCCTGGGCAATAAGAGCGAGACTCATTGAAAAAAAGAAAAAAAAAAAAAAAAAAAGAAACCTGCTCCCTCTATAGACATGAGCCTATCCTTTGCCTGCTCCCACTACTATTTTACACACACATAAGCAAACATATTTGAACCTATATGTACACACACACAGAGCACTCACTCCAAGGAAGACTGGCCAACCATGAAGCTCAGACACAGCACATCACAGGCCCTGAGGCTCAACAGCAACAAAGCCCAGTGGAAAGAAGCTGCTCCCACTCTGATGGCACCCAAGAGGACGCCCTCCCAGGCCCCCAGAACCTCTGCCACCATGCATCATACCTTGCCGCATGATCCTGTCTCTCTGGTCAAGCAGGCGGTACTTCTCCTTGGACGTCTCAGCCACGGTGCCTATCAGGGCGCTGAGGGGGGGCACACATGGCCCAAGGCCCTCGGAGCCCTCAGAGCCTGAGTCAAAGGAGTCTCCCTCAAATTGGTGGGCCTTTAGGAGACTTGGCTTCTTCACTGGAGAGCTATAAAGTAAACACCACATTGAGGGCCCTTGTACCGGTAAGGCCTTTAGAGAATTTTCATTTCTGAATATATCCTCTCATCTTTCAAGATCTTCTGGTTCTCTGAAGTTGAGAAACTACAAGCACTAAAATGAGGGGTCTTGATAAAGATGGTGATAAGCACAAAAGTGTTATTCACATTATTCACTGACCTTAACATAATTTTGAAATATTTCATACTTTTGAAAAATAAAGATAGCCTGGGCAACATAGTGAGACCTCATCTCTACAAAAAACTGAAAAATTAGTCAGGCATCTGGCATGTGCCTATAGTCCCAGCTACTCAGGAGGCTGGGGTGAGAGGCTTGCTTCAGTCTGGCAGGCGGAGGGTGCAGCGAGCTGAAATTGCACTGCTGCACTCCAGCCTGGGCAACAGAGCAAGACTCCATCCTTACCACCCCTCCAAAAAAACAAGACAGGCTCACACAGCTGAAAGGAACACTTACAGATAGAAATGAAACTCGCATGAAAAACACCTTTAATATAAGTATTATGCCTACGTGTTTTAAAACAGAAATTTATTTTGGTCTAAGGACATACTGAAAGGAATTGGGCATCCTCTCTCAGCTTCCCCATTTTCTGGCTTTCATCATTTTCTAAACTTGAATGTCAAAGCAGCACCTAAACTGTTCATCACAAAATGGGAAGTGAGAAAAATACATTGGCCAAAAGATAAAAAGACAGATTAAGCTGGAAACCTGTCAGAGTAGGCCTGGTGTGAAAAGGAAAAGCCTTTCAGAACAAGACAGCCAGGGGAGCGCACATCACACGCCAGCTCACACAACTAACATGGCCAACAGCATCTGTTTCACTGTGATAACCTGTACCTACAAAAAGTCATGCTGTCCTTCCTGTAGGAGACAGATTTTTAGTGGGGTGGGGGGAAGTCATGCTGGAAACTGCTGGAAGTAATTATTAAAAATGCACGGTGTGGCCAGGTGGGTGGCTCACACCTGTAGTCGGGAGTTCGAGACTAGCCTGGCCAACACAGTAAAACCCTGTCTCTACAAAAAAAACACAAAAATATTAGCCAGCATGGTGGAGCACCTGTAATCCCAGCTACTAGGGAGGCTGAGGCAGGAGAACTTCTTGGAACACAAGAGGCAGAGGTTGCAGTGAGCCAAGACTGCACCACCAAACTCTAGCGTGGGCAACAAAGACTCCCATCTCAAAAAAAAAAAAAAGAGGCCGGGTGCAGTGGCTCATGCCTGTAATCCCAGCACTTTGGGAGGCTAAGGCGAGTGGATCACCTGAGGTCAGGAGTTCGAGACCAGCCTGGCCAACATGGAGAGACCCCGTCTCTATTTAATAAAAATTAAACAAAAAAAAGAATGCATGGTTTATTACAGCCAGTTAGATGTCTTAAGGAAAAAAGTTATTGCTTATACGTTTACATGCCAAGTGGAACTGCACTCAACTGCAGTGGAATTCAGGACAAGTAAGGTGAGCGAGGAGATCTGCTACTACACCTTGTGAGGCAGGCAGCCACAGGGTGCCAGGCTGCAAGTGTCTGTCCCACAGAGCTGGCACTGTGTGTCCTAAGTGAGCAGCCTCCCCCGTTCTCCTGTGATAGCTGCTGTAGCTGAAAGGCCTTCACCAGCTACAGCAACTGTATGACGAGATTCTCCCATAGAAAATGCCGAGATGGAAACAAAAAAAAAAAGGCCAGCCCCAAAGGAAGGCTTTCTCAGCAACCTTGACCCTAGGGTATGTGAGAACAAGACAGGACAGTATCACTGCTCTCCACCTTCTCTGCAGCTGGCAGGTACCAGCGTCAGAAAATTCTCTCTCCTGGCTGGGAGCACCAGACCCACACAGACCCACCTCCACATGGCCCATTCTGGCTGGAGGGGCAGGCTCAGGAACCCCTGCCACTCGACCCCCAAGCATCCCTGACAACTGGCTCTTGTTTCCTTACACCCCCCCCCCAACCCTGCAGCCCCAACTCAGGTGTCACTGTAGGGCAGTATTTCCTGGTCCTTCCCAAATAAGGTCATTAGGAGGGGCCATCCCACCTTTTATTCAGCAGGCTGCTAGCACCAGCCCTCCCTGCAGCCTTGCCAAGAGGAGAGTGCTGAAACGGAGTGTCTTCCGGGCTCGGGCTGACTACAGCATCGCCAGGCTTCTTCTCCTTCAGGGAAAAGGGTTTCTTATTGGGGCCTGAGAACATATGAGGCAGAAAAGTTTATGCAATCACAGATCACCTGGTACTGGACTTTTTCACTTTGTTTTTGAGAAAGTAATATTCTTGTCATTGTCACAGGAGGTCAGAGAAGAGCCCGAGGAAATAACTGTGAAATGAAAATCCAGGCAGAGCCAGCCTCCCCCACTGGCTGGAGAAAGGGCCCACACTCCAAGGGTTTGTACAGAGCAAGAGAAACTGAAGAGAGGGCCACGCCACACACAGCGGCTCATGCCTGTAATCCCAGATCAGCCTGGGCAATGTAGTGAGATCTCATCTCTATTAAATTAATAAAAATACTTTTCTAAAAATTGAGAATTGAAAACTCACTTATTTTCTTCCTGTGCCAAAAGATCGCCATGTCTTTATGCAAACTTTTCCCCTTCTTTCTAGCCAGGGCTGCAGATGCCTAGAAAACAACCGCCAAGTGTAAGTACATCAGGAGACTAAAGGAAATGAGACTGAAAACTCAAATGCAGTGAGCAAAACGTCCATTCAATAGCACCAGGAGCCCCTGTCCTCTGTTCACCAGTGATACCTCCATCCCCCATCTGCTGCCTGCAGAGCCTTCAGCTGTGGCCGCAGAAGTCCACCTCCCTTACCTGTCTCACAAGCATCTATTTGCTCTGCTCTTTTTTTTAAATTAACAACTTTGCCTCAGAGAACTCACAAACTTGGCCTCTTCGGCATTTGCTGAGATGATTCTCACCAGCTAATTACATATACAGAAACAAATTTTTCGAAGTCATAATGAAGCATAAAAGAGAGCTGCAGAATAACACACCGAGATGCCATTTATCACAAAAAAGACACAAAACCAACCACATCTTAGTCTCCTTGTAGATACTCATAAAAATGTCTAGAAAAACACACACTACAGTAGGAGACTGGACTGCTCTTGGTAACAGGAGAGATGAGGGTATTCAGCTTTGTCTGTACCAATGAACTGCCTATAAAAGCAATGTATTTACATGTTAGCTCATAAAATATTTAATGTTCAGCTGGGAAAATGAGCACATTACAACAGGCAAAAAATGACTTTAAAAACAAATGAGAGGGCTAGACATGGTGGCTCATGCCTGTAATCCCAGCACTTTGGGAGGTCAAGGTGCATGGACCACTAAGGCCAGGAGTTCGAGACTAGCCTGACCAACATGGCGAAATCCTGTCTCCACTAAAAATACAAAAATTAGCCAGGCATGGTGGTGCACACACAATCCCAGCTACTTGGCAGGCTGAGGCAGGAAGAATCACTTGATCCCAGGAGACAGAGGTTGCAGTGAACCAAGATCGTGCCACTGCACTCCAGCCCGGGCAACACAGCGAGACTGTCTCAAAAAAAGAAACAAAAGCAACAACAACAAAAGGACTATGTAGTTAGAGCTACTCCAAAGCCTTTCGGAAGAACTTCACTTTACTCTGTAGTTAGAGCTACCCCAAAGCCTTTCGGAAGAACTTCACTTTACTCTGTAGTTAGAGCTACCCCAAAGCCTTTCGGAAGAACTTCACTTTACTCTGTAGTTAGAGCTACCCCAAAGCCTTTCGGAAGAACTTCACTTTACTCTGTAGTTAGAGCTACCCCAGAGCCTTTCAGAAGAACTTCACTTCATGGGAACAACTCTCCCAGCATTTCTAGAGCACTGTATTCTGCAGGGACATGGAATACCCCAAGTTATGAAATAAATAGTGCTATCCCAGCCTATCTTAAGAATAAGATACTTGGCTGGGCATGGTGGCTCACGCATCTTAATCCCAGCACTATGGGAGGCCAAAGTGGGTGGATCTCAAGATCAGGTGTTCAAGACTAGCCTAATCAATATAATGAAACACTGTCTCTACTACAAATAAATTAGCCAGGCATGGTGGCAGGTGCCTGTAATCCCAGCCACTCAGGAGGCTGAGGCAAGAAAATCACTTGAACCTGGGAAGTGGAGGTTGCAGTGAGCCAAGATCTTGCCACTGCACTCCAGCCAGGGCAACATGCAAGACCCCGTGTCAAAAAAAGAAGAATAAGATATTTCAGGCTGGGTGAAGTGGCTCACACCTGTAATCCCAGCACTTTGGGAGGCCAAGGTGGGCAGATCACCTGTCACCTGACCAACATGGAGAAACCCCATTTCTACTTAAAAAAAATACAAAACTAGCAGGACATGGTGGTGCATGCCTGTAATCACAGCTACTCGGGAGGCTGAGGCAGGAGAATTGCTTGAACCCAGGAGGCAGAGGTTTCAGTGAGCCAACATTGTGCCACTGTACTCCAGCCTGGACAACAATAGCGAAACTCCATCTCAAAAAAAAAAAATAATAATAAGATATTTAATTTCCCAATATTAAATAACTGATAAACCATGATGCCCCCCCCCCAAAAAAAACAAGTTTTACAGTGCCGTAGTTGAAATCTAGGGTAACACGGCAATACGGAAACACTCACATGATCAAAGAAATGTATCACTGCGAGCTTTTTGCTGCGCCTGGTGAAGATGCGCTGCACCTTGGCGATTTTGCCGAAATGGTTCTCCAGGACGGTTCTGCTGTTCAGGTAGTCAGGGATGTTCTTGCACTGGATTGCTGTGACTTCAGAGGGAGACAAGCCCCCAAGACTATCTGTGCTCTGGCTTCTTTTACTCTGATGCACAGGAGTTCCTCTTAAAGAATCTAGGGGTTCAGAGAATAGACACTTAAACCATCATATGTAACGCTAACAACAGGAGGCACCAACTGTGTAAAAGCAAAGGAAATGTTCACAGGTATAAGACCTGCTCCATACGACATGTAGCGTCCCTAACTTTTTTTTGTTTGTTTTGAGACAAAGTCTCGCCCTGTTGCCCAGGCTGGAGTGCAGTGGTGCGATCTTGGCACACTGCAACCTTTGCCTCCTGGGTTCAAGTGATTCTCCTGCCTTAGCCTCCAGAGTAGCTGGGATTACAGGTGCCCGCCACCACACCAGGCTAATTTTGGTATTTTTAGTAGAGGCGGGGTTTCACCATGTTGGCCAGGCTGGTCCTGAACTCTTGACCTCGTGATCCACCCACTTCAGCCTCCCAAAGTGCTGAGATTTTAAGCATGAGCCACCGCGCCCAGTCCAGAATCCCTAATGTTTATGGGAGACTTATCTGAAAAATCAAGCTAACACCCAGAGAGACTTATTGGGAAACTGCCAGCAGAATTTACACTATGTTCCACATTTTCAGAACTCACCTTCTTTTTTCTCTCTACTTTCAGTTTCTTCCTCTTTATTCAAACCTGGAATCCGGGAAGGTGCCAGGAGAGACTGACTCCCTCCTGGGGTAGCCATGTGGTCACTTTCTCCAGACTCAACAAAGCCAATGTCCTTTTTGGACTCCTTGCTGCCCAGGCGACCTACTTCTTTATTGCTTTTGAAAACATCCTGTATCGTCCGACCAAACAAAGTACCTCCCCGGGGTCTATTCAGGCGGACAGGTCGTTTATCTGGAGGATGATCCCCCCTGGACAGAGGATCAGAATCTTCTGCTATCTCATGGCCATGTCTCCTTGGGGAACGATCCTGGTCCTCCTTCCTTTTCAGGCCTTTCATTAGGCTGGGAGGTGGTTCCCCTTGGGAAACAGCTTCTTCACAGCCCTGCCTGACACCTGCTTTGCTGACCTGAAAGGGTTCACCCAAAACTGCAGCTGACGACACAGGGAAGCTACTGAAGCTATTATTAGAACTTCCAAAAACTGACTTAGGTCCTCTCTTCTCTTCCTCTACATTTGGGTTTGACAAAGCAGGGGTAAAAGCAGATAAGGAATTACTACTACTAACTGGTTTTGAAAAGGTAAAATTCGAGTTGGCAGCTGAACTACTTGTTACTTGAGGAAAAGAGAAAGGGGTCAGGCCTCCAGGTGCACTACTAATTGGGTGGGAAAATGTGAAAAACCCAGAAGCAATTTGGCTCTGGGTTTTCTCTGGCTCAGCATCAGTCCCCAATATTGGTTTGAACACTGCGTTTTCCAGAGGTTTAAAGCCGAATTCTGTTTTCCCAAAACCAGAACTCACTATGTCTCCAGCTTCTTGTCCAAAAGTAGAAGTGCTTGGGAAAGCCCCCACACTGGTGGGTGATTTAAAACTAAATCCTGGGTTTCCCAGCACAGATGAACTTGAAGGCCCAGAGGTAGCTACAAAGGTGGATGTGTGGTCAAGTCCAGAAAAGAGTCCAACAGTTGAGGTTTGGGTGAACCCTAATGTTTGCACTGAAGAGGAATGACTTACTCCAGGAGATGCTGGAAAGCTGGATAGCTGTGAAAATCCTGAGCTCTTCCCACATAAGGTACTGTTTTGTCCAAAAAGAGGTTGACCAAATCGAAACGGTGCCTTGGATGGGAATGCTGTTATGGAACTACTAGAAGATGCTGAAAAAGCACTAGGCTGCTGCCCACTGAAAGGATTAGTTGGGTTCATCTTCTGATCCAATTATTAGAAGGTAATAAGTATTACGTGTACGAAATTAATTGGCTTTCTGAAACAGTCTCCCCTTCCTCTTCATAACAAGCTGAAAGACAGAAGTTCAGATCATCACAGCTACGTTCTGCTACAAAATTAAGAGAGGAACTTTTGAACAAAGTCACGTAAAGATAACTATTTTCAAAGGACTATTATTTTCTGAGAGCCAATGGGTTCTTTTGTTGGAGGATGGCGTAGAGAGCGGTACAAATAATTACTTTGTTACAGAGGTTTAAAGCGTGATCCTTTAAGATTAAAAAAAAAAAAAAAGGCCGGGCGCGGTGGCTCATGCCTGTAATCCAGCACTTTGGGAGGCCGAGGAGGGTGGATCACGAGGTCAAGAGATCGAGACCATCCTGGTCAACATGGTGAAACCCCCGTCTCTACTAAAAATACAAAAATTAGTTGGACATGGTGGCGCGTGCCTGTAATCCCAGCTACTCGGGAGGCTCAGGCAGGAGAATTGCCTGAACCCAGGAGGCGGAGGTTGCGGTGAGCCGAGATCGCGCCATTGCACTCCAGCCTGGGTAACAAGAGAAACTCCGTCTCAAAAAAAAAAAAAAGCCACATCACTGCGTTGGTAAATTCATTAAAAACCTCCACTGGCAATAAGAAAATGAATGCTGTTCCTCCTTACGACTTAGAGATGAATCTCTCCCGAGTGCCTCCACTCGCTACAGCCGGAGAACTGGAATGTAACGCAGTCAGAACGTTAGCGTTTCGGGGTCTCCTCCCACCCGGCTTCCCTCAGGGCGGCTGGAGCGTTAAGCCCGTCTTCACGCATCCCTTTACCTCGCCCTGGCAACCCCCCCGCCCCCGGGGCGCTGCCACGGAGCTGCGGCCTGTCGGCGGGGACGGCGTGCCCGGGAAGCCTAATCTTCCACCCAGCACAGCCCGAAAAGGCGGAGGCCGCAGTCCCCGGGCTCGTCTAGGGCCGCCGACGACGCAACGCTCCCTTAGCGATAATGGGGAGGGCCCGGCGCGCGGAGCTGCGCGGGGGAAGGAAGCGTCGTCTCCGGCGCCTGCCCAACCCCCACGCTCACCGTCTCGCCGCTGGACCCCGGGGCCCGCGCAGCTCCCGGACCCCTACAAAGGACGAGAGGCGCAAGCCCCCAGCCTGTGGCCGCGACGCCTCCACTGCGCACTGGGGACGGAAAACGCGGCGGACCGACTTCCGGCTCGCGCAGCACTACCGGGTTCCGCCGCGATCGGCTTCCGCTCTCGGCACCCTGCTAGGCGGCGGAGCTTCCGGTGGGGCGGGTGCGCCCCACCTTGTACCGCGACCTTTGCCGGGTCTGGAGCCCGGTACGTGCGGGCGGGTTCCTAGTCTCCCAAACGGGAGCGTCCCACTCATCCGCGTGGGTCCGCAGGCTCCCCAGACCCCAGAGGACCCCACCCCACACGCTCACCTGTCTCCCCTCCTGTCCCTCCCCCATTCCATCCCCTTCCCTCCCCACCTCGCGGCGTTCGCGCGCACCGCCCACCCGCCCCGTCTCCGGGAACGGCTCCCCCCCCCTCGAGTCCTTCCGGCCTGACTCCGCGTCTTCCTTCCATGGCCCCTGGTTTTTGTTCTCCTGTGGTAAATGCAAATTCCCGTAAGATTTTCAGTCACTTCCACCAAATAAAGTGATTTGATTGCGTGCGCATGAGTTTTTTTACAGAATGTGCCGTCACTTTCTTGTACTGACTGGTCTTCTCTTACACTTTCACCCAGGTTCCGTGGGAAACATTTTTAAGGGCCGGTTGTTCTTCCTGAAATGAGCTTGGTGATTAGAAATCTGCAGCGAGTCATCCCCATCAGGAGAGCGCCACTTCGCAGTAAGATCGAGATTGTACGGAGGATTTTAGGAGTGCAGGAATTTGACCTGGGGATCGTCTGCGTTGACAACAAGACGATTCAGCACATTAATAGAATCTACAGAGATAGAAATGTCCCAACCGATGTGCTTTCTTTTCCATTTCATGAGGTAAAAGTACATTTCCTGTATTTTTTTTTTTTTTTTTTTAATGAGAGGTAGTCTTATTCTGTCACCCAGGCTGGGGTGCAGTGGTGCCATCTCGGCTCACTGCAACCTCCCCTGCCTGGGTTCAGGCAATTCTCGTGCCTCAACCTCCCTGGTACCTGGGACTACAGGCTCGAGCCACCACACCCAGCTAATTTTTTGTTGTTGTTGTTTTGTACGTTTAGTAGACACAGGGGTTTTACCATGTTGGCCAAGCTACTCTTGAATTCCTGATCTGGCCTTCCCAAAGTGTTGGGATTACAAGTGTGAGCCATAGTGCCCAGCGTAAATTTCCTGTATTAATTATATTGCAGGCTAGGCTCTACGGCACATATAAGTATATATATTACAGACGTGATTTTTCATTTTAATTTTGGAAATTTTCAAATAGACACGAAAGTAGAGAGAACAGTATGTTCAGCCTCCATTGATCGATGCCCGTCACCCAAAGGCCACAATTACCCTGGTAAGCCAGCAGGAAAAAGAAAAGTGACTGCCAGGCGCAGTGGCTCATACCTGTAATCCCAGCACTTTAGGAGGCCAAGGTGGGTGGATCACCTGAGATGAGGAGTGTGAGATCAGCCTGGCCAACATGGTGAAACCCTGTCTCTACTAAAAATACAAAAAATTAGCTGGGCGTGGTGGCAGACACCTGTAATCCCAGCTACTTGGGAGGCTGAGTCAAGAGAATCACTTAAACCCCAGAGACAGGGGTTGTAGTGATCCGAGATTACACCATTGCACTGTAGCCTGGGCAACGAGAGTGAAACTCTGTCTCAGAAAAAAAAGAAAAAGAGGCCGGGCACAGTGGCTCACGCCTATAATCCAAGCACTTTGGAGACCAAGGCGGGCGGATCACCTGAGGTCAGGAGTTCAAGACCAGCCTGACCAACATGGTGAAACCCCGTCTCAAAATAAAAGGTGACTAGTGTCCACCCCCTTCCCCTCCTAATGCTCTCAGTGAATTGAAAAAAAGAAGCAAAGTGTTTCTGCAGTATTTTTGCAATTTTAAGTGGGATTCGTTAATGAATATGTGCAAATTGGAAAAATTAAAACAACACTGAAAATAAAAACAGACTGGAGTAAATATTTCCAACAAACTCAGTGTGATAGCCGCTGTCAGGTACATTCTGCACATGACTCATTCAAGGCTTCCCACATTGTAGCGGCACAAATTGGAGCAACCCTTTGGGAAAGCCATTTGGCAAATCTACACCAAGAGCATTTAAAATATATGTATCCTTTAGTTCAGGAGTTGAAGATCAGCCTGGCCAATGCAGTGAAACCATGTCTCTACTAAAAATATAAAAAATTAGCTGGGCGTGGTGGCAGGCAAAGAAGTTGGGACTTAGGTGTGTCAGTAGTGACACACCCAAGACAGTAAGCCAAAAGACAGAATAAAACCAAATGCTAAATCATGTAAAAATGTATTAAAATGTTAATTTATTTGCTGGGCCTATAACCCCAGAACTTTGGGAAGCTAAGGTAGTAGGATGAACTCCTGGATGAGCCCAGGAGTTGAAGACCAGTCTGGACAACATAGTCAAGCCTTGTTTCTACAAAAAATAAAAACATAATTGGCCGGACATGGTGGTGTGCAAGCCTGTAGTCCCAGCTACTCAGGAGGCTGAGGTGAGAGGATCATCTGAGCCCAGGAAATTGAGGCTGCAGTGAGCCAAGATCACGCCTCTGCCCTCCAGCCTGGGCCGCAGAGATCTCAGAAAAGGAAAAGTTACTGTTTTCTGTAATAGGAAAATAAAAGGAGCATCCTAAATATCCAGCCATAGGTGACTGGCTTAGTGTGGATGGTCCTTAAATTAGTGGACTGGTCTTTGTTATAGTCTTTCTGTGAAAAACGTGAAAGACTGTCTAGGACAAAATATCAAGCAGAAAGAACAGGAATATACAGTCGTGTCCATGTGATGATTTAACTCTGTAGAAGTTGTGGGTCTGTGTGATTCTGCATTGGGAGGGATGAAAGAAATGAAAAGTATGTGATACCAACTTAAACAGCAAACTGGCTTTAAAAGGAAAGGATGTGGCCGGGCGCGGTGGCTCACACCTGTAATCCCAGTACTCTGGCAGGCCGAGGTGGGCAGATCCTGAGGTCAAGAGATTGAGACCATCCTCGCCAACATGGTGAAAACCCATCTTTACTAAAGATACAAAAATTAGCTGGGCATGGTGGCACATGCCTATAATCCCAGCTACTTGGGAGGCTGAGGCAGGAGTATCGCTTGAACCCAGAAGTCAGAGGTTGCCCTGAGCCGAGATTGCACCACTGCCCTCCAGCCTGGAGACAGAACAAGACTCTGTCTCAAAAAAGAGAAAAAGATGTTTCTTTAGGATAGAGCCACATGCCACAGTATATTATGTGCATATTCAGGGAGGTAGAGGAAGGCAAAGGCAGAATCTCTGTCACCCAGGCTGGAGGGCAATGATGCAATCTCAGCTCACTACAACCTCTACCTCTTAGGTTCAAGCAATTTTCCTGCCTCAGCTTTTGAGGTAGCTGGGATTACAGGTGTGAGCCACCACACTTGACTAATTTTTTTGTATTTTTAGTAGAGACGTGGTTTTTCACCATGTTGGCCAAGCTGGTCTAGAACTCCTGAGCTCAGGTGATCTACCCGCCTTGGCCTCCTGAAATGCTGGGATCATAGGCATGAGCCACTACACCCAGCCTGGCAAAGGTTCTTAAGGGAAAACTGAGGAGGATCACATTGTTTTGAGATAATTATCCTTGGTTACAAAGATCAATGCCAAGGTTAATGCCAGTCTGAGGTGGAACAGGCACTTGCCGGGCAGATATCCTTGCAGTTGTGTGTGTGTGTACGTGCGCGTGTGTGTGTGTAAGGTCAGTTTGTGTGTGTGTAAGGTCAGTTTTTGTGTGCACGCGCGTGTGTAAGGTCAGCTGTGTGTGTGTAAGGTCAGTTGTGTGCGCGCGTGTGTGTGTAAGGTCAGTTGTGTGGGCGCTTGTGTGTAAGGTCAGTTTGTGTGTAAGGTCAGTTGTGTGTGTGTAAGGTCAGTTTGTAAGGTCAGTTGTGTGTGTGCGTGCGTGTGTAAGGTCAGCTGTGTGTGTGTAAGGTCAGTTGTGTGTGTGTAAGGTCAGTTGTGTGTGTGCACGCACGCGTGTGTGTAAGGTCAGTTGTGTGTGTGAGGTCAGTTGTGTGTGTGTAAGGTCAGTTTGTGTGTGTGTAAGGTCAGTTTGTGTAAGGTCAGTTGTGTGTGTGTAAGGTCAGTTTGTGTGTGTGTGTAAGGTCAGTTGTGTGTGTGTGTAAGGTCAGTTTGTGTGTGTGTAAGGTCGGTTTGTGTGTGTGTAAGGTCAGTTGTGTGTGTAAGGTCAGTTTGTGTGTAAGGTCAGTTGTGTGTGTGTAAGGTCAGTTTGTGCGTGTGCGCACGCGCGTGTGTGTAAGGTCAGCTGCGTGTGTGTGTAAGGTCAGTTGTGTGTGTAAGGTCAGTTGTGTGTGTGCACGCACGCGTGTGTGTATAAGGTCAGTTTGTGTGTGTAAGGTCAGTTTGTGTGTGTGTGTAAGGTCAGTTTGTGTAAGGTCAGTTGTGTGTGTGTAAGGTCGGTTTGTGTGTGTGTGTAAAGTCAGTTTGTGTGTGTAAGGTCAGTTTGTGTAAGGTCGGTTTGTGTGTGTGTAAGGTCAGTTGTGTGTAAGGTCAGTTTGTGTGTAAGGTCAGTTTGTGTAAGGTCAGTTTGTGTGTGTAAGGTCAGTTGTGTGTGTGTGCGCACGCGTGTGTGTGTAAGGTCAGCTGTGTGTGTGTGTAAGGTCAGTTTGTATATAAGGTCAGTTGTGTTTGTGTGTGTGTAAGGTCAGTTTGTGTGTGTGTGTGTAAGGTCAGTTTGTGTGTGTGTGTGTAAGGTCAGTTTGTGTGTGTGTGTGTGTGTAAGGTCAGGTGTGTGTGTGTGTGTGTGTGTAAGGTCAGTTTGTGTGTGTGCGCGCACGTGTGTGTGTAAGGTCAATTGTGTGTGTATATAAGGTCAGTTTGTGTGTGTAAGGTCAGTTTGTGTGTGTGTGTGTGTGTAAGGTCAGGTGTGTGTGTGTGTGTGTGTGTAAGGTTGTAATAGCCTTTGTGCAGGGCTGCAGTTTTTCAGTCTTTAGTGACAGTTTTTGTTATCAGGCTTAAAAGTACGAGAACTCTCTCTTCATAGCTTTCCCCAGCTCTGTTCATCAGGGTTTCGTGAACTCTCTCTTCATAGCTTTCCCCAGCTCTGTTCATCAGGGTTTCGTGAACTCTCTCTTCATAGCTTTCCCCAGCTCTGTTCATCAGGGTTTCGTGAACTCTCTCTTCATAGCTTTCCCCAGCTCTGTTCATCAGGGTTTCGTGAACTCTCTCTTCATAGCTTTCCCCAGCTCTGTTCATCAGGGTTTCGTGAACTCTCTCTTCATAGCTTTCCCCAGCTCTGTTCATCAGGGTTTCGTGAACTCTCTCTTCATAGCTTTCCCCAGCTCTGTTCATCAGGGTTTCGTGAACTCTCTCTTCATAGCTTTCCCCAGCTCTGTTCATCAGGGTTTCGTGAACTCTCTCTTCATAGCTTTCCCCAGCTCTGTTCATCAGGGTTTCGTGAACTCTCTCTTCATAGCTTTCCCCAGCTCTGTTCATCAGGGTTTCGTGAACTCTCTCTTCATAGCTTTCCCCAGCTCTGTTCATCAGGGTTTCGTGAACTCTCTCTTCATAGCTTTCCCCAGCTCTGTTCATCAGGGTTTCGTGAACTCTCTCTTCAT
Source organism: Callithrix jacchus (assembly GCF_049354715.1). NCBI lineage: Eukaryota > Metazoa > Chordata > Mammalia > Primates > Cebidae > Callithrix > Callithrix jacchus. The sequence continues at coordinate 51,880,790 of NC_133522.1, forward strand.
AGCTTTCCCCAGCTCTGTTCATCAGGGTTTCGTGAACTCTCTCTTCATAGCTTTCCCCAGCTCTGTTCATCAGGGTTTCGTGAACTCTCTCTTCATAGCTTTCCCCAGCTCTGTTCATCAGGGTTTCGTGAACTCTCTCTTCATAGCTTTCCCCAGCTCTGTTCATCAGGGTTTCGTGAACTCTCTCTTCATAGCTTTCCCCAGCTCTGTTCATCAGGGTTTCGTGAACTCTCTCTTCATAGCTTTCCCCAGCTCTGTTCATCAGGGTTTCGTGAACTCTCTCTTCATAGCTTTCCCCAGCTCTGTTCATCAGGGTTTCGTGAACTCTCTCTTCATAGCTTTCCCCAGCTCTGTTCATCAGGGTTTCGTGAACTCTCTCTTCATAGCTTTCCCCAGCTCTGTTCATCAGGGTTTCGTGAACTCTCTCTTCATAGCTTTCCCCAGCTCTGTTCATCAGGGTTTCGTGGTTTGCTTAACCGTTTAACCCTAATGGCTCCATGTTTATTCAGACGACTTTCACAATGGAACAGTTCAGGGCACGTGTGCATAGTTGGCTGGGCAGCCCACCCCAACACGGGCCCAGCTGCTACCCTGGCCTTGGATGTGCAGCCTAAGAGTGATCTCGTCAGAAGCAAGTGCTTATTTGCGTTGGGACTATCCAGGATTAAATGTCAACCTGTGGTTGGGTTACGATTCCTATTCTCTCAGTCTGTATTTCCTTATTCCTAGAATCTGAAAGCAGGTGAATTTCCCCAGCCTGATTCTCCAGATGACTACAATTTGGGAGACATTTTCCTAGGAGTGGAGTATATTTTCCAGCAGTGCAAAGAAAATGAAGATTACAATGACATCCTGACGGTAGGTGGGGTTACTGAAAGCACATAACCTGGCTTATGGAACATGGGCCATGCAAAGGGGTCAAGATCACCACCCCACATCCACATGTGTCCATGGCACCATAAGGGCTACTGGGGGAAGAACCTGTAAGCAGGGTGAGGAGCACCCAGCTGGGTAGGGACTGCATGCCTCTTGCCACGGTTGGAGGAGGGAGAGTACACACTGAAAACAAGAACACAGGCTGGGCGTAGTGGCTCACGCCTGTAATCCCAGCACTTTGCAAGGCCGAGGCAGGTGGATCACAAGGTCAAGAGATCGAGACCATCCTGGTCAACATGGTGAAACCCCGTCTCTATTAAAAATACAAAAAATTAGCTGGGCATGGTGGCGCGTGCCTGTAATCCCAGCTACTCAGGAGGCTGAGGCAGGAGAATTGCCTGAACCTGGGAGGCGGAGGTTGCTGTGAGCCGAGATGGCGCCATTGCACTCCAGCCTGGGTAACAAGAGCAAAACTCTGTCTCAAAAAAAACAAAACATGGACACTCCCAGAGAAGACTTCTTAGCCGTTATCTCTGGAGTAGAGCAGGCTATGTTGAGCTAACCTAGACCTGCTGGGTCAGCTTCTTTCGGAGCTGCCAGAAGTACAGAGGGCTAGAGCCAACACCACCTTCCACATCTGTTTCTCCTTAGTGTAACCCCCCACAGGTTCTGCCTGCCCACTGAACAGACAAAACCAATTCGCTGAGACTGCGGTATTGCAGTAGAGAAAGAGTTTAACACAGAGCTAGCCAAGCGCAAAGACTGGAGTTATTCAAATCAGTCTCCCAGAGAACTCAGAAGCTAGAGTTTTCATGGGTAACTTGGCAGGTAGGGGCTAGGGAATAAGTGCTGCTGATTACTTGGGGATGGACCATAGGGGTCTAAATGATTTTTTGTCTGCTGAGTCCACCTCTGGGTGGAGCCACAGGATCAGTTGAGTCATGAGCCTCAGGTCTAGGTGGAGTCTGTACGTTGCCAGAACTCTAAAGTCTGAAAACCATCTCAAAAGACCAATCTTAGGTTCTACAATTATGATGTTATCTTACTGGGGAGCAATTGGGGAAGTCACAAATCTCATGGCCTCTGGCTGCATGACTCCTGAGCAGAAAGGAATTAGAGCAAGGCGAGCTGGGGAAGCAAGGCCTGCTGGCGGATTCTCCTCAGAGCAGGGCTCAGGCCCCTCCCATTATCCTAATCTTGTGGCCTTTCATTAGCTTTGCAAAGGTGGTTTTGCCCCTGAGCAAGGAGAGGAATCGTTTTAGGGAGGGATGATTATATTCTTGATTTAAAATTAAACTGTAAACTAAATTCCTCCCATGGTTGGCTTGGCCTACGCCCAGGACTGAGTGGGGACAGCCAGCCTGTGAAGCTGGAAGCGAGATGGAGTCAGCCATGCTAGACTTCTCTCACTGTCATCATCTTTGCAAAGGTGGTTTCAGCAGCCTAACGCAAAAAAAAAGAAAAGTATTCTGAAAAGCCGTATATGCGTGAATCGTACTTGTCCTCCTTTGGCTGAACAGCCGTGCCCTGAATCGTCCTTGGAGCTCCAAGTGCATCTGCGTGGCTTGAAGCAGAGCTTTCCAGCCAGACCCAGTGTGAAAGGGTGGGACAGCCACATAGGAACCCAGCCCCGACGGCTCCCCCAGACCAGGGTGGGGCTTGCCTGCCATGCACACCCTGCCGGGGAGGAGGAAGTTTCCGAGAGTGACAGGAAGTGGCCCAGCCCGAGGTTCAGCCCTGGAATCTCTATGGCCAGCAACTGTGCTAAGGGGATGTGGACATCTGCTTCCACCTTCCCCAAACCTAAGATTCTGTGCCCTGGTCTGCCCCTGGCATTCTTCCTCGGGCTCAGAGCCCTCTCCGTGGGGCTCCCTGTTTCCCTGAGGGAAGGCCAGCCCACCCTCCCAGGACCCCATCCTCATGGTCACAGGCCAGACCAGCTCTGCTCAAGGCTGGCTCTCAGCTGCAACCTCCCTCTACCCTGCCTTGTCCTGCACATCTCCAGGCACCTCACACCAGCCCCAGGGATATCCACCTCCCAGACCTCTCCCTTCAATCCACCCAAACCCCAGGGGAGCGCCACCCCTGTGGCCCACAGGACTCCATAAACCCCCTTGGTGCCGTGCCTGCTCAGGGTCCACAGGCTCTCCCTCTTCTTCTTCCTCCTCCTCCCCCAGCTCTGGGCTCCATCCTGGTGCCCCTCCCCTGTGGGCTTTAATCCAGCCCTGTCTCCCTGGGGACGGAGCTACTTGTGGTCTTCCCACCTCACCAGCAGCTGCACCTCCCTCCAGCTCTGCCCTCATACCTCTCCACTCCTGTGCACCCACCGAAGCTCGACTCAGTGGTCAGTAAAATCTGGGGCCATTGGAGGCCCTGCCCTCTGACTGGGGCACTGCCCCTCCTCAGGGCTTGGGCCTGGGGTGTGGGCTGTGCCCTTGCCTCATCCCTCCTAGGGCAGACAGGCCCGCCCTGGATGATGCCCCATTGCCCCCTACTCCGTGGCACCCACTCCTCCTCACTTCTTCATAATCCACCCCCTTGCCCATAATCTACCCCCCTTGCTCATTGTCCCTGCGGCTGGACATTTCCATCCTTGGGCCCCTCCCCAGCACAATGCTGTCCCAGACTGCAATCCACATTGACTAAAGAGTCTGAAAGGTATAACTCAATCAAGATAGTTGCAGGTGGGGAAAAAAAGAGTCTGAAAGGCCTTGCTTTCCATTTTAGATGGGAGGGAACTGAGGCTGAGTGACTAATTTCTGCTCAGGGGTCTCTCAGCAACCCTGGGGTCCTGCTGCCACATACCAAAGGCAGCCTGTGGCCTGGGGTGTCCCGAAGGGGCAGTTTCCTGTGGGGTCATTCTCCAGCTGGGTTTTTTTTTTTTTACTTTTATTTTTTTTGGTTGTTTTTTTTTTTTTTAATTGCATTTTAGGTTTTGGGGTACATGCGAAGAACATGCAATATTGTTGCATAGGTACACACGTGGCAGTGTGATTTGCTGCCGTCCTCCCCTTCACCTATAGCTCGCATTTCTCCCCATGCTCTCTCTCCCCAACTCCCTGCCCCCTCACTGTCCCTCCCCTATTTCCCCCCAACAGGCCCCAGTGTGTGGTGCTCCCCTCCCTGTGTCCATGTGTTCTCATTGTTCAACACCTGCCTATGAGTGAGAACATGTGGTGTTTGATTTTCTGTTCTTGTGACAGTTTGCTGAGAATGATGGCTTCCAGGTTCATCCTTGTCCCTATGAAGGACACGAACTCATCGTTTTTGATTGCTGCATAATATTCCATGGTGTGTATGTGCCACATTTTCCCAATCCAGTCTATCATCAATGGGCATTTGGGTTGATTCCAGGTCTTTGCTATTGTAAACAGTGCTGCAGTGAACATTCGTGTGCATGTGTCCTTATAGTAGAATGATTTATAGTCCTTTGGATATATACCCAGTAATGGGATTGCTGGGTCAAATGGAATTTCTATATCTAGGTCCTTGAGGAATCTCCACACTGTCCTCCACGACGGCTGAACTGACCAGCCGGTTTCTAAATCACTCTGACAGGTGACTGCCATCCATGGACTGTGTCACTTGCTGGGCTTCACACATCGCACAGAGGCAGAGTGGCAGCAGGTAGGAGCCCATCCTCTGGCTACTGAGGGGGAAGGAGGCCCCTGCCAGCCCCCACCCTCCATTCTGACTGCCCCCCACCCCTGCCCCATGCAGGAACAGGGCCTGAGACCCAGCCTTTTTAAAATGGCTTATGGATGTTTGCTTTCAACATCAGGCTCCTCAAATACGTTTAGCTGAATGTGTTCACTATGGGGTCTGAGCGCAGAGGCCGAGAGCCACAGTTTACTGACACTATCAAATGGCGCTCTGTCAAAAGGGCCCCATCAGCCAGAGACAGGGCCAGACCCAGGGCGGGCAGCGGGAGCTCCCAGTGAGGTGAGTTGGATGTTGCTTCCCTCCAGGCCCAGGCACTCTGTCTGCAGAGGCAGAGGCCCACGTGGGCTCAGGTCCACATTGTGTTTAACGCAAGCACCATCCTGTGTTAGCGAGCAAACTATTTCTCTGAAAGTCATGAAAAACCTTTCTCATTAAAAAGAAAAAATTGGCCAGGTGTGGTGGCTCACAGCTGTAATTCCAGCACTTTGGGAGGCTGAGGCAGGCAGACCATGAGGTCAGGAGTTCGAGACCAGCCTGGCCAATTGGTGAAACCCCATCTCTACTAAAAATACAAAAATTAGCTGGGTTTGGTGGCGTGCACCTGTAATCCCAGCTACTCTGGAGGCTCAGGCAGGAGAATCCCTTGAACCTGGGAGGCGGAGGCTGCAGTGAGCAGAGATCACACCATTGCACTCCAGCCTGGGCAGCAAAGGAGAGTCCATCTCAAAAAGAAGAAGTCAGGCGGGCACAGTGGCCCACACCTGTAATCCCAACACTTTGGGAGGCTGAGGTAGGCAGATCACTTGAGGTCAGGAGTTTGAGATCAGCTTGGCCAACATGGTGAAACTCCATCTGTACTGAAAATACAAAAATGAGCTGGGCATGGTAGGGCAAGCATGCGATCCCAGCTACTCTGGAGGCTGAAGCAGGAGAATCGCTTGAACCCAGGAAGCAGACTGCTTACTGGGACCCACCTGCACCACTGCACTCCAGCCTGGGTGACAAAGGAAGACCAGGAGGCCTTGTCTCAAAAAAAGAAAAGAAAAAGTCCTTGATGTCTTTCTTAGGCCTCTCCTGGCTGCTTCTTGCTAGGTCCACCTGGCACCCCCCAGGTTGCCCCGCCCCACACACCCTACACCCCCTCCCTGGGCTTCTTGGCCCAGCAAGTCCAGTCCCACTCTCTGGGCCTCCAGAGCTGCCCGATTCTCCTCCGACCCCACAAGCCCTCCTGCTTCCTACCTAGAGCACAACTGCCCAAGTGCCCTCCTCCCCTCCTTCCCCTTCCCTCTCCCTTCTATATTCCCTCTCCCCTGCCTGCCCCCGGCCCTTCCTAACCCCTCTCACTCCCGCTCCTCCTCCCCTCATGCCTCACCCCCTCCCTTCCCCTTGCCCTCCACGGGCCCTCATCCTCTCCCGTTCCCGAACCCCTCTCTCCTCCAGCGCCCCGTCCTCCTCCCCTCCTTTCCTCTCCCTCTCCCACGTCCCCTTCCCTGCTCCCCTCCCCTGAGCCCTCTTCTCCCACCTCCTTCCCCTTCCGCCCCCTTCCCTTCTCCCCCCACCCTCTCCCCTCCTGCGGCCCCTTGGCAGTTCGGGCACTCATTGAACGCTGAACGCTGGCCCCGGAGAAGGTGCTCAGAGACCAGTCCCACCCTTCCACCTGAGTGGGAGCAGCGAGCTGCGAGGGCCTCTGGGCTCCCCCAAACCCTGTGGGCGGGGCGCGGGACCCTTTCCCTGGGGAGGGCCCAGCGAGCTTCTTCCCTCCAGATGTTCCAGAAGGAGAAGGCGGTGCTGGACGAGCTGGGCCAACGCACTGGGACCCGCCTGCAGCCATTGACCAGGGGCCTCTTCTGAGGGAGCTGCGCGCCGCGTTTCTTCCGAGAGCTGGAGCAGGTGGCGGGCGGAGGCGCAGGCAGCCGGGTTCGCCCCAGCCCGGCAGCTCACAAATAAACAACGAATGAAACTACCGGGGGAACCTCCTGTCTTTCTTTCACGGCACAACGGGAATTTTTCATTATTGGCAATAAAACGGTTGCGAGCTATGGCACCGGGTGGGCGCCCGGAGTTCGAGAAATGGCGTGGACCCCGCCCAGGAGTACCATGCAGCGCTCGCCTCCTGCCCTTCCTAGGTGCCCCTGCCTGGAGCTGCACCCTACCCTGGAACCCGCGCCCTTCCCGGGTGCCCCTGCCTGGAGCTACACCCTACCCTGGAACCCGTGCCCATCCCGGGTGCCCCTGCCTGGAGCTGCGCCCCCATTGAGGAAGGGGCTGATGGGGCTTGGGTGCCGCAGCCCTTCTGTAGCAAAGGCTTGCGATGGTATTTCCTGCTTTACTTCCTATTAGAACAGTGGAGTCAACTCTGGAGTTTCTGCACCAGCGCAGGCACGTGTCTTCAACCCAGCAGCGCATTTCGCATCTCGAGGCCGCTGGTTCCCCGGGGTCTTCTGACCCTGCCTCCCGGCCACCCACACCGCTGTGGTTAGGGCCACGGCCCTGGGGCCCTATGTTGTGGGACCACCTCTCAGAGACCCTCGAGAGCCCTAAAACTGGGGCTACTGCAATTGTGATCATCTGTTTGTCCCATGAAATGATTTAGGGACATGAAAATGCCTCCCCACTGGACTTACGTCCCTTCTTAGCCTGGACTTGACCCCTCCAAGACACAGGCCAGGCCCCTCTGTTCCTGAAGTCGCTGCACCCACTGCACCCTTCGATGGGTCTGTTTACTGTGGAACCATAGCTTAATGTCAAAAAAGTACTCCTGAAAATAGGAAACGGAGTCAACTTTAACTCAAGCTTCTCACCAGAACACACAGCCGAGAATCACTTTCAGGAGCCCTTAAGAGACTGAGTGGCCTGGAGAACTGCCAGCTGTGGGTGGGATTTTGGGGGGTTCCTATAGTTTGCTGTTAGATTGGAGCCCTGGGAGCCTCTGTTCACATCCTGGGGTGCTCAGGGCTTCTCAGGAATTCCTGGGCGCTCAGGACGTGAGGGGTCTGGCTTTACTGGGTAGTTGCTGGGCCATTGGTGCCTCCAGCAGCCCACAGCCAGTGACCGTGGGGCCCAGACCCAGCCTGGGTGGTCCCAGCCCTCTCTTGGAAGGGGTCTCTGATGTGCACTGGGGCTGCCCTGCGTCCCCACCATCAGTGAATCTACCTCTTCATCTTTTTTTTTAGATTGAGTGTAGCTCTGTGGCTTAGGCCGGAGTGCAGTGGTGTGATCTTGACTCACTGCAGGCTCTGCCTCCCGGGTTCAAGCGATTCTCCTGCCTCAGCCTCTTAAGTAGCTGGGATAACAGGTGTGAGCCAGCATACCCAGTTAATTTTTTTTTTTTTTTTTTTTTTGGTATTTTTAGTAGAGGTGGGTTTCACTATGTTGACTAGGACGGTCTCAAACTCCTGACCTTATGATCCACCTGCCTCAGCCTCCCAAAGTGCCGGGATTCCAGGTGTGAGTCACTGCGCCCAGCCTACCTCTTCATCTTTATCCCCTCTGCTGTACGGGACTGCTTGTGTTTTCTGCCTTTTTTATTTTTATTTTTTTATTTGGAGGCATTATCAATTGGAGGTATTTATATGTATTATTGACCACAACCCTGTTTTTTTGTTTGTTTTTGTTTTTTGAGATAGAATCTCCCTCTGTCACCCAGGCTGGAGTGCAGTGGTAGGATCTTGGCTCACTGTAACCTCTGCCTCCCAGGTTCAAGCCATTCTCCTGCCTCAGCCTCCGGAGCAGCTTGGACTACAGGTGTACACCACCACACCCTGCTAATTTTTGTGTTTTTGTAGAGACAGGGCTTCACTTTGTTTACCAGACGGGGCTTGAACTGTTGACCTCAAGTACTCTGCCCACCTCAGGCTCCCAAAGTTCTGGGATTATAGGCATGAGCCACTGCACCCAGTGCAATCCTGTATTTCTTTTTTTTAGACTGATTCTCCTGCCTCAGCCTGTCGAGTACCTGGGAGTACAGGTGTGCACTGCTACACCCTGCTGTTTTGTATTTTTTAGTAGAGATGGGGTTTCACCATGTTGACCAGGATGGTCTCGATCTGTTGACCTCATGATCCACCCGCCTCAGCCTCCCAAAGTGCTGGGATTACAGGCTTGAGCCACCACGCCTGGCCTTGTTTTGTATTTTTTAATAGAGACAGGGTTTTACCATGTTGGCCAGGCTGTTTCAAACTCCTGACCTCAAGAGATCCGCTGGTCTCAGCCTCTCATAGTGCTGGGATTAGAGTGAGCCACCATGCTCAGCAACTGTGTATTTCCTTAGGAAGTGTGAGCAAGTGCCCTCTGACCTGAATCTGAGGAAGAGCCGCCCATGGCCCTGGCAGCAGCAGCGGCAGTCTCCTGCTGTAGGAACCTGGTAGTTACGAGAGGGGGCTCACAGGTCACAGCCACACTGCCCCAATTCTGGAGCAGGTCCATCCTCATCCTTCTGCTCCCAAAGTCACCCGGCCCTTCACCTTCTGTGTGTTCCAGATTCAGCTCCTCCTGGACTCTTGGTTGGAGTTGCATTAAATCTGTAGATCCACTGACCTCCAGGAGGCTGTGACCTGTGCGTATGTGATGCCTTAGTCCCTGCGTTATTTTCACCTCTCAGTGATTGTCGCCCATCTTACCAGGTGTACAGGTGTGCACAATGTGCCCTGAGCCCCCACCTCCCAAACCCCCTGCTCTCCTGACCACAGGCAAGGAGGTGGGGCCATGAGAATCCCCCACACCTAACTACCAGCTTCCAGGCACCCAGACCCCAAAACCCCTGCCAGGCAGCCCAAGCCCACTTTCAGGACCTGCTCTGAGCTCCTCAGCCTCCCCAGGTAGACCAAGGGGGACGGTGTATGGGGGTGAGATCATCCCCTGCCCCACCCCAGGTGTCACCCCACCCCTCCTGCAGGCCAGTCAAGGCTCAGCCAGCCCAACTGTGCCCTAACCAGACACTGCTGGATGCCAGAGCCCTTCATCCCTATGAACCCAGCAAGACCAGGCCACCCAAAGACCACCACTTCCTGTGAGGTTTCTTCCTCTGTTGTATGAAAAATTCTGTTGAGAAATATTTAATAGAAGGAAATCAAAATGCCATGCTAGAAAAAAATCACCGTGAAAATAGGAAATGGAGTCAGAACTTTGACTTGAGCACAGGGTCTCTGGAATCACGTTCAAGAGGCGCAAAAAGATGGTTCTGGGAAGTGTTACCACCAGCAGCTGCACTGGCCCGTTTGGTGCTCACACCTGTCCATCCATGTGGACTCCACGTGGCTCACCCTGCGGAGTTCTGAGGCCAGGTCAGCCAGAGTGGAAGCTCCTGCAGCTCAGTGGCAACTCTGGTCATCTGGTCTCAGACCTGCAAGCTTCCCAGGATGCAGACACTGGGACACGGTCCCTCCTCCTGGGGAGCTTCAGGAATGAAGGAATGTGTCCTAATAGGAGGTGAATGAAAATTCATGCATAATACCTAAAAATATTTAAGTAACATTAAAACGGCAAGGAAACATAATTCCACCAAAAAAGAAAAATAACAACAAGTAAAGGAATAGTCCAGGTAGCCTATCCACATGGTAAGAAACCCAGACAGCACAAAAGGAACTGAACTGGGGAGAGTGAGCCGCCCTTGGCGCACCCAGTGCCCAGCTTTGCTTCCCAGGCACAGAATGAAACTGGGGAGAGTGAGCCGCCCTGCCCCCTCCCAGCACCCACCTTTGCTTCCCGGACACAGAAGGAAACTGGGGAGAGTGAGCCGCCCTGCCCCCTCCCGGCGCCCACCTTTGCTTCCCGGGCACAGAAGGAAACGGGAGAGTGAGCCGCCCTGCCCCCTCCCGGCGCCCACCTTTGCTTCCCGGGCACAGAAGGAAACTGGAGAGAGTGAGCCGCCCTGCCCCCTCCCGGCACCCACCTTTGCTTCCCGGGCACAGAAGGAAACTGGGGAGAGTGAGCCGCCCTGCCCCCTCCCGGCACCCACCTTTGCTTCCCGGGCACAGAAGGAAACTGGGGAGAGTGAGCCGCCCTGCCCCCTCCCGGCACCCACCTTTGCTTCCCGGGCCCAGAAGGAAACTGGGGAGAGTGAGCCGCCCTGCCCCCTCCCGGCACCCACCTTTGCTTCCCGGGCACAGAAGGAAACTGGGGAGAGTGAGCCGCCCTGCCCCCTCCCGGCACCCACCTTTGCTTCCCGGGCACAGAAGGAAACTGGGGAGAGTGAGCCGCCCTGCCCCCTCCCGGCGCCCACCTTTGCTTCCCGGGCACAGAAGGAAACTGGGGAGAGTGAGCCGCCCTGCCCCCTCCCGGCGCCCACCTTTGCTTCCCGGGCACAGAAGGAAACTGGGGAGAGTGAGCTGCCCTGCCCCCTCCCGGCGCCCACCTTTGCTTCCCGGGCACAGAAGGAAACTGGGGAGAGTGAGCTGCCCTGCCCCCTCCCGGCGCCCACCTTTGATGTCCAGGAACAAGAGCTGTGCAAACCAGCACGCAGCAGGGTCTGCGTTTATAGCATTGGCACTCTCCCTTTCTTTTCGTTTTACCTCAAAAGGGATCACATCATGCACAGCTGGCTTCTTTCACTATTTTATTTTTTGAGACAGGATCTTGCTCTGTGGCCCCGACTATAGTGCAGTGCTTCCATCATGGCTCACTGCAGCTGCTAACTCCTGGGCTCAAGCAATCCTCCCGCCTCAGCCTCCAGAGCTGCTGAGATCACAGGCGCATTTCACCACACCTGGTTAGTTTTTTAGCTTTATTTTCTGTAGAGACAGGGTCTCACTATGTGACCCAGCCTGGTCTCAAATTCCTGAGCTCAAGTGATCCTCCTGCCTCAGCCTCCTAAAGTGCTGGGATTACAGGCGTGAGCCACACACCCCCACTTCTTTAGTGGAGTCTGTTCCACACCTGCGGCACACAGGCCCCACTTACTAAGTTTGACTTTGTGGTATTTTTCCCATCAGGATGTTCAGACTTCCATGTGGCTAAAGGTATTGACTGATCTTTTCTATTCTGGCTCCTGAGCTAAAGCTTTCTTAACCTTTCTGAATGAAATCTTCATTTCAGGATCCTCATCTGGTGGCATCTACAGCCTGGACTTTACCTCCGTGATGGAAGAGGGGGACCTGAGGCTCCTGGTGGGCCGGCGATGCCCTACAGGAAAGGAGGGGTCCTTGGGAGGGACTGCTGCCCTGGGCAGGTACACAGGCCCCTCACCGCAGGGGTCCCAGAGCAAGGGATGCCATGAGCTGAGCTGCCAGGCCAAAGCTGCCTGCCGTGCACCACCACCACTACCACCACCTGCCGCCGGGCAGGGAAGGACCCTGCCCCTTTCCATGGTCCTGGCATAGCCCACAGCCCCGAGGAAGCCTGGGGGTGGAAGGTGCCCGGCCAGGGTTCCTGTGACTCACACTCAGGGTGGGCTGGGCATCCACGGGCTGGGGGTGGGCTGGAGGACAGTGGCAGCCCCCAGCGGCCACGCAGCGTGGTGGTGGTGGTGGTGGTGGTGGTGCACAGCAGGCAGCTTCCGCCTGGTAGTTCGTGGGACCCCTGGGGCCACATGTGGTGGGTCCTGACACAGATGCACCTTCGGCTCAGGACTCAGCCCAGGCTGCTCCCGCCCCCACTCCCGCCCTGTTCCTAACTGGGGCCATGTCCCCTGTGATAGGCAGGATGGCAGGAGTCTAAGCATCCTCCCAGAGGAGGCCCCTCCCCATACCCACATTGTGCAACCCAGTCCTCATCGGGTCTGGGATTCATGGGGATAGGGGCTTCACAGCCAGACTGCAGACCTGAGCCAGGAATGCCCTTTCAGAGCTACACAGATGCAGAGATTTCCAGAGGAAACCCCCGGGCCCTCTGTTTCCTTGGCTTTGGGGTCTGCTTGGGGCTGGCCCTACCTGCGGGGCTGGAGGCAGGGCCTTGAGCATCCAGTTCTGCAGGACCAGCTGGTGCACCTGTGCATTCTGCAACAGCAGCAGCTCCACCATGTCTGCAGGGGAGAGGCGGGGGCCCTGAAGAAAGCTTTCATTCCTCATATTTGTTAAGGTGACAGAGTGCATCACAAGACCAGAGAACATGTGTCTGTGCACTGTGCAGGTCCCTGGGGCACGCTCCGAATCGTAGAACTTCAAGGTCAGAGAGTGTAGATGTGGCAAGTTGTGTGATGGGCCCCATGGCACCCTAGGAGGCTACTCTCATCTGCCTTCCCGTCTCCTCCCCCAGGCTGCGTGGGGACCCCAGAAAGGCATACCCACGTCACAGTCTCCCCCCACCTCAAAGTGTGACCTTATTTGGACAAAGAGTCTTTGCAGATGTCATTAAGGGTCATGAGATGGGCCAGGTGCAGCAGCTCCCACCTGGAATCTCAGCACATTGTGAGGTTGAGGTGGGTAGATCACCTGATGTCAGCAGTTCGAGACCAGCCTGGCCGACATGGTGAAACCCCATCTCTACTAAAAATATAAAAATTAGCTGGGCGTGGTGGCAGATGCCTGTAATCCCAGCTACTCGAGAGGCTGAGGCAGAAGTATTGCTTGGACTCAGGGCAGAGGTTGCATTGAACCAAGAATGTACCACTGCACTCTAGTCTGAGTGACAAGAGTGAAACTCATCTCAAAAAAAAAAAAAAAAATTTGCCAGGCAAGGTGGCGGGCACCTATAATCCCAGCTACTTGGGAAGCTGAGGCAGGAGAATTGCTTGAACCCAAGTGGCAAAGGTTGCAGTGAGCCAAGATGGCACCAGTGTACTCCAGCCTGGGCGACAGAGGAAGATTCTGTCTCAAAAGAAAAAAGGCAGGTGCCGTGGCTCAGACCCATAATCTCAGTACTTTGCGAGGCCCAGAAAGATTTCATTTTTTTTACAGTCAAACATTCGATCCAGTTGGAATTTGTTTTGGGATAAGGAATGGGGAAAGAAATTTAACTCTACTTTTTGTAAATAGCTGGCTACTTATTGAATATTTAATTTAGGGTTTTTTTTTTTTTGAGATGGAGTCTTGCTCTGTCACCCAGGCTTGAGTGCAGTGGTGCTATCTCAGCTCACTGCAACCTCCACCTCCTGGGTTCAAGCAATCCTCCTGCTTCAGCCTCCCAAGTAGGTGGGATTACAGGTGTGTAATACTGCATCCAGCCTTTTACCACTGATTTTAAATACTTAAATATTTTTGCTTTCTTTTTTGTAGAGATTGCATCTTGCTATGTTGCCCAGGCTGGTCTCAAGCTCCTAGGCTTAAGTGATCCTCCTGCTTCAGCCTCCCTAAGTGCTGGGACTACAGGCATGAGCCACTGGGCCAACCATTACCACTGATTTTAAATGCTGCCTTTCCCCTCATATGGCATACAATCCTAGGCTGACCCAAGCACATACCAGCGTGCGCACACACACACACACACACACACACACACACACACAGCTACCTCGGTGTGCTTTTTAGAACCTGACAGACTATCACTAAAGTTCATTTGGAAAAATCAACAGGTAATAAGGAGAGACAGGACTACCCCTGTGATGGCACACGCTATGCTCTCTGCCACTCCAGGGACTCCTCATACGGATCACAATAGGAATGGTATCCCCTTAGGAAGTCAGGATGGCCGAGCAGTCTAAGGCGCTGCATTCAGGAATTGTATCCCCTGGATGTGGCTGTCCTGGGCCAGGCCTGGCTTGGATTGCAATATATGATAGAGCTACAGTAATTAACCAGGTCAGCACAGGGGCTGGGATAGGCAGGTTTCGGGGACAGAATTGAGGACACCTGTCAGGTGATTCAGCCATTCTACACACAGATCTGCCCCTAGACTCCCAATCCATTGAGCAATGCAAATAAAAGCCACAGTCAACCACCTCTGCATCCTGTTAAAATGGACACGATGAGGAACACTGATCATACCACGTGTTGCCAAGGTCGTGGATAAGGAGAACTGGCGGACCTGATGAGTGAGAATGCAAAATGCTACAGACACTAGGAAGCAGCTTGGCAGTTTCTTTTTTTCTTTTCTTTTGAGACAGTCTCACTCTTGTTGCCCAGGCTGGAGTGCAATGGCGCGATCTCAGCCCACCACAAACTCCACCTCCAGGGTTCAAGCGATTCTCCTGCCTCAGACTCCTGAGTAGGTGGGGTTATGGGCATGTGCTACCATGCCCGGCTAATTTTTGTATTTTTAGTAGAGATGGGGTTTCTCCAGGCTAGTCTCGAACTCCTGACTTCAAGTGATCCACCCACCTCAGCCTCCCAAAATGCTGGGATTACAGGCATGAGCCACTGCGCTTGGCCCTAAGCCATTTTAAAAGCAGCAGCTTAATTATGGTTTTTGAATGGATGTTAATTGGATGAGCTGGAATTGGAGCCCAGTTATTTCACCTCCTAGTCCAGTTATCAGTTTTGTCCCTCTTGTATCTTTCCCTGTGAGATATCATTTATATAAAGATTTCTTAAAGTTAAAATTATTTCATGTTGAGCAGCCAAAAGCTGATGCTAAGTGACTGTCCTGCTTCCAGAAATATTTTCCCTTTCAGTAGATAGTTTCAACCACAGCAATATGAATATGGAACACTTACCTTCCTTAATACTTCCTGACCTCTGAGTAGGGAAGGCCTGGGGCGGAGGAATCTGTGCTATAAGTGGCTGCTGAGGTAGCTGCTGAATGACGGTGGCAGGAGGCTGGGGGACCTAGAACAGCCAGGTGATTAGCTGCATGTGTCCTTGAAGAAAGTGTCTGCAGTATCTACCACCCATCAACCACCCACCCATCCAGCCAGCCAACCAACCATCCACCCACCTATCATTCATGCAACCAACCATCCCAACCATCTACCCACCCACCCACCCATCCATCCATCCCAACCATCCATCCACCCACCTATCCATTCATCCAACCATCCCAACCATCTACCCACCCACCCATCCATCCATCCATCCCATCTACCCACCCATCCATCCATCCACCCACCCACCCATCCATCCATCCACCCACCCACCCATCCATCCCAACCACCCATCCAACCATCCACCTACTCATTCACCCATCCATCCACCCACCCACCCATTCATCCAACCATCCCAACCATCTACCCACCCACCCACCCATCCATCTATCCATCCATCCATCCCAACCACCCATCCATCTAGCCAACCATCCACCCATTCACCCATCCATCCACCCACCCACCCATCCATTCATCCAACCATCCCAACCATCTATCCATCCATCCATCCATCCATCCATCCCAACCACCCATCTAGCCAACCATCCACCCATTCACCCATCCATCCACCCACCCACCCATCCATTCATCCAGCCATCCCAACCATCTACCCATCCATCCATCCATCCATCCATCCATCCATCCATCCATCCAAGGAGAACTTTAAATGATTAACCACAGACACTGAATACAGTTGAATGGAAAGGTATTTCCATCTAGGTATCACTCCGAACGTATTTTTAATGTTTCCCACACTTCCTGTCTTCAGCAGGGTGGGCTGAGGCCTGGTTCCACTAATTCTGCTTTAATAGGAGCATCCGACACTCGGTATGGTCAGTCATTTTAATCGTAACCATTTTCACAGGGACGCGGGGGTGGCTCATTGTGGCTCTCATTCTCTGATGGCAGGTGGTGTTGGGCTTCTGGGGCCGACCTGTGCAGGATGGCCACGTCCCAGCAGGTGTTCTCACCTGTGTCCCAGTGACCTCTCTGTCCCAGCCCCCATGACAACTTGGTTAATTACAGTACTCCATCATACACTGTAGAACGTGTCATGAAAATAAACTTTGGTTTCTCTTCTGAGTAAAAATACAGCCGTTTGTGCATGAAAGGCCTGTTTCATCTTCTTCTAGCTGTGTGAGGCTGCATGGCCACCCCTTGTTCCTCAGCTCACAGAAAGGATGGCAGAGACCAGGAGCTTGCAAACTTTTGTCAAGGGCTAGATGGTAAACGGCTTCCACTGAGGACACACTGTTAGCTGCAGCTCTTGAGTTGGCCATTGCAGTATGAAAGCAGCTACAATGTGGAAACAAGTGGGCCTGGCCCAATGCAACTTTATTTATGAACACTAAAATCTGCATTTCATATAATTTTCATGTGTTGCAAAGTATTATTTCATTGGGTTTCCCCCCAAACATTTAAAAATGTAAAACTATGCTTGGCTGGCAGGTTGCGTGAGAACAGGAGGCAGGCCAGCTCTGGTCTGAAGCTGTGGTTTGCCAACTCCAGGTGCAGACCCATGAGGCTTTCTTACAGCAGCTGTGCCCGTTCTGGCTGACGGGACCTTCTACCACAGGGGCTGAGTCCAGCTGCCAGGAAGCTCATCTCAGCAAGGAGCCCCTGCTCACCTGCCTGGTGTCACTGGGGCTGAGAGGGAAACCTGCAGGCAGGTCCTGATGAATACATGTAAGTGTAGACATGTTTGGGATGAGGAAAATGGGGGGTCCACACCAATGACCCCCCAAACTCCCTTCTGTCCCGGGAGGAGGCTCCTGGTGCTGGAAGACAGGAAGGCAGAGGCTGGGAATACCCAGAGCCTGGTGAAGGCCACCCATCTGCAGAGGAAGGGTCTGGGGCAGGTCCCTCAGAGGCTGCCCTTCCCTGTGCCTTCCGCCACGTACTGCTGCCGGGGGCCCTCCCAAAGGGCAAAAGCCTTCTAGGTCATAGACCCTGCTGACCTGCCCAGAAACTCCCACCTCAGCCTCTTCTCTCCCACCCTCCCTGCACCCCAGTCACCCGAATTCCACCAAAGCCTTGGCCTCCGGGCCCCTAGCTTCCATTCCACCTCTGGGTGCCTGGTTTCCCTCTGATCCATGTTTTGTTTCAGAAAGTCAAAGTTGTTTTCTGCTGCTTGCAACCCAGAAGGCTGAACCGCTGTAGGAAGCTCTCAGAAGTGGAGCGCTATTTGCCTTGGACATTGTGCTCTTGACATTGGGCCTTAGGTGTCATCTGGTTGTGATAAAGTCTGTTTTTTTTTTTTTGGAGATGCAACCTCCTCTTCCCAGGTTCAAGCGATTCTCCTGCCTTAGCCTTCCAAGTAGCTGGGACTACATGAGTGCACCTCCACGCCCAGCTAATTTTTGTATTTTTAGTAGAGATGGGGTTTTGCTATGTTGGCCAGGCTGGTCTCAAACTCCTGAGCTCGGGTGATCTGCCTGCCTGGGCCTCCCAAAGTGTTGGGATTACAGGCGTGAGCCACCGCACCAGGCAAGTAATAAAGATTTGGGGAGGTGACACACTTCCCCAAATTCAGGGCCCTCTGGCTGCTGAGCTCTCCGGATACTTCTACCCCTAATGTGACATTTAGGGCCAGGGCCAGGGTTTGGGAGACAGAGCTGAGCCCTAGCCTCCCTCTGTGATGAGGGATAAGCATTCCAGGGAGGCCCGAGGAAGAGTGCCCAGGCAGGGAAACGCAGCAGCTGTTGGCCCCTTCAAGGGTGGTCCTTGGGAGGATGGGGGTGACGAGGCAGCCTCGCTGCCAGTGCAGTGTCTCCCACCTTCTGTAAAATCTTTTTTTTTTTTGAGATGGAATTTCGCTCGTTACCCAGGCTGGAGTGTAATGGCGCCACCTCAGCTCACCGCAACCTCCGCCTCCTGGGTTCAGGCAATTCTCCTACCTCAGCCTCCCGAGTAGCTGGGATTACAGGCACGCACCACCATGCCCAGCTAATTTTTTGTATTTTTAGTAGAGACAGGGTTCACCATGTTGACCAGGATGGTCTCGATCTCTTGACCTCGTGATCCACCCGCCTCGGGCTCACAAAGTGCTGGGATTACAGGTGTAAGCCACTGCGCCCGGCCCTCTTTTTTTTTTTTGAGACAGAGTCTCCCGCTGTCACCTGGGCTGGGCCTTGAGGGCTCACACGATTCTCCTGCCTCAGCCTCCCGAGTAGCTGGGATTAGAGGTATACACCACCACACCCAGCTATTTTTTTGTATTTTTAGTAGAAACAGGTTTTACTATGTTGGCCAGACTGGTCTCGAACTCCTGACCTCATAACCCACCCGCCTCGGCCTCCTAAAGTGTTGGGATTACAGGTGGGAGCCACCGCACCCAGCCTTCTGTAAATCTTAATTCAGCGCCCACCTCCCACTCTCAGATGTGCTCCTCGCCCTCTCACCGTAGGCAGGATGATCCTTGGCGGGTCTAGGGTCAGCGGAGGTGGGGAGGCAGCAGGTAGGACGCCTGTGGGGGTCAGCTCTGGGGACAGGGCTGACCCGAGGGCTCCTCTGCGTGCCGCACTCCAGGCCTGGGCCCGAGAAAGCTCGTCCAGGAGGTGCTGCTCCTACAAGGCCAATGCAGAGCTGCTGCACATGGGGGAAGGGGAGCCCAAACACCACAGAGGCACCCCAGCCTCAGGCTCAGGCCAGCCTGGGCCAGGTACAGCCCCTCTCTGGGCAGGATGGCGGTAGCTGGAAGACCCTTCAAGGGGTATGCGCATGAGGGTGGCACTCCTAAAATTTACCAAATCATGTCAGCTTGTCTTGTTGTTTCCTTTTCCCAGCCAACAGGGTCTGCTTTCTTTTTCAAGTCAGTTTCAGGCCAACTCGCTGCAAAGATCTTCCCGCTAGTAAAGAGGCCCCACCTCCTGGGCATCTCTGCCACTCAGAGGCATCTTTGGTGAGTGCCATGGGAGCAAACCTCCTGGCATCCTACCATTCCAGGTCCTCCTACTCAACATTTCCAGCCCTGATGGAAACTTGCACTCAGGAGGGTCTCTAAGCTAACAGTGGCCTTGCTAGGGCCCGGCCCTGAGAGTCCAGAAAGGTCTTCCCCTCACCCTCGACCTGAGCAGCCGTCTCCGCCACAGTGAGCCCTGCCGGCTTTGCTCAGCGGTGTAGGGCTCACCTGGAGTCTCTGCAGAAGCTCCCTCCTTCTCTTCAGAGCAGTCTGCAGGGCATCATCCAGCTGGTCCTCATTTCCTGGAGGGAAACACCTGCTTGCTCACGGAAGAACACACACAGGCTGTTGCTGCAAGCACTCGGACAGCACTGCACCCGTGTGGAATGCGCCGCCTCACCCACTCTCCTGGGATAGGGGCGGGCTGGGAGGCTCCTGGGCTCAGGTTATCCCAGAGAAAGAGGGACGCGTGCTGGGTAAGAGGGCAAGGGCAGCATCAGGGCAGGGGCAACCCAGGGCACTCAAGTGTCAGAGTCTGGCCTGTGGTCACCTCATTCCTGGAAGGGAGGCTGAAGTCACATGGCCAGATTCCTCCCGAGTACCTTTCGTACAGAGTCCCTGGCCTCCAGGAGGCCAAGGCTTCTACGGGGCTGGCTGCAGCCTGACCTTGGCTACCTGGAGCCACCCTCTGGCCCCAAGCAGTCCAGAGTCTGGTCTGACCCCCAAGTGTCTGCAAGTCCCTCTAGTCTGCCCCTCAGTCTGGGCAAGGTGGCTCCTGCCTGTGATCTCAACACTGGAAGGCTGAGCTGGGAGGACTGACCTCAGGAGGTCGAGGGTGCAGTGAGCTATGAGCATGCCACACCACACTCCAGCCTGGGCAACAGAGCGAGACCAACCCTGTCTCAGCACACTGGCCAGGTGCAGTGACTCACACCTGTAATCTCAGCACTTTGGGAGGCTGAGGTGAGCGGATCACTTCAGATCAGGAGTTTGAGTCCAGCCTGGCCAACATGGCAAAACCTCGTCTCTACTAAAAATACAAAAGTGAGCCGGGCAGGAGAATTGTTTGAACCTGAGAGACAGAGGTTGCAGTGAGTCGAGATCACACCACTGCACTCCAGCCTGGGTGACAGAGCATGTCACCTTCTCAAAAAAACAAAAAAGTCAGCCGGGCACGGTGGCTCACACCTATAATCCCAGCACTTTGGGCATGGTGGCGCGCACCTGTAGTCCCAGCTAATCGGGACGCTGAGGCAGGAGAATTGCTCGAACCCAGGAGGTGGAGGTTGCGGTGAGACGAGATCACACTACTGCACTCTAGCCTGGGTGACAGAGCGCGTCTCCTTCTCAAAAACACAAAAAAGTCAGCCGGGCGCGGTGGCTCAAGCCTGTAATCCCAGCACTTTGGGAGGCCGAGGCGGGTGGATCATGAGGTCAAGAGATCGAGACCATCCTGGTCAACATGGTGAAACCCCGTCTCTACTAAAAATACAAAAATTAGCTGGGCATGATGGTGCGCGTCTGTAATCCCAGCTACTCAGGAGGCTGAGGCAGGAGAATTGCTTGAACCCAGGAGGCGGAGGTTGCGGTGAGCCGAGATGGCGCCATTGCACTCCAGCCTGGGTAACAAGAGAGAAACTCCGTCTCAAAAAAACACAAAAAAACAAAAAAGTCTATACGCCTTGGGGGATGGTCTGCACTCAAGAGAAGGCTCCAGAAGGCGAGGGGCAGGGTCCTGCCCCTCACCCAGCATCACACTGGAGCGGGGCTCCTGGAAACCCCAGTCAGTCTTTGGGGCTCCCCAAACCCTCTGCCCCAGGCACTGGTTGCCATTCTGTCACCTCTCACTGGCTGTGCAGACCTGGTTTGGGACTTTCTCTCTATTTGAGACTCTGAGCTCTGCCCTTGGCAGCTGCCCCTACAGGTCACAGGCTGCCCCATGTTCAAAGAACAGGAAATGTTCCTTTGGCCTCCTCACCTCCTCCCCAGAGGTCTCCAGGCAGCAGTGAGGACAGCAACCCCACCCCAACCAACGGGCAAGCTCAGCCTCTGGAACCAGAGCATCTGGGTCTGACCCGGTGTGACCACTTACAGGCTGAGCACAGGCTGAGTGACCCCAGACAGCTCAGCCAACCTCTCTCTGCCTCCATTTTCTCATCTGCAAAGTGGGGCCCCTTTTGGGGTCTGCAGACTAAAGGTGATAAGGCATGGGGATGTCCTCAAGTCTGAATGTAAAGGAAATGAATTAAGGACAGTCTCACTATACCAGGAGTGGGGTGATTCCCGGAGCTGCTGTGCCCACCTCCCTGGAGAAGGTATACTTGCGCCCGCCTGTGCTGGTTCCAAGCAGCCCAGCGCTCTCACCTGGCTCGAGGTGGAGGCCCTCAGGCCCCCCTTCCGTATTCTCCCGTTCTTGCTCCAGCTTCTGTGAGGAAAAGAGACCGTGACAGGGACACTGGCTCCAGGCAAAGGCCCTGTGTGCTCCAGGAATGACTAAGAGGCTTTCTGAGTGAATAGAACTGTACGTCAGGAGTAACCCAGCCCCTCCAGGGCCAAAGGTGGGAGGTGAGCCCCTCCGAGGATCTCCTCTGTGAGCTGCCTCTGTAAGCCTGACCTCCAGCAAATGCCCCATCTGCAGGTCTAAGGATAGATGCTGTGAGTGGCCCCTTCAGGCAGATTTCTGAAGAGCAACCCCGGGAGAGACCTGGTGAGGCCTCCAGGCTTCCCAGCCAGGGCATGCCTGGATCACCCCCACCTGGACCCTGAGCTGAGCAGCTAGCTGCTGGATATGTCCTAGGGTGAGTCCCTCCCACGGTGGCAGTGGGCCAGGATGCAGGGTGTGGAGCGCAGGGCTGGCAAAAGGCAGACAGCAGGTCCCTCAGGCAGCAGGAGGGGGAACAATGCAGGCAGGGGGTGCAGAGGAGCCCCCAGCACCAAGGCTCCCCTGGACCCTGTGCTCAGTGGGCCAGGAGGACAGGCAGGCTGTTCATGTGCCACCCAGTCTGAGGATGGGTCCCCTGCAGGGCTGTCTCAGAGTCCCTCCAATGCTGCAGCCTGGAGTTGTTAAAAACAGGAGCATCCCAGGCTCTGCTTTACCTGTCTCAAGAGCTTCAGCGTCAGCCGCGTCACTTGCTCTGCTGCTGTTGAGTCCAGCATGGTGGGAGCTACAGGATGACAGTACCAGGCAGGGAAGGCCGCAGCCCGCCTCCCTCCCTGGTTCTGCTACTCGCAGGAGATAACTGCTCAGCAGGAGCCCAAGCACCAGTGTCACCTGCAGGGCTGGCCCAACCTCCTGGAAACCAGCCCCAGGGGAGAGAAGAGCTGCAGCCTCCCTGGACTGCAGTGCCCCACAAGCCAGGGCTGGGCTCCACATGGCAGTTGCCAGGCTGCCGGACGCAGGGAGGCCCCAGGTTGCCAGGTTTCCACTTCGCGTCCTTAGGCTGCTACCTGCAAACACTCATCTCCAGGTGTGGCTGGCTGGGCTTCGTGGGAAGGCAAAAAAGTTGGCAGCAGCTGAGGCAGAGGGGCAGAGCTCTCAGACCTAGGGGAAGGGGACAGCCTTGACCCCCATGCACCAGCAGCCTCAAGACGCAGCCCAGAAGAGCCTGTGTGTCAGGGGAGGGCGCCCCACCTCTGTGCACTGCCTCTAGGACATGGCGGCTCCTCCCCTCCTAGGGACCCTCCAAGCTAGGAGGGAGGGCAGTTCCTCAACTGGGAGGACAGGGTGGGGAGACTGCCTACCAAGTTGTTCAAGAAATTCCAGCAGCAAAAGGGGCGGGACAGAGAAGTGGTTGTGACCTGCAGAGGGGCTGGGCTACAGCAGGACCAGGCAAGGAGCCAGGTGTGCAGGAAGCTTCGCAAAGGGCAGACACAAGTCAGGAGTGTGGTCTGCACTTGGCTGGGCATTAAACTCCACATTGACGAGTTAGTCAATCCCACTAAGCAAGCAGACTGACATCTGGGGGATGTCAGCAGCAGGGGGCCAGACCTGTGGACCAGAGGGTCGGAGGTTAGCACCCTCCTCAGTGCAGCTGACCCAGAAACTTGCCTCAGTGGCCAAAATTGCCCTCAGTTTTGTAAATGGCCATGCCCATCAGTATCTATGCTTGTGTGCCTGTCCTGTCTCCCAACCCACATCCATGTGGGGCGCCTGGAGCTGGACCAGTGAGTGATAGGGTGAAGGCCGGCCAGCCCATAGGAGGTCATGCTCACAGAGGAAGTTCATGGAAGAGATCCTCAGAGGGGCTCACCTCCCACCTGTTGGCCCTGGAGAGGCTAGGTTACCCTGTTATAGAGTTCAATTCACCTTATCCTGGAGGCCATCTAACCAGAAATGAAGGCAGCATGAAACCAGGCCTCACCCTCCCTCCAGTCCTGTGGAGGTTGTGGGCTGGGATCACATGCCCTGCTGGTGCCCACACATTTCCAGATGGCAGTCAGGGGTCCTCAAGGGTGCTGCTGCACGTGAGCAGACTCTGGCCCCACATTTAAGATCATGACTGTAATACCAGTGCTTTGGGAGGACAAGGCAGAAGGATCACTTAAGCCCACATGTTTGAGACCAGCCTGCACAACATAGCGAGACCCCCATCTCTACAAAAAATAATACAAAAAAGAACTCAGCTTTTTGTCCATGGTCATTAACGGTGACAGTCTGGGGAGACATTTAAACAGCTCTGAGTGTGCACAGAACAAAAACCAGGTTAATTTAGTTAAGTAACTGTATAGAGCAGCCTTGATATAAGTGACCCCATCTGAGGAAAAGACTCCATCTTACTTTTTTTTTTGAGATGGAGTTTCGCTTTTGGTGCCCAGGCTGGTGTGCAGTGGTGGTGCAATCCCAGCTCACTGCAACCTCTGCCTCCTGGGTTCAAGCGATTTTCCAGCCTCAGTCTCCCAAGTAGCTGGGACTACAGGCTTGCAGGACCATGCCCAGCTAATTTTTGTATTTTGGGTAGAGACAGGGTTTCACCATGTTGCCCAGGCTGGCCTTGAACTCCTGACCTCAAGTGATCCACCACTGCAGCCTCCCAAAGTGCTGAAATTACAGGCGTGAACCATTGCACGTGGCCCAATACCTTTTAAAATATAAGATAGGCCAGGAGTGGTGGCTCATGCCTGTAACCCCGGCACTTTGGGAGGCTGAGGCAGGTGGATCACTTGAGGTCAGGCATTCGAGACCAACTGGGCAATGTGGCAAAATCGCAGTCTCCACAAAATATGCAAAAATTAGCCAGATGTGGTGGTGGGCGCCTGTAGTCCCAGCTACTTGGGAGGCTGAGGCAAGAGAATTGCTTGAACCCGAAAGGTGGAGGCTGCAGCTGAGTCAAGACTGCACCACTGCATTGCAGCCTGGGCCACAGAGTGAGACTCCTCTCAGAAAAAAAAAAGCATCAGGCCAACAGGGACCAAATGTTTGCCTAATCGGTAGAGATTGCACCACCCAGATAAGGACATAAACAAGCACACTCTTACTATCAGTCCTCACCAGAGAACTCTACGGCCATGCAGAGCGGAACTCCACCAGGTCACAGCAGCTGTACAGACTCGGTCTTGCTGTCGCTGCTGCTGCTGCTGAAGGCTCCGCCCACAGCAAAGACAACAGATTCTCCTTTTCCTTGGACTGGTTAACTTTTCTTCCTTCCCTTCTCTTGTGAAATATCACCTTGTTAGATGTGGAATGCCTATGACATTTATGTATTGATCAAGTATACCATTACATATGGTTTGAAATACTGACTTAAGGAGTGACTTGTGCCTGCGTGCCCCCCGCTCTGATTACCAAGTGACTGGGAGGCACTAAGAACTGCCTCCTTGGCATCTCTAGTAATATACATAACACACACTCCACAGGGCACAGATTTGTCAGGTTTTTCTTTAAACAGGTCTTTTAAGAAGAGTTTTAGATTTACAGAGACTTGAGAAGATAGTACATGGAGAGGGATCCCACATACTACATGTGCCTTCCCTTCTTATTTCTTTTCGAGACGGAGTTTTGCTCTTGTTGCCCAGGCTGGAGTACAGTGGTGTGATCTTGGCTCACTGCAACTTCTGCCTCCTGGGTTCAAGCGATTCTCCTGCCTTAGCCTCCGTAGTAGCTGGGATTACAGGCACAGGCCACCACGCCCAGCTCATTTTTAGTACAGACGGGGTTTTACCATGTTTCTCAGGCAGGTCTCGAATTCCTGACCTCATGATTTGCCCACCTCGGTCTCCCAGTGTTGGGATTACAGGTGTGAGCCACTGGCTTCCTCTTATTAAAATCTTACCTTACTATGCTATATTTGTTATAAATTTTTTTAATTATTTATTAAGATGGAGTCTTGCTGCAGTGCCCAGGCTAGAATGCAATTGTGCAATCTCAGCTCACTGCAACCTTCACTTCCAGGGTTCAAGCGATTCTCCTGCCTCAGCTTCCCAAGTAGCTGGAACTACAGGCTAATTTTTGGGTGTGACATACTATGCCTGGTCCATTTGTTATGATTACTGAACCAATATTAAGACGCAGTTAACTGAAGTCCACACTTTGATAATTTCCTCGGGTTTGCCTCATGTCCCTAAGGCGGTACCCAGTACCCATAAGAACACTTCATTACGTTTAGTTCTCTCTTCAGGCTCCTTCTCAGACTCTTCACTTTTGATGACCTTCACAGGTTTGAAGGGTACTGGGCAGGTGTTTTGAAGAATGTCCCTCAATTGAAATTTGTCTGTTTTCTCCTGGTTAGGCTGGGACTGCAGGGTACAGAAAGGAAGCCTCTAGGGGTGAAGGGCCACTGTCATTCCATCACATCAGTCACCTCAAGTGTAACTCTGAGGCTGACCTGAGTCACCTGGCAGTTTCTCCACAACAAAGTGACTGTTTACTGCACTCTTTGGGAGGAAGGGGCTATGCATAGTTTACACTTAAAGAGCAGGTAGTTACAGTCCCTTCCTTGAGGGTACCTACAAAATTTATTTGGGCAGCTTTTGTTTTTTCTTGAGTCAGGGTCTCAGTCTGTCACCCAGGCTGGAGTGCAGTGGCTGCCTGCCCTTGACAGCTTTTTAATAGTTTAAAATGAATTGAGGCTGGGCAAGGTTGCTCAGGCCTGTAACTCCTGAACTTTGGGAGGCCAAGGAGGGAGGATCACTTGAGCCCAGGAGTTCAAGGCCAGCCTGGGCAACAGAGCGAGACCCTGTGTCTACTAAAACTATAAAAATTATCCGAGCATGGTAGGGTGTGTCTGTAATCCAGCTGTCAGGAGGCTGACATGGAGAATCACCTGAGACCAGGGAGGTTGAGGCTGCAATGAGCCGTGGTCTCACCACTGCTCTTCAGCCTGTATGACAAACTGAGACGCTGTCTATAAAAACAAGGAAATAAAACCTAAGTCCAGCATTCGCAGAACTTCTCTAGAATGTCCACAGAAACCACTCTGCGGTTCTGAGGAAAAGTCCAGGCGAACTGGGCACATGCCCTCCGCCCCACAGTTCTAAATGTATTTTAACACATTTAGATAACACAACACAGTTGTGAGATCCAGGCTGGATCCGGGTCTGTTTCTGGAAAGCGCGACCCTGCAGGCACAGCCCCTGCCCTCTCGGCTGCGCTGCCTGCCTGGCTCCCGCTCTCGTGCCCAGCTGGCTCAAGCCATCCAGGTCCGAGTCAGGGAACCGCGACCCTGCAGGCACAGCCCCTGCCCTCTCGGCTGCGCTGCCTGCCTGGCTCCCGCTTCCGTGCCCAGCTGGCTCAAGCCATCCAGGTCCGAGTCAGGGAACCGCGACCCTGCAGGCACAGCCCCTGCCCTCTCGGCTGCGCTGCCTGCCTGGCTCCCGCTTCCGTGCCCAGCTGGCTCAAGCCATCCAGGTCCGAGTCAGGGAACCGCGACCCTGCAGGCACAGCCCCTGCCCTCTCGGCTGCGCTGCCTGCCTGGCTCCGGCTTCCGTGCCCAGCTGGCTCAAGCCATCCAGGTCCGAGTCAGGGAACCGCGACCCTGCAGGCACAGCCCCTGCCCTCTCGGCTGCGCTGCCTGCCTGGCTCCCGCTTCCGTGCCCAGCTGGCTCAAGCCATCCAGTTCCGAGTGTGGGAACCGCGACCCTGCAGGCACAGCCCCTGCCCTCTCGGCTGCGCTGCCTGCCTGGCTCCCGCTTCCGTGCCCAGCTGGCTCAAGCCATCCAGTTCCGAGTGTGGGAACCGGGAGGCTGCTGGACGCCTTGCTCACCACGCAGAAGGCGGTGGCCCGAGGC
This sequence comes from Callithrix jacchus, assembly GCF_049354715.1. Taxonomy (NCBI): domain Eukaryota; kingdom Metazoa; phylum Chordata; class Mammalia; order Primates; family Cebidae; genus Callithrix; species Callithrix jacchus. The sequence goes on from NC_133522.1 coordinate 51,908,125, forward strand.
AGGAGGGGGGAGTTTCCAGGGCTTCCCGAAGGGCATTTAAGTCGCAGTTGCTGAGAATCACCAGTCGCTGCGGAGGCTGCACGCTGCGCTCGGGTCCAGCACGCTCGGGGAAGGGCCGTGGCCGCCCGCAGCGCGAGCACGCGGACCCCACCGCCTAGGGTTTGCAAGGGAGGCGCGACTAGAGAGAAACCCAGAAACCAGCCTTGGACACAGGGAAGAAGGCGATTCGCTTTAGAACACGGCACAGGAAACCACAGGGCCCGGCGAGGTCACCCACCCCGTCATGGTTCTCCGCCACTCCGCTCCAGTTAGTTTCCCCGAGTCCCGTCCACGCGCGCGGGCTGCTGAGAAAACGCCCACCCCGGCGTCTCCGCCGCAGGTCACAGGCCGTGCGGACCCTGGACTGTGTCCGGGCTTCGGTCACCTCAGCAGTCTCCTCCGGAGTCGGCTCGACTCCCGCGGCGGCCCACAGCCAACAACGAACTCCTTAGCTGAGGAAAATGGCCTGGCCCTATCCCAGTGGCTGCTGCCCGCGGTCCGGCCCGCGGGCCACCGAGTGTCCCCGTCCACGCGAGACCAGCAACGCAAATAGCGGCTCGGCCGGCTTTTAAAATCGGCCAATCACAGCGGGCACCAGGCCTCTGCGCTCCGCTTACTGGCCCTGCCGAAGGAGGCGGGTCCTGAGCGCACCAATCTGTGGCCGACGAGCGAGTAGGGCGGAGCTCCGCCCAGGCAGCACTGCCCTGAGGGCGCGTGCGCGAGACTCGGAACGCGGCCCCCTGATTGGCGGCGCGCGGTGGGGGCGGGGCCACGGCTGCGTGACACTTGTCGCGGGGGAGGGCGCGCCCCGGTGCGGGGGAGGGAGTGTAAATAGAGCGAAGGCGGCTCGGTGTCAGCCCCGCCACCACCAGGCGGCCCGCGTGGAGTCTGAGGGAGATGGAAGCTCAGCAAGAGCAGCGGCGCAGAAAGGTGGAGGCCGGGAGGGCGAAGGTAAACATCAGGGGCTTCTTCTCTTGCTGCTCCGGCGTGAAGTCCTAAGGGCGGCTCCGATGTCCACCACCGCCCCTTGTCACGAGCGGACGCGGCCCGGCGGAATCTGCCGTCGAGGTCTCGCTTTTCCCGCCGGCTCCGCTGGAAGCCGCCTCCTGGCCGCCGCCATCTTGAATCCGCCGCTCTCCGCTAGGGCCCGCCCCCTCCGCGGCCACAGCCAATCAGCGGCTGGAACGCGCGGCGCCTCTCGGGCAGGCCGGGGCGGGGCTGAGCCTGCGTCGGCGACAGGCCGGGCGCGGAGTACGCCGGGAGGGGCGGGGGTGTGTGGCTACCAGGAGGAGGTGTGGCGGGTGCTGGGCCGCAGGCTGGATCCTCTAGTGACCCCTGCGCCCTTCGGTCCCGGATGGCTTGGGGTGGGCGGCCGGTATTCTGGGGGCTGTGCTGTCTCGGGCCAGTTTCCTCCGCGGCCGGGGACGCGGCGCGGGTAGTCTCAGCGCCTCCTTACGGCGCGCTTCCGCTCCGTCCGTCGGAGACGCTTTCCCATGCGCGTTTCCCGCGGCGTCGCAGTTCCTCCTGTGTGAAAGGTCCCCGCGGCGCTCCTGGCGCCGTTGGGCGCGCGTCCTGCCCGTCCGGGTGCTGCCGGGAAGCCAGCGGTGCTGGCGCCGGGCTTCTCCGAGGGACGCGTTCCCGTCTTTATCCCGCCTCGGGTTTCACCCTGTTAAAGCGCTCGGTTTAATGGCCACCGTCCTGGGTTTCTTGTGGGGAATAAAGCGCGCAGAGCCCTTGATTCGGGGGCACTGGAACTGGGGTCCCGAGAGCGCGAGGCGGAACCTCGGGAGCTGCCGGGACGAGGCTGGCCTCCCTGCGAGGTGCGCCCGGCTTCCCCGGATGCTCGGGCCAGGGTGCTGCGGAGGAGCAGGGCTCCCGGCGTTTGAGGCGGGCAGGAGGGAAAGGGGAGCCCGGAGCCTCCTGGGGAGCGTTGAGGGTGGGGAGGGAGGGAAAAAACGCCGCCTGTAGGGCGACCCCGGCTGCAGACCAGGTCTGTGCTATCCCCTCATGGTTAGGTGTGGTGGAGGAGGGCATGAAAATAAACGAGATGGGATTGGGTTGGAATAAAGTATTTCCTTGAGAGACCATTTTTTGTCCAAATTGCCTTGTGTAATCTTCCTGGGTCCAGGAGCTTGTGTACTTGTGTTACTTACACAAACGTTTGTTCCGTTTATTACACAAACGTGGCCACAGTTATCATTTGAGGGAACAGATGCCTCTCCGTGAAAGGCTGACGTGGGACCCCCTCCCTCTTGAGTAAGACGTTAGTGGGAGATGAGGCGCGCACATAGTCTTAAACCCTCGGCTTTGAGGACTGAGCAGAGCTAGACTGTGCCTTCTGATGGGCGATGCTCTGGAGGTCCCTGGTGCTTTGGTGAGCTGTGCCATGAAAAATAGAACATCTGATTCCGTAAAGGAAGATGTGAGATTGACCTGGCTTAATTAATTTTTTGCTATTTCTGTACCTTGTCTCAGAATCTATGGCTAGGAAGTTTTGGCTGGGCTATATATTTCTTCAGTTGGGGGGAAATTGGGGCAAGAAGGGAGAGATTTAGGTTTTATTATTTTAAAACTTAAATATGCCTCGATTAAGCTATCAGTTTTTTATGTAGACGTATTTTTTTAAAGTTCAATTTTTCTGTAAACTGTCAAGGGCTAGGAAAGCTGTTCGGCAATTAGCCGTATAGTTTTCTTTCCTCTGTCAGGCGTAATTAGCAGTCCTCTTGGATATAGATCTTGCCGAAGGCAGTGTTTGTGGAGAGCGATCTGTTGGCCAGCTGTGGCACAGTAGACTGGGTCAGCCCTCGGGCTCATGGTCCCCACCAGTCTGTTGACTTTGTGGTTCTGTTATTTTTTTCTCATTTACCTCTGCCTTTACTATTTATCTACCTTTTTGCGCAGCTTGCTCACTTCCGACAGAGAAAAACCAAAGGCGACGGTGCGCATTCGGAGAAAAAGACGGCGAAGAGGAAGGGCTCGGCTGTCGCTGCGCCTGTCCAGGAGGAGAGTCCGGTAGCCAAGGACCACAGCGAAGCCCGTGGAGGAGGGGACATTTACAAAAGCCCATCATGTGACCACACCCCTGATGGGGCAGGAGGGGCCTTTGCAGCTCAGGTAGATTTGCGCAGTGTTGTCTTTAAACATTTTGCTTAGTGATTTCTAGTGTGGTTTACTAAAGGTGGTCTTTGGTCTATTTTTCCCTTTCAAATGTGAGGAAAGAGTGTGTTGTTTTAGTTATAAAAAGTGAGGGCTGGGTGTGGTGGCTCACGGGCGGATCACCTGAGGTCAGGCGTTGGAGACCAGCCTGGCCACGTGGAGAAACCCCGTCTCTACTCAAAATACAAAAATTAGCTGTACGTGATGGTGCACGCCTGTAATCCCAGCTACTCGGGAGGCTGAGGCAGGAGAATTGCTTGAACTCAGAAGGGGGAGGTTGCAGTGAGCCGAGATCATGCCAGTGCATTCCAGCCTGGGTGACAGAGTGAAACTCTGTCTCAAAATAAATAAATAAATAATTTTTTATATTTTTACTCTTTTTGAGACAGTCTTACTCTGTCACCAGGCGCCAGGCTTGAGTACAGTGGCGTGATCTCAGCTCACTGCAACCTCCACTTACTGGGTTCAAGCAATTCTACTGCCTCAGCCTCCTGAATAGCTGGGACTACAGGCACAAGCCACCACGCCCAGATAATTTTTGTATTTTTTAGTAGAAGAGGGGGTTTCACCATGTTGGCCAGGATGCTTTCAATCTCTTGACCTTGTGATCTGCCCACCTCGGCCTCCCAAAGTGCTGGGATTACAGGCGTGAGCCACTGCGCCCGGCCAACTCTTTTATTAATAAATTTGTTTTTTCTTTTTTTCTTTTGGTTTGCTTGTTCCACATAGGGCCTTGTTCTCTTGCCCAGGGTGAAGTTCAGTCGTGTGATCACAGCTCACTGCAGCCTCAAACCCCTGGGTTCAAATGGTGCTCCCTCCTCAGCCTTCTAAAATACTGGAATTATAGGCACAGGCCACTGCACCTAGCTCTGTTTTATAAATTATGTTATTTTGAGAAATTTGGATTAACTACCTGAAGGCAAGTGTCAGTCATTTGCTTTGTAATGGAAAACTGGGAGTTCTTCCTGTGTGGTTGTGTATATCAGCCAGCCCCTTTGATGGGTGTTTTTTGGGACACTTAAAACATCTTATTCCTTCACATACTTGTAAATGCACCAGCTTGTCACCTTTGTCTTTTACCTTTTTAATAAAGCGAGATGAGGAGGGAAGGGGTGAAGTTGTTGCAGAAATGGTGCGTTGCTGGAGGAGACTGGGTCTGCTGTTGAGGCCTTGTGAGCTGTGGGGGCACCCCGTGGGTGGGTGTGGGTGGCACACTGAGTCCTGAAGGGGCTGGCCTTCCAGGCTTCTTGGGGCTGCAAGCCTGCCTGTAGGTGTACTTGGGCCTCTTGTGTGAATTACGAATGAGGGCCTTGGGTGTTGAGTGTCCCTGCTGCTGCAGCAGGGTGGGTGCAGGTTTAGGTGTCTGTTAGGATTAGCTGGAAATCTGGTGGCCAAGGGCAGAATCTGGCTCAAGGTCATACACAAAGTGTCTATCCTACTTTACTTAAAAAATTGAATTGGTGCCAACAGTCAAAATTTGTGTTATTGTACCTACAAATCCTGGATTTTGTTTTTTCTCTCCTGAGTTTTTTTGGTTTTTGGGTTGGTGTCTATTTTTTTCCCCCCGTTTTCTTTTTGAGACAGAGTCTCTGTTGCCCAGGCTGGAGTGCAGTGGTGTGAAGCACACTGCAACCTCTGCCTGCCAGGCTGAAGTGATCTTCCTGCCTCAGCCTCCCCAAGTGCCAGGTTTACAGGCATAGCCACCACACTGGCCAGAAAGTTACTTTTGATATATTCTGGTTGCATATGCTTTTTTTTTTTTTGAGACAGAGTCTCACTCTGTCACCCAGATTGGAGTGCAATGGCAGCATCCTATTTCACTGTAACCTCTGCCTCCAGGGTTCAAGTGATTCTCCTGCCTCAGCCTCCCAAGTAGCTGAGATTGCAGGTGTTCACCACCATTTTTGTACTTTTAGTAGAGACAGGGTTTCAAACCATGTTGGTTAGGCTGGTCTTGAGCTCCTCCTGAACTCAAGCAGTCCATCCACCTCGGCCTCCCAAAGTGCTGGGATTACAGGCATGAGCCACTGCGCCCAGCCCTCTGATGGCATATATATTTTAAAAGTAGTAAGCTGACACAGATGGAGAAATACATGTGGGATCTCAGGATCCTATCAGAAAACCATTATAAACCTAATGCATTGTACATTGTATTTGTAGACTGTTGGGGGTGTTAGCATGAGAAGGCATGGTATGGACTCCTGATTAAACATTCATACTTCGCTGTTTCATCAGCTATAGACTCTCTTAGTTTCTAACTCTGCTGTTTGATGCATGCCTTCATTCAGGAAGATGATCTTATGAAAACCATTTTGATTTTTGTTTTCAAAATATTCAAAAAATATTAGCAATGGTAGTCAGAAAGGAATAGAGTTATTGGTTTTTTTCTTGTTATTGTTTTTGGTATTTCCTTCCTTCTTTCCTTCTTTCCTTCCTTCCATCCTTCCTTTCTCCCTTTCCCCTACCCTTCCCCTCCCTCCCTCCTTTCCTTCCTTCCTTCTCCTTCCTTCCTTTCTTCTCCTCCTCTCCTTACCCTCCCTCCCTCCCTCCCTCCCTCCCTCCTTCCCTCCTTCCCTCCTTCCCTCCTTCCCTCCTTCCCTCCTTCCTTCCTTCCTTCCTTCCTTCCTTCCTTCCTTCCTTCCAAGTCTCACTCTTGTTGCCCAGCCTAGAGTGCAGTGGTGGTATCTCAGCTCACTTTAACCTCTGCCTCCCGGGTTTAAGCGATTCTCCTGCTTCAGCTTCCTGAGTAGCTGGAATTACAGGTGCATGCCACTGTGCTTGGCTAAGTTTTATATTTTTAGTAGAGATGGATTTTCACCATGTTGGTCAGGCTGGTTTTGAACCTGACCTCGTGATCCCCTGCCTTGGCCTCTGAAAGTGCTGGGATTATAGGCATAAGCCACCACACTCAGCCTATTTTTGGTATTTTCTACAATAAACATATTACTTTATTATACAAAGCATTTATATAACAATTATTATTTTATTATATAATAATTTTTTCTGTTTTAGAATTTAACTGTACCACTAGTAAAATATGTATTTTGGACATCCTAAAGCACTGTATAAATAGCAAGCCCATTACTGGTCCCTGTGATGTAGCGAATCATACACATACTGACTCCACTTCCTGCATTTGGTGTCACCCCCTCCTGACCACAGTGGACAGAACCCTTCACCCTCAAGCATGGAGTGGGAGATGTGAGGAGGGGTCTGCTTTCACAAAACTTGGTAAAACAATGGGAAGATGGCCAAGGTAAAGCATTTTGTTTCTTATAAAATAACTTGTTACTGTGAATAGTAACATATTTAAAGCAATATTTTCCAAACCAGAAGCTGGTAAAATGTAAGGATATTTTCTCTAGAAAAATGTACGTGCTCCTGCAGCCAGAATTCTGCATGGAATGAAGGCCTAGCAGGGCTTGGCCTATTTTCATCTCACATCATCCTGAATTCCTCTGCAGTTGCAGCTTGAAATCAGCAGAGAAACACCTCGTCTTCCTGTCCACTGGCTCTGAAATGGTAGGCAAAGGTCAGGTACTAGCCAGCGTGTTTCCCCACAGAATTCCTGTTATTTTAATAAGCTAAATATGCAGTCATCAGGCACTAACTCCTACTGGATCTTGGACATGAGCTTTTTTTTTCTTTTTTTTTTTTAAATAGGGTCTTGCTCTGTTGCTCAGGCTGGAGTACAGTGGCACAATCATGGCTCATTCCAGCCTTGACTTCCTGGCCTCAGTGATCCTGCTGCCTCAGCCTCTCTAGAACCTGGGACTACAGGCATGTGTCAGCATGCCTGGCTAACTTTAAAAATAGTTTTGTAGAGACAGGGTTTCACTAGGTTGCCAGGGCTGGTCTCAAACTCCAGTGCTCAAGCACTTCTCCCACCTTGGCCTCCCAGAGTGCTGGAATTACAGGTGTGAGCCATCTCACCTGGCTAAAATGTATATTGTTTACACATCTACAGGTAAAACAAGTGGTATGTGTAAAGTAGAGCCATAATCTTTCTGCTGAATACTAAGTTATGAATCAGATTTCTTAATGAGGCCTCTTTGTTATAATTATGTATATAAAAACCATTGGTGTTGTAAGAAGCAGATATTTCATTAACTTTTTCTCTGATTATATCATTGTACATCATCAGTTCAGTCTAAAAAGGAGTTTTTTCATATGTGTTATAAAATAATTCATGATAATTGAGTTTAATATGCCTTTAATCCAGTTTTAGGTGTTAAAATAGGAGGGATTTTGTGTTCAGAATAATGATCTTCTGAAAAGTGAAATTCGAGAAAGAGTCCACCGTTAGAAAGCTAGCAGTAGGTGGCTCTGTGGCCAAGCAGCGTCCCAGGCCAGGGCACTCCCCTCTAGATAGAGCAGGAATCCTTGAGGAGCCTTTATGTGGTATGTTGTGCCAGCGCTTTGAACACAATTAAAGGTGCGTTTCTTTTATTTTACCCGTGTACAAATTGTGAGAGGTTTGACTGTGGGGGGTCTAATGAGCTTATTGAACATCA